>NC_135000.1:26014449-26655283 GCF_051020985.1 Nomia melanderi
CAATTATACGCTCGAAAATATCGCAAACGCGTCTGAAAGATCGTCGACTCGTCAGCGTTAGAAACCCTCGTTGTCCGATGGCACGCGAGTCGCTCAAATGGACGGCCGATTCGCGGACGTTTTCCGGACGGTTTCCGCGATCGGTTGGAAACGGGAAGCACGATAGAGCGCGCGCGCGCGCGACCCGAACTGCATGCGTGCGGTCGGAACTTCGATAACGGCACTTTGCAACCGAGGAAACCGACCATTCGTGCCTGTGCACGCGGATAACGATCATTTTAAATCAATAATTCGACCGGGTCGAATCGCCTCTCCCATTTGCCCTAATGGACGGCCGAGATTCCTCGGGCGTGGCGTAAACGCTGGTTTTCGCGATTCCGCGTTTTACAGTTCTCGCGCGAGGGATTTCAGCATCTGCGTGATTTCCATGAAAATTCATAAACCGCCATGAATTTTCAGCGGTCGTGCTCGCCGGCGCGTCGGCCGAGCGTTTTCGCGGCTCGCGGACCGTTGCGGGACCGGGAACGCGGAAACATTCGAAATCGGTGCCAACACAAATACTCCTCGGACGATTGTTTACGGGTCGTCGATGTACTCGGAATCCGAAAGAAACTTTCTCGACTTTCGTCGCGTCCGACGCTGTCGATATAAAGTTCGGCACCGATACTTCAGTTAAAGGAAGTTCCATTTTTGATAAACAACTTCTATTGGAGAAGTTTCGCGTATGATAAAGGAACCTGGGGAATATGTGGTGGTCGAGTGTATAGACGTAGAATTTTTCTTACTGTATTTTATATGCATTTGTGAGATATATCATTTTTAAGCTGCGACGTTACATGTCAAGTCGTTGGAAACTGTTCTCCGGCAGTGTATGTCGAGTCGATCGATGTTGGCGAGGGGAGACGACGTCGGGCCCGATTTCTCCGGCGTTTTCGGCGTTACGTGGCCAGAGGCGTCTCGAGATAAGCTCGCTTCCTCGGACGATAAGAGGCGCTTCGCTGGCAAGCCGGCGAACCGGCTCGCGATTTCGCTTGTCGAAATTAAGCGGAACGCTCGCGCGAGCAACCCCGTTTACGATAGCCCCGGGGAGAACGGGTTCTCGCATTTTCGAATTCATTTGCGACGTCATCGAACCCGATAACGTCGATTTCTTTGCCCGCCGTTTTGCCGGTTCGCCGGGAATAACGAGCGGATTTTCGGGCTTACCAACGGGGCGGAATGCTTTTCAACGATTCACAACGCGCTCGGCTCGCATTCAAGATTCTTCGGTGTGGCGCGTACTGCGACGAATGGTATTTCAGCTGGACAAAATTCTCAACGATTTTTCTACGTTCGTCTATTGATGCGTTTGCAGTTGTATAAAATATGAGTAATTATTACATTGCTGTGGTTAGTTCGTTTTTAGTAATTGGACGATATATTTTACAATTAAGTGCAACAAAGTTAATGGACCTCTGTAGCATAGGATTTAACGAATAGTAGATATATTTGAATAATTCGAGATGGTACATTCATCATATACAGATTTAAATTTTCCTTAACAACCTTACAAATATGTTTAACGCACATGTAAATGTGGTCGTTCGTTTATAAGTTAACCGTCTTTAAGGCGGAGTTCACACGTAGACATTCAACCAAAGAGTCTGAAGTTTTAATATTCAAGCGTTTTAACACATTGTTGACCGGTCACGAGTTAACTCGTGTTATTTCCTATTTCAATTTTTGCAGGGCAGTGTAGAATATTACAGAAGCAAAATATTAAAATTTATTTAAAAGATATGCCCGAAGTTTCGTTTCAATGCGTTACACGCAATAAAGATACATCGAAGCTTATTCAGCTTGTTTCACCTTCGCATTTAATTACGGAACAATAACCGATGACAGCATAGCTTCTGCGTAGAACTGCCGGTCAACAATGTGTTAATACACGGTTATTGTAGATTCCACTGGCTCAGTTATTTGTTTATTTGAAAGTGAATTTATCCAGCAAAAATGGCCATTTGTTACACTGCGCGGCGTTCGAATCCCTTATCGACTCGTTCGTTCCTCGTTCGTTCTTCGTTCGTCTCTCCGTTTCAGCGAGCTTTATCTCGCGTCGCGCCCCTATCCGTCTGTCGGGGATTCCAAACGACGGATCGTCGCAGATCGCCGATTCACGGCTGCACCGCGGAAGCAAGAAACGCGGACTTACCACGAGAATATTCAAAGTTCCATCGCGAGGTTCCGAAGATCCCGGGTGCGAGCCGTCGAAATCGGAATCGAAACGTTTAAACGGTCGGCTAACGAGGTCGCCCGATTGCATCCTCCGCGCGAGATACGAATCCTCGCTCGTCTAAATACGGCCAGCCAAATTTCCAATTAGCATGCGAAACTACGGCGGTCGGCGCGCGAGACCGAGGTTGGACCGGTGTTCGACGAGTCGCGTTATAAATAACAGAGACGTCCCGCGTTTATGGCATAATCGGTCCCGTATCGTCGCGTCCGAAGCTCTCGTTCGGGCTACTTTATCGAGCGTCGACTCGATCGCGATCGCGAGCCCCGGGAACACGATCCTGCGCGGCGCACACCTACGGTCAACGACTCCTCTATTTCTAGTAGTTTCGAGGACCGTGGAAGATGTTTGCGCGCATAGGAGACACGCGATTCCGAGAAGTCTTCCCTTTCGCGTTGGTTTGGCTCGCGAAGATACCCGTTATATCCTGGAAATATGTACATGCCCGAGGCGAGACGTTGGCGAAGGGGCGACGAGAAGGAGAGGAAGACGGAGAGATACAGAGAGAGGGAGAAGGAGAGCCGCGAGAGATAGAGGAGCCGCGCGGCGACGGGGGATAAGGGGGGATGTAAAGGGCGACTGTATCCTGCGATGGAACTCTACGGTCACGAGTTCATACCCCGAAGTGCCATAAGTATCTCCTATCCGGCGAACGTATCTAGCTGTTTAGCGAACGTGCTTAGACACCCGTTCCGCCCGGCGCGGGTCTAAAGCGGAGCCAACGTCTTCCCTCGGGAGCGGACGCGTCGCCCCGTGATTTCGATCCTTCCCCGGACCACCGATTTTTCCCTCCTCCAGCTCCCGAGACTCCCCCGCCGGAGCGGCTTGAACTCGTCCGTTTACCTTGAAAGCGAGGCGGCGACGCCGAAAAGCGAATTCCTCGTCCTATGAGGTAAAAACGAGCTCGCGTTCGCACGCGCGCGCGAACGTTTACGTAGGCTAATGTAATACGGGCGGTGATGTCAGCGAACCAATCGTGGTCGGCTAGGTGGTCTCCTCCGCTCGTTCGGCCTGGCTCGGCCTCGCTCGGGCTCGTTCGAAATCCCCGCCGTCGCGCGACCACTCCGCTTTTTCTCTGTTCTCGCTCCTCTCCGTCGAACCGCTCGCGCTCGGGATGAAGCGTGTTATCGCGACAATGTTGGGAGAACTCCGTTCGAACCGGGCGACCGGAAGGAGTCTTCGTTTCCGAAGGAATCGAGAGACTCGAGTTTAGATCGCGGATGAATCGCTGGCGGCGCCGTTGATTTTCGTGGACGTGTCGCCGGCCGTACAGCGGACGGCTGTGCGATTCTATCTACACGCGTAATCTCGGACTCGGACGGACGGCCGCGTATATAGACACTGGCACTACGGCACTCCGCCGCTGACACCTCCGCTCGGTGACCAGGACGTCGAAGCCCTATCTCGTTGGAACCTGCGAAACATCGTATCCGACCGTGTTCCGTTTAATGGACTCTGAGACCGATCCGTTGGAACTCCGGGAATTTCGAAACCGTTGAGCGTCCCCCTCTCGTCTCCTCTCATATTCACGGTTCCCGTTCGGGCCCCGAGATCACGATGCCGCGTTCCGCGCGAAAAGTGGCAAGTTCGAATCGGTAGCCGATCGCGTTCGTGAAGCTGCTACGTACACGCAGGGCACGCTTAATTAACGCGCGACTGCTAATTCGACGATCGAGCTTAACGGGCGTCCGCGACTCGTCGAGCCTCGCGTTCCGGAGCACTCGAGAAGGAGGATCGCTCCGTCGAGTTTCACTCGCGAATCGGAGATCGCGAGATTTCACGGGCAATCGCGGATACCGCGCGATAAGGGATGTCCGCGTCTGAACGAGTTGGCGCCATGCGTCGTTCCCGGCACGATAAAGCACGTCGGGTTCCGGAGATAAACTCGTTCGCGTCGCGACCGTCTCGAAATTCGAAAGGCAGAGGCGTTCGGCGCGAGGCGAATTCCTGAAATTTCTCGCCGCGGTTGAAGGATATCCGTGTCTCGTATGACGAGCGACGATTCGATCGCGGCTCGTCGTTGAAACCAGACCGCTGCAGCGTAACGGCATTCTTTTTCGGGACCGCGCGTCACCGGTGACACTTTTCATCGCGGAAGCCCGCCGAATCGTAAAGCTGTCGTGCCGCGGAATCGATAAGGCCGCCCCGCGACGATCGCCGGGAGGACGAGTCGGCGTCGAGACGATATCGATAATGGTTTCCGCAACCTTTGTTTGCTTTTACGAAACACGGCCCGATCGGATCGCAATTAAGATAACCAATTTATCGAAACTCGTTCGCGTCGCGCGTCGGTAGGGCGACCGGCACATAATATGGAACGCCTGATTTGTAACGCTTGTCAGAACCCGAGAGTTGCATTATCCTCAATGAAACCTGCTGCAAAACACGTAGGAGTTAAACGTTGAAACAAATTAGACAAATTTATGCACTTCGAAACGTGAAAAAATGGCTACCAATGTGGAACAGCTAGGTAATTTACAAACGAAACTCATTTTTATCGCGAGAAATGAATACTCATTGATTGGAAAATAATGATAAAACCAATTTTCCACGTTTTCGTATTATGTGAATTTCTTCCGCTTCCTGTCTTTTATACATTGGATATACGAACAACGAAACTCATTTTTATCATGAGAAATGAATACTATAGACTTAAAAACGATAAACAAACCAATTTTCCACGTTTTCGTATTATAATTTTTTCCGTTTCCTTTCTTTTATATATTGGATATACGAACAACGAAACTCATTTTTATCACGAGAAATGAATACCATAGATTTAAAACCGACAAGCAAACCAATTTTCCACGTTTCCGTATTATGTGAAATTTTTCCGTTTCCTTTCTTTTATATATTGGATATACGAACAACGAAACTCATTTTTATCACGAGAAATAAATACTATAGACTTAAAAACGATAAACAAACCAATTTTCCCCATATTTTTTTCCATTTCCTTTCTTTTATACATTGGACATATGAACAACACATCGCGCGGTATTCCATATTAGGAGCTGTCTCACATTAGACTTCGTCACCCTACTCGTTCCGTCCATCGAGTTGGTTCGATTCGCTGGAAACGCACCGACGATCTCCGCGTCCCTCCTCGAACCGGTTGGACTCGCGCCTCGGTCCGGCCGACGGAGAATCGTCCGGGACACGGTCCCGATTGGGTTAGGCCGATCCGAATTATCCTTCGATTCCGTTAGACGACGACGACGACGGCCTGGCTGAACGCTAACAGGGAAAAGGAAAGGGAGAAAGAAGGCGCTCGAGTGTCGAGAGTGGAAGGCCGAGGGAAGAGACGCGGCCGCGGACGACTGGAAACAAGAGGGAGGATTATCGGCGATCGATTTTCTTAATTACCGCCGCTGGAAACCCGACCTCGCCGAGCCACGGCGCGCAATTTGGTATGCACTGATTTCGCGAGCGTCGCTCGTCCCGAGCTAATCTATTATCCCGGTATCGCAACGTCCGGCGCCGGACGCGCGACGCGTGAGACGCGAATTACGTTTCCGAAAGTACTTGATCGGAATCGTTTAATTAAGAATCGAGTCTAAGATTACGCGGCGGCTCGAGAGAGCGACTCCTCCGATAACAAAGTTTCAATCGCCGCCGAGACGATAGATCTCGTCGAAGTTTAAGGGAAAGAAGCGCTGGCTTGGAAAAGCAATTATCGATCGACCGACCCATTAATAATTACCGGATCCGCGGACCTCGGAACACCGAGATCGAAGAGATAGAGAAAGAGAGAGAGAGAGAGAAGCGTCGAAGGAAAATCGTCTCGCGAACCGCGACGGCAGAGCGGAAGCGTTAACGTTTCCAAACGGGAAACGATTTCGAGAATAACAGCGGACAAGCGTCGAGAGAGACGGAACGCGCGAGAGAGAGAGAGAGAGAGAGAGAAACGCGAGCGACCAGGAAGAAAGGAGGGGCAGAAGGGGGGAGGGTGGGTGGGACGGAGGGAGAACGATCGTCGACGGTACGAGACGATAAGTCGTTGACGCGTCCTCGAGACAGGCAAAGGTGTCGGAGGATCTCTGCAGTCTCGACGAGAGCGCCGAGAAGGAGGTCTTTGAGCGGACTAAAGAAACGACGTCTTGCACGCGCTTCGGAAACGTAATTGCACTTTACGCTTTCTTCTTTCCCGTCGCCGTGGAAATATCAGGGATCTTTCGACGATCGCGGAACCGGTTTTTCGACGGAAACTCGCTCGTCGATCTCCACGAAAACATCGGGCGCGACTTGCTCGGTGGTGTGCCAACGTTTCCGCCGAGAGGGACGCCCGCGGAAGAGAGGAAGAGGAGAGAAGAGGAGAGAGAGAGTGAGAAGAGGAGCTGCAGAGGTGCGAGAAAAACTCGTCGGGCGGTCCAGCTGTCGGGGAAGGTGGTCGGTCGTTCCGGCGGCGGCGTGAAAAAGCGTTAATTGTCAGCTCGTCGCCGCTCGGCCGGGACGAGAATGGCGATCCGCTGAAAGACGCGCCCTGGCCGAGGTCGCGTGGTTCGCTCGCGGACGATCTGTTATGACGCGGCGATAGAAAAACCGTGCTTGCCGTTCGTTCCCGGAAGTCGCGAGTATCCCGGAGTCATCCGCATCCACCATGAGGCCGTCTGGATTAGCTGCGCTGTTCGTCCTCTGTTGCGCCTTCGGTGAGTCTTTCAACAGTTACACCCGTCGAATCGGTAAACGATCGGATCGAACTGTGCCGGGAGTTTCGCGGGGACCTTGAAACGTGACCGTATTCGATCGAACTCCTCCGTCGCGTCGCCGGCGCGTTCGAGCACGAGCGAGCCGGATGAACCAAGATTAATTGCGCGTTTACCGGGGGTCACGATCGCGACCGGTTCCCGAAAGAAATGAAATTGTGATTTATGCGGCCCGTTTCAGGCTCGAGACCAACGCCAGACGCGACACGCCGCGCGCGATACCCTTTCAAGGATTCGCTCCGATCGGCGCGGCGTTTTAAGGCCGTTTACTTTCTCGAGCGGTGCTCGAAATATATGCGCGCGTTCCCGGTGAAATTAAACGACAGTCGCGGCTCGTTAACGAGCAGATTAAACTCCCTGAAAATCGCGCGCTCCTTTCGGCGAACGGTTCTACTTCGGATCGCGAGTCAGTTGAACGCGAACGCGTCGGACGAATCGGGGCCGACCGACGCGGATTGCTTTGGAACAGGTTGACAATCGATTTTACCAATGCGACGGCTGCCGGAAGCTCGATTTCCTTTTCGCGGCGATCCGTTAACCGCTAATCGGCTCCCGACGGTACAGTCGAACTCGCGTTTCATCGTGAACCAGATATTTTCGAGGATGAATGCGGCGGAGCGACCGCGATCGGTATTCCCTTCCTCGTTTCGCGATTACAGTAACGATTAGTACCGGGAGGATCTGCAGGATCAGTGCTCCATCGTTATTATTATCACTGAGGTCCTCGATACGCTGTTCAGTGCTGCTGGATATCAGTGAGAGAACATTAACGCGATTATGAAACCGTTCTGTAAGAGTTCTTTTCGTGAATGAAACTTTTACCAACGGATTCGTGAGATTCTTCTGATTAATACGATACCAAACGTGATATTAACAATAGATTCACGGAACCCGTCAATTTGACGGATATTGAACTCTTTAAATTATTTAATAATAGTTTGAGTCGATTTTGATTCGCGCAGTTACGGGAATACGCATTGCAATGCTCTAGTTTCGAAGCTACAATTTTCTCGAATTATACAGTCGAACGCTTAGTTTTCTTAGAACAATAGAATAAAGTATAGAATAAACGTCCGTAAATCTAGTGTCAACAGTGGAGCTACAGTCAGAATGGTTTTTCATTTCGCTGTTATTAATATCTTAGCAGTATTGAATATTCGAAACGATTTTGAAAGCGTTTCACTCGAATACCGTACCGAATATCCGAAGAAATCGAAAATAATCTACTCTCGCAATTTTTATAGAGATTATATATCACTCGTATTAAACACAAGGCAGCCTTAGCGTTAACGCACGATTTGCTAAAAGAAAACGGATTATTGTAATTTATTAGATAAGTAGACACGTTCCAAAGTGTATCGTGTTTGGTCTCGTTTTAATCAGAAAAGCCTTACAGTTTAATTGATAAAACTTTCGATTAGCGACAGTGAAAAACAAAAAAAATTCAACATTGCATTAATACCTCGTCGTTCGCCTGTTTGTTTGATCGTGCTCGAGACCCGGCGTCTCGCTCTTTCACTCGCGCTGTCCTCCTCCGCAGAGGACAAACGGAGGAGCTCGGCTCGGATCTTATCTCGACTTCGAATCAACACCGCTGCACGATTAAGTGCCCGGTTGCAGTCCCGATTTTCGGCTACTAATCGCGAGAATACTGTGTGTCGGTTACCGGGCGCTCGCTGCAGCTTTACGCCTCCCGGTAAGTCGTCATCCCGTGTTGACTCGGTGTCCCGACGCGTTTTAACCCTTTCAGTGCCGAATACTACCAGAACGTTCCGCGTGGACGGAATCTTCATCTGTTCATCCGATGATTGATGAGTTCCGTTAATTCATACAATTCGGATAGATACAGTTAACAGTTCAGTCGATTTGTTATCCACTCTCTTGGTACCCTGCGATTTCCACGGCCGGAAATACTCAGAGAAATATGCAGTTCCGAAGACATTATTAACCCTTTGCACTCGGAAGTTCCTCGGTAGAAATATGTGGACATTTTCTGATGGAACATAGACGACATTGTTTGAAACTAATTTAACGAGAATTCACAGACAAATTAAGCAACAAGGCTATTTCATTGAAATATTCCACATTGCACAATGTAATTTTAATTTAAAACACTGAATGTTCAACTTCATAGTTTCGCTGTAGCAAATCAAGTGAGTCACCTTTCGAGTGCAAAGGGTTATAACTCCTTTAAAAGTACCGACGAGTATTCGCTTCCTTTTTATTTTATTATAAAATCTACGTAGTTATCGAAGTCGAAACATCGGCTGTTAAAAGCGTTAAATTGTAACTGCAATTCCTCGGTTCCGCCAAATAGAGTAATAAGAACCGCGTACGTTAATTAAATACACTCATAATTGTCACCAATTTGTTCGTGGTTAAACAGACCGAAGAACGCACATACGCGTCCACAGTACTCGAAGCGTCAAACCCGGAGCCTCGAGTTTCGCCGATTTGCCGCGCGATCGCTCGATCATCGAATTCTTTCGGTTCGGTTTTCGTCGACGGGAATCGACGCGCCCGCGGCCGGCTGCGCAGCGATTATTGCTTTCGAAGGATACGCGCGAAGCGTAAAAGTATTTTAGCGTCGGCCGTCACGCTTATTTTTAACACCGCCTCGGTTCTCGCCGCGAATTGTTCGCCGCGGGACGCGCGGGAGCCGAGCGGCCGCCGATGCAACTTTACCGCGCGCGGAGTGTTTGGTAGACCCGCTAGCGAAACATCCGGCTGATAACGCCGAGGACGACGCTCCGATTTCGCTCGGCTTCGCAACTATTCGAGCCGAGGCTCGCCGACGATTCGTTCGAGTTGATCTTTCGATTTCGGAGGATGTAGGATATACGCCCCGGCGAGCGCGTCGCGACGGGCGGGACGAGGCGAGGCCGGAGGAGTTCCTACGGCGGAAAAGTCGGAAGAAAATTCTTGGCTGCAGTCGTCGACGGTGACTCAGGAGCGGCTGTAACTCGAGCACCGCGAAACTTTGCAGCTTACCGTAGGCAAAGAAAGAGAAAGGGAGAGCGACTGAGTGAGAGAGAGAGAGAGAGAGAGAGAGGGAAGATCTGGCAGCGCCGTGAATCAATTTACCAGGAAAATAAAAGAATCCCTCTCGCAAGGGTCGCGCGGAGTTTCGGGGAAAGGTGGACTCGTCGAGAAGTTTCTTGTCCGCGATAGGAAAAAGCGTAACGCTAAATCGGCGAGCGAAGAGCTCGTTAGGTACGGTGTAAAATCGCAACGGTAAGGGGAAAAGTTCGATCGGCGTTCCGCGATGAGGTCGGATTTTACCGGACGGGAGTTCCCCTCGAACGTCGAACGTTCTCCCGGCGCGCTAACGACCTTCCGGATTCTACGGAGATTTCAGCGCGACTCGGAATACCGCGCCGACGACCATCGTTAGATAACGCGCGAAACACCTGCGACCGGTCGAAAGAATGCTCTATCGCTCGGCGTCGAGCGTGTACCGCGTAACCCTCTATCGCGATAAGTTAATTAACGGACCGCGGCGAATCGGATTATCGCGTATTGCACTCGCGCAACGCCGACGAATCTTGGTTGAACTCGGTATCTTAATGGCTTTAAGATGTCGGAGCGCCGGTACGTCGGTTCGAGGTTTCCTCGGCGAGACTGCTCGTTGCCACGGCGTTACGTTTGATACGTCATAAAGGCCCGAAACTGCGAGTTTCTGGATGCCGAGTCACAGGCGGAACGAGGTCACACGCTGGAAGTTTCTCCGGCCGGATTCGCGCTGCTCGCCGCGACGAGTCGCGCACCGCCGGACCGGAATCGTTGAAAAAATCTGCCGTTAAAGTTGACCGAATTCTCGGACAATCGTGACCGGCCGGCCGACCGGTCGCGCTGGAACGGACGGACGGAACGATCGGGCCGGCCGACTCTTGTTTCGCTTCGAATATCTCGATGAACGGCGCGACGAGCTCGGATTTCGGGCGGCTCGCGCCCACCGGCGGAGTTCCGCAACGATGCTGGAATGCGACGATGCGGCAAGAAGCCGCGGCCGGGCGATTTTTCATCCTCGAGTCCCGGATCGGGATCCTCGACGTCTCGGCCAAGCCGCGAGAATCCGTTTTTCGAGGAGATCCGAATCGGATCAGCGGCCCTACCATCGCGCGGTTGCATTTAATGCTCGTTTAAACATCCGTCAGCGGATGGAACCATTAAATTCGAGCCGCTTGTTAGCGAGCTGCTGCCGTTGCATCTCGCAAAACGCGCGCCGGCAACGGCTTACTGGCGGACGGGGATCGCGCTGCTTTTACCAACCGTCTCTTTTACTATCGCGACCGGGGCCGACGGTTTTTCGCCCGTCTCCGTTCCTCCGTTCCGCCGAAGTACAAAAGTAGCGATCTCGATCTACTCGAGCGGCACTTGAACCGATGAAACCCGTTGGGGTCGCGATGTAAGGGAGAGTGGGCTAATGGCGGTTACTTAAGCAGCGATTATAATAAAATTGAAATATGACGTGAAATATTCATTTAAATGCTCCGTAAACTTCAATTATTCGACTATTGATGGAATCCGGAAAAAACTGGCTGAACGTTCATTTAAATGACAAAGTTTGTGAAAGTAGAACAGATTTTGAGAATATCCGTTATGCTACGATCTAAATAAAGCTTTATCATTGAGCACTGAGTAGCAATACACGTAGTAAACGGTATAAGACGCAAACGAGAAATCAGGAACTTCAGATGTCTCAGTTCATAATAATAGTACTGAACATTGTCAGTAGACCGCGATTACCTTGTCGTCCCGGAGGTACAGTCAATTCGGAGTTCCTCCGATGTTATCGCGAACGGACAGCCGGGATAAAAGACGGCGAAAGAAAATGCGAAAAGTTTGGCGACGTCGGACACGCCTCGATCTCGCGGAAGGCGTTATAACAGCGGCGAATAGTTGGACGCGTAGATCTAAGTACTTACGCGAGGAAGACGATACCGTCGAGTCTCGCCGGGCCGTGAGCCAGCCGGCAGCCTCGGGATTTATAGTTTCGCTCTTTTAAATAACTCTCGGTCGCCGTTGTACGCGTTAGTATAAATCATGCAGGTACGCCGTGGTTCCTTCCCACTTTAAAGAAAACTCTCGAAACTCGTTATTAAAGAAGTTTGGTAGCTCCCCGAGGTCGGATCGCGTTACCTTTCGTCTTTACGGTTCGCGTCACGGTTATCGATTGCCCGTCCGCCCCCGGGACCGTCGAGCTGTGTTTTAAACGCTCGGAATCGCCGTCGACGGGACGCGCGAACGAAAGGGAACGATTTCCGCCCGTGATTCGCCCGCGACACGACGCGCGTCGCGTTTCTCGTCGCGGAACGATATATTCGCGAAAGGGAACTCGTAGCCTCGACGCCGGAGCGAAGAATTCGCCGAGAATTCGTCGAGAAGCGGCGTTTTCCGATGACGAGGCAGAGTCGCGCGGCGTTCCCCTCGGTCACATCCGTCCGTCGGAACGCGAGCACGCGTCGCGACGCACGGTTTCCGTTTATCGGAGCCGAGCGATCCGTCGCAGGTACTTATCTGTCCGGCGCGGTCCCGCGTTTCAGAGTGGTTTAATCGCGCTCCGTCGTCGAGGCGTTTATTAAATTTTTAATCCGACTGCTTTGCATAAAACGAGTTATTCCTTTGGTTGACCGTGCGCTCGGTGAAATCTCGTCGTTCCTAAATGAAATCAAATCCTCGTCCTCGCCGTGGGAAAATTCTTTTCTCTGTCAGCGCAGCTCGCAATTACCATTTATCTGGAGCAGCTCTCGCGTCAAAGGAAAGCGGACACCCTGGAAAACTCGTTAAGGCCGGCTCGCCGTTCCGGCGATTGCCGCCGCCGTCTCGCTGCCCGATCGCGCGATCATCGCTCCGATTCGCTCGCGTTCGGCAGCCGCGGTACACGGCCGCGTAAACCCTCGAACGTTACAGTGCCTCGCGTTATCCGACGCGGATCGGGCGTTACTTCGTTCCCCGATACGTCCACCTTTTTCGACACGCCGCGCCGCGCCGCGCCGCGCGCGCAATTGCATTAATATTTATGCCGCCCGGCGAACGATACAAAAGCAGTGTCTACGCTCTTCCCCGATTCGCCGTATCGATTGCAGCATTGTTCGTGCAACAAAGGGAACCCGACCGTTACTCGAGCGTGCCGGTCGCGCGATCCGCGAAACGTCGCCCGAGAGTTTCGCGTTGCTTGCCGGCCGGACAATGGACGAAAAGCGTCTCGAACACGGAGCCCGGACACCCGATCCTCCAACGGACGCCTCGCACCGTCGGCTCTCGATCGCGATCGCGCTATTCGTCACCCTTAACGCTCGCGATCCCGCCGACATCGATCCCCGATGATGCAAGCGTAACAGCCCACGGTTAACCGGATATCGCGCGCCATCGAGAACGCTTCGTCACCGAAGAAGCAGCGACCCGCGCGCTGAACTCCGTCGCGTCGCATACCTTCGGTTCACTCCGTTTAATTTCGCCTAATTTCGTTTAACGCGAATTCGATAGCGACCCCGGCGCGCGATTAAATCACGCTCGACGACGGTCTGCGGACGGCTCCGTAAAAACCGCTCCCCGGATCGCTTCGTGGGACTACTTACGTGGAAAGCGCGATAAGAGGAGCGCAGTCGGCGATCCACTGGAACGGCCAGCTCTATTTTTCCTGCCGTCGCTCGGACGGGAGGAATCGGCTTCTCCTTTCTTCGCGACGTCGATCCTTTATCGCCGATCCGTCTCGCGTCCGATTTCTTGCCACGGTCGCTTCGGCTTCGTCGTACGATCGACGCGCGGGACGACGGTGGTCGTCGAACCGGTCGGATCCGGGTTTATTTCGGTACCGTTCGAGAAAAACGAACGTCCGGAATATATGCCGGAAGAACAACGGCTAATCGCTGGTTATCGGGCCGGAGCATCGCGCCGAGGTTTCCCGAGACCTCGCCGGGAAAAGGGGAGAAACGAAATCCGAGTAACTCGAGCGGATCCTACGGACAGGGAGAGAGGAGGGAGGAGGAAGAACGATAGACGGTTCCCGTCGGCATCTTTCTTGTCACGCGAAGTACTTTACCGTCCCGTTTCGTCGAAGAGGATACGCTTGGGAATGGAGATATCATCTCTCCGCGGACGATAGCGAACGGGACCGGCCAGTAAATTCACGCGCAACAAACTGCCTCGACCGATTCGAAAGTCGCGATAAAGACAACTTTCCGCTTTCCTCCTCTCTCTCTCTCTGTTTCTGTTGCTGTTTCCCTCGCGTTTTCCTCCCTCGTCAGGCCTCGTTTCCCCCTTATCGTCGCACGCTCTGCGTCGCAGCTACTTTTTTCCGGGACTTCGGCTGCTCGAGACTTTGCGAATTACGCGAGCGATTCTAGGGGCGGTGGTCATGCGCAAGGCACGATTGATTTTAATATTTTATAACGCGTTGGTCGAACCGATCGATCGCAATGAAAATACTCGGCGAGAAGCTGCACCGGAGAGCGTCGGACGCGCAGACCGCGTCGCGATTAACACTTTGCCAAGTAAACACTTGCGGTGTTAATAACATCTTTAATAAAGCGGGAGCTAAATTTGTCGAGATTGTTGGTAAACATTGCTCTGTGTTCCTTATCTCATACATACGTCATACATGACGTCATCGAGGAAATGAATGTTTAACTAGATGCCTCGAAATGACTTATTTCTGATTTGTTCTGTGGTTATTGAGAAGATACGGATAGTCCTTCGAGAAATGATCAACGAAGCTGATTCAATAATATAAACCGAAATATAATTCAATTGGAATCTTAATGAATGTGCGCTCGTAGCTTCTGAAAGGGAAGTTCTGAAAGCTTAGTGCAAGTGCTCGGTAGTTCTAGTGTTAACTACCGAGTAGTTCAATCGACTTGTTACAATTTCTCTATGGATACTTCAGGAGTGCGTCTATCGAGACTTTGACTTATAATTCAGTTTCCGTACTGTTAAATCAATTTCTTTAATAATCTCTGATGAACGTCTATCTGTTTAATAATTGCAAAAAGAAGAGATCAGGAATGAGTGATTTCTACTCGTAGTTTTAACCCTTTGCGGTCGGAGATACTTTGAAACGTACAAAACCTTCAATAGATGAAGCTAAATTATATATCAATTGCTTAATTAATAGAAAAGAAAATAAGTGCTGATCTCTTGCTGTTCGAGTAATTAAATCATTTGCGATTTAGTCTTCCAAATACGAAAACTTTTATATTGCATCGCAACAACAAAAATTTTCAAAAATACCATTTATTTACTTGAATTTCTTTCAATTCATTTTGTGGAGAAGATTCGTAAAAAGCACTTGTAATTCACTCGAATTAACACAAATAATTCTTTATGATCCTTTACACGAGTGGTTCGCTGTACAAAGCGCGTGAATTCCCTTTTCACAAAGAGAACAAATTAATTTCGAACGAACAAAAAAGGAGCGTTATCGCGCTCTCCGCAATTTCGGCAAAACATAAGCAGTCGAACGGTTAAATATCAAAGTTTACAGTTTCGCTGTGTCGAATCATTCGGTGAGTCAGTGAAGCCTCTGGAGCGCAAAGAGTTAACATGCCCGTCGGGTCGCGACCCTTGTCCCCCTTCCGAAATTCCGATCGATTCAGCCCTGCGAGTCGAAGGAATCCGTTTCGAAGTCGACGCCGCTTTGGTTACCCGATTCCTGTTGATTCGACGCCGCGCTATCGACGTCCGCGTTGAAATCGGCTGATACATTAGTCGCGCGGACCGACTTACTCGAAAATCGAAGATCGACCGACGAGCGCGATCCGAAAAAACAATGGCGTCGGGGAGCATCGGCCGCGAACCTGGCGTTGTCCTCTTTCGCCGGCAAAATCGGGGCGTTAATGGCTCGACCGGCATTAACGTGTCATCGGCAGCGGTCGAATTTGATGCATCCTCGCCGTGGACCGTGCATTTCTTGCAATTGTTCCGCGTGATTAGTTATTCATATAATCTTCGCGTATCCGGGGCATGGTATATACATAAATCAGACATTGTGCATACACGTCTTTTTAATCGATGTTACGTTTATCGAGCGCAATAATTCTCGCTCGAATAAAGTAGGAAGAGCTGTGCAAATCAAATGAGAAATTGGTGCGATTAAAAGGATTAATAAATCCGGGATACAAAGGTTTAATCCGAGTAAAGGAATTCTTATCTATTACAAATCGAATTTTGTACTTCGTATTCTGGACTTTACGTTAATTAGGTCAAGATATGATTCCAATCATTTCAAATCAAATTTATAAAAAGCTAATCCTTTCAGAAATATATAAATTCCGTGTATTTTGATACAAACGATAGGATGTACTATAAATAAAATATATCTTAAAATCATCATAGCAACACATACGTGACGATTCGTTTACAGTAGCGTCACATATGTGTATCACGTAGTCGCATAAGAATGCTTTCCTAGCTGCCCACTTCCCTCCGTGGCGTTTCCCCTTTCCGACGAGTCGAAACATTTTAGTCGAAACGTTCCAGGGAATTATCGGATTTAACCGATCGATCAAAGGTCCGCGAATCGTCGCGACGAATCGCGTCCGGGGAGAGATAATCGCGCCGAAAATAGCCGCGCGTCCGCGTATTAGCGAGGGAACAATGGAGTCACAGACACGCGATATCTTCCGTCGGAATTGCAAGAATGCGTCGTGCCAGCGACTCGGGCCCGACTGCAGCAAAGTTGCCTTCTCGAGTTACGGCCTCGCGACGGGCCGACGCGCCGCGTTCGATTTCCGCGGCGCTCGTCGCATCGTACCTCGGATCGGGAACGGAATAACGGGATCGCGCGTTCTCTACGACTTTTCCGCTCGTCCCGTGATATTTACGGCGCGCATAAATTGGTCGAATAAAGCAGTTTAATTCGGTGAGATATTCCCGATCGATGCGAGCGCCCGAACGATTCGCGCGACTCGGCTCGAAACGAGTTTCGCCCGGCGGCCCGTTGTTTCGTCCGACTACGCGCGCCGCCCCCGAATCGAAAAAGTCGAATCGAACGTTCGCACCGCGCCGCGTTTCGACTTATTTATTCGCGCGCGGCACACCGTATTTTTAAGGTCGCCCGAATTAGAACGATGTCGAATGTTTCCGCAATTTCGCCGATCGAACGCGTGCTCCGGTCGTCGGCGAACAGGATTACGAGCATCGGAGGAGCGCGACGCTCGAGGATCTTTCGCCGGAGATCGTGCCGTGCGCCCGGGAACGTTGCTGTGTTAGTTTCGAACGTTATTTGGCGAAATTCGCTGTTGAAATTGCGAACTCGACCGCGATGCGTGAACCTCCGCGGATCGCACGGGATGCGAGCGTTCCCGTGGCGAGTAATAATCGCTGTGCCCATCGACGCGTGCCTCGCGCAAAGTATAGCGCGAATATACGATTTATCGGACGTGAACGCGATAAGGTTGAACAGAAGTTTGCATTGTTCGGCGCGGCGCTATTGATTTTTCGTTGATTCGACGGCACGGATTATCTCGCGGTTTCGACGCGTGCGGTGCGTGGGTATCGCGTAGTATCGCGGACGCGGTCGGCCGGGTGGAGTGGGGGGGATGGGAGTCCCGTTTTTCGTATAAATCATTGTAACGTTTAGTAATAACCTGGTGATGTCTGTTTTTTCAACCGTGTCGCGCTTTGTGTTTACACTGCATTTTAGTCGATAGTGTTATTATCTATGGAGTTGTAGTACGTTTGTCAAAATGGCGTTTCTATATAGATATATAGATTAACGAAAATAATCAGCTATAAATAACTCAAAGCACGTATTACTAAATAAACAATATTAATACTCTCTTAATTCACTATTAACCCTTTGCGCTCCAAAGATTTGTCACTAGAAATATTCAACTTTTTACGAGATATAGATGACATTTTTTTAAACTTGGGATCCATTCACAAAATAAGGGGAACAATAGTATCTTATTTCCACATTTCATGTATCGACAGATTACTCAAGACTTAATGTCAAATACGAAATTTTACAATTTTGTTGCACCAATCGAGTGACAGGCACCTTTGGAGTGCAAAGGGTTAACACTAGCACTACCAGACGGGTGAAACCGACCAATTCCTAATTTCTTTTAGAATGACTTTAAACATACAGATATTTCTTAGAAGCTCAGCAATACCTAAACCGAAGTACAAACCAATTGAAACGTTAATAAACTCACATATAGCTTTCATAAAGACACTTTCAAAAGGCGGTTCAAATCCTCGGTACTCCAGCGTTAATAACTCCGAGAAATAAGAGAAACGCGACGTTAGACTTGAACCACTAGAAACCCAATAGAAACACTTCCAATATCTCCCAACATCGTTCCAACAACGACCGGTCAACTGATAAACAAATAATGAATTTCCAATTGGAGACGTTTAACCCCACCACCGGTCCACATTTTCCCGTCCCGACTTTTACTGTTACGCTCGCCCCCCGGAAACGGCGAGCGACTCTCCGAGCGACACCGATGAAACATCTAGGCCGGTCGACGATGGCTCCCAATCGAAAATCGATATTGAAACAGACATCGGCGTCGACGATCCACCGGGGATCGGTGGGTCAAGGCTCGCGCGCGTCTCCGCGTTCGCCCGTCGATTAACCCCGATGGACGGCGTCGTACGTAGCTGCGTACGAACGTTCGCTCGGGAAACGAGGGCAATAGCTTTCGGCCCGGCACCGCGCGCGGAAGAAGGCTTCCATTCTCGTCGAGCTTACATTTTCGTTATCGCGCTTACGTACCGGCGATACGACCGCGGACGACTCGACTTTCGCGAACTCGAGTACTCTCCGGAGCGTTAACTTTTTCGTCTTAACTTTCCGCGTAAGTTCTCCGCGGGCCGCGCCGCCCTCCGCTGCCCTCTCGAAACTTTATCCGCTTCTTCTCCTTCTGGCCGTCCGCTCGTCTCTGCGCGCGTTTCTTCGTCGAGGAAGACCGCTCCCGACTCGTCGTCCTTCACGGTCGCTCTCCGAGCGCATTCGGGAGCGCGGTGCACGCGTGCACCGCTCTCCTTCGTTTTTCCGCGGGGATCGATAACGCGCTGACAACGGGAACCGAAGAATGGGAAACGCGGGGCTCAAAGCGAAAAGCGGAACACGGAACGGTGAGCGCCGTTGTTCCCCCGGTGCATTGAAAATGCGGCTCCGCGCTCGGCGCAGCTTTGAAGTCGCCGCCGCTGGTGTTTCATGTAAAAACATTTGGCGAGGTTTCCTCTCGCGGCACCGCACGTGCACCGGGTAATCGCAATTTTCAGACGTACCGCGCCGCGCGGCGGGGTGCACGTACCGTGTGCAACGGACGGACGCGTAGACGGTACGTCCATTCGGCCGAGGTGCGTGAAACCGTGCCATCGAACGGCGGGTATTGTGTTGCGAAAACAAATTGGAAGAATTCGGACGATGCGCTGTGGGGTATTTGCTTGATTTCGGCGGGCGAAGTTGGAAACGGGTTTGCGTCGAATTTTTACCGGGAAATGTGGGAATGTAATTTAATAGTGCGCACTTGTATGGCATACAAGGAATTTATTGATATGAATAATATATGATTTTGTGTATTCAATTAAGAATCGTGTATTTATGTGTGATATACGATGATGCATTGAAAATAGTATACTAGCGAGCAGAATTAGGATTTGAAAAGTTGCAGAAGTTGAACGTGATGCTTTATAAGGAAAATTTGATAGCTTTACTGAATGCAACTAATCGAAAGAACGCATCCTGATTCATAACGAAATCATTCCCGGAGTGGTAACTAAGAAACATCGATGACTTAGTTACATTGAAGATTGGATGTTCACAAAGGTCCGTGGTAAAAAGCTAATGAGCCATTGAAAGCATAATATATACTTAAAGAACTTTGATACTGAGGAAAACTTCGTACATTTCCAAAACGTATAGAAAGTGCTACGAGGTTTTCCAAGGGTAAAACTCATACTCGGGAAATGGGTAACTTCCGAGAGAGCTCAGCACTTTCCGAGTGCTTCGAGGATAAAAAAAATGATTAGGATCATTATTCCCCGCGTCCACCTGAAGCATCAAAAATCACAGTTCGGGTGAAACCCTTAAAATCGACTTTAGGCCGGTCGGATCGCGCGAACGCCGCGTGCGCGACAGCTGCCTACGATAGCGTCGCGAGCGTTGCGTTCGCTGCCGGGAATCGTCTCGACGTTTCCATTTCAAACGAGACGATCGAAGGTCGCGGGAAAAGGGAGAAGATCGCGAGTTCCGGCGCGATCGGACGAGCGAAGCGAAAACGATCGTCCGAACGGCCGACAGCCGCGGCGTCCGCGGGAATTTTTATCGTTGCTCCTTGCGTCGACGGATCGTCGAGCCGTCGCTTTTCTAATTGACCTCGTTTCGTTTGCCCGTTGCTTCGGCAAGACCGCGTGTAAGTCTCTCTTGTCGCGGTCGTATCAGCTTCGCAACTGTTTCTCGGTTACGTCACGCCATTATCTAATTGCGAACACATTCGTGCCGCTAATCGGATCGAAATTCCGATCCGTTCCGCGTCATTCTTGCCTCCTCTCGTTCTCCGTAACGCGAGCATCTAATTTCCCGACTTGTGATTATTACCGTGCGTAACGATTGTCGGCTACGTGGAATCTCTGCGTTCGGAGACCGTTAAAACTGGATCAATCGCGCTCTTAACGCGTTGCGTACCGGCTACTTTTCGGAAAACTGAATTATTCGGGTGGAAATTCTCAGTGAGATCAACTTATATTGATATACATAGCAAACACTCGGATATCAATATTATTATGCAGTATATTTTAAATTGATAATCAATTTAAATCAAATTTCATATTTTAGTACTGTAGTAATGAGCAAAATTTCATAGTTATGTGTTGTTATATAAACGAGATTTCTCGTTGCCAGGACGCAATGTGTTAATTAAAAATTGACGAATATTCCCAACTTTGTTTTTATGGACGAACTCGTCGAATCTCTTATTCTGTTTAATAAAACCATGACATTTAAAGGAACGAGTGACGATTATTTTCATTGGAACTCTTACTCATTCCGCTGTGCAGTGAATTGTTCATTTGCTCATTATTAACACATTGCGTACCGGCCAATCTTCAGAAAACTGAATTGTTCGGATGGCAATTTTTACTGAGGTCAACTTATATTGCTATACATACAAAAACTCAGATATCATATTGCTATGCACTATATTTTAAATTGATAATCAATTTAAATCAAATTTCATATTTCAGTACTGTAGTAATTAGCAAAATTGCATAGTTATGAATCGTTATATAAACGAGATTTCTCGTTGCCAGTACGCAATGTGTTAATTAAAAATTGACGAATATTTCCAACTTTGTAATCGGCTTGCAGAGTAATTGCGTAACGATCGAGGAGACATAGTCTAATGCGAACTCTCGAAATTTCTATCTTACCTGCACCGACGAGTGGTCGTTCAATGTCTTCATCGCAATTTTCCGTTTATGGCTTCTCATAAAGCCGTTAAACACATGTCCGCCACGGTAACTCGCGCGGATTAGAACACCATCGGACAAATTGCTAGCCAATAAGGAAATTCCCTTACGAAATGCAGTAATCACGGAATTCCTATTTACTAAGGCACGCTTGGAAGTCGCTGGTAAACTTCATTGCTTCTACCCTGCCGGAAAAACGATTCGGCAGTTCGCCTACGACAATCGAGCGGTCCGCGTCGTGACCTCTAACATTCCAACGCGAACACATCTGTACTTATAGTCCGCAACGTATTTTCAACAGTTTTTCCAACACCGTTTGACATCTTACCGTGTAACAAAGAAATCAGATAAATATATCTCGATCCTTCTGAACTTAAAATTCCATATTATCTGTTATCTGTTATGTAATAATTATACTCCGAATCAAACATAAACATACAATATCCCTACAATCTTTCTCTTTTTCCAACAAATTATTAACGTCGAAGTAGCTGTATCGATCACAGTTGAGGAATAAAACAGAACAATACCTTAACCTTCTGTGGGTTCATGTAACTTTGAAGTCACAAATCAGTATATTAGCATCTTTGTTTGAGTTATTTCATTTTGCACTCAAAGTAATGAATAAAATGAGGTAATCGGTTAACTGCAACTTTTGCACGCTCAGACGTGAATGTTTAACATCATTGTAACTTGAAAGTTATGAAATATGTTTGTTTGATGAAATTATGGAAACTAGTGCATAGATTTTGTTATAATCGTGAACAAAAATTCGGCCCAAAGAGGGTTAAGTCAATCATACAGTCTACCGAAGTATCGTTACATTAAAATATCCTTACTAACTTAACCACTTGCGCTGGAAATGAATTCAGAGATTTGACAATGTCTCGCGCGATGAATTTTTTTACCTTTTTTACGCAGATGTGGACATTAATTCCGTTTAATCATTTTGTATAGAGTGATACATTTCGAAACAATCTACTAATGCAACAAGATTATCAATGTGTAAAAGACATCGTTGACCATTTTGAAACAGAAACGTCTCGACGTGCACGTCTTTCCAGCACGAGGTTAACAGTTGACCGGCACGGTAGTCATCGGTGAGCTTCCAAATTGCTTGAAAACAATTACAAGAAACTTGAAATCGAATCAAAATATTTCGTAACACGAGAAGCTAGATACTAGTGTAATAGTACATTTTTATTTCATTTTAACATGTTGACTTCCACGATGGTCACCGATGACCGGAGCTTCCAAATTGCTTGAAAATTACAATAAGAAAATTGATACTGCATTGAAATATTCAGTAACATCAGAGGTTAGATAATAGCATAATACGAGTACTGTAATACAAAAACATAAATAATTACGTCTAATACTATTTTCCTCTGTTACAAAGAAATAAATCTTACTACAACTCGCTCGAAATTCTCGTGACAGTCGCGTTAGCCAACACTAAGAAACGTTCGCCAACGGAAACAGTGACGTTCTCGCGCCCATCTGCGACAGAGAGCCGATATCCATCGACGCCGATCGAAATGCCACGTTATCGTCCTGGTTTTCCCTTTTCCCTTTTCCCCGTCGGTCTTCGCGCGACAACTCGTCAGCCGATCCCCCGAGGTCCCTCCGCGTCGCCTCCGCGTCGCCGCGCGTAGACGGCAAGGAAATGACCACGTCGAAAAGAGGAAATTAAACAGAAGACGGATAAACAGCGGGCAAAGATTAATGTTCTGTACGTGCGGCTGCGTCGCGATGTCGCAGCCGACTCAATGGCCGCGTAGGTGTGCGGCGAGGCGAGGCGAGGCGAGGCGAGGCGAAGCGAGGCGATCGAGGCAGGATAAATACCACGGGTGCCAATTTTTCCATCGGGTTCGCGTGGTCGCGGCTAGGAATTTTGGTACGGACCCGATCGATCCTCGACGGCGATCGCGACTCGATCGGCGCGGAGGTGGGTCGAAAGCGAGCGGGAACGTTAGTTTAATCGAGGCTCGTTCGTATAAGGTTGCGCCGCGTTTCGTGGCGAGTCGAGGTCTCGCGGCTAGCGGTTTCCGTTCGGCCGATAACCGGTTTCCCTGCAGGCCGGCTGACGTCATCCTACCTGCCTGCGATTTTAAGGATACCGAAGGACGAGCGAGGCAGGTGAGAATTTTACTCGGCTCTCGGGCATCGTAAACACACGCGGCTTTTCTTTCGATATCGATGACGCAATCGTCGCGTACGCGCGACCGGCGATCGATCGGCAGCCGAGCCGGGAAGACGTTGCGACGCGCGACGGGGCGCGAGCCTCCCCCGCGATCGCGAGAACTCGAATTAAGGTCAACCGCGTCGAATCAAAGAACACTACCGAATATGTAAATGGCGGAGTACCGTCGTTAATTCAAGACGATTACCCTTAATTGCCGGCGGGCTCTGTTCCGCGTGCAAGGGGGAATTTTCGTTTCGACGGAGGAAGGCGGACGGGGAACGAGGCGAACGGAAAAAGGGGAGCACGGCTCGTTAGGGCTGTCGCCGGACCGAGCTGCTGCTGCTGCTGCTGCTGCGCTCGATCGAGGATCCGTCTAAAAAATGAGCAACGTTTTTACGCCCGATAGGGCCGCTGCATCGATCCCAGCCTCCTCGTTCCTTAGAAAATGCCGAAGGAGATTACGGGCCGAACTGGATATCGTTGTCTTCCTTCGTGTAGCTGCCTGGTAATGCCTACTTATCGTTAGTAATGCGCCGAACGTATTTCCACCGAACCGTCGCTTGCCAGAATGGTCCGTGTGCCCGTTTTTCCTGGCCTATATTGCTTCAGCGTTGTTTAACGCTGGAACTACCGAGCGTTTCAGACGATTAATGTGTAATCCGTGTAAAAACTGTAACACTAGATTATTGTCTGTTTTTTTTTAGACGTTCATTATAGTATTCAAATGAAACTATTTGTTTTCAAGATCATTTCAAATATTGAATGCTTTTAAAATATCAATAATTGCGAAACAAACAAATCGAAACCAGTCATTTTCTACAGGACGGTAGTTCTAGTGTTAACACTATATGAAACACTGGTAGTTCTAGTGTTAACACTATACGAAACACTGTTAGTTCTAGTGTTAACACTGGAACGTTCTAGGTGAAATCATTGGTTTCGATTTGTTTTCTCCACAATGATCGATATCTTAAAAGAATATTCAAAATGATCTTGACAATTCACTCGAATACTACAATGAATGTCTAAAGAAACTGAAAATAATCTATTCTTTCAATTTTCATAAAGATTACATATCAATCCTATTAAATACTCGGCAGTTCTAGTGTTAAATATTTAAGATAATACTATTCCCGATCACTGGGTTCTCAACAAAACATTACAAAATCAAAAATACACAGTGACATTTAAAAGAATCAAGGTGTCCTTAGTTTTTCGAACGAGAAAAATTCCATAAAACTGACAACGGTTCCCCCGATTCGAGCTGGGACGTTCAGCGGCGCGTCTCGTCGCGACGGATATTCGGCTCGTCTCTCGAAAGCGAAGAAAACGAGCGGTTCCGAGAGAAGCTGTTGCGCAGCGATGTCGAGATATCGGTTCGCGCGTTTAATTAACGAGGCGCGAGGAGTAACGGTTCCCAAAGGAATCCATCATCCGTGATCGGTGCACGGCCCGGTGGGTATTACAACCTAATTAAAACGGACCGGTTTCGCGTGTCGCAGAAATATTCGAAGCGCGGTTTTGTAACGTTTTTATGCGGCGCGATCGTGTTTGCTCGGCCGATTCATTAATTACGGTCGCTTAATGCGCGGCCGAAGATAAATGGGAGTCTCGGGAAGCGGCCCGCGGAGAAACGGACGGACGGACAGAGAGAGAGAGAGGGAGAACGAAAGTGACTCCGCGTGTACGCGAAAGAGAGAGTGGCAGGGTTAGCGGGGAGAGGCGGCCGAAGATGCTCGCTCGCATTGATTTCGTAACGAAAACCAGAAGATTGCGTAAGTCGAGCGAAAAAGGGTGCACGCGACCGGCCGCGGAGGAAGCCGAGAAAGAAAATGGAGCGAGCGGACGGATCGACGTTGATTTTCAACCCCTCCTCTTGCACTATCGTAGACTCGTGAACGTTTCACATAGATTCCATCAAACGCGAATATCGTTCTCCCAAGTCCGAATTGAATATAATTTTTGTTGGATGACCAACCTAATGACGCACCATAGATAAGCGTCCTAGACCTAGAAATATCTTACTCAGCATGTTTTTCGCAAGTCCAAAATCCTAGATAAAATATACAAATGTCTCATCCAGGACTAGTCATCTATAACGAGTCATCAGGTAGGGTCACCGACATCCCCTCCTTAGCGGAAAGCTTAGTATATAAGAATTGGAATCTCTAGGATAATGTATAGTTATTCTTTCAACCCTGTTGGTTAACGGTCTGTCCGAAATTGTCTGTTTCCGCGTCGTTCGATGTGTTATATCTGGAGAATACGTTGAAACGCCGAATTATTATTAACGAATCGGACTTCGCGTCATTCACACGGATCCCAACATTTTTCTATTATTAACCCTTTGCGCTTTTGACGCAGTGAAACTATAAAATTTCATATTTAACGTTGAACTTGTAATGCCTTTGGCACGGTTTATTTGGTTGAGACAGCTATCGGTGCGTAAAAATTTATGGCATGACCAATTATGATCGCTTGTGTCTACACAGTAATAAGTAAATTTTGGAAGCATTTCATTGCTAGCTGCAATTTTTATGTCCCATGTCATAAATGACCAGCTGTCGAAGCTAACATGTCAAAAAAAATGGCAGCTCAACCACTTAAACCCCGAGCGCACAGCCACCGGTACCCTTGCAGGTCAGAAGGGTAGGTTAAAAAACCGTAATTAGCAACACCCCGAGCGTTTAGCCTTCTGATTTGTCACGAAGGACACCGCTCTATATCAGTATTTTTATATATATAGAGAGACAACGCAGGTTCATCACTGATCACGCTGTACTTACTGGACAACACACAGACTTTAACCCTTTGCACTCCGAGAGTTTTCTACCAAAAGTACCCAACACTTTCCGATGAAATATAGTTAACACTTGAAACTGGCTTCACGAGAAATCGTACATAAATTGAAGAAAGAGGCTGTTTCATTTGAATATTTCACATATTAATGCATCAGGCGAAATTTAACATTAAATATTATACTCCATAATTTCTCTGCGCCAAATCGAGTGGTGACTGAGCGGAGCCTATGGAGTGCAAAGGGTTAACTTTGTATACACATACACATTCCTTTCACTCAATATTCAACGAATACAGTCCGCTTTCGAACGAGAAAAGGAAAAGCCTTTTTTCATCACAATTATTTCACACAAGGTTAATTCGGCGTGTGAAAGTGTTACGTCACTAATACTTCCTGGAACTATTGTAATAAAATAATTTCCTCTATGCACTTGTGATTTCCCCTCGAGTGAGTTTCAGAGAATATCGTCTTCGTCTCGTGAAAAAATATTAAACATTTCTAGTGAGAAACTTCCGGGTTAATTGAAACGCTCCAGATAGAATCACTGTGGGATCTTCCTCTTTTGGTAATGAATTACGAACAATAAAATCTCTCCGGTAAGATATCCGATCGCCATTGTGAAAGAAATCATAGGGCAGACCGTCGAAACGAGTCGCGTAATGATCTGTCCTCCACGATACGATGCCTCACGGCGAGAGATTGATATTCGCGTCCTGTTTTCCGATCGATCGGCTCGGAACGCTCGCGAAAGGTTTCGGCAACGTCATGCACGATGAACCGCCGAAACGACGGTACACGATGGGCCGCGTCGCCGATGCAGGCGGGCCGTCGCGCGCGGAAATGATCGAGAATCCGCAGCGAACGGAAGGGAAAACACGGGAAAGGAGCTTACCCGGAACGGAAAAGAATAGATGGAAAGCTGACGGGGAACGTAACAGGAATTGCTGGAATTCCGGGCGCAAACCCCTCCGGCTGGCGTCGAAGCCCGAAATGAATTTTCTAATTAAGATTGGGTAGTATTACTCGACGGTTTGCTCTCGACCCCTTCGCGAGATAATACTCGACCGGTCATTTTCTAACCAAGGTAAATTACATCGGTCCCGGTGCCGTCCTCCTCCGGTTTCCCTCCGTTCCCGTTTTTCCTCGACTGTCTCGGCGAACGTCTCGTCATCCTTTTTCATTCCCCTCGCCGGCAGTCGGCGGTCGTCCTCGGTCGCCGTTGCGAGCTGCCGCCGGGGTCAGGGAAGCACGGCAGCTCCGATGCGGCGAACGCTCGAATATTGTTTCTCCGTAACGCGGGTAAATCGCGTTTGCCGGTTCACGATCCCGCAGAGGGTGTATCTAGCTACCGGAACGCGGCAGCGGGCCACGTTCCAGTTTCGCTAATTGCGCAAAGTCCGGATAGATGGACGCAGGTCCGACGAGGTTCCAGCAACGGTTCAAGTTCCCGGTTCCGCGTCCTATTCAAACTTTATTCGTTCGAGTGGAGGGAACAACGGATAAATCCGCGGAGCAATTTATCCGGCGCTGGCAACCTTGTCTCGCAGCCGGATCGGAGGTCCATCGGGGAAAAAGTTGCTACTGGAGGTACTAAGTACGTAAGTAACCGTTCGTAAATCGACGGCCGAGCATCGCGCGGCTCTTTCCCGCTTCTTCGGCCCGGAGTTCCCCCGGTCCCCGATACTTTCTCGTAATTACTCCGAGCGCTATTTCCTTAATTAGAAGCGAGGGCAACGGTCGTTCGCCTCGTCGCTGGCAGAAGAAGCCGCGCGGATCGCTCTGCGGCCGGTCGAACGAGCAGCTTTTCAAACTTTTTCGAGGATACCGCGAAGGAGGGGGGGATAAACGGGATGAAACGGGAAAAAGGCCGCTCTCGGCGTTCCGCGATCGGTTTTTTCGCTCTACCCGTGACACGATGTCGCGGCTGATATCGCGAACCATCGCGTCGCGTCTCCGCTCGGCCGGCTGGACGCGAAGCGGAACGAAGCGACGGGCACAGAGAGCGGCCGAACGAATGCCGGGCCGCGATTCGTCGAACGGTATAAGCCGCCGGTGAACCGTAACGTTTCATCGCGATTCGACGTGTCCTTTTTCCACGCGAGGAGATTTAATCTCCGCTCGAAACGTATAATCCTTTAACCATCGGCGGCCGTCCGGTCTGGAAAACGCGCGAATACCGCGGCGGCAACGCGATCGGAAACGCTACCGGAAACGCTCCGACGGCCCGGTTTCCGGGTGTTCTCGCGATTACCGCTCGAAAATCGACACTGCGACGGGGCGCTGATCACGCAGCGTTGATCTCAAGACAAAATAGATCGGGATCGGCTTCGTCTGTTCGACTTCCGGTGAAAAAGATGCGAATGAACGAAGAGATCCGAACTTTGAGGCCATCAAAGCGAACAGATGAATGAGAGGACGTAAATGCGACGTTGAACTTTTCTATTTCTCGCTTTTACCCATTGAATCGTACAGATTTTCCGATTAAAACGAGACCAAACACGATGCATTTTGCAATATGTTTACTTATTTGGTAAATTGCGATTGCCCGTCCTCTTTTAGTGAATTGTCAGTCGACGCTAGAACCACCGAGCGTTTAATACGATTAATATGTAATTCATATAAAAATAGTAATAATAGGTTATTCTCGGTTTCTTCCGAAATTCATTGTAGTATTCAACTGTAAAATTTTCAACGTCATTCCGGATATTCAGCGCTTTTAAACTGTCAAACTATATTTCCCACATTAATCGACTAAAACCTTCATCAATTAAACCGTGAGGTTTCTCCGATTAAACACGATATATTTCGGTACATATTTGCTGATTTAATAATTCACAATTACCCTCTAGTAAACTGCGACACGAAGTATGTCATGTTTGGTCTCTTTTCAATCGGAAGAACCCCACAAATCCGTTGATCAAAGTTTCGTTTACAAACAAACCCTTATAAAAAGCTTCTATCACTGCATTAACCGTTTGAGTGCTGAGGAGCGCTATAGCGCTCTTCTTGTGTCGTATCAGTATCAATTACAATTTTCTTACTATGTTCTTCAAGAAACAAATCAAAGTAAATTCATTCGAACAAATGTCATTTTTTGATATTTCTTTGTAATAACACAATATTTGTGATCTCATTAGATAACTACTCTTATTATTTTTTTCGCGTACACACCCAATCACTCCCACATTTTTGGTAAATATCCAAAAGTTGTTTATTCAAACGGTCAACACATTGCGTAGTCACGAAATATCTCGTATACAGGGTGAGCCACTTAAAACCTGCCACCTGAATAACTTGGTTGCTACTGGCGATAGGAAAAAATGCATCAAAATTATTTGGTATCGAGGGCAGATCATCCGATGTTACTAGTTTCTCGATAGGTGGAGGCGTCAAGGAGATATGAAGGTCATATCAATACTCTTATTAATTTTTTTGCACACACACCAAATCACCTCCGCATTTTTGGTAAATATCCACAAAAGTTGTTTATCCAAACTGTTAATTGTCTCACCGATATCTACCACCGAACATATATCACCACTCCTCGTCAGCGTCACTTACCGATCTCGGTCCTCAACGGAGGGGCCGGCCGATCGCTAATCTTGCAGATCGTGCCTTATGCTAATCAAAAGAATACTGTACACCGAGTATCGCGAATCTCGAAGTAGCCGAACGCATATTTGCGTCGCCTTCGAATTCGAGCCTGGAACCGGAAACCTCCGACTCCGACTCGATCGTCGTCTCGATTACCGCGGTCGCTGCGGTTTTCGCTCGCGACGAGCCGAGCGTTCCGCGAATTCTTCGCGCGTCTCTATTAATGCCCGATTTTGCACGCGCGGCCGGTCGCCGATAAAAACCGGATTATCTCGATCAGCGGTGACCAAAGTCGCTCGCGCCGGACGGCCGACGGACGCGAGGAAAAACGTTAATATCGATCCCCGTGTGCCGCGCGAGGAGCGAATACGCTTTCCGTTAACCTCGAGACTCGCCCGCTCCGGCCGGCTCGAATTAATCCGAAAGTAATTTCGCGAGAACGAGACCGATGCGCTGAAAATGGCCGCGCGGCGGCATTCCCTAATGAATTTTGCGCGGTAATCGCGAACCGTTTGCATTCGGCTCGCTTTCCGGTCGCGCGGGAAACGAGACTCGCTGGCAGCTGTAACAAGAATCGACGCGTACGCGCGTTAACGTCGCATTTTCTCACGTTCCGTAACGCCGCTAACGAGCATCGAGATGCGCGATTCGGAGAACACTCGGCTGCTACGTCGCGCTGTGAGGTATTCGTCCGATCGCAGCCAAATTAAACACGAGTTTGTACGGATGTAATGAGTATAACAAAATATGGGAGTGTAATATTGTTGGGAGTGAGCGTGAAATATATTTTTAACCCTCTGCGGACGGATGTCTACATTTCGGCGAGATGAAAGTTTCGTATTTAAGAAACTAGGTCGTGGACGAATGATTTGATTACTTGAACAGCAAGATATCAGTAGGTAGTTTCCTTTTTTTATATTAACCCTTTGCACTCGGAAGCTTTTCACTGGAAACACTATGAAATTAATAAATATCAACATGTGCACACAAATTAAAAATGTATTCAATAGTTTTAATAGTTTTATTAAAACGAGTATATTTTGTAACTTTGAAGTTACGACGTTGAACGTAAACGCCTGCGTGTATAAAAGTTCAAGTTGATTAATCATTTAATGTCATCAGTCATTTTGCGATAAAAAATTAAATAAATCAATTTCACCTAGTCTATTGATGTGTGACTTCAAAGTTACACTGGCTTATAGAGGGTTAAGAAGGAAAGTTATTTTATTTCAACATTCAATGTATTGATGCATCATGCGAAGCTTAATATTATATCTAAGACTTTATAATTTTGCAAATCAAATCAAGTGGTGACTGAGAGTCACCTCTCGAGTGCAAAGGGTTAACACGTTGAATGCCGCACGATTTCATAGAGTAAAATACACAAAGTAGAAGAAATATAATATTGAATCACTCGTTTAAATTGCATTATTATTATCGCACGTTGACACAGCTGAATGACACCGCATTAGATAGCATTATTTATAATATAGAAACGTTTTCAAATAATCACCGTTTAATTGAATGAACTATAGTAATTCAATTTGGGGTCACCGGTGACCCATGGCATTCAACGTGTTAACTTTGCATTCGGAAGCTTTTCACTAGAAACATTCGACACTTTCCTATGAGACGTAGATGACATTATTTCAAACGAACTAACGAGGAAACATACGTAAATTAAGAAACAAAGCTATTTTATAGGAATATTTCGCATGTTGACGCATTATACGAAACTTAATATTATATACAACACTTTGTAATTTTATTATATCGAATCAAATGATGACTGAAAGTCACCTCTCGAGTGCAAAGGGTTAATTCAGCAATTGACAAGTAATTCAGCTTCATCTGCTGAAGGTTTCGTACAGTTTACAGAATCTCCGTCCGCAAAGAATTAATGGCTAGTATCCATTGTTGCAGTCCTCTCCCTCGTAGGAGTCAGTTTTTCCCGAGGACAGCCATTTTTATTACACCGAGCGTCTTTTCTCTCCGTGTCGTTCGTAGCAAACGCTCAACCACCGAACAGCGTTCCGTTTTCAGTTCTCAAATCACCGTAACACATACTAATAAATACACGTAGTTTTCAAACTGTGTTGTTCATTTTTGCAAATAAATATTCAACGAATACGATAATGCAAGGTGTGATGTAACCGTCGGTAGAACTAGGTGGGAGCTGGTGCGAAAGAATAAGTCAACGCAGAATTAATCGCGTCACGCGAGGTTTTGTCTACGAGAGAATCGACTTTGAATATCCGCCAAGTACGCGTGCACTTGACCGTGCCTCGTCATTGGATCCCACTGTAGATCATTGTCCCGATAGAAGTTTACGTTGATAAAGACTTTCAGCGTCGCGAAAATGTTTATCTTACTTACTATCCTACGGTAAGCCTTTCGGAAGTTGTTTTCAAGTCTTGGCCGACTACCGACAAGATAAACGCGCGCGGGGGCGGGGGGAATCGGCGCACGCTCCACTTATTACGGCGTTTCGTACATTAAAACCACAGAATGCGTTAGGAAGCGTCCGTAGAAATTTCATTAGAAAAGCAGAATTACGTGTTCGACGGTTATAAGCAACGCTCCCAACAATTTCCGTAATAACGAAGTTCGTCGTTACTACAACATCCTGTTGCACTGCGTATTTTTGGCTCTCGGGTACGGTAAACATTTTCGTGACGTCGGTGGTCTTTATCAACACAAACTTCAATCCAGACAACGATCCACAGTGGGATCCAATAACGGGACAGGTCAAGTGCTCGCGTAACCAGCGAATGCTCAAAGCCGATTTCCTCGAAGGCGAACCGTCACGGTAGACGATTTACCTAATGACGTGCAATTACGTAACGCGACGACAAATCTCTCGATGCAACTCGCACAATCATCGCAAAGCTCGTTCTCCAAAAATTAAAAAATCGCAATAATCCTCGCTCGACGATCTCGAGCAGCGAAATTTCCAATTTACTCGAAATCGTTCGCACCGACGTTCCGTCACGCGTGAAAACGGCGAAAGCTGGAGGACCGTCGCGAAGCGAGGCGGAGGAAGACGGAGGTCTGACGGCGGCTCAGCTGATCGACCGTCTGCGTGTTTTCAGCGTTTGCATACACGCTGCGTCTATTAACGGCCGCCCGCTTAAAACGGGCGGTTACGCGAGCATACCGGACGGAAATAGATCCGAAGCAAAACACGCGAGGCAAACTTATCCTCCTCCGCGGCGTTTCTCGCATTCCTCGTTTCTTTTCCCCGCGACCGCCCCGTTTCCGGTACTCGAACGGCGCCGATCGAGCTTCCGCGGGATCGCGCGACGCGCTCCTCTTTCGCGTTCCATCGGGCGAACCGTTTCGTCGGTCGACCGCGTTATGTCGTACGCCAATTATCCCCGGTGCTCGTTAAAAGTGCGCGCTCGTTCTATTTTCGCGCGGCCGTCGATCAGCGGCCACCGCGACGCGCGAGTCGGTTTTTCGTTCGCCGCAGCGACGCCGCGTTTCTCGTTTCGCGAATCGGGAATGCAGATGCCGCGCTTCGGCTTTGATCGCGCCGCGGTTCGTTTCACGGGCGAAAGTGGCGTGTACATCCGTTCCGAGCGACCACCGGCGTTGTCGCGATCCGTCCGGCCGGATCGGCTCGGATCGCTCGTCCGTTCGTTCCTGCGGTCCGGCCGCGTCCCCCGGCGCGCGTATTTCGTAGCCGCGGCATCTCCCGTTCCGTCGTCGCGGCGCGGGCCTCGGCGTGTTCCCCGTTAATAACGCCGACGCGGGAAACTGGAACGCAACCGTGGCTATTTAAAATTATAATTAAGAGCAGTTGCCAGCCCGCTGTATTGCCGGGTCGACAGAGACGAATGCGAGTCCGCGACGCGACGCGGCTATCGCGCCCAGGTACTATTAACGGCGGAACTTCGCCGCCGCGAATTCGACTGGGACCGTTCGCAGGTTCCTCTCGTCGTTCTCGTTTTAGAGTAACGGAGAATCTCTCGACGAAAGGAGACGTTACACTGTATACTGAATTTATCGATATCGGAGACAAGAGCTCCTTTAAACGTTCGCTCGCGTAGGTGATAGATCGACGACTCCTCGGGTCGAGGAAAAACCTCTCGCGCTAAGACAGCGAGCCCTTCCCTCCAGATTTTCCGTTACAACGGTTTTGCCCTGTATGGCCTAGTTCGTCACCTGTACTGGAGTGTCAACGTTTTCTGCTTGTTTTTCCGCTTTCGCGGAATACCTTCGATATACACTTCTTTCTCTTTGAGAGAGAGAGAGGGCAGAGTGAGATAAAGATCGAGAGCGACCGAACGGGGGCGAGTTTGACTTCGGCGACGTAGCGAACGACGAGTAGCGCGTAATGCGGTGAAACATGGTATATATACATCTTACATTAACACGTTGCCATGGCGGTCACCGATGACCGGAGCTTCGAAATTGCTGAAGAACAATTACAAGAATCATGATTTTTGTTGAAGTAAAACAGTAACACGGAAAACCGACGAAAATAATTCGTCTGGGACGCGATCACTCCCGCGTTTCTTTGTTTCGTTCTTTTGTTATAGAAGCGTGGTCTCTGGTCGATAGTATAATGTGTAATCTGCCTTTTATTGAAATATATTCATCAACAATCTTAAATAAACATATTTAGTAACACAAATAGATAGAGCATAGTGTAATATTGCTACTGCAGTACTTAATCATTAATAATTATTTTTAATATAATTTGCCTTTGTTATTAACCACTTGCGCTGGAAAGACGTGTTACGCACGTGATGTTTTTGTCCGAAAATAACGACATATTGTACACGTCGATAGTCTTATGGATTACATGTTCCAGATCGTTCTGAATTCTACCACTTCGCAGAAAATTATTGGTAAACATTTGTCCACATATCTGTATATAATATGCGAAAATTCTTCGCGCAAAATCCATCGGGTTTCTCAATTCGTTGCCAGCGCAAGTGGTTAACACTAGATTTACAGGCATTTACTGTACACTTCATTCTATTATTCCTAAAAGAATCGATGCTCGTTTATTTAGATTGTGGAAACTGGAGATTCGATAGTAGGTAATTGGGGTACACGTCAAAATCGGCGTAAACATTTACAAAATAATATTTCTAAAATCCAATATGCGTCAATTTGACGCGTTCCGTAAACCTAGTGTTAAAGAATAAGCATTACTATTGGAAACGCTAGAAATTCTATAGGAGAAAGAGAATTTTATTAGAAACACTATGATTACTTCTTGACAACTCACAATAAAACACTAAATCAAACAACGCACACACTATTTATACACTCAGATGCTCTCTCACTCGCACACTAGAACACTCTTTCATTACCATGCATTAACTTCGCATATATTTGGAATATTCTAGATTCACAAAAAACGAACATTATTAACATACATAGAAAATCAGTATAATCTAGAATATTCAACGCTTTGATTCGTTCAAAACGCGCACACACAGTCGCGTCATTCATCTATTGCACACACACACTCATCGGTATATCTATTCACACAGTCGATACATCCATTCCCACAATTCTTATGGCAGTCAACCTATTAAACACGTTACACGTTTAATAAGCTCGTCACGATCAGCTATTCCTACCCGCGATACGCGCCCATCGCTGCACACATGCGGCGCAAGTATGCAGAACCGCCGGCGTCGCGCGAGGTCGCGGCGTAATCGCGCCGCTCGTTCGTGCAGGCCCTTAGAATAGTATCAGCGTCTGGGAATTCCGGAAAGCTCGATCGGCGAGAGGAAAAGTTCCCCAACGGAGTGGGACGAGGCTGCGGTAGTTTCTCCGGCGTTAATACAAGATCCGAACGGAGCGCCGAAAGAAGGGACATCGGTTCGCGAGTCGTATTACTCGCGGCTATACTTATAGCTGCACCTACTTACACCGATACCTATAGATATCGGGGAAACGAGAACGGAGAGCCGATCCCGGTTTAACGAGCCAGTCCCCGCTGGTTCTTCGTTGCTTTTCCGCCGCTTCTCGTCGTCCCCTCGAAATCGAAGCCTCGAAAACTTTTACACTGCCGCGCGGAGAACCGCGGAACAAACTTCTCTGGCGAGCTCGTCGGCCCGGAGAAAAAGCTCTTAGAGCTTTCAGTCGGCGCCGTGATTCGTGGATTTTTTTTCTTCCCTCGCTCGTAAGAATACCCGACACCGTCGACGCCTCGTCGTCGCCTCGCGTAATTCCGCGACGTCTCCGATCGCCCGCCCCCCCCCTCGAATCGTCTCCGCTGCTCGCGCGGGTGCACCGAATTCGTTCGATTCTTCTTCGCGGTCGCGTCGAGTTACCCGGCCGATAATCGAATCAACACCGCAACAAGATTTTATCGGTCGGGGAAACTCGAGTCGGGTAAATATTGAAAAGCGGAGGGTGGTTGCGTCTGGTTCCGAAGCTCTCGAACGAAAGCGGAGTATCGCCACGGGCGAGAGCTCTCGAAGAAGCCGAACCGCGCTGCCGATGCACCGTGCTACGATTTCGTTGATTTAGGCTGTCTAAAGTCAATTTCGACAATTTAGACCCGAGCCGTGAAATGTTTGATCCTAGAGGTAATCGAATGTGCGGGGAATAAAGTCTCGATCGCGTTTTCTTCGTTCGTGCGGTCGTGAACTTGCGCGTTTTGTTGGATGTTCGGACTGTTCGTTACGGATTTGATCTTTTAACCCACTGCGGACGAAGTACGAAACTTTCTGCGGATTCTGCCAAATTACACGTCGAGTGATTAAATCATAAAGAATAACGGAACCATCTGAGTGGTTGAATCATTCGTTTGTTACTTAATATTCCAAAGATGAAAGTTCGATGTCGGCGGAATGTTGAATAATTCTTATGAAAAATTTCCGAGTGGTTAACCCTTCGCATTCTGCAGGCTCCACTACGGCGCTACTTATATTAAACATTTCGATGATCAAAAGTGCAGAAACTATCCTATGATTTGCTGCACACGCAAATCTTTTCCTAAGAACACAAACAATTTAAGAAATGTTATATTTTTTCATATTCATCACGAGGACTAAAAATGTCTTGGAGTTGCTGGTAGATTGGAAAATCAGATGGAGTGCTGAGGGTTAATCCTTTGCACTCGAGAGGTGACTCACAGTCACCATTTGATTCGATATAACGAAATTACAATAGTCTGCGATTTTCTTGTGTATCTTGCTGTTGCTTTGTATATAAACGTATACAATTCACAATATTCAATATTTATTCATTAATCATATACTCCATACCAACTATTATCATATGTTATCATACAGGGTGGAAATTATAAAGCGTTACAGTCGAATATCTCCGAAAATATTGATTATAATCAAAAATGTTTCAAACAAAAGTTCAATTGTTAAGTACATTGGAAGTAAGGTGTAATCCTTTTAAACACACACTAAAGTACAAATAAAACGATCACACCTTTTCCCCATTTCCCTTCAAGTTCGACCTTGAATGACCTTGAGTCATAGATCATTGAATTCCTCTCAAAACGCACTATTTGGTGGATAAAAAAACGTATCATTCCATTTAAAAAAAGAAAGCTGACCTTCACCTCACCTTGGAGTATACCAGGAAAAATAAAAGTTCCACACGATGCCCCACGGTATTGAAAAACTTTCGTCTGATACATTTCTGCGTACAATCAATATTTCCGTAGATATTCGACTGTAACGCTTTACAATTTCCACCCTGTATATATGTAATCATATCTCGTCGAAAAAGCTCGGTGCACAGGTGTCTCCGATCTACTCCAGCAGAAACAGCTAAACATCGATATTCCCGAGCGTCCTCGGAGCCTCGCTTATCCGTATTCGCGGGAATCGATGGGTAGAAAAATTATCCACGCGTCCGTTGATCCGTTCCTCGCGGAGCCAGCCATTCGCGCGGGATTCTCTTCCGTATAAAGCCGTCGATCCCGGCGGGTCGTTGGATTTCCGAGCGCTCCCGGAATTTGCGACTCGAGATTTCCGCTCGGGCCGGCGTCGTTCGACTCTCGCCGCCGCATCCGACGCTCTCCCCGAACTTTCCGTTCCTGCACAGGGTCGCGCGAGCAGCGATATGTTCGCGGCCGATCGTTTCGATATTCGACGGCAGAAAAAAATTGCGGCGTTCCCCGGTTCGATAAAAAAAAGGGAAACGGGTGTAGCTTCCACGAAGATTTTTACGGGAGCTCCCGGTGCGCGCCGGGCGAAATTCGTTCGTGTCTCGTATCTCGCATCTCGGATCTCGGATCTCTCGCAAATCCGAGGGTTCCCGATCGATCTTCCGCTAATACGAGCCACGACGTTCGACCGTTCTTCGAAATTACGTTCCGTCCCGAGATTCGACGGCGGCGTCTGACGGCAGTTTGCAAGGAAATTACGAATTAAGTCGGCGACGACCTCTCCGGGGAGCGTAAAAAAGTTTTCCGAAGGCTCTCGAAAATGGCGGTGCTCCTCGTTGAGCAGGTAGCGCGCGCGGCGGAGCGGAGGGTGGAAAGGGTCGGGCGGAAAAGGACGACAGACGGGACGATGACGCAACGCGGCGTACTTGACGAGAACAGATACTGGCAGGGATCGCGTAAATCTGTTCGAAGGCCGATGACGCGAGTGCACTGGCTGAAGCGGCCGCGGTTAAATCACGCTTAACGACCGTACGGGTAATAATTACGTCTAGGTCGCGACTCGAACGCCGACCGGTTCGCCGGCTGCCTATTCGAGTTTTATCGAGCCTTGCGCCGGGACTTTCGAAATTTCTCAAATTGAGGTGCTAGGTGTTTTTCTCGCGTAGATCCTTCGGCCTTGGATAATGTTGTATTTTTTTGAATATACGTGCGTAGACGTTATGATTAATTGGGGGTTATGTAGCGACTGGTGATTTGTAGACGATTATGTTTAACCCTTTGCACTCCGGAGGCTCCAATATTACCAGTTCTAATATTAAATATTTCAATGAATTTTAAGAAAACTACCTTAAGATCATTAGATCTTCCAAATATACAAAGTTTGTACTGACAAGGGAATTAACCCTTTGTATTCGAGAGGCTTTCAGTCGCCATTTGATTTGACCCATGAAAACGATAAAATTTAGAATTCAATATTAAATATTTATACAATGCATCAACACATGGAACATCGAAATAAAATGGTTCTGTTACTTAATTTATCCAAGGTATTTCTTTATATTAGTTGTAAAACATATCACTGATATTTCATCAGAAAATAATGAATATTTGTCACGAAAAATTTTCTCGAGTGTAAAGGGTTAAAGATCTAAGAAATGTTATCGTTAATTTTCAGTAGGACTATCAAAATTGGCAAGAGTTGCCGACATATCACAAAACTATATGGAGCGCTAAATCCCCCATAACATCCACATTCCCATTACTCGTTCGTTTCTCCAGCCGATACGTGATTATTCGTCGAAAATGGAAACACAACAGGGTTAAAGTTCTCAGAAATATTATAACATCGTTAATTCTCAGTAGAACCATCAAAATCGGTAAGAGTTGCCGACATATCACAAAACTACATGGAGCGCTAAATCCCCCATAACATCCACATTCCCATTACTCGTTCGTTTCTCCAGCCGATACGTGATTATTCGTCGAAAATGGAAACACAACAGGGTTAAAGTTCTCAGAAATATTATAACATCGTTAATTCTCAGTAGAACCATCAAAATCGGTAAGAGTTGCCGACATATCACAAAACTATATGGAGCGCTAAATCCCCCATAACATCCACATTCCCATTACTCGTTCGTTTCTCCAGCCGATACGTGATTATTCGTCGAAAATGTAAACCCGAGTGTCGCCCGTCTAATTTCCCTCTGGCCGCGACGCTGTGCAGCCGTCCCGACGTTTAATTAACGCTGAGCAACGCGTGCGGCTTTTAAAAGGCGCGAGCAGTCGCTTTCCGCTTTCGTGTCGCGTACGCTCGCCGCTCCGTTACGGCCGGTCCGTAAACCGTAAACCGTAAAACGTAAAGCGGCTCGCCGTTGTCGGTGACGCGACTTCCGAGCATGCGAACGTATGCCGAGGCAGGCAGGCCGCGTCGATGAATGAACGTGAGTGCTGCCGTGCGTACGCACGGTCAATGGGCGAATTCGAGCGACGCGTTTTCGCTTGTTTTGCTCGTCGGACGCGCGTTCGACGCGTTTCGGGACACATACTCGTGACGCCCCGCGTTTCACGTTTGATCGCGCGACCGTCGTTCGTCAACGGTTGTATGCGCGCCCCGTTCGGATCCGCGTCGGTGCAGGACCGTAACGAATCGCGGTTCGGTCCTTTCGTTCGTTAGCCTCGCAAACGGCGCGATGCGTCAGCTATGAAATTGGAACGCCGTGACCTGGCCGACTGCGCTTTCACCCCTTTCATTTTCCCCGGCGACGGCATCGGCCGCGGGCCAAGTATCCTCCCGACGAACGACGCTCGTGACGTCGACTAGGGAATAAACTTTTCTTTCTGGAACTCGATGTGGGCTAAGGTTGCTTAACGCATTGCGCGCCGGCCTGGGGTTAATGCGGGATTTTTGGTCTATCGTTTGACCCCTTGCCGTACAATGACGAGTGAAAATTGCCATCGGAATTCAGTTTTCTGAAATTAAACTGTTATTTGAAACAGTATATTTATTTCTTGACAACTCGCAATGAAACAATAACCAAATCAAACGCAAACACTATTTATACACTCGGATGCTCTTGTCTCACTCGCACAGTTTCTGGAATATTCTTTCATTACCATACATTAACTTCACATATATTTGGAATGGCCTAGATTCATAAAAAACGAACATTATTCACATAGAAATCAATATAGAGGAAATCAATGTAGTCTAAAATGTTCCAATGCTTGGAGCATTCGTTCAGAACGCGCTCACACACAGTCGCGTCATTCATCTATTGCACACACATTCAGATACATCCATTCCCACAATATATTACACAACAATATATCTGAGTTTTTCTATGTATAGCGATATAAGTTGACCTCACTGAAAATTGCCATCGCAATTCAGTTTTCTGAAAATCAGCCGGTACGCAATGTGTCGAGATGACGTATGTACTCGTCACAGTTAACCGGTTAACGAGAAATCGCGTATAAATTGTGGAACGAAGTTGATTTCTTTCGATATGTCACATATTGCATTGTGCAAAGTTTAATAATGAACGTCAAACTATGAGTTCGCTGCGTCAAATCAATTGGCGACTCAGAGGCGACGGAGTGCAAAGGGTTAAAGGTAGCAAATGTAATTTGCAATACAGATGATCGGAATAAAATGTTAACCCCTTGCTGTACAATGACGAGTGATACTCGTGATGAAGACTGCTAAACTAACTCAACAAGAATCAATGTTGTTCATTACCCACGGAGCAAAGCGAACAACCATTTTGCTATTATCGATATATCATTTTCAAATGAAATTTCCACCTGAAGTAGAATGGAAAATTTTGTTGCATTTCTTACAAACTGTGGATAGTAAGATATTACAAGAGCTTAGTAACGAAAGTAAATAGTACGTCAAGGGGTTAATTGCTAATCCTACGTACATGTAACATTTTAGATATGTATAACACAAATCCAAAGTAAAATTTACAAAATTGAATTATTTGTTCTCTTCCTAAGTTAGAAATTTTGGTTTAATTTAATAAGTAGTTATTGAATTCAAATGAAACGTTCTTCTGTCATCAATTATTATATTCTAGGACAACATAACGTTCCATACATTACATTACTTAATATATTACATAACATTTAAAACCTTTCAAGTAAAATTTAACAACATCCACCACAAGTCTATCACGTGCTTGTAATCCAAGGGTTTCAAAAATTTCAAAAAATTAATCTAACTTGTTCGGTAGTCCTAATGTTAACGTAAATTCGTAGTAGATACGTAGTAAGTCGAAAGACGAGTGAAGAGACTGTTAGACATGGGTTCGGAATTTATGCGCAAAAGCCACCAAAAAGACTGAATCAATATTCGTGCAATCCTTTCCATCATTCTCCTTCGGTTCGTCTCAGTTCTTAAATCGTAGCTCGATTTAAGTTGTACATAATACATCTGAGATCCAGATTGTTAGTCATACCGATCTCAATGCATAAGACACGTTGAATACACGCAAGAGCATCAGAGACGTCCGTTAGAATAAATAGCACGAGTCTTCATTAAAGTTTCGGTAACGCAATTATTTACCGTTCACGTGCCGCATCCCACAATTTATACATCTTTTTTCTCATGTGCCACGACCGAAGCAAGCTCGTACTATATTTCCGCGTCGCGTTCATTTTCCTCGCGTTTTTATAATTCCGCCCGTGATTCCGGCACCGAATCTCGCTGCGAGAGCGTTTCATTCGCGTGCTACGGGCGAAACAGCAAACACGGCGAAGCTTGGTTTCATGGGCGAAAAATATCGTCGGTTTGTCCCCCCCCCCCCCTTTTTTCCTCCTTTTTCCCCCGTCTTTTTTTCCTCTTCTCGCTTTTCCGCTATCGAGAGGATAGTATCGAGCACGGCACGCGTCGCTTTTACCGGAAAATACGAGTAGGCGAGCTGGACGCGTCGCACGGTCGGATTGCCGGTAAAAATTGAAAGCTTGAATCTCGTCGTCGACGGGAAGGGAGTGGCTATCCAAACGGCGCGGCGCGGAGCGACATTTTCCGCTGGTGAAACTTTTTGCGTCGCGGCCACTCGGAATCGATGCGACGCTGCTCTCGAATTTCCAACGCGGTTAATCGGTTTAATCGCCGTCGAATCGCGCGATGACACGTCCCCCGGTAGCGGCGAGCCGACCGCTTTCTACGGCTCGTGAGTCATCGATCCGGCGCGCGATGATCTTCGCTGATTGTCCGTCGACCGCGAAAAATACCACGCGGAGCACTCCGCGAACCAGATCACCGGATCGTCTCTCGAAGAACCGATCGGAACGTTTCGAATTTCGAGAGCAATCGTCGCTGCGGTTTGAAAAGCCAAAGGTCGCGGATGTCTCCGATGGAACGAAAAGGAAAACAAACGAGAGAGCGAAACTCTCGATCGAAGGAAACATTCACGAGCACAGCCGAGCGGCTCTTTAATCGCGCGTGTTCCGGTCCGCGTTTCGCCGTTTCGACGCGACGAACCCGGCACGGCGGCTGGAGCTAGAGAAACGTGAGATTCGATTAGCAGCGTGGTCGCGCGGCCTCTTGGTCGGTTCGTTATTCGTAGACGAACGCGCTTTCGAATCTCGCGTTGCCATCCCGCGGTTGATCGGATTATCGTCCCGCGAACGGCCGGCAACACCGTGAATAAAAAATTCAAAAGTTGAAACACAGTTTGCGCCAGCAACGTCGCAGCGTTTCCACGTTTCGAAACGGGAACGCGAGAGAGGGAGAGAGAGAGAGAGAGAGAGAGCGTGTATCTGCTGGCAGGGTTTACGCGCACGAATTCCACGGACGCCGAATCATCGGGATAAAATACATCTGCGCGATCCATCGACGGACGAACGCCGATCGATCTCCTCTCGACGAGCTCGACGCGAGAGAACAGCAGCGTTTTTATCAGCGACCGATGATGACTCACCGCTGACGAATCCCGGCGATGTCCAACGCGCGCGTGGCTTCTCGGGAAATTTCATGAACAACCCTTTTCATCCGGCGGGCGGAGCCCGTGTACGGTGTCTTTGACAGAAACCGTTTACGGAATCGATTCCGCGATCGCGTTGCAATCCGTTTTCCTTTGATTCGTCGCGATTGATTCGCGTTTCGAAGAAAATGAAACTCGCGCGCTTCGACCTATCGACCTATCCGGCCGTCCGCGTATCGACCTATCCGCTCGCCGACCTATCGACCTATCGACGACCGAGCCTCGTTCCAACGGCAGGACCGAACGCCGACGCGAACACGAACGCGCGCGCGGATACGGACGCCGATACAGACGCCGACCTATCGCGGAATCGCTCGTATAATCGGCTTAAATCTTCGCGACCGAACGTACGAACGAACGAACCAGATCGAACCGCACCCTGCGCGTTCGAACGCGCTCGCCGGTGCCCCGGCCGCGCCGAGAAAAATCGGGCCCGGTGAATTACGCGATCCGCGAACCGTTCCGCCGATCGCCACCCACCTTTCGTCTTTCTCTCGAGAGAGATCCTATCGTTCCCATCGCTGCGTCGGGCTCGCAGGAGCCGAGCTTTCGGCGCGCAACGAGCGCCGCGCGAGTAAATCTCTCGAGGAGCTTGGAACGTTTCCGAACGACCTCGGCCCATCGGTGAAATCGGTTTTCCGCTGCGCGACGGCGCATAGTGGGCTGGATCGGAGAAATAGGGGACATTTTGGTGTAAGTCTTGGAGACGTTGGAATTTACACTGAAATTCATTAAAGAATTATTCTTTCGTCGTGATGATCATTGTAATGTATTTTATAGTTTCTAAATATGTTCTTAATCGATTCTTTAAATAATGTCACTTAATATTCTTACCAAAATGGTTTGCACTGTCGACAAAGTACGTACTTAGCGTCAAATCTTAACCAAATCTAAAAATGGAGGACGGTGGAAATGATTCGCCCATAATTTAATCAATAACCAATTTGTTTGATCGTCCTTTCAGGACTAAAAAGTTATTCCTCGTCAATTCTACAAATTCCGATAATTTTCCAATATTCATCATTACATTATTAATCCATTAACACTAGAACTACCGTAGTCAAAATGACTGGTTTCAATTTGTTTGTTTAGCAATTATTGATATCTTCGAAGCATTGAATATTCAAAATGATTTTGAAAATAAATAGTTTCATTTCAGTACTATAACGAATGTCTGAGGAAACTGAAAATAATCTACTGTCACAATTTTTGTAGGCATTGCATATTAATGGTATTAAATGCTCGGTAGTTCCAGTGTTAATATTATTATAAATAATATAATAATTTCTGGAACATCCTTTCATTACCATGCATTAACCCTTTGTACTCGAAAATTGTTTCGCTAGATATATTCCTCATTCTCCAATGAAATATCAATGATACGTTTTATAATTAACACTAGAACTACCGTAGTCAAAATGATTGGTTTCGATTATTTTGTTTAGCAATTATTATCTTCGAAGCATTGAATATTCGAAATGAGTTTGAAAATAAATAGTTTCATTTCAGTACTATAATAAATGTCTGAAGAAACTGAAAATAATCGCATATTAATTGCATATTAATCGTATTAAATGCTCAGCAGTTCTAGTGTTAAATACGATAAGATCAATATCAAACATTGTTTCGCAATGGAAAGCACTGCAGTTTACTATAAAAATAAGATAGACCGAGATCGTCAAAATACTAGTAGTAGTACATTCTCCCCTTTCCAAACGTAAGTTCCAAACCGTTTACCTTCCGAAGTTCACTACACCTACAATTCGAACTTGATCTCTCGCATTTCTCCATTTCCGAGGTCGCTGAACATTCGAAAGGCAAAAACGGTCGATTAAACATCGTTATCCAATTCCCGAATTTTTAGCAAAACGTCGCTATAATTTTCAATCCAGGCCACCACGCTGCGGCTCGATGTTTCGTCGTTGTCGCCGGCAATCGCCGCGGCCGCGTCGACGCCCGTGCACGCGCTTGTACGCTCGCAACGAGAAAAGGAAAGGGGGATGATCGTCGACGAGAGTTAATCGGTGCAAACGACAGGGGAGCGGCGACGCTAATAGATATCGCGATGTTTACGCGAGCGGGACCGCGACCGCGTTCCCTTTGTGGCTGAATTAACGCGACGCCGCAGGGGAAGAGAACAACGTTCCTTCCTGCTCGCCGGGAATGAAGCGAGAAAGACCTTTATGGTAACGGGAGTGGGAATGGGAACGAGGCCAGAGTTTCGAAACGGGACCGGCCCTTTCCACGGCTTTTGTCGACCCAGTCCGAGCGGATCCGTTGGTACTGCTTGATCACTCGATGACTGGGCTGAGGAATGATTGACCGAAGTTCTTGTTTTTTCTCGTCTAATTTCCTGTTCCTTCTATATTCTGATTCCTGGTACTTTTGATCGCTGATCTTCCTTGTCGTCGACACGATTACTAGTGCATAGAGAGATATAGTGCGCAGAAATTCGTAGGTACTGCTAGATCACTCGGTAACTAGACTGAGGAATGATTGACCAAAGTTTTTATTTTTATCATCTAATTTTCTGTTCCTTCTGTATTCTGATTTCTGATACTTTTAATCATTGATCTTGCTTGTCGTCGACACTATCACAGGAAACCATAGAATCCTATAAAACTGTACAGATTAGTAGTGTGTAGAAATTCATAGGTACTGCTAGATCACTCGGTAACTAGACTGAGGAATGATTGACCAAAGTTCTTATTTTTTCTCATCTAATTTTCTGTTCCTTCTGTATTCTGATTTCTGATACTTTTAATCATTGATCTTGCTTGTCGTCGACACTATCACAGGAAACCATAGAATCCTATAAAACTGTACAGATTAGTAGTGTAGAGAAATTCATAGGTACTGCTAGGTCACTCGATGAGGAATGATTGACCAAAGTTCTTATTTTTTCTCATCTAATTTCCTGTTCCTTCTATGTTCTAATTTCTGATACTTTTAATCACTGATCTGCTATTCGCCGACACTATTACAGGAAACCATAGAAATCTATAAAGTAGAGATTACTAGCACATAGGGAGATACAGTGCACAGAAATCCGGAGATATTGCTAGAAGATCACTTGTTGACTAGGCTGAGGAATGATTGACCGAAGATTTTATTTTTCTCATCTAATTTCCTGTTCCTTCTATGTTCTAATTTCTGATACTTTTAATCACTGATCTGCTATTCGCCGACACGATTACAGGAGACCATAAAATCCTATAAAACTATTCAGATTACTAGTACATAGAGAGAATGAGAAGACTGTTCTCCACCATTAACGACGGAAATAATAATGGCGGATTGCCGGATCGTCATCGTTAACGACGAAAATAACGTTCGCTGTTCTTACTCGCGTGCAGACGCCCACGCGTAACCTCTTGTAACAGTATGTAGGATGTTACCTTGGGCGTTCAAAGAAATTATTCTCGAGAGTAATTAATAAGTTATTTATACTCAATGAAACTAGAATATTATATGTATACCTTCATATAGAAGGAAAGTTCTATATTCTTCTTTCCCAGTGATTAAAAATATAACACATGCTCTACGGAATCGCTAAAGAAACATCTAGTAATCCTCAAACTGAATCATCAGTCATTTGAAATCTCAGTAGCACTCTTAGAGTTCCCATAGACAAATTTCGAAATGCCGACTTAACCAATTGCAGTGGAAATGAATTCAAATATTTTACAAAATCTCGCGCGATGAATTTTTTTACCGATTTTACGCAGATGTGGACATTAATTTCGCTTGTTAATCATTTTGTATAGAGCGATACATTTTTAAACAATCTAATATGCGTAATGCAACAAGATTATCAATGTGTAAAAGACATCGTCGACCATTTTGAATCAGAAACGTCTCGACGTGCGTGGCACGTCATCCTAGCGCGAGAGGTTAATCCTTTGAACTCCGGTTTTTCACTAGAAATATTTCAACATTTTCTGATGAGATGAAGACGATATTTTGTAAAACCAACTCGACGAGAAGTTCACGTGAACCGAGGGACAAAGCTATTTTACGTCAATATTTCCGAGATTGATGCATTATATGAAGTATAATATTAAATATCTATAGTGTTGGCTACTATTATAGATAGTGAAAAGGTGGATCTTCTCTAGAAATAAATATATGTATTTAATGAAATATGGAAACAACACGAACAACACGTAAAAAGTGCAACTCAATGTCACGGAGGCCAACACACGGCTCTCCCTCGTCACTCTCTTACCACTCTTTTACAGCCATTCTCTCCCAAAAATCATTCTCTCCCCCAGAAACACTCAGATGCACCTCTGGAAAGCTGGCCCTGCAATCTTGGGTCCGCGACGTTGTGCCACTTTCCCTCGACCGTTTTACAGCCTGTCCACTGACACTCATTCTTACATTCGCTCTTCTTAAAAATACTTTAACCTACGCTAAAAACTCTAGATACTACTGTAGTATCTAGAATATTTAGCGTAGATTAAAGTATTGTAGGATGAATAATTTGTTGTGCGTGCGTAAGGGCGACCAGGTCGTATCGCGACGGACCGGCGCCGGGATGATTGGAAAATAGTGTGACTGCGTTTAGAAAATCTCGAGTGGCTGAGAGAATGCGAGGAAGAGTGTCTGGAACTGAGCGGCTGGACCGTGAGAAAAGCGTGTACGCTACTGCGTGAATTTTGCCTATGGACGAAAGATGCGAGTGAGAACGGTGCAAGGGTGAGAAAGACAGAGCGAAGGGGGGTGTGTATTAAAAGCGAGTGGGAATGCGTGCGAGAAGGACATTTTGGCGAGAGACAGCGGAGAACATTTTTGTGCGTGATAGAGTCGTGTGTTGGCCTTCGTGGTATTAAGTTGTATTTTCACGTGTTGTCCATATTGTTTCTTTATCTCATTAAATACATATATATTGTTTCCCAATTCTCTTTTTACCGAAGATCCACCTTTTCAATATCTATAATAATAGTAGCTCTATAAACTTGGGGCTCATCCGGGATTACTATACTACATATCAAACTTTATAGCTTCACTGTAGGAAATCAAGTGGTGACTGAGAGTCACCTCCCGAGTGCAAAGGGTTAACTGCTCGGTTCCACTGTTAATCCTGAGCGAATACGCGTCATCCGAAAAATCTCTGCACCAAAGGGACACCTCTATCATTTCATCAGTCATCGAACCATCTCCCAACCATACTCATCACGCAGGACGCCTTTCACAGCTAGCCGCACGCGGATCCCACTTAAATAACCGCAAACGCGAACGAAAAAGTCGATCCGGCCGGGCGTTCGCATCATCTGGCCCGATTAATCGAATCCATCGATCGACCGGCGTACATTGGACCGCTTAATCACGTTTATCGTAATCCGTCGGCCTCCCGATTGAATCGTTTCGCCGTCCGCCCGCGGCCGTTAACCATGTTCATTATAGACCGTTTGTTTCGTATATCGTTGTAATCGATTCGGTGCGCGACGTCCGTTCCCGTCCGCAGCGTCCGATTTAATCCGTCCGGGTCTGGGTCGTCGAATCGATCGGCTCGCCTCCGTTGTCCGCGTTTTTCTCCGGAGAAGGCCAGCGGCGCGGCGTTTCAGCGTTTTTTACTTTTTTTTGTTTCCCACCGCCGCGAATCGTCGCGAATCGAATGAAACCGAATGGTCCGTCGACGTTTTTCCGCGGTGTCGTTTTGCCGGCTCTCGAGCGAGATCGGCCGGACAAAAAGCTCCGGCAGCGGAGCCGAGCCGTAATCGACCGGGCAATCGATGCGTTCCGGCAACGAGAAACGAATTTCGTGTTTTCCGGTCGAGAGGCCATCTCGAACGAACGAACGAGCGAACGAGCGAGCGAACGAACGAACGAACGAACGAACGCGGAATCGAGAGATCGTTCGATTAAACCGTTGTCCCGTCCAACGAGCGTTAGGAACGAGCGCGACACCTACTCGTGCGACTGTCTCGAAAAATGGCGCAAAACCGGCCGAATAACGCCCTCGACCCGGCGTACGTTTCCCATACGGTCGTAATTTATTCGGGCCGCGTTCCGTCATGGTTCACGCTGCCCCCGAACGAGACCGAACGGGAGAAAGGAGGCGAGGGCGAGAGCGCGTGCTCGGTCGACCGTTCCGGAGAAAACCTGTTGAGCGATTATCACCCTCCTCGCCGGCGACGCTTTTTAATTCGACCGCGAACGGATTCGCCGACCGTCGGCCCTTCGCGAGCGAGTTCGCGGGTCGAACGGCGCTCGCGGCGGCAGCGATTCTAGGTCGATACTAGCGATAACGCGCGATCACGCGATAACGCGATAACGCGACGCGGCCCGCGGACACCTCCGAAAGCTTGAAAAATTTCGTTTTCGCGCGTCGAGATAAGGGTTATCTTTTCGAGTGTCTGGTGTACCGATATCTCCGAGGCTGTCGGCGCTCGGGAATGGAATGCGGGTTTATCATTGTGCCAACTAACGAACATTCCACGCGGGACTAATACTCCTAGCGCGCTGCATACTCCTCTCCTCTTCGCGCGGACGATGAGGCCGCCGCCGCGCCGCGGGGAGGGAAGCGGGAAGAAATAGGAGCGGGAACTGCCGGAGCTGGAGAGGCTGCAACTCGAGGAGAGCAGGAACGGACGGCCCGACAGGCGGAGAATCGAGGTGAAACGCTATCGTGCGGATATTCAACGGAATGTACATTTTTCCTCCGGCGCAGCTCCGTTTGGGTCGTCGAAACGCGAGACTCGTCGTTCGTCGCGAACATGACTCCGTCGAAGACGGAGAAGTTCTTCATCGGAATCGCGAAACCGTATCGTTAATTGATCGACGATGCGCATCGATTCTGTCTACTAGTCTCCGAAAGTAACTTTAGATATCGAGTCCGTCTCTCGTCGGCGTTCCGTCGGAATCCGCGGATTACGCGACGGTTCAAACATCGTCGGAGCGCACGGGTCGGCATGAATTTTTCCCCCGTTTTTCGAGCAGCCGCCGGAACGTAAGCCGGAGCGTCGCCGCTCTGTTGTCTCCGATCGCGCGTTATCGCGAGCCGATCGGATTCGGTCTCGGCCCGTTCGCGGGTGGGAGTGCATCCGATACTCGATATCGAATCGGGATCAATGGTAACGGGCGCGCGTTCGTAGCACGGTTCCTTGGCGTCCCGACTACACCGGAGCGAGCTCGATAAAGTCCGGCGTCGCCGCGCGGAGGTGTGCGACGGGGAAATTACTTTCCGTCGGATCGTCGGTAAATAATGTCGGGGTTGCGGCTAGTAATTTAGTCGGCGACGACCGTGCAGACGCGGCCGAAACTTTTAAATCGGACAAAATATTTGCTCCGAATCTCGACTCGTCTCTCTGAGCGGCGGTCGCCGAACGGAAACGTCGTTACTCGTTGATTGCTCGGCCGTCGGATTTCCGGGGACGTACTCCCGCGAGCGCAATCGCGAGCGAGCGCGAGCGGACGAGCGCGGGCAGCTCTCTTTGATCGAGCCGGCGCGGCGCGACTAGGCGCCGCTGATCAAATATTTTCTCGTGGTTTGCGATCGGCGAGTAACTCGGTCGTTGTGGCTTCTCTCTCTATCCCTCTCTCTTTCTCCCCTCTCTCCCGTTAAGACTCGAAACTCGAGCACGGTATGAAGCGTTTGTATTCGTGGCGCGCGGCCATTCGTCGTTGATATCGGCCGGCCGTTCGTTTTCGGCCGCGAACAACGGAATAACGAAAAGGCCGATTCGGGTCAGTCCGATACTCGTTTCGATTTTTCGATAAGAGACGAAGTCGTGCTCGCGATGAAAGCAGCTTTGCCTATTCCGCGTGTACCGACGACCGGCACGCTTCGACTCGTTTCGCCCCGAAGAACGTGCTCTTCCCCTCCTCGAGCGGGGCAACTATGTTTCGCTAACGACCGCGACGATGACCGCGTCGGGGAATACATTGGATCACGTTATTCGGGATTCCGCGAATATCACCGGCGAGAGGCGAAGAGCGAGCGGAAAATGAAAAGATAGAGGAAGAGGGTAGCGAGTTTTTTCGTTGTCGCTCTCGAGGTATCCGGGAGCAGCGAAACGAAAAGGAAAGCGTGGCTCGTACGCGAAACGACGCTACGCCGGCGATTCGAGCCGCGAGCGTAGACGGAGGTACCTCGGATAATTTCAGCGGTCCGAGGACCACGAAACATTTACCCTCGCTTAAGGGGTTAAAAGACCGCGAGGCGTCTACGCAGCCGCGAGCGGAAGCACGCGTTTCCACGTGAAACCGTGGAGCTCGGACCCTCCTTCGCCTTCTTATCCGTCTATCCGTCCGCGTCGGTAATTACATTCGTTTTAATTACGTCTGTTTCACGGTTCTGCGAGCACAGTTCCTAACCAGCGAACAAGCACGGGAGGGAAAAAAGGATTGAATTACTCTTCCCTGGCGGCGCGCTTTCCCGGCCGGGAACGTTCGGGGGAAGTTCATTCTCCGTTCCCGTCGCTCGTATTTCAGGCGATGACCCGACCAGACCGGCCAAGCTTCGCGAAATTGAAACGTCGAACGCCGAAATTGTTTCTTCGTTTCCCATCGTCGGGGAAATCTCGGGGATCGTAAGTTCGTCGGTCCTCGCGACGGTTCGGAGCGCGGGCCGCCGGTACGCGTCGCGGAAATTGCTCGGCGGGGCGGACGCGAGACGAATCGAAAACAAGCCCGAAAAGGAAAATTAGAAAAGCCCGGGGAAACGAGCGAAGCAGCGAACCGGTGCGACGCCGAGGACGCTCCGCCGACTGGACCAGAATACCGGTCGCGAATACTTCGCCGAGCGATGTTCGCGGTGCGCGTTCGACGAACGAGTGCGGCCTTAATACGTCGCGTTAATAACGAGCGGTTTTATTCAGCCGCTTCCGCGAGTCGCGTCGCAACCACGAGATTCAACTTGTCCAGACGTTATTATTCGCGTCGGCCCTGAACATCGCATTTACACGTTTCTCGTTCGAAAGCCAAGGCACCGGAGCACGGTTGGCTGTGTCTGAAAGGACCAAGAGTACCGTGGTCCGCTTATTACGAGGGCTCGTCGTCTCGTCTCCGCGCTCCCTCACCCGTTCTCTCCTCCCTTCCGTTCGCCTTGCCACGGCCTGCCTCGTCCCGCCTTGCCCCGCGTCGCTCCGCATCGCTCGGGGACCGTTGAAACACACTCGACGCCCTGCCAAAGCAGACATCGTCGTGGAAATTCCTTCGCCCTGGAATTCCAGCCGCTTCCCTGCTCCTTGGAACGGCCAGCCTCTCCTTTGCTCGACCACTTTTCGTCGAGACGGTTGAACGTCCGTGCGACATCAGCGAATTTTGGCGAACAGCGGCGAGCAATGGCGAATGTTGGCGAACATTGGCGAACATTAGCAAACATTGGTGAAAATTGGACGTCGACGAACATTGGCGAACGTGGGCGAGCAATGGCGAATGTTGGCGAACATTGGTAAACATTGATGAAAATTGGACGTCGACGAACATTGGCGAATGTTGGCGGACATTGGCAAACATTGGTGAAAATTTGACGTCGACGAACATTGGCGAATGTTGGCGGACATTGGCAAACATTGGTGAAAATTGGACGTCGACGAACATTGGCGAACGTTGGCGAGCAATGGCGAATATTGGCGAACATTGATAAACATTGGTTTAAATTGGACGTCGACGAACATTGGCGAACGTTGGCGAGCAGTGGCGAATATTGGCAAACACTGGCAAACATTGGCGAACGTTGGCGAACGTTGGCGAGCAGCAGCGATCGCCCTCAATAGCGCAAAAGCGCCATCTCGTTACCGTCGAGAGCAGACAAACTCGGATCGCGGCCAAGTGCGATGCACCACTGCCGTGGATTACGACGGTTGCGCGATGCCGGCCATTAATCACGACTATCGCGTTAATAAGCCGACTCGCCAAGGTGAACCGTTTCATCGATCGCTCGAAGCGAACTCGGCACTCTGGTCGCGCTCGCTAAATATAGTCGCGAATTCGGCCGACATTCGAGATTCTTTCGCGCGGGGATTTCTCGGTCATCGACTCGCATCTTCCGGTCCCCGGTCCTTTCGCGTTTCTCCGGCGTAAAGCGACACGTATGAGTCGCGCAGCTTGTTTCCCGAGCCCGATCGAACCGCGAACTCCGCTGGGAATCGGCCTCTTCCATCCAGCCAGCCATCCGTCATTCGTATTCATAGAGACCGTCGAACGGCTCGAGGCGTTATCACGCGACGAACTTCCGACGCGACTCCTCGCTTTCCCGATACACCCTCCTCTCCTATTTCGCGGGCCGCCGTCCGTCGCGGTCGACGAGGGAGCAGCCCGCATCCGGAGTTCTCGCGGCCGTAGAGGGGAGAAGTTGCGCGACTCGGCCAGCGTATTTTGTTGCAACGAAAGCCGCGAGTCTTTTAATTACATCCCACCTCCTCGCCGCGCCGGCGATACCAACGTTTCGTTCTCAAACGTTTTGTTGCTCCGCTGCGCCGCTCGCTAAAGTACGGGAATTTTTTAACCGGCCGGCTCGTCGAGATGTTTCCGCTTAATTAAAAGCTCTCGCGTTCTCACCGAGCAGAAGAACGGCCCGCTCTAAACGTTACGAATCCCCCTCCCGCTCTTCAAGCCCACTTCCGTTCCTCGGAACCGCTCCTCCCGGGAAACGAAAATTCATCTGCGCGCGGGCCCGCCCCGCGACACCCCGTTACGCTCGCGCTCGTCGTAACCCGCAGACCCCTGCAGCTTCCGTGCGGCCGCGAGTTCGTTGACTCATCTCGCCTCGTATCGACTCGTGTCGCGCGTTAGGCGAACGAGCGAGGCCGATATTTTTGTATGGGCCGGATGGCGGCTGCAACCGGCACGCCGATTGATTTTACCCCTCCACCCTTTTCTTCGACAGACGTCCGTCGTCCGCGCGACGAAGGGCGCAGCGCCCGCGCGTTCGGCGCGATCGGCGCGACGGCTTTCAGCCGAGGCTTGAAGGCGGCCCGTAAGCTTTCGGAATTTACGGACAACGCCGAGGTCGCCGAGTTAAACCGAGAACAGGAGTGTCGCTCGTAAGGCGACCGCGGCGTTTCGACTCCCGTGTTCCTCGTAAACGCGGCGGATTACGCGCAACCGGTGACGAGCGATCATCATCCGAATCGCCTGCTCCTCTTAATCGCGGAACCACGCTCGCCGCCGGGCCCCGACGTCGACCTCGCAATTTGCCAGTGACGAGGAAGCGACGAGCAGGTGCGCGGAGATATCCTACCCCCGCGGAGTTCGCCCGGCCGACGGGGCGCGGGGAGGACATCGAAGCGACCCCGGCTCGAAACAAACGAGCCGCAATTTATCAAAGTTCGCGGAGCCCGGGCGAAACTCGAGCCTCGCGACGGGAAAACTTAAACCGGCCCGCCCGTCACGAAGTATCGAGTAATTAGTTCTCGTAAGTGAGCGGAAGCCGCGCCTTCTTCCCGTCCCGGCTCCGGATACCGACGATTAATTGATTCGAAACTCGCCCGAGCTGCGGCGAAATATCCGCCGGCACGCGCGGCCCGCAATGCGTTTCGGTCTCGCCGCAGCGAAACTCGCGGAAACCACGGCGGACACTCGCCCGAATTTTCCCGTCGATCGTTCGGCGGTCGCGTTACCGCTCCCGGCGCGATCCCAGAGGAACCGAACCGCTTTTACGGTTACGGACCGTAACGCTCCGATCGTTAACGGACGAGTCGTCCGCCGGAGAAAGAAGACCGCGGAAGCTGTTCCGAAGTTTGCAGTTTAGCGAGGAGGAACCGGGAGCATAAACCGGCGAACGTCCCGACGAAAATGGGTTACGGCCGAGCGGGAGAGGGAGTCGCGAGTGAGTCGTCGTCGGCCAGTGAAATCGCGGGATCCGGCGGAGTCGGCTGCTGCGGCTACTCGCGGCCGCGGCCGTTTACGATCGAGAGGAAAAACGTACGAGCGGCCGGAGAATGGTTCGATCGCAGATTATCCGGTCGTTCGGGGATTCCCTCGAGACGCAAGCACGCGGTACGCGACGACGAGTTTACCGGCCGATGGCCGTACGCGTCGGCTCGGTTTTACGAGCCTTTACGAGCGGCCTCGTTCCGCGCGCGTTCGTGTTCCCCTTTGCAGTCCTCGGATTTCCGGGTTACGATTCCATCGACTCGTCCCCGCGCCCCGTAAAACGAAACCTTCGTTCGCCGAGTCGTTCGCTCGCGCGTTCGATGGTATCGGCCTCCCCCAGAGCGAGCCTCGAGAGAAATTCCCGAGGAGAGAACGTCGACGTCGCGGCGCCGTATTTCAACGGGCGCACCGCGTCGCCGGGATTTACCGGAACTCGGAAGGCCCGTCGACGGTTGGCGCGTCGCCAACGGTGCTGCTCGCTCTTTCCGTGCTCCGCTCCGCTGTCGCGTTGACAAACTTTTACCGTTACTCTTACTTTTACCTTGACTCTTGCTCTTACTTCGACTTTTATCGGTGCTTCCGCTCGACGGAACGGACCCGTTCCCCGGATTCCGCGTCACGTCCGACTGAGTTACCGAGTCGACGTAACAATAATAATATGGACGGACGCGCCGCGACGGTGGAACGGAGCTCGCGCGAGCCTACGCTCGGCCATGGTTCTCTCTATGAAAATAAGAAGCTGGCGCTCGGTCGTGGCCTCTCGAACGAGAGGACGTGCCCTGGAACCGAGCCATTATCGGGCTGCTTTCACCTTGCGGAGCGACGCGACGCGGATTCGCACCGCGCCGATCGTGGCCGTGTTTTCGCGCCGGGAAAAGGAAAACCGGTCGACCTTGATCGCCGCTGCCGCGACGACTTTCGGTCGAAGGTTCGACGCGTCCTTCTGCCCGGACGTCGAAGAGCCACGCGAAAATCGGCGCTAGCTCGCGTCTTATCGGCGCTCGCGATCGGGACACGGGAGAGAGAAAGCGGGCCGATCGAACGGAGCACCGGGAAATAGCGCGTCGCGGATCATGAGATATTGGCCGCGCTTCGGTGGACCCTTAATGACATTTCTGAAATCGCTCGCGGCAATATTCGATGCGCCTCGTAGGACGTACGACGCGCCGCGGGGGATGCACGGGGTGTTCCTGAAATGTACCGCGCAAATTATAGGGCGTGCACCACTTACCAAACTGAGTAAAACACCTTAGCGAACACGGGTCGGAAGCGGGGTAGTTTCCGAGATGAAAGTAGGTTTTGGTTAAATAGGATCCATCGTTACCGACAACTTTGGGTGCTGATATCTTGATAACGACGCGGGGAATCTCGTTTCTATTTGCAAGCGTACCAATGTGGATTTTGGAAGTATTGAATACACAGTGTGGAGTTCTATTTTAGAACTGTTACGTTTGTAGGACGTTCCAAGGTCACGTAATAGTCAAATCTTCGTGATTTATAGTACTTCGTACCTTGTAACTCTTTTTTGAAAAGGATTTTTAAGAAATGGAATGGACAGTGTTGAGTACTGTTTAAGAACTGTGACCTTTGTAGGATGTTCCAAGGTCACATTACGGTCAAATCTTCGTGATATATAGTACTTCATACCCTGTAGCTCTTTGACACATTTGTTCGTATCACCGATATCTTCCAAGATAATTCGTTGCTCTTGATTCACTCCCCATAAATTTATTTCAAACAAAATTTTCACCTTAGAAACAACTTAGTTCTCAACTAACGTTTACTGCAAATGTTTCACTGAGTTCAACCCTTTCAATCTTGTCATAAGGACATACTAAATAAATGCTTGGTATATCTAAATTCAGTAAATTTTATTATACACGTTGTCACATTATCACAATCATAAATTCTACTTGACGTGTCGATCTCTCTCATCAAACTGCATCAAAAAATAAAACTAAATACGCATTCACGTGGTCTCAAAAAATAATCCTTGACCGAAAGGGTTAATCAGTTCTATACATCCTACCATTGCGGCGCACTTCAGAAACACCCCGTATATCGGCTCCGCCAGGACTAAGAGCGTAATTCTAACCGAATTCCGGTCACCTGCGGGGCACGCGTTAATCTAAAGCGATCTCCTCACGATGCACCCCTATTCCGTCCGTCGAGTTTCAGGTCGAGTCCGGTCATTCCTCGCTCCGTTTCTTCGTTGTTTCACTTCTGCGTTCGGTCCAGCTGCTAAAGTCGCCGGCTTCCCGCGTCGCGTGCGACGGAATCGTCCGAGGTCTTCGTTCATCCGCCGCCGCGCCGGCTAAATTATCGGTTATCGATCTTCCGGGCAAATTGGCCACGATCCGTCCGCGATCGCTCGGGGAGGGAGTCGCGACGCAACGGAGATCGAACGAACGGGCCGAAAAGAGACCGTCTCAAGGACGCTCGGTCCGCTTCGAGATAAATTACGCTCGAAGATGCCCGGACCGACCTGTTAGAGTTTACCTCGAGCGAAAACGGTTTCCGAGGGCAACCGCCGCCTGTGGACAAACCCCACGTTCGACTATTCGGCTGACGAAAATTGAAGGTTACCGCCGCTAAGTAGTTCCTGCTACAATGTGGATTTTCATTTCGAAAATACACATTTCATGCAAACCAGTTTCTCTATTCATGTCACGTTGGAATAGAAACGAAGAATATTGCCACTGAAAATACTTCGCGATATCCCTATAATGTAAAAAGAACCACCATATGCTTAGTTCTATTAGCTTCTCTATTTAGCTTAGCTCATATGCGAAGCAGTCGTTGGTATCGTTTACTTTTGAAGTTGAGTTTTGCCGAGAAATCGGTCGTTCGGCCGTGAGCTATAATTTGCGCTGAAAATAACGAAAAGAACAATGAACGCGAGACAGTCGAGACTAGATCCCGGACGACAAATTCTAAGCATCGTAGAACGACGCTGTGACGCATTGAAACTTTCTCGTACAAGTTCCACATTCAGCCCATGACAACCATAAAGGTTACTCCATAGACAAAGGTCACTCCCCAAAAGTATACAAGGAACCCGAATTCAGCATAAGCAGTTTTACACCAAATCTCTGCATTACATCGAAGTTCAATGAAACTATCTTCCACGTCCCTTTTCCATGGAATAAGCGTGAAACAGTAAACCAAGGAGTTTAACCCTATTTCGTTTATAAGGGACGCTAATAACGCCGCGCGGAGTCACGAAGTCAGAGTCGTACTCGCTCCGGCTCGACGGATTTCCCGGGGAGATGTGAAAATTGTACTCCTCGCGAAGCGGTCGCGAGGAGAATATATAATAGCCCCTTTCCATCGTAATTACTGGCGCGGCGAATGGCCGAAGGACCTCGGTACTCGAGAGGTAACTTCATTTTTAATCGTCCCCGGGTCGAAGTTTCTCCTCCCCCCGCGGTTGAAAGCATCGGATTTACGAGCCGACGGGTTACGAGTCCGACGATGATTCTTGGCCGGGGAGCGAGCGCTCGAACGACTAACCGACTAACCGACTGAACGATCGAACGACTCGACACGCGTCGTGAATTATCCGCCCGCGGCCGCCGCTGCTCTCTTTCCGCTCTCGCGGAAAATAACGCGACACCGATGCGGAACGCATCGATCAACAGGCCGACCGGAACGTTCAATTTTTCATTCGATTTCGGTGCGCGACCGAACCAATGATCGCGTCGCCGAGATTTATTATCGCGCGCCGGCCGGCCCGGCGAATCGAGCGTGCGAGCCCCGAGAGCACGGCCGAGCAGTTCCTCCGTTAAAGAGAATTCACGAAAGATAGTTGGCGGCTCGCCAATGTCGCCGTGGCCTGGTCATCGAGTCGAGCGGAGAACGAGGCACGCTGACCCTGGTCACGGTCGAGCGTCCCGCACGCGTCGGATTTTCCTACGCGCCGCGTTTTCTTCGGTCGCGACCACCCTGTAGCGGTGCGACGCACTGTGAGCTAGAATCGTGAGAACTTGGAGGAAATTTATGTTTCTGTTATTGTACGAGTAGTTGTAGAATAAATTGTTTCTAGGGTTTTCTGGGTTAGGGTCTGACTCTGGTTTGAGTTTTTATAAGAAACTACCCTTATAGAGGGTGTTTGAGGAAGATTGAAACTTTGCCAATTGAAACGTGATTTTTAGTAAGGAGCATCGATATTTCAGTAACACTAGAACTACCGTAGTCAAAATGACTGGTTTTGAATTTTTTCTTTAGCAATTGATATCTTCGAAGCGTTGAATATTTGAAATGATTTTGAAAATAGTTTCGTTTGAGTTCTATAATGAATGTCTGAAGAAACTGAAGATAATCTATTGTTTTTATAGGAATTGCATATTAATCGTATTAAACGCTCGGTAGTTCTAGTGTTAATATTGTTATAAATAATATAATAATTTCTAGAACATCCTTTCATTACCATGCATTAACCCTTTGCACTCGAAAATTGTTTCGCTACATATATTCCTCATTCTCGAATGAAATATCAATGATATGTTTTATAATTAACACTAGAACTACCGTAGTTAAAATGACTGGTTCTGATTTTTTTGTTTAGCAATTATTGATATCTTCGAAGCATTAAATATTTAAAATGATTCTAAAAATAGTTTCGTTTGAGTACTATAACGAATGTCTGAAGAAACCGAAAATAATCTAATACTACAATATTCATAGCGATTACATTTCAATCGTATCAAATGCTCGGTAGTTCTAGTGTTGACCCCTTGGCTTACAACAACGCGAGACTCGTGGTGGACTTTTCAAATAGAATTTAACCTCTTGCGCTAGTAAGACGTGCCACGCACGTCGAGACATTTCTGTTTCAAAATGGTCAACTACATCTCTTACACATTGTCAATCCTGTTGCATTATGCATATTGGATTGTTTCGAAATGCATCGCTCTACACACAATGACTAAATTCATTTCCAACGCAAGTGGTTGACGAACATAAATATTGCTCGATTTCTTTGAATCCAAATGAAATATTCTTCTATCAATGATTGTATTGTAGGACAAACTTAGACATAGAATATGCATAGAATTTCTCTTCAATAAATAATTGACAAAGTTGTATCGATTACAGTTGAGAAATAAATCAGTGCAAGGGGTTGAGCGTCACAAAATCAAATCTCTAAATTCATTTCCAGCGCAAGTGATTGACGAACATAAATCTTGCTCGATTTCTTCGAATCCAAATGAACTATTCTTCTATCAATGATTGTATTGTAGGACAAACTTAGACATAGAATATGCATAGAATTTCTCTTCAATAAATAATTGACAAAGTTGTATCAATTACAGCTGAGAAATAAATCAGGGCAAGGGGTTGAGCGCCCCGAAATCAAATCTCTAAATTCATTTCCAGCGCAAGTGGTTGAACACAAATATTGCTCGATTTCTTTAAATCCAAACAAAATATTCTTCTATCAATGATTGTATTGTAGGACAAACTTAGACATAGAATATGCATAGAATTTCTCTTCAATAAATAATTGACAAAGTTGTATCGATTACAGCTGAGAAATAAATCAGGCGAAGGGGTTGAGCGCCCCGAAATCAAATCTCTAAATTCATTTCCAGCGGTTAATAAATAAATCCTACAATACGTTATAGAAAGGTTCGAAGAGATCGGTATCTTTTGATGTCTGTCCTGCTTTCCGTAACGTTACGGTCCGCTCCGCGTCCGCGAGATGCATCGATAAACGGAGGAACGAGCGCTCGATAGCCGTAGAAACATTGTAAACGAACGGATAGGGCTTGAACGCCCCTTTTTCGAGAGGATTCAGCGGAACAGACGGGGAGAAATAGAAACGGCACAATCGAGTCTCGGGGAATCGTCGAGCCGATTAACCGGGCCGACTAGCGCGACTAGGGTGTCGGAGGATGAACCGTGCGCCACTGGGGAAATCATGTTGCGTCGTATGCCGGAAGCCTTGTAACTTATTCCGACCATTCTCTGGATTCCATCGTGGGAAAGAATAGACTCTTGGGTAGCCGGGGACGAGGCTTTCTTTCGGAAATCAGGCGAAATCGTTCGGCACGAGTCGACGACCTTGAAAGCCGAACGATTTCGGCAGATTTGCTTCGACTGATCGTTCGCGACACGTACTGCGACTCGTATTCGATTCTTTGCACTCGAAAGCCTTTCACTAGAAGTGTTGAATACTTTCCGGTGAGACATAGAAACCGTTTGAGACTATTTGAAACGAAGTAATGAGGAAACATACGTAAATTAACACATTCTGTTCTGATTTTTTAGTGATAAATATTTATTTAGTAATAAATAGCTCAATGTAACACGATCGTAGGGTGCAGAAAATGAATACAGTGAGAAACGATAGACAGGATTTTAACACGTTGACTGCCAAACGCAGCGGTTGACGTACCACACCTTCGTAACAAAGATGAATAGGAATAATTATTAATCATTTGCTACCATAATTCTGACGTTACAGTATTCGGTTATTTGCGTTATTGAATATTTCTATTCGACGTCAGTTGTCTCGTGAGTTATAATTGTTTTCAAGTCGTTTCGAAGCTCCGTTCACTAGTGACTGTGGTAGTCAACGTGATAAAGATGAAAACCAAGCTGCATGGAATTCGCTATACAATTCGCGAACAATTGAGACAATCTCGGCGACTTATTAACAAATTGCGTACTGGTAACGAGAAATCTCTTTTCTTTATCAAGACACTTAGCTATGCAATTTTGCTGATTACCATAGCGTTGAAAGAAGTATAAAATTTGATTCGAGTCGATTATCTGTTTAAAATATATTACATAACAATATATCTGAGTTTTTCTATGTATAGTGATATAAGTACCTCGGTGAAAATTGCCATCACGATTCAGTTTTCTGAAAATTAGGTACGCAACGTGTTAACGCTAGATTTACTGACATTTACTGTACAGTTTGCTCTATTGTTCTTAGAAAAATTGTTATTCGTTCATTTAGATTTTGGAAATTAGAGGTTTAACCGTTTACGGACGAACGTCGACGTTTCGGCGAGACGAAACGTTCGTATTTGGAAGACTGAGTCGCAGGCAAATGATTTAATCACTCGGACAGCAAGAGATTAGCCTGTAGTTTCTGTTTTTGCTATTATTTAAGCAATTAATATATAATTCAGCTTCATCCGTTGAAGGTTTTGTACATTTTAAAGAATCTCCGTCCGCAAAGGGTTAAGAGTAGACAATTAGGATACACATTTGCATAACTGCGTCAATAGAAATCGACACAAACATTTAGCAAGTAATGCTTGTAAAATTCAATGAGTCGAATTGACTCGTTCCGTGAATCTAGCGTTAAATATTTGAGAACCTCGGGAACGAAGGGGTTAATATAATTCAGTGAAGATTATAGTTGTCATAAATATCGGAAGTTAGATACATTAGAGGTACCATTTCTCACAAAGAATTGCTTCTCTTCTATACGATGTCACAATGATTGTATTCGATATTTATGCTTCGTTCTGGTCTGAAAATCTTCAGCATACTATTCTGATTGAAATTCCACTAAACAATACTGTCTGTTATTTATTAGAACAGCCGCGCTTAATAAACCAATTCATTATGATTCAGTGAAGATTATAGTTGTCATAAATATCGGAAGTTAGATATTTTACCATTTCTCGCCAAGAATTGCTTCTCTTCTTTCTGCGGAGAAAATAAGGTAACGAGTTAAGAAGTCTCAAATTGGAAATCACTGTTTATCACTGTTCCATCGCACGATTCAATGCTCCTCCATATTTCATAAACACAATTAAAAAACGATGTCTCCCTTAATCTCCCGTTACACGAGAAGCCAATCGTACAGTCGGTTCGAGTTACAAATCGCTTTATGCCATAACTCGAGCGATAACACCATCGATCAAAACACAGCGCGAAAGTAACGCGACGCGGTTTACGGAAAATAAAAGGAGACACCTCCAGATCGTTATTACTAAGTTTTACAATCATTTACACGGAGAACGGGGCTCGCGTCCCCACCCTGGCCCGCTGGTTCGACCGGCGTCGTCTCCGGAACCGAGGAACAGCGCGCGGAGTGCACGGACCGCGCACGTACCGCTTATATTGGAGTTTGCAGGCGCGCCAGCTCCCGATGGCTCGCCCGTCGAATATATCCCTCGGAGCGGAACGCGGAGCTCGTCCGAGCGGAGTTTGCATTTCACCGTCGACGACCGTACGCGTCTCGGAGTGTCGGGGACGCGTGCCGGGCCTTCCGACGAGCCGATTCGTGGCAGGAATTCGGAGCTCGCCGGTTAGAAGTTGCCGGTGTCCCGCGCGTTTCCGGACGTCCCGCGGATATCGGGAGTTCCGAGCACTCGGGAGGCGCCGGCGGGTCGCCGCGGACCCGCGTATCGCGCGAAAGAACGCGATATCCGTGCGGCGGACGGGAAATTAAGAGCGGTCGTACGGCCGCGGCGGCGCAACGGAAATAAGCTGCATCGACGTCGGTCGGTGAAACGCGTGTGCCTCGGGCGATCGTGATTACCATAAATTAGAATAATTCGTCGGAGCGAAAAGCTGCGTCATTACGCGTAATATCGAGCCGCGCTTTCGTTTCGTCCGTTTGATTTCGAGTCGGCTGGACGAACAAAGGGCGGACGATCCGGCCGATCGGGAAAATACGGGGGTCCTCCGCGCGGAATCGCCGCCGGAAGCGCGGAGGAGGGGGCGGACGAGTCGCGGGGGCCCATACGCGCGGTGACAGAGATAAATCTTCGCGCCCGCGTTCGGAATTGTTGTTCCCGTCGCGTATAATCGAATCGCCGGCGTCCCGCGCCGCGCGCCGCCGACTCGATCGATTAAAATAACAATATGCCCGATCGACCGCTTTGCATATAAATTAAAAGGGACACCGTCCGAGCGTATCGGCACTTTTCACGGTTTGCGAACCTCGCGCCGCGGTCGGCGGAGTTCGCCCCCGCCCCCCCCTTATGCGCAACGAAATCGCCGTGTTTCCGGGGTCGCCGCTAATCGCAGCGAATGAGGGATTTCCGTGCTTTTCCCTTGGCGAATCGGCGTTGTCGGAATTCCGGCGAGCTGGTCGCGAGAGAAATGTTTGCGAAGGTTATGCGGCAGCGTGCGCGCTACGAACCGAGTGCTGTCCGAAATCCCTGTAGACCTAGTCGATTCCACGGATATCGATCTGATCAGGGTTGGAGAATTACTGCTCGACAATTGTTGGATTTATTCGGCGTGAGTTAGAGCTGATCGGCGCGAAACATCGAAGAAACGCGTGATGGGTCGTAATAGGTCGCGTAATCGTAGAAATCTGGACTAAATTCAGATTTTTCAGTTTCTTCGAAGTGAGATATATCTGGTCGTTTTGAGATTCTAGCGACCATTCCTACATTCTGCCCTTGTTAAAAAGATAATAGAGGCTTCTCTGCAAAATTACTAAAGAAATTGATTTAACACTTTGCCGCACATTTATCGCATCGTTAGGTTGGCGCGGGCGAGTATGACGCAGGAAGGAAGCGAAAGATAGTTTCAAACTAACAGAGGAAGCATCTGCTTAAAAGATTTGAACAAAAGACGATCTGGTAAATTGGGGAGGGAGAACAGTGGAAGCAATTGTTCCTCTAAAAATAGCATCAATATGTATTCCTGTACAAGCATCGGAATGATAATCACGCGTACGTGACAGCGGCCGACAACAGCTGGCGAAAAGTCACGTGTACGTGACAGCGACCGGTAAAGTGTTAATACGCAAATCGAATCGTAAGTCAATTGAAATGTCAATGGCGTTCTCATTGTTCCTACATAAAAATTTGAAAATATCAATTTGGTTACTCGGTAGTAGTGTTAAACATACCAAACTGTACGACACTCTTATCTCTTATTACCAAAAACTAACACTAGAATTACCGAGCATTTAATACGATTAATGTGCAATTCCTATAAAAACTGTAACAATAGATTATTTTCAGTTTCTTCAGACATTCAGACAACAAAAAGGTTCTCTTGCTAGGGATTTTATTTATAGTTTTGATTGGCTACGTGTAAAAGAAAATATTGACCAACAGTAAATTAGTTCCTGTAGTCTCTTTTTTTGTGTTCACATTTATTGTGCCTTTTTCAAATATTAATTATCGACGCAATGAACATATTACAAAAAAATATATTGTTGATGGCACATGCAAAAACAGTCTCCTGCTAGGTATTTTATTTATAGTTCAAATTGGCTACGTGTAAAAGAAAACATTCACCAACAGTAAATTAGTTTCCAAAACCAGACGAGAGAAGATGAAGAAAAGCTGACGCATTCCTCAACCCCGTCAAGTGATCTCGCAATAGGACACGCAAGAGGATGAGAACTATATATCCAAAGCAAACATGACGCAGACACGAATGTGCGAGGTTGACGCTATATACACGTTGCACCGAACCTGGCACTCTCGTCTGAGTGGTCAGATTCCAAACCGCACGCCTTCCTCACGCAAATATTCAGTTCTGTTACACGATTGGCTACGAGTCTACTATATATTCAAAGCAAACATAACGCAGACACGAATGTACGAGGTTGACGCTATATACACGTTGCACCGAACCTGGCACTCTCGTCTGAGTGGTCAGATTCCACAGCGCACGCCTTCCTCACACGAATGTTCAGTTCTGTCATACGATTGGCTAAGGCTCTCACGAAGACTACTCGAGTCGCACGACAAAGAGTGGGGAGAGTCGTGTCCCTACTCGCGATTGGATTTCTCGTAGCGACTGTATCCGCCCTATGACGTCACGAGTGCCAGGTTCCAGGCAACTGACGGTTCAAACAGGTAAAGGACTCAGCATCAGCGAGAAAGGCTTTAGGTGTCGGTAGTCCTCTATCGACAGAGCGGGAAAGGTGCCACGAACGTTTTTAAACCGGTGACCGAATTTCGGAGTCCGATGCGGACGTTTCCGAGGTGATCGAAGCTTTAATCTCGAACAGAGCCCCGGTCGACCGACTGCCTCCGTTTCGTTTGAAAAGCCGCGAAACCGCGACACCGGCGGCGAGTCTTCGACGCTGAAAAACGCGGCGCGGCGGCCGGCAAGCGTAATCCGGCCTCCGCGGTTTCCACGAACAACGGACAATGGACAGTCGACGGCGGACGGGTATTCGCTCGGAGTTAATACCTAGTATAATACATAGCGCTGTCCATGACAGACGAGCGATCGCGCGCCGACCTTCGGGCGCTGAACAAATAACGCGAGAAGCTGCAGGTTGCGGAGTCGAAGCTATTATGTTCGTCCCGAGACGCTTTGCTCCGGGAAAGCTTCTTACGTCTTTTGTGGTCGGTCTCGCGCAGTTACACGTGACTCAGCTTGACTCCGCTCGACTCGACGCGGTCGCCGTTCGCGCACAACCGACTCGCCGATGCGTCCGCTCGGAAAAACTTCGGAACTGATCATCGAGAGCGAATTAACCCTTTGCACTCGGATGTTTCTTGCTGGAAATATTTGACATTCCTTTACGAGGAAGACGATGTTTGAGAATTCGAAGAGAAATCACCGGTACGTTGAGGAACGAAGCTGTTTTATTCCAATGTTTCACGTATCGAGGCACTATACAAAGTTTAACGTTAAATATCACATTCTATAGTTTTTGATGTGCGGAAAATCGAATAATTTTAGGGTGGTTTCTTATTCATTAAAATATTTAATATTATAACTGGTGCCGTGTTGGAGCCTACAGAGTTCAAAGGGTTAATGAGAATCTGTCAGTGTCCTGATAATTGTTATTATGACAAAAGTTTAGATTCTATAGTGTTTAAATAATTGTTTCGATATTTCTTCCGTAATATGATAAGTTTATATATTGCAGATGATTAATGGATTATAATAGGGTTAACCCTAATCGGACCACGATGTTACTTTGAGTCACATTTCAACGTTTTACTTAAATTTTTTGATTACTTCATACTGCATTTCCAAAAGATTTTTTAGGCTTTTAAAACTTGAGCTCTATAAACAAGAACAATAACATTTTAATCATTCCCTTTATTCTCATAAGTGATTCAGTATGATTCGTTATAAGAACACGTGCTACGATTAGGGTTAAAAGAGTCGACGTCGAACTCTCGGAACGATCCTACAAAGGAACGTCCGGTTAAAACCAGCAAGACTCGCCGCGTCGTCACTTGCAAAGACGAGCGTCGCGATTGTCGACGAAGCAGCCGGGAACGGTCCATCGAATACGTAACGCGAGGTACGTCGTATCTGAGCTCGACGTAATTGAAGCCGGATCATCTTTGCCAAGTAGTTGGTCGCTGGACATTTATCTCGACAGCAACCGATAAAAGCAACGGAGATATCGTTAACCCTTTGCGAACGAATGTCGACACTCGGCCGAGATGAAACTCTCATATTTGCAATACTAAGTTGCACAAAGACAATTTAACACATTGAGCGCCGGCCCCGTGACAACGCGGGATTCCGAGTCTATAATTAAAAGGTCTCGCAATAATGCGGATTTCTAGATTTGACGACTATGCAATTGAAATGTATTTCACAAAAATGTATAGTGTTTTGAATATTTTTTTGTCAACTCGTTGATCAGATACAAGCGAATGATACACTGAATGAATAATTACTGAAACAGCGAAAGATCAGCAAGTTTCTTTTCTCCTCTACTATTTAAGCATTCGATGTGCAATTCGACAGGATCTGCCTCAGGTTTCGCACACTATAAATAATCTTCCGCAAAGAGTTAAAGCGAAAAGAGGAGACAGGACGAAACGCGAATCGAATAACGAGTGGCGACGCGTTCGCGTGCGAAGCTTTTCGAATTCCCGAATCGAATCGATTTGCCACGTCCGCGCGTACGTGAACCATTCGAATCGCGCGTTCACGCGACACCGTCGCAGATATCTCCGCGAGATCGTCGAGAAGACTGATACCCGTCTCGCCGCGCGTATCCGTCGTTGTAACGGGATTTCTTGAAGCGATCTGCATCGTCGAATCCGCCGTCGGAATTCCGTTCTCGCGTCGCGTCGGGCGAGCCGGCGTCGTCGACCGCTTGGGATGATCCCGCCGTTGGCCGGGCTTACCCTTTCAGCGTGGAATTATCTTCCGGAAATCCCCTATTTCTTCCCCCGATACAGTTTTTTCTCGGTCGGTCCTCCGCCGGGATAATAGAGTGGACCGTCGATCGCCGAGATTACAGGAGTCGGCGGGCCGGCGAAGATTAAATCCTCGGGAGAAGCGAAGAACCGATATTGCCCGAACCGGGACGATAAGCTTTAGACGTCGGCGGCGCGGGACACCGGACAGGGAGCTCCGGTAATGGAAAATGTCAAGTAATCCGATAACCGTTGCCGCCCGCCTACTCGGAGGAACGCGCGTGCTCGCTCGAAATCCAAATTGAACGGTCCGAGGCCGCTGAACGGCCGATCAAAGCGGCGGAGTTACATTAACGAGCTTTCCGAGCGCGTGCCGTTGCGTCCGCGGAGCGCTCGAGCTTGCGGACCGGCGACGGTTGGAGCGACGGAACCGACGGACCCCGGTGAAACGACGCTTCGAGCACAGAAGTTCCGGTGTCCGAGCGCAGGCCGACGATTTCCTTTTAAACGCTCCGCAGAGAGTCGTCCGTTCTCGGGAAACCGCGGCGATACGTCGACGTCGCGCATCGTTCGAACGGATACCGTCGGTTAAACGCTCTCCAAGCGCAGTCGTCGCGAAGAGGGTGGAGATTAACCCTTGCGGACGGAGATTCTATAAAGTATAGGAAACCTTCAGCGGATGAAGCTGAATTACCTATCAATTCCTTAATTAACCCTTTGCACTCGAGAGGTGAGTCTCACGCACCACCTAATTTCACACTGTGAAACTATAAAATTTGATATTTAATATTATGCCTCGTATAATGCTTCAATTTGAGAAATATTGAAATATAATAGCATTGTTCCTCGATGAACGTATGATTCCTCTGAGAGTTAGTTCCATAAAGTATCGTCTTTATCTCAGCAGAAAGTGTTCAAATGTTTCTAGTGAAAATCTTCCGAGTACGAAAGGTTAAATATAGTTTTAACCCTTAGCACTCCAGATGGTTAGGTCTTGGTTAGGTCCGGTTAGAATTCCGGTGAAAGACGCGTGAACTCCTGCGAACGCCGCGGAATCGTTAACGCGTTAACCCGTTGACCTATGATTTCTTTCTGTTGAGAGGGAGTATTAACCCTTTGCATTCGAGGTGACTCTCACTCACCACTTGATTCGATTTGCAAAATTATAAAGTCTTATATATAATATTAAGCTTTGTATGATGCATCAATGTATCGACTATTGAAATAAAATAACTTTCCTTCTTAATTTATATATGTTTCCTCGTTAATTAGTTTCAAAGAACATCGTCTGTATCTCATCGAAGAATATTGAATATTTCTAGTGAAGAACTTTCGAGTGCAAAGGGTTAAGTTATCTTCATTTTGTATATTTCTCGGCAAAATTGTGCAGTACTGAATATGTTAATCTGACGGTAGCACGCTCAGCTTGCCATGTACCACCGGTGTACACCTAATTAATAATATTAGAATAAATCAAGGTTAATGAGTAAGTTACTCGTGAAATTATTTAGTAAGATTTACGCGTACAAAAGACTGCTCCGTTGGTTTCTTGAATGTTTTTTATTATTTGCTAAGGTATCAAGGATGTTTCGCAGGATAGAAACAAGATAGAAGTATTAGAATAAATCAAGGTTAATAAATAAATTATTCGTGAAATTATTTAGTAAGATTTACCCAGAATTCGCAAGTGAAGTCGGAAGACTAGACGCGCACGAAAGACTGCTCCGTTGGTTTCTTGAATGTTTTTATTATTTGCTAAGATATCAAGGATGTTTCGCAATTTAGAAACAGGATAGAAATATTAGAATAAATCAAGGTTAATAAATAAATTATTCGTGAAATTATTTAGTAAGATTTACCTAGAATTCGCAGTTGAAGTCGGAAGACTAGACGCGCACGAAAGACTGCACTCGGTTTCCTGAACGTTTCTTATTACTTGCTATCAAGGATGTTTCGTAGCATAGAAACTTAGAGAGTTTACCATAGACTATGCCTCCTCATCTACTGTTTCCTTAATTCCCCTGGAAATCCTGTACAAAGTTAGAAATATTCGTCTATGTTTAGAAGCGCAATTGACTGCGTCGGTCTTTAACGATCTCCCAACGCCAAGATTCTATTGTAGCCTATTCCACGTTTCCAAACATTGTTCTTACTACAACCCATGATAATTGAACACAGAGAACGTCCGACGTGAATATGCTAATCACGTCCCTTCACGCCTCTAACCCTTTGCGGACGGAGATTCCCTGAAATACACAAAACCCCAGCAGATGAAGCTAAATTACACATCGATAGCTTAAATAATAAAAACAAATACATTCTTAATTTGTACTCATATATGGATATTTATTAATTTTGTACTGCATAGATTTTGTTATAATCCTGAACAAAAATTCGGCCCATAGAGGGTTAAGTAACTGAATCATTTGTTTGCTACTTAGTGCTCCAAATATGAAAATTCACTCGCTGAAATGACATCCGTCCGCAAAAGGCCACATCTACTTTCACATCGAAATTTTCTAAAATAGCAGACGGCGATCCCTGAAATATACAAAACCCCCAGATGAAGCTAAATTACACATCGATCGCTTAAATAATAAAAACAAAGGTAACTACGTACCAAACTTTTGCTATTTAAGTAACTAAATCATTTGTTTGCTACTTAGTGCTCCAAATATGAAAATTCACTCGCTGAAATAACATCCGTCCGCAAAAGGCCACATCTACTTTCACATCGAAATTTTCTAAAATAGCAGACGGCGATCCCTGAAATATACAAAACCCCCAGATGAAGCTAAACTACACATCGATCGCTTAAATAATAAAAACAAAAGTAACTACGTACCAAACTCTTGCTATTTAAGTAACTAAATCCTTCGTTTGCTACTTAGTGCTCCAAATATGAAAATTCACTCGCTAAAACGACATCCACTTTCGTAAATTCTCGTTCGATTTGACCGCCGCTATATTCCTCCATTTTCCTCTCCCATTGTCACGTCGGGTCTCCCCGCTGCCCGGACGTCCGCGAGACACGTCTTCCATCGGAGCGTAACGCGGCGTCCCGGCGCGCGTCGGGAAGATGCATTAGGCCGCGCGGGGCGGCGTTGGGCGGAGATAGCGCGCGTCCCGTGCATTATGCACGCGACTAGGTATTTCCGCACGAGCGAGCGCTTTCGCGAGAGCACGGCGCGCGGGGAGAAAGTCAAAGGAACGTGGAAAAGGAAAATCTCGCTCCGTGAAAGACGTTCGCGCGCGATCGTCGCCTCCGCGACTCCTGATTTCATCCCCGGCCCCGCCGGTCCCCGGGTGTAATCCCGACGCGGGGCGGATCGATTTCCGGAAATGCCGCCGGAGGAGTTTGGCCAAGTCGGTGCTAATTTCGTAAGCCAGGGGACATCTAACTCGGACCGTAACTCCGTCCCTCCGCGTAATATCTCGCTTAATCGAACTTCATTGGCACCTCCGCGAGGCACGGCGTCCGCGACAAATTGCTTTTGGCTCGATTCGCCGGCGGAACATCCACCACCTGTCTCCGACCATCCGCCGTCGCTGCGAACGCATCGCGAACGTGGAAAGTCCATTTCCCGTTCCTCTGCCGGGAACACCGTGACGCTCCGACGGGGGAAGCCGTAATCTTCGACCGAGGAACCCATCCGATCCGGAAATTTCGAAAAACTATGGAACTCTGCGTGCGGGAGTAGGTCGAGCCTAATGCGTCGCAATTCCTCCGAAGTTCGCTTCGAAGAGGAACCTTGGAAAAAATGCAAATTCCCGGAGTATCTTGGGAACGGTAAGATGTAGCGGAGAGTTTAAACGGGAAACAGTGTTCTTCCGCGTCTATAAAATTGCTAAATGAAATTTGATTCGCTCCCTGTTACCGTCCTCGAGGTAATTCGAGGGGCGGTAAAATTTGCATTTTCTCTGGGAGCAGGTTTCACCCTTTCGAAGCGAAATTTGTCAGGGAAGATATTGCAATCTATTAACCCTTTGCACTTCGAAGGTGCCAGTCACCAGATTGGTGCATCAAAATTGTAAAATTCCATATTTAACCCTTTGCACTCGATTTAACGCAGTAATACCCGCAAACCTGGTGTTAATTATGGAATAACCGGTGACATTAAATAGCTTCTGCGTAAAATTACCGGTCAACAATGTGTCAAGTCGTGTCGCGAATCGTTCTTTCAACCCTTGGCAGAAGGTTTTGTAATCTATTAGCGACTGCAACTAATTTTCACAGTGTCTCCAATGAAAATGAAAAATGCTATAACATTCCTTGAATCTTTTGTTTCCCTTCTCAGTACAAAATTTTGGTGACCCACAGTCGCCACTTGATTTGACGCAGTAAAACTATAAAATGTGATATTTAACGTTGAACTTTGTATAACGCCTCGATACGTGAAATATTGGAATAAAATAGCTTCGTTCCTTAGTATACTTGTGTTTCCCTTCGAGTTAATTTCGAAGAATATCGTCTTCGCCTCGTCGAAAAATGTTAAATATTTCTAGTGAGAAATTTCCGAGTGCAAAAGGTAAACATTGTCTCGAGTAATCTGTCGATGCGTGAAATGGGGAAATAAGATACCATTGTTCTAAGATACCATTGTTATATCTCATAAAAATAAATTGAATATTTCTAGTGACAAATCTTTGGAGTGCAAAGGGTTAATAGTGAATCAAGATAGTGTATTAATATTGTTTCTTTAGTAATACGTGCTTCGAGTTATTTCTAGCTGATTATTTTTGCTAATCTGTATATCTATATAGCGCGAAACGCCATTTTGAGTTGACAAACATACAACTCTATAGATAATAACACTTAGAGAAAAATTGAATATTTCTAGTGACAAATCTTTGGAGTGCAAAGGGTTAATAGTGAATTAACAGAGTGTATCAATATTGTTTCTTTAGTAATACGTGCTTTGAGTTATTTCTAGCTGATTATTTTTACTAATCTATGTATCTATATAGCGCGAAACGCCATTTTAGTTGACATACTACAACTCTATAGATGATAACACTCAAAGATAAATTGAATATTTCTAGTGACAAAATTTTTGCTGAATGGTTTTCGGGATTTCCGGGTTCGATAACTTCCCTTGTTAGTAGTCGAGGAAAAAGCGACGGCCGGGCAAAAGTTGACGGGCATTCCCGTCGCGTCGCGTCGGCGCGTGCGCCACCTCGGGACACGATGTAGAAATGAAACGAGGCTCGGAATGTTAATTACTCGATTAGCGTGGCACACGTGCCAGCTACGCGCGTGATTTATGGCTGAGATGCGGCGCGGTAATCGAGGCTTCGGGACGTTAACGGCGAGACCGAAGTCGCGCCGCGCCGCAGAGCCGTCTCCTCGCGCTAATGGAGAGAACTTTATTAGACGTTGTTCCCGTTATCAATCGGGACTCGTTCGCCGCGGATCGTCCGTTTCGGTCGGGTACGGTGCAGCTCTCACGAGTTGGCAGACTACCTACAAGCTGAAAAGTCGGAGGAACGAGAGGACTCTTCCACTCGCGACGTCCGTGCCTCCTCAGCTTTCGACGCATTGTTATTGGCTGCGTGGCGATAATAAAGGACAGCAGATTAGATGCGGAGTCAGATGTAAAGATAGAGAACGAAGTTGCCATGAACTTTCATCTCTGTCGTTAACACTAGATTTATGTTTACACTTTGTTCTATCGTCCTTAGCGACATTGATATTCGTTCATTTAGATTTTGGAAATTAATACGTTCGAGCCGTTGGGTGTTGTCATTGTAAAATGAAGAATTTATTAAATATTTATTATGCAGTATTATGGCCATCTTTGGAATAATAAGTTGCAAACGAATGATTTAATTACTTGAATAGCGAGAGATCGGTGCATAGTTTCCTTTTTTTCTATTGTTGAAGCACTCGATGTACAATTTAGCATCATATGTTGCCAGCTTTGTGTTCTTCAAAGAGTCTTCGTCCGCAAAGGGTTAATACGTTCAAGCCATTGGGTATTGTCATTGTAAACTGAAGAATTTATTAAAAATGTAAAATGTCGACATTTTGCCGAGATCTAACGTTCTTAGTCTTCGACGCATTGTTATTGGGTGCATGGCGATAATAAGAGACAACAGATTAGATGCGGAGTCAGATGTAAAGATACAGAACGAAGTTGCCATGAACTTTCATCTCTGTCGTTAACACTAGATTTATGTTTGCTGTACATTTTATTCTATCGTCCTTAGCGAAATTGATCTTCGTCCATTTAGATTTTGGAAATTAACCCTCTATGGGCCGAATTTTGTTTCGTGAATGTAACAAAATTTATGCAGTATGAATTAATAAATATCAACATATGAACACAAATTAACAATGTATTCAATAGTTTCAATAATTTTATTGGAACGAATATACTTTATAACATTGAAGTTACAATGACGTTAAACTTTCATGCGTGAAAAAAAGCTTAATTTTATTTAAATATTTAGAACTTAATTTTATTCACCACTTCGAGTGCGAAATGAAATAAATCAACAAGATTCCAATATACTAACATGTGACTTCAAAGATACACGGGCCTACAGAGGGTCGACCTACGCTAAAAATTCCAGATACTACACAACTATTTTCCCAAGAGAAGTTTTCCAGAGGAGCCGTTTCACTTCAACACTGCGAACTCGCCGGAACTGCACTATACCGGCGCGAACGGTCTCAGCGCGATCCACGAGGTCCCCGCGCCGAATACTAATGCGATTTCGGTGGAACTCGCGATCAGGAAGAAAATTACTCCTGTCGGTTATCGAGCCGCTCGAAGCCCAGCCTAGCTGCGGAAGCTACCGCACAGGGGACTTTACCGGCTCCCGGAAACACACCGCTTAACCGTCTAACCGTTTAACGAGCACGCGTGCGGCGCGCATAATTCTCCGCTTAACGGGCCACCTTCCTCTCTAATTTTCCCCGAACCGGTGCTCCCCGTTATACGAACCACCTGTCCGGAATGGTCGGCCGTAAACCGGCCACCTCGAATCCGGACTTCATCGACGGCGCGTGTTTCGACGGTCTCCTCGCCGAACGACGCGCGGAATCCGCGGCCGGATGCTCGCGAACGGAAGAAAGAGGAACGGCCCCGGCGACGGCGTAATCTCGAGACGCCCGCTCGCCGCGCGGGTGCACGGGTTTTACATAATTGCACACGCGCGGGCAAATTTATACGCGCCCGGAGTGCCGGAGGAGCGTGTTGCCAAAGTGAATTAAAGGGAGCAAGTTCGGCGTCGCAGCCGCCAGCTCTAATAAAATTTCGCGTTCGCGAGCGCGCGCGGCGAGATCCCGGAGCGGGGAGCGGGATTTCGAAAAATTGGAACGCCCGGTACACCGGGAACCCTGTGTGTTGGAAGAGGATGCGGTCGATGGGAAGACGCTCCCGCCGCGAAGACGGACGGTCGACGTTCCTCGCGTCGATTCTCAGTTTCCGAGCCGGTCGGGCACGTTCGATCGGATGTGCGGATCGAATCGGCACCGAGGAACCGGCCGCACCTGTTACCGCGCAGTCGATCGGACTTCGGAGATTAAAACTGATTGAGTACGGTGAGCAGAGGTGACCCAGATTTTTTGAACGAGCTGTTAGGATGGGAATGTCTTTGATAGTCGAGTGGAAAGAAATGTTTATGGAGGTTTATGTGTGTATTTGTAGTGATGGAAGGGAAAGTGAACGATGGTGGATTTGAGGGAAATGGCGCTTCGGATGAAGGGATTATGTTCTGAGATTACTTTGATTGGATGTTAGTTAACCCTTTGCATTCGGAAGTTTTTCATTTCATTCTGATGAGGTCGAGAGGATATTTCGTGAAACTAACTCGACGAGGAATCACTTACATCGAGATATATTTAGAATATATTACATTACAATATATCTGAGTTTTTCTATGTATAGTGATATAAGTTGACCTCGGTGAAAATTGCCATCACAATTCAGTTTTCTGAAAATTAGGTACGCAATGTGTTAACGCTAGATTTACTGACATTTACTGTATAGTTTGCTCTATTGTTATTAGAAAAATTGTTATTCGTTCATTTAGATCTTGGAAATTAGAGGTTTAACCGTTTGCGAACGAAGGTCGACGTTTCGGCGAGATGAAACGTTTATATTTGGAAGACTGAGTCGCAGGCAAATAATTTAATCACTCGGACAGCAAGAGATTAGCCTGTAGTTTCTGTTTTTGCTATTATTTAAGCAATTGGCAAAGCTATTTTGTTTGAATATTTCTCAGATTGATGCATTGTACGAAGTTTAATATTAAGTATCAAATTTTATGGTTTCACTGTATGAAATCAGTTGAGTGAGAGGCACCTTTCGAGTGCAAGGGGTTCATTATGATTTGAAGAACATAGTGTTTAAGATTATTCAGTAGTTATATTATACACATCCTTATTTGTCAAATGAGAACGAATAAGAATAGTTCAAGACATCTACCATTTCAATGTATTAACACTAAGCGTCGTGTCAGTCACTGGTGACTGACGCTTCTGAATGACCAGAAGACAATCGTAACATACAAGATAACAGATGTGAAACGAAAATGTTCAACAACGTAACTAAGTTGACAATAGTGTAATGCAAATATTGTAACGTCAAATGATTAATAATTGTCCCTGCTTTTCTTCGCTACAAAAGAAAGAGGGGAGAACGCTTAAGATTTTCGTAGCATTTAACCCCTTGTCCTGATTTATTTTTCAACTGTGATCCATACAACTTTGTCAGTAATTATTTATCGAAAAGAAATTCTATGCATACCCTACGTCTAAGTTTGTCCTACAATACAATCATCGATAACAGAATGTTACTAGTTTTTTGATAGGTGGAGACGTCAAGGAGATATAAAGGTCATATCACATATAACTACTCTTATTAATTTTTTCGCATACACAATCAGTCCCGCATTTTTGGTAAATATCCACAAAAGTTGTTTCGCATTTTACAATTAATCACCTTGCATCTCGCTCCTCCCGACTCGTCGACCAATCTCGGTCAATATCTTTTCGAGCGGAGGAGATTCCCCGCAAGCAGCGAGCACGCGCGACCTTATCATCGCCGACGGAGCCTTTCGAACGCGACGAGTAGTCGATTAGCGCTGAAAGCGCGGCGAAAGCGTCCCACGAACCGAACGTCGGGGCGTCCCCGAAGGTGCTCCCGTACGACGGAATTAACGAAATTGATTTCCTCTCTTCGCCCGTCCCCCGGGCACCCTTCGCTCCGTCGAAAGCGGGCGCGCCCTTTGTCCGAGGACGTCGGTCGAGTCGGGTAAACCTTTGGCGACGCGGAGCGCACCGGCGGAAACGACGCGACGCGACGCGATCAGACGGCTCGATCGGGAAATACCCGCGATCGTCTCGCCGACAAGAAAAACGGGAGGAAAAGCTCGAGGAAAAAAGCTAATGGAGGCTTTTGGTTCGCGGAACAATGGTATTAACGAGAGCTCGATTACCGTGCGCCCGTCACGAACCATTTCGAGATCAACGAATTACCCGCGGCGTGGAGTCTCGAACGAGTTCTTTTGTTGCGCGCTGCTCGATGATCACGCGTCAACGCGCCGACGTATGGGGTGATGGAGAAATAGCTGCCATTTTGTTAGTCTTGGAATATGGAAGGTACTCAGGTGAAATTTCTGTAATTTTGTGATTGAACTGTTGGTCTGTGGTTTTTTTGTCAACTATGATCGATACGGCTACTTTGTCGTTAATAATTTATTGGAAAAGAGAGATTCTGTGGTTTCTTGCTCAGCTGATCGATACGGATATTTTATCATTAATAATTTATTGGGAAAGGGAAGATTCTATGGTTTCTTTCGTAGCTGATCGATACGGCTACTTCGTCGTTAATAATTTATTGGAAAAGAGAAAAATTCTGAGCATATGTTATGCCTATATTTTCTGTTATAATAATTTATTGGGAAAGAGAAAAATTCTAAGCATATGTTATGCCTATGTTTCCTGTTATAATAATTTATTGGAAAAGAGAAAAATTCTAAGCTTATGTTATGCCTATTTCCTGTTAAGTATAATAGTTGATTACAGAGGAATAATGTTTACTTTGTATTCGAATAAACTAATATATATATGTATTGAATCATGTTGAAAATCTTCGAGTCTCAATCGTTGTAGGAAAAGGGGTTAATTGTTTCAACATATCGTTCGAAGAATCAGTTTATAGAATAGTTTGTACGGTTTACGAAGTGTGCAACTTAGTGTTGAATCAGTGTGTTCGTGCAACTTCGAGGGATAATAACTTGTGAGGTTGCACGAGGTCGGGAACGATTCTTTCTTAATCTTGTAAAGGAAACTGTGTTAAATATATTCCAGTTTGTTTGATCCTGGGATTTGCCGGGCTTTAGAAGTTATACCTTGTCAAATGTAAGGGATCTTTAGAATTCTTGTTAGTTCATTAAGCTTGGCTGTTCCAATAAATAACAGACGGTATTGTTTAGTGGAATTTCAATCAGAATAGTATGCTGAAGATTTTCAGACCAGAACGAAGCATAAATATCGAATACAATCGTCGTGACATCGTATAGAAGAGAAGCAATTCTTCGTGAGAAATGGTACCTCTAAAATATCTAACTTCCGATATTTATGACAACTATAATCTTCACTGAATTATATTAACCCCTTCGTTCCCGAGGTTCTCAAATATTTAACGCTAGATTCACGGAACGAGTCAATTCGACTCGTTGAATTTTACAAGCATTACTTGCTAAATGTTTGTGTCGATTTCTATCACGCAGTTGTGCAAATGTGTATCCTAATTGTCTACTCTTAACCCTTTGCGGACGGAGATTCTTTAAAATGTACAAAACCTTCAACGGATGAAGCTGAATTATATATTAATTGCTTAAATAATAGCAAAAACAGAAACTACAGGCTAACCTCTTGCTGTCCGAGTGATTAAATCATTCGCCTGCGACTCAGTCTTCCAAATATGAACGTTTCATCTCGTCAAAACATCGACGTTTGTCCATAAAGGGTTAAACCTCTAATATCCAAAATCTAAATGAACGAATAACAATTTTTCTAAGAACAATAGAGCAAACTGTACAGTAAATGTCAGTAAATTTAGCGGTAACACGTTGCGTACCTAATTTTCAGAAAACTGAATCGTGATGGCAATTTTAACCGAGGTACATATATCACTATACATAGAAAAACTCAGATATATTGTTATGTAATATATTTTAAATAGATAATCGACTCGAATCAAATTTTATACTTCTTTCAACGCTATGGTAATTAGCAAAATTGCATAGCTAAGTGTCTTGTTAAAGAAACGAGATTTCTCGTTACCAGTACGCAATGTGTTAATAAGTCGCCGAGATTGTCTCAATTGTTCGCGAATTGTATAGCGAATTCCATGCAGCTTGGTTTTCATCTTTAACACGTTGACTGCCACGGTCACTAGTGAACGGAGCTTCGAAACGACTTGAAAACAATTATAACTCACGAGACAACTGACGTCGAATAGAAATATTCAATAACGCAAATAACTGAATACTGTAACGTCAGAATTATGGTAGCAAATGATTAATAATTCTTCCTATTTATCTTTGTTACGAAGGTGTGGTACGTAAAGCGCAGCTTTCGGCAGTCAACGTGTTAAAATCCTGTCTATCGCGGTTCTCATTGTATTCATTTTCTACGATCACGTTACATCGAGCTATTTATTACTAAATAAACCGAGATTTCTCGTCACTGGTCCGCAATGTGTTAAAACTTTTTAATGACGCAAACTTTCTCAACGCTGGACTATTTATTTTCTGAGACAAACATGTAATTCTCCTTCGTTTCGCAATGTGTTAAGAACCAAGGTACACTAGACAACGATTCGAGAAAGTCGACTTTTCAGCGAAATGTCCACTTTCGCGATCCAGCTATTCAATGATTCTCTGCAGCACGTCGAAACTCGGCCCGTTCGACGACGCACCGCACTCCACTGATGAAGGGCCTTTTACGTTTCGTGCGGCCCTCAAAGCTCCAAATCCAACGCGGAAGCGTATCGACGAGCCACCGAGAAGCGCGATATCGATCTGGCGCAACATCGATAGCCCGGGGGAGCGGCCGCGTGACCAAAATCGATTCAATTACCAAAACCATTGTCGTAATCGTCGGAAGAGGTTCCCTCGTTTTGTCGACGGCGCCGTTCCGCGGAATCGATATTATTCCGTCTGGGGGCGCGGAACGCGTGTGCGACCGTTAAGAAGCAACGATCGCGCCGCGCCGATGGCTCGATTATGCGAACGAACGGATCCGGTCGAGCGAATTCACGTAACTCGATTCGTTTCTCCGCGATAACGATCCGAATTTATAGGGAGGCAACGGGGGCGACCGCTGAATGGCGGCGGTGTTTTATGAGGAACGCGTTATAAATTCCGAAGAGTTACGTGCAACGGCGTTATTTGATCTTGCGCTGCCAATAATTAACAAAACCGCGGGTCGGGCGCGTATAAATTGCCACGGAGGAAACAAAGAGCGAGCGCGCGATCGCGTGGCGGCTGGCAAAGGAGCTCCGCCGTTCTTTTTCCTTCGACGCCGGCGAACGCTCGGAAACGAAGCGGAAAATCTCTCTCTCTCTCTCTCCGTTAACCATGGCCAGTTCTCGATTGCGATATGGCAGCCCACGGCGGCGACGTTGCGCGAGGAAACGAGAGAAAACGCGAGAAAAAGTACGGCTAACAACCCTCTCCGTGTAACGAACGAATCGATAGAGGCGGTGCGGTTCCGAGTCGTTAAAGAAGGATTATCGGGAGGCACGGACGGTAGATAACGAGAACGCCTCCTCCGATTCGCCGATTTTCCACGGCGCCATAACAGGTGGCGATTTTTTCTTCAACCCGTCCCGGCGAAAACACCACCGCGCGCGATCCGTCGGTATTCCCTCTGTATCCGCTTTATTCCCACGATCCGACGGAAATTTCGGGGTCGCGGGAGCGTGTTCCTCGAGAGGAAGTTTGCCCGCGGAAGCTCACCGCTTCCCAAGTACTCGCGTATCCCCGAGAAATATTCCGCGGCTTCCTTCTCTCTGGTTCGAGCGGCATGGAAATTCCTCCGCCGGGGAAGAAACAGCTTTTATTTTCGAAACGGCCCCGCGCCCGTCGCCCCCGCGAGCGTTTCTCTCGCGGAAAGTTTCGCCCGATCCCCGGTTTCCAGTTGCGAACCCGCGGAAACTCTGTCACGGCTGCCGGCTAATTCCGCGACATTTCCCGCGGCCCGTTAACCAGCTAATTGCGCGCCTTCTCTGCGCGTCCTCCGCTCCTCGAGCTCGAGTTCGCGCTCCCGTTCCCGTCCGCCTTCTCCGGCGCTTCCGGCCGCGAGCCTCTCCTCTTCGAGCCCTTTTAAATGGCCCCTCGGTCCCCGTCCGGCCGACGTCGTTGTAAATAACGAGCGAGGCCCTCGGCGAGCCTGAAAACTCGCGAGCACCTGGAATTAGTCGTCCTTGACGCGATCCGCGAGACTCTCGTCGTCGAGTCGGATCTCCGACGGATTTCCCGCGGCGGACTCGAAGCGTGAAGTCAATCTTCTCCCTGTAAAAATCGTTCCCGGCCGAATCGCGCCGTCCCGACGGTCGCGCGTCGGATCCTCCCGATGATAGAGATCCGACGGCGGAACGACGTAAATCGACGGACTTTTATTTTATTCGAGAGGTGGACAAGGGGGAGGGAGGATGGTCCTGCCCCGACGAGTTTCGGCCGTTCGGCGCGCGATCGTAAAACGTTTTACGCTCCCGGAGTAGCTCTCGGTAACGCTCGTTACACGCGATCGGTAAAAAATAGATTCGTGCCCGATCCACCCCGACTTATTCGCGCCGTTCGGCGACGAAACTTTCGGCCGGCCGGAATAAAAGTAACGCGACGAATATTTTACGGACTCGGCGGATTTGGAGCGCCGCCGGGAACCACGGGTCGAAACTACGCGCGGCGATCGTGTATGTAGCGTAACGACGTCTAATATGGGGCAGTCTCTAATATGGAGCGGCGGAATATTTCGGGGAATAAGTGGCTTGATGTGCCCGTTCACGTGGGAAACAGTTCTTTAATAATGGAAAATTGTATTAACTCCTCGTAGTCGAGGGGCGACTCTTAGTCGTCGCTTGATTTCATACGGTGGACCTATGAAATTTGATATTTAACGCGTTGCGTAGCGGTAACGGGAAATCTCGTTTTTATGTGAAGACACTTAGCTGTGCAATTTTGTTAATTACCACAGCACTGAAAGAAATATTAAATTTAATTGGAATTGATTGTCTATTGCAAATATGTTATATAACAATATATCTGAGTTTTTCTGTATATAGTGATATAAGTTGACCTCGGTGAAAATTGCCATCACAATTCAGTTTTCTGAAAATTAGCCGGTAGTAATGCATCAATTTTAGGAATATTGAAACAAAATAGCTTTGTTCCTCTATATTTCTACTGAACATTTGTAACATTTATATTATAAATAACAAAGCTATTTTGTTTCAATATTTCTAAAATTGATGCATTATGACCGGCTAATTTTTATATACATGTATATATATATATATATTTCTACTGAAAAGCTTCCGAGTGCAAAGGGTTAATCATCAACGAATCGAAAGTATCTCAAGTTTACTCGTCGCCAAAAAATACTGTAAATATTGCAACAATAACGGTGATAAAAATAGAAAATGATTTTTACCGCTATGCATGCAGCATTAGACCACAGTAAGTAAAAGTGCCATGTCGCCAATATGGCCGCTCTGTTCAAGGTTAATAGTTCAAGGTTAATCGATTAAGGATTTGGCATTTGCAATATTATTGTATTTTGTAGCGCGTTAAGACTAGAACTATCGAGGATTTAATACGATTAATATGCAATTCCTATGAAAACTGTAACAATAGATTATTTTCAGTTTCTTCAAACATTCACTATAGTATTCAAGTTAATTATTTATTTTCAAGATCATTTCGAATATTCAATGCTTTTAAGATATCAATAATTGCGAAACAAGAAAACTGAAACCAGCCATTTTTACTGGTACGGTAGTTCTAGTGTTAATTATAAAACATATCATTGATATTTCATTAGAGAATGAGGAATATATCTAGCGAAACAATTTTCGAGTGCAAAGGGTTAATGCATGATAATGAAAGGATGTTCTAGAAATTATTATATTATTTATAACAATATTAACACTAGATCTACCGAGCATTTAATACGATTAACATGCAATTCCTATAAAAACTGTAACAATAGATTATTTTCAGTTTCTTCAGACATTCATTACAGTACTCAAATGAAACTATTTTCAAAATCATTTCGAATATTCAATGCTCTTAAGATATCAATAATTATGAAACAAGACCAAGTCATTTTGACTGGTACCGTAGTTCTAGTGTTAAATGATCAACTTGATACAGCCCACAAACTTATACTTTCTCACGATTCGTCATTAAACCAGTTCTTCACTACCGAACATACACATCTCTCGTGACAAGCTTTTCGACTCACGCGTTACATATTAGTCGCCGTTATTCGACGCGCATACCACGTACGCCGGCCATAATCCCGGCTCCATAATCGAGAATTATGGCGAAACGTTCGGTTCTCGGACACCCGATGCGAAAAATTACCATGATTAACCTGATTATCCCGGACGAGGTCGAAGGGTTTCGACGCGAATCGACGTCCCGCAACCCCGGCAAGGAGGATCGGGTCTTCTCGCGTCGTTACACGCCGGTATCGCGTTACGCTTCGATTATTCTCGAAGCAAAGAGACCGCCGCACGTGCACCGTCCGTGGCGTGTTCGCTTTTTGCTCGTCGACTCTGTTTTTCGTCACGCGAACAACGGTTCGCCGGCAACGCTGGTCGCTCGATCGTCCGCGGAAGCGTTTAAGGCGGCCGGCACCGTCGAACGCATCCCGTTACGGGTCAGCGTCGCGAATATAGATCGAACGCTGTCGGACGGGGGACGAGGCGGGGCGGGGAAGGTCGGGGGGGAACGGCTCGAAAGCGACGAATGAATCGAAAACGAAGAGAAAACCTAATAATGGAGTTCTCCCTTTCCGTGGCCACGATGGCGGCAATAATGGGCTCCTCGGTGTACGTCGGTGATCCGAGGTCGAGGAAAATTGGATTCGAAATCGAATTTACTCGATTTTATTTGCCGGGAGACGATGAAAATCTAAATTTACCGGAGGGAAGTACTTCTCCGCGAAGAGAGGCGAGTGCTTCCGAGATATCGAGTCGCGTGGCGCGAGTTCCGTTCGTTCCCGCGAAACCGGCCGAATTATCGGAGACGCGCGTCCGTCTCCCGGGTAACTCGATCCTCGCCGACGTCCGGCGGTCGAAAGGATTCCAAGTGTAGGAAAGAAGAACCGAATGACGGGGGCGTTGGGGATTCGGAGGATGTACAGATTACCGTACAACGACCAGTGAGACTCGTGAAGATTTCTAGAATTTAACAACCATCAGGATTATTCATTACCTACGGATCAAAGCAAACAACTATTTTGCTATTATCAATTCCTTATCTTCAAATGAAAATTCCACTTCAAGTAGAATGAAAAATTTCGTTATATTTCTTCTAACACTAGGTTTACGGGCATTTATTGTTTCATTCTATTATTCCTAAAAGAATCGATGCTCGTTCATTTAGATTGTAGAAACTGGAGATTCAATAGTAGGTAATTGGGGTACATGTGAGTGTGATCGGCGTAAACATTTAAAAAATAGTATTTCTAAAATCCAATGTGCGTCAATTTGCGTTCCGTAAACCTAGTGCTAAATTGTCGATAGTAAAATGTTACGCGAGCTTATTAGCGAAAGTAAATAGTACGTCAAGGGGTTGACAAAACGAGATTGCGCATTACACGTACCATCGACCATGCGACTACGAGAAGGAACGCGTCTATCACTAAATAACGAAGCAAAAACGGGGGTGCGAACGCGTCCCAGACGATGCTCCCTTGTTCGTCGCGTGCGCACTGCCGCGGTTTACACGAACGCCTCGACACTTTATCATGGCTACCCGATATTTTTGTAAGAGGAGTTTTCTAGAGGAACTGTGTCACTCCGACAAAAGTAAATACGACAGAGTTTGAAACTAAGTGTACATTTATTAGTGTAGGAAGGAAACCGATTCAGGGCGTTGGGGATTCGGAGGATGTACTTTGGGGAGCGCGAAAGAAGTGACAGTCTACGGTTTCTCAATCTGATATTTCAATTTCTAAATGTACAATGAATATGGTTGATCGGTGTACAATATATATCTCTCCGCTGGCGGGGGAGTGACGGACGCGTGGGTAGGATTCCCAAAAATTGGGAAAACCCTGCTTCCCCGCCAGCGGTCCGTCGGTTGGTTCCGTTAGCCGGAGACCCGGAAATTTCTGACGACCATAGCAGCAATAGTCCCAAGGATCGCCTCGACTTTAAATTACATGCAGGTGTAAAATTTGTAGCTGTTGCCTACCTTGTGCTCGATCCACGGATTAACTGAAAACGACAAGCAATGGGTCCCTGGGCTTTATTGCTGCTAGGATAGGCTCGCAAAAGGGTTCTTTATATCTAATGCCTACACAAGCCTCGACTCCGAGGAATTCCACCGACGAATCGGATGCTCCGTCAAGCTCCGTCGACATCGTTGAATCGTCGCTAATGCGTCTTGCTCGGCTTCGCTGCGGGCAATGGGTGAAGGTCGAAACGTCGAAAACTCGCGGAGCGGGGTGAGACGTGATGCTACCCTCGTTGCCACAGTGGTCCGTCTCAGTAATCGAGTAGAACAAGCGACAACTGAGAATTTTTCTACTTAGAGCAGAAAACTTAGATGAGAAACCTCAGAAATGCTTCAAATTTTCACGCGGCTGGATCGTATCGTTGCACCGAACCTGGCACTTTCGTCTAAGTGGTCAGATTCGAAGGCGCACGCCTTCCTCGCGCGAATGTTCGGTTCTGGTACATGATTGGCTACGAGTCTGCTACATATTCAGAGCAAACATGACGCAGACAGGAATGTGCGAGGTGGACGCTATATACACGTTGCACCGAACCTGGCATTCTCGTCTGATTGGTCGGATTCCAAAGCGCACGCCTTCCTCACACGAATGTTCAGTTCTGTTGTACGATTGGCTGAGACTTCGCGTACACTCAGCTCACGCGACAAAGAGTGGAGAATCCTTTCCTGACTCGCGATTGGATTTCTCGAATCGACTGTATCCGCCCCTATGACGTCAGGAGTGCCAGGTTCCCAGCAACTATCAGTTCCTTACTCCCGTTCTCCGTATTTCAGCATTTCTCTCCCGTTTTCGCGATGCTCGTTTAGTTGATAGCGAACTGCCGGTAATATTGTTGCACTGTCATTCTCATTAGCATTCTCGCGTGCTCTCTCCCTCGCAGACTCCCGTATATTCTGCCCCGCAGACTTTTGTCCGGCTCGATTGCCGAAACGGACGACTATGCACTGTGCGCCGGTTGGTCAGCCGAGCTTGGCGCTACCGGACATCTGTCGCCCCGAAACTCCGACATCGCGCGTCACGCGTTTCACGGGAAAGTACGTCGCCCGGCCAGCCACTCGTGGGGGTTGCGCGCACTAAATCGTCTCGATGCGGAGAATCGAGGCAACCGCGTCCGACGCCTCGCGGAACGACGAAAAGCGAGCCTCCATCCACGAATCCCGAGCCAATTTCTCGGTGGAATCTCACGGGGTCGCGAACACCGTGGAAATCCGTTGGCAGACAGTCGAACCCTATCGATCGTCCATCGATCGTTCATTAACCCTTTGCGGCCCGAAGTGCTCTCGGTTTCTCACTTTGAGGTTCACGTCGACGTTAGTTAATTCGATTACAGCTTAATGTGACGCTGTATTTATTCAAGAATATTTGGGAGTCGTTGAAATGTTACCTTTAAATGGTACAATTGTGATAGTAGGAATAAATATAGAAAAAATTGTTAGGGTAGAGGTTGCAATAGAATAGAATGTCGAGTCTGACTCGACATATGAGTGCTAAGGGTTAAAATGCATTTTAAATGAAATATAATAATAATGTAGTTATCAAGGAAAAACGCAAAAGAAATTCAAAATGCAAAGGTCGCCATTGCGGACGGATGTCGGCATTTCGGTGAGATGAAATGCTCGTATTTGGAAGACAGACTCGCGAACAAATGATTTAATTAGAACAGCAAGAGATCAGAACGTAGTTTCCTTGTTTTGTTAATTGAGCGGTTGATATGTAATTTAGCTGCGTGTTCTGAAGGTTTTGCATAATTCGAAGAATCTTTGTCCGCAAAAGATTAATCGAGTGTCCAGCAGCGCGATTGCGCTTTCGTAAAGAAGACCTAGAAAGAGGTCAAAACGACACATTCCCGATTTCTTCGTTCTGAATTATTAAAAAGACAGCTGTTTCTCTGACAAATTACTCGAGAAACTGATTTAACACGTTGAATGCAATTAATAATAACGCAATTCGATCAAATATGTCGAATCGTGTGGCATTCAGCGTGTTATCAATATGCAATCTGACTAATAAATCAATTAAAGTCACAGTAGACGTCCTCTCGAAGTCTACAGAGCAACTTCAAAAACTTAGTGCAGCTGCTCGGTTTTAGTGTTAAACCTTCGTCCACGAAAGCTACAAATCGACGACTCTTCGAACCAAGGAAAAACCTCAAACTTAACCCTTAGCACTCCAGACGGTTTCGTAATCTATCAACAACTGCAACTAATTTTTATAATATCCCTAGCGAAAATGAGAAATGATTAATTCTGAATTTTTAAAGTAGTAGTCACTGAGTGACCACAATTAACCACTATTAACTAATTACATATTAATCATATTACAGTAGTTCTAATGTTAAAAACAAAGTCCTTGAAATTTTCTCATGATGTCCCTTTTCGCAAAAGCCTCCATCTTATCGTTCACAAAACAGAAAACCCCGGTTCCTCCGAAAACAATTCTTTAGGATTCATTAAAATATCTAATACTATTCCTCGTACAATATTCGAGCCTACAGAGTTCAAATGGTTAATAAGAATCTGTCAGTGTCGTGATAATTGTTATTATGACAAAAGATTAGATTCTATAGTGCTTAAATAATTGTTTCAATATTTCTTCCGTAATATGACAAGTATATATATTGCAGACGATTAATGGATTATAATAGGGTTAACCCTAATCGGACCACGATGTGACTTTGAGTCACATTTCAACGTTTTACTTAAATTTTTTGATTACTTCACATTGCATTTCCAAAAGATTTTTCATGCTTTTAAAACTTGGGCCCTATAGACAACAACAATAACATTTTAAAATATCTAATACTATTCCTCGTACAATATTCTAGCCTACAGAGTTCAAAGGGTTAATACTAAAACACCAAAACCTTCCCTCCACATTTTCCATAGCAACACTTACGCAGACCCCAATTCATATCCTCCATTATCAACGCGCACCTCTCCTTTTCACAAAATCCTCCACCTTATCCCCTACAAAACAGAAAACCCCAATTCCCCCGAAAACAATCGCTGCACATCGGTGCGCATAGCCCGTAAGCCGTAGCGATGGGCTGCAGTCGCATTGGACTCCGATAAAACGTCGCGACGTGGTTTTAATCCAGTGGCCCGGTGGGAGTATCGAGCACTATCGACTGCCATCGAGTCGCTCGTCCGGACGGAGACGAATCCGAGCGGCGAGGAGCTCTCGCACGAACGAGAAGAGACGGAAGGCGGTTCGGTATCGCGGGGAAGACATAAAGGCAACCTGACGCGTTCCATTATAGCGATGTCTACCGGCGCAGCTATCAGCGGTAACGGGCCAGCTGACGCGGCAATGCAAACACAGCCTTTCCGCGTAACACCGCTCTGTTCTGCACGGCTCTGCTCCGCTCCGCCCTTCCGTGGCCCTTGCACGGCCCGCCGGTGGTTATATCGGCCGCGCACCACCTATGCATGCATGTCGTGGCGTCCTCGCGCACCCCCGAGCCCGGAATCCAACCCCGAGCATCCCCGTCCCGGGGAAACCCGTCTCCGCCGAGCGGAGTTCCTCCGCGCGCCGCCGGATTTGCATTTTACAAGCGACCGCGGCCGACGCGTAGGCCGTCCGCGGCGTCTTCGCGGGCCGAGCCGATAATCCCGTTTCCTCCGTTCCTTTCGCCGGGAATTCCCGATCGATTCGGCCCGAAGGCTCGTTGGCGAGTCCGGGAACGTCCGCGAGTTAGCGTGCTCGGTTTTTCGGGAGCGGCACGGCTCCGCCGCGTAATTACGTGGCGCGAATACGGGTCGCTCCCGATAGTTCGGCCGGAGTAAATTACGTTTGCCGAAACCGCCCGGCACCGAAATAAGATGTTTACCGAGACCGCCGCGGCCGTCGGTCAGAGTTCGCGCGGGAGCCGCGCTCGCCCGGCCGAAATCACCGGTGCGATTCGTTCCCCGATTTTTCCTCGATTTTCCAGCGCGGATTTGTTTCGCGCGATTGATGAGATCTTTCAGCGGAGATCAAGAGAGTTAAACGAAACGAAGTTCTGATTAAAAAAGCTCGCCGGCGGAGCAGCGGCAGTGGCAGCAGCGCGCATACGGGCGGCCGGGCCGGATCGCGTTCGTTTGCCGAGAGGGAACCGGATTTCATCTGCCCCGAAAGCTTTTGATTAGATCGGACGCGGACCGTCCGGCGAATTACGCTCCGAGCCGCCGGCGAAACTTCGTTGACTCCGCAAAATCGCGAGCGTCTCGCGTATAATGTCCGCGCCCCTCCCCGCCGCGCGATTTTCCGCGCGCGGCCCCGCTCCCAGGGGCCGCCGCGCGGAAACTCGAGCGAGAGCCATCGAGCGGAGAGTTCTTTTCCGGCCGACGTTCTCGAATTCATCGGGATTCTCGGATTCGATGGAAATTCGTCCGTTCCGAACCCGATCCGAAAGTTCCGCGACAACGGCGCGCAGACCGCAACGCTCGTTGTTTCGCGCTCCAGCGCGACGCGGGTGGTTCCGGCGTTAGGTTCGTTTTCTAGTCCTGCGTCCGATTGCAATCAGACTAATGATTTCACCGGGACGGATCGTTACAGCCGCGGTTCTTCCGGGGTTATTCCGTCGAAAGTTTCCGCGCTCCGAATTCCGCCGATCCCGTGCGCGCATTCGGAAGATGAAAGGCGTCCGCGTTTCGAAAATATCCGCCGCGGATCGCTCGCGCCGATTCACGGGTTCGACCGGTTTATCGGAAAAGCGCGGACAACGGGAGAGCGTCCCCTCGTCGCGAGCGGATAGCAGAGAAGCGTGCGAGCCGACAACGCGGAGCGGCGACCGACGTTGCCGAGAGGGACAAAAGACAGGGGAGAATTAATGGCGAGCCGACTATTTCGCGGTGTCCCGAGTCGACCCTGCTCCGCTTTCGCGTCTCTTTTTCTCGCCGGCGCTTTCCCTCTTTCCGCGTCCTTTCAATGTATTACTGTAAACGAGTTAGCGAGCCCCGGCCGCCTGGCTGCTCGCGGGGGGCGGGGGACGGGCCGGGGAACACGGGGAAACGAGGAAACGAGGGGACGGGGGAAAAAACCCGGGAAAGGAAAAGGAGAAAAACGGGAACCGGACGACGAGAGGGTCGCGAAACGTCGTTGCCGGTGAAATTAAGTGCCCGCCCGGTCGAAGGAACGGGGCGTTCCTCCCGGTCGATGATTCATCGCGAAAAGAATAACGAGGATCTCCCGGCTGTTCCTCCCCGGGAAGATATCGCCGGTGAATTCTCGATCGCGCGGCCGCGGACGCTGCGCGCCGCTCCCGGGAACGGAAAAGGATACGCGGGGAATTAAATAATTTCGTTCCGACGGCCGGCAGCTGGCAATTTTCCGGCCGGTGATTTAAGCGGCCAGATAAAACTGATTTATTAAGAGCAGCGTCCGGATAGTCGCGCCGCTGCCCCGGAAAAATAACGCCGCGTCGATGCGTGCGTTCCGGCTGCCGATAAATCGATTCGAATAACGCCGGAAGACGCGTGAACTCCTGCGTACGCCGCGGAATCGTTAACTCGTTAACCCGTTCACCTGTGATTTCTTTCTGTTGAGAGGGAGTGTTAAATGTATTTTTAACCCTTAGCACTCCAGATGGTTAGGTCTTGGTTAGATCCAGTTAGAATTCCGGTGAAAGACGCGTGAACTCCTGCGAACGCCGCGGAATCGTTAACGTGTTAACCCGTTGACCTATGATTTCTTTCTGTTGAGAGGGAGTATTAACCCTTTGCACTTGAGGTGACTCTCACTCACCACTTGATTTCATACATTGAAACAATAAAATTTGATGTTTAATATTATATTTCCTATAATGCATCATTTCGAGGAATATTCAAATAAAATGGCTTCGTTTCTCAATGTACGCGAGATTTCTCGTCGACTTAGTTTCACAAAATATCGATTTTATCTCATCAGGAGACGTTAAAATATTTCTAGTGAAAAACTTCGGAGAGTAAAGGGTTAAATATATTTTTAACCCTTAGCACTTGGAATAAAATAGCTTTGTTCCTTAATATACTTGTGTTTTCCCTTCGAGTTAACCCCTTGCACTCGAGAGGTGACTCTCAGTCACCACTTGATTCGACAGCAAACCTATGAAGTTGAATATTGAGTATTCTAAATGGAACTTTCTATTACTACGTGAAATGTTTAAATGAAATAACTTTGTTGCTTAATTTATCTATGAAAAACTGTCAAAAAGTGTAAAGGGTTAATTTCAGAGAATATCGTCTTCGCCTCGTCAAAAAATGTTAAATATTTCTAGTGAGAAATTTCTGAGTGCAAAAGGTTAACCCTTAGCACTCCAGGTGGTTTTGTAATTTATCGACAACTGCAATTAATTTTCATGGTATCTCTGGTGAAAATGAGAAATGCTGTTATTTTCCTTCTCAGTACAGAGTTTGGATGAGTGGAAGATCTAATTTTAGGGTAGTTTTTTTAACCAGATGGGTCGGAATAACTTATTAGACAAAATTTTCCCTAAAACTCAGTAAATTATATTTGGAATTTTTGAAATTCAGATGAGATATCTTTCAGATTTATGTTTGCAGACAAATATTATCTTCCCAGTTGGAATAAGGAATGTGTTTGCAGCCGAAAACCAAATTTTGTCAAAGACTCAAGTAAATGATGTTTGGAATTTTTGAAATTCACATGAGATATCTTTCAGATTTATATTTGTAGACAAATATTATCTTCCCAGTTGGAATAGGGAATCTATTCGCAACTTAAAGGCATATTTTAGAACTCGGTTAGTTATATTTGGAATTTTTGAAATTCACATGAGGTACCTTCGGATTTATGTTTGTAGACAAATATTACCTTCCTGCTTAAAGTAAGGAGAAAGTAGTTTTATGGTATAAACATGTCTCAAATTTCCGTTTGTAGACAAATACTATCTTAACTAGAATACGGAAAAAGTAGTTTCGCCGTAGAAAATTTGGATAGGTCTACAATAATATCAGAAGCAGAAAAGTAGCACAACAGAAACAGAAGGTTAACACATTGCGTACCGGCTAATTATCAGAAAATTGAATTGCGCGGAGTTTCAGTGAGATCCACTTATATCACTGTCTATAAAAAAAACTCATCATACTGTTACGTAATATATTTTAACCCTTTGCGGACGAAGATTGTTTTTAGTACACGAAACCTTTCGCAGATTCTGCTAAATTAAACGCTGAATACTTAAATCATAGAAAATAAGGAAACTGTGTACTGATTTCTCGCTGTTCGAATAGTTAAATCATTTGTAACTTGGTATTCCAAACATGGAAGTTTGATCTCAAAATGCCGACATTCGTCCGCAAAGGGATAGACAATTAGTTCTAATCAAATTTAATATTTCTTTAAATGCTGTGGCAATTCGCAAAGTTGGCTCGCCGTAGATTGACACATTGCGTACCGGCTAATTTTCGGAAAACTGAATCGTGATGGCAATTTTCACTGAGGTTAACTTACATCACTATGCATAGAAAAACTCAGATATCAATTCGAATTAAATTTTATATTTTTTCAGTACTGTGGTAATTAGCGAAGTTATATAACTAAGAGTCTTCCTATAAAAACGAGATTTCTCGTTACCAGTGCGCAAAGTGTTAACATTCCATCAAATGCCCAGAGTTCACCGATATCACCGCACAGCGCGTCACCTTGTCACCGAAGAAACCAGTAATCCTTTCCGATCGCGATCGCTCCACTCACGGTAACTCCTTGTTCTCGACGTTAACGATTTCCTTGCGAAACTCCGTTTAACACGTTGAACGCCGCACGATTTTCAAATTCTACCGCCGAAATTCTAATCGAAATTTTCAAAACAGTCATTCGACTGGTCGCGGTAGGAATAGTGTTAATTCAGTGAATCATAGTGATCCAATTTGCTTGGGGGTCACCGTTGACCCCCACTGCACACAACGCGTTAACCACTCCAAGCGTTCCCTGCAACGTTCCGACCACTTTTCCAGCGATATTCGAAGAGAACGCAACGAAAGGGAAGCGTCATTCGAACGGTACATACGGCGGCGTCGTCGAGCGTAAACCGAAACGAGCTCGACATCGACGGTCGAGACAACCGCGACGACGGGCCGGCCCTGACGACAAAGTCGCGGAAAAGCTCCGAGAATGGAAAGAACAGAGGAATAATTTAAATAGCGTTCTCGTGGCTCCATTAGTGGGTAATTTGCGCGACAGCGGGTTCCGCGAATGCCTCCGGAAAATTGTGTTTCACGACCTCGGGCTCGTTTCTCGTTTCTCGTTTCCAGTTTCTCCACTCCCCTGTCCCGTCTCCCGATTCCCCGTCTCGCAAAAGCGAAATATTCTCGAGACAGCGGCGTTTCGGGAGCGCCGAGTCGTCGCATCCGGCCTCGAGTTCTCGCTGCCGTTCGCTCCTCCGTTGGAAAACGCGCATCCCGTTCGTCCGCGGCGACGTCTGGTCAAGGGGTTAATCCAATTACCGGGATACTCGGCTATCAACGACAAGGCGATCGACCGGTCGATTCATCGGCGATTCGAGCGCGGTACGTTTCTGTCCGGGAGCGTGTGTGCAGTCGGTCTGTATCGCTCGGAGATCGGCTCGAGGATTATAGGCTTGCGTTGTTCACCGTTGGCCGGCAAACGGAAACGTTTCGAGGGACGAGGACGCGACGGGAGAATCGAACAGGAAACGTCGATGGGAAGGATCGACCGGAATTCCCTCGTCGAGACGAGAACTTAATTGCTGCGATTATCCTCGTCGAACCGCCGTTGTTTCGGCCCGGTTTTCATTTTCGTCGGTCTCGCCGATCGTTCAGTCGGATCTCGCTCGACGACTCCCGCGCAACTTTTCGTAATACCGCCTCGGGCAATTCCACCGCTATCATCGAGATTCGCGGGACGAGCCGCGCTCGATACCGTCGAGTTTCGTTTCGCGACAATAACTCGAAGTAAACGCCAATGCTCCCGGGCCCTCGGTATCTGTTTCGGGCTGCCCCGAGATCGCCGAATCGCGTTCTATCGCTTCGCCGAACCGTCCGTTCCGCTGTCCCACTGTTTGACGGTAGTCGGGGTTGTTTGCCTTTATGTCGGTTGAGCATTGTCGGCTAAAAGTCTCGGTTGAGTATAAATCATTGTAACGTTCAGTAACGATCCGGAGACGTCGCTTATTCCTCGTGAACCGCAGCTATCGTGGTTTGCTTCCATCCTGTTTCTTCATTGATGTTGACTGAAATTGTTGAATTGTTGAATTGATAAATGAACCCTTTGCACTCGGAAGTTTCTCGGAGTTTCACATTTTTTGACGAAGATATTCTTTGGAACTAAGTCGAAGAGAAGTCACAAGTACATGGAGAAATCTCGTTTTTATATAGACACTTAGCTATGCAACTTGGCTAATTACCGCAGCATTGAAGAAAATATCAAATTTGATTCGAATTGATTATTAAAATATTGTAGGAAAGAGAATTTTGTTTGAAACAGTATAATTATTTCTTGACAACTCGCAATGAAACAATAACCAAATCAAACAATGCAAACACTATTTATACACTCGGATGTTCTTGTCTCACTCGCACAGTTTCTGGAATATTCTTTCATTACCATGCATCAACTTCACATATATTTGGAATGTTCCAGATTCGTAAAAAACGAACATTATTCACATAGAAATCAATATAGAGGAAATCAATATAGTCTAAAATATTCCAATGCTTTGAACATTCGTTCAAAACGCGCTCACACACAGTCGCGTCATTCATCTGTTGCACACACATTCAGATACATCCATTCCCACAATATATTACATAACAATATATCTGAGTCTTTCTATGTATAGCGATATAAGTTGACCTCACTGAAAATTGCCATCGCAATTCAGTTCTCTGAAAATCAGCCGGTACGCAATGTGTCAAGATGACGTATATACTCACAGTTAACTGGTTAACGAGAAATTGTATATAAATTGGGGAACGAAGTTGATTTCTTTCAATATGTCACATATTGCATTGTGCAAAGTTTAATAATGAACTTCAAAGTTCGCTGCAAATCAACTGGCGACTCAGAGGCGACGGAGTGCAAAGGTTTAACCCTTTGAACTCTGTAGGCTCCAATATTGCACCAGGTATAATATTAAATATTTTAATGAATCTTAAAGAAACTACCCTAAAATTATTCGATTTTCCTCATATCCAAATTTTATGTTAAGAAGGAAAATAAAAGATCGAAGAAATGTTATAGCATTTGTAATTTTCGCTGGGAATACTATAAAAATTAGTTGCAGTTGCTGACATGGAATGCTAAGGGTTAAAGGTAACAACTGTAACTTGCAATAGTGATGATCGGAATAAAATGTGAACCCCTTGCCGCACAATAACGCGTGAGACTCGTGATGAAGATTTCTAGACTAATTTAACAATCAATGTTATTCATTACCTACGGATGAAAGCAAACAACTATTTTGCTATTATCATTGTATTATCTTCAAATAAAATTTCCACTTGAAGTAGAATGGACAATTTTGTTGCATTTCTTCCAAATTGTCGAAAGTAAAATGGTACATGAGCTTAGTGGCGAAAGTAAATAGTACGCGAAGGGATTAATGACAGTTCGAATCGTGAGCAATCTGATACAAGTTGACCTCACTGAAAATTGCCATCACAATTCAGATCTCTGAAAATTAGCCGGTACGCAATGTGTTAATCCACGGCGAGCCGTGGTCCGATGAGTCGAGAATTTCATGACAACGCGAGTGCGGTCATCGATGAACGAAAGGTAGCCGAAAGCCGCTCGGTGGCCGAGGCTATTAGCTTTGAGGCGAACGCCGGGGGACCAAGATTAGCGCCGGCAGAGACAGACTCCGGGGCTCGTCTAAAGGAGTAGCTGGAGCGTGGGTTACCTCTCTGTACCTCTCCCAAAGAGGTACAGGTTGCCGCGTTAACGTCGCGACCACATAGTTTGGCCAACGGCGCGAGTCGTATCAACCCTCCGCGACGCGACGGACGAGCTCCGATCGGATCTTCAGACGTCCCTCGTCGAGGGCGCGCTTCCGTTGTCTTGGATTCGATCCGTTGGATCTCTAGAGACTAACGCCATGCATTGCCGCGCGTTGAGTACACGCCTCTGTGTGAAAGATACTGTAGAATACTAAGGAGACACCATAGAACGGTATTTAACCAGTTAACTGTGGAATTTAGTTGGAAGAACCTCTTTCTGCGCGCAGTAAAATAAATTGGAGCGTGTACTCGTCGAACAGGACGAATGCACGTAGAGTATATTTTAATGAAAGATCAAAGCGAAAGAAATTACATGTTTATGTGAAAATTAATTCATCGCTGAAAGAATTAGTGTCGTGTGAAGCTTTACGACGACGTGTATACTCCTCGAACACAGTTAACCCCCTATGGGCCGAATTTTTGTTCGTGATTGTAACAGAATCTATGCAGTGCAAAGTTAATAAGTATCCACGTATGAATACGAGTTAACAATGTATTGAATAGTTTCAATAATTTCATCGAACGAGTATATTTTGTAACTTTCTTAACTGTTTAAGTTAACTGATTACTTAATTTTACTCACCACTTTGAGTGCAACATGACATAGATCGACAAAATTCCGATATACGGACATGTGACTTCAAAGTTACATGGGCCTACAGAGGGTTAACTGGTTAAACATCGTAGGACAAGAGATTAACGGAGAAGCGCGATCGCTGGGCACTCGATTCGAGACGTCTAAAAGTTTTAACGAGTGCATCAAACTTCACAAGTAACAGAACGTCAGTGAAAATATCTGAATATCAGGTGCTTATCAGATAAAGTTAACTGGTTAACACGTTGCCACGGAAACCTCCAGAGTTTTATGTATCGCTTATTCTTTTGTAACAAAGATAAAGAACTGTTACTTATTATTTGATATCGCAATGCTTATTGCACTGACATCTAGTAATTTACTATGAAATATTTCCATTCGACATTAGTTGTCTGACAAATTATAACTATTGTCAAGTAATTTGAAAGCTCCGGTCATCGGTGATCGACATGTTAGTCAACGTGTTAACCCCTTGCTGGGATTATACAAACATAGGTATCTAAGGAGACACTATAGAACAGTAATAATAATAAATAACTGTTCCCACTTCTCTTTGCTAGAAAAGAGTAACTACGGAAAAAACGGTCAAGGTTTCCGTGGCGCTTAACCCTTTGCACCCCGTAGGCGCCTCTCAGTCGCCAATTGACTTGACACAGCAAAATTATACAGTTTGACATTCAATATTAAACTTCGTACAATGCATCGACACGTGAAATATTAACATAAAACAGCCTCTTTTTTTAATTTATCTACGATTTCTCGTTAAGTCTTAACTCTGAAAGAGTGTCGTTGGTGTTTCATTAAAAACAAAGGGTTAATGTGTTAACGAGTCCTTGCAAAAATCTGCTCGAAAATTGGCAAGCGACGCGATCGCGCTTTTCATTTGTTCAGAAACTGAATTACACTTTCCCATTTTTACATTAACCAGTTAACTGTGGAATTTAGTTCGAAAAACCTCTCGTTCTGCGCGCAGTAAAATAAAATGTAGCGTGTACTCGTCGAACGCAGGACGAATCCTAGAGAATATTTTAACCCTTTGCACTCGAAGTAAAATGTTGGAGCAAACGTCAACGCAAGTTCCCTCCGCGATCGATGAGCACCGGCAGATCGTTCGGCCGCGACCGGGACGACCATAGAACGGGGTTCCGCGCGAAGCGGCACCGAACTGGAACCGGTCCGCCGAGAGTTCCGGCGAAACGCGCGACCTCGGCCGCTGGGATTCGAACGGCGCCGCGACCGGCTGGTTCCGGCGAGAAATCGCATTAGCCCGCTCCTGGACAGCGGTAACCCTCGCATATCGTTAGCACCGTTCTGCAGCCGATCTCTTCGCGTCTTCCCATCGACTCCACTCGGTCGAACCGCCCCGAACCTCCCCGTTCCACTCAGACACCCCGACTTCCGACAGCCCGGGAATCGATCGTTCGATTCGTTCGTTCCCCGTGAGCAAGCCCGCGTACCGATAGTCCGAGCGCTGCCGCGTTCGCCATCTTTCACCGGTATCGCCGGGTTCCCGCGTATCATCGGCCTCCCCCGAATTCGCTGTCACTCGCGCGCGCAATTTTTCAGCGCGCCGTGCCCTCGGGGAGTAATATTTCACCGGGCGGAAACAACGGCGTCGGGCTCGCGCGCGAGATTACTTTCAACGAATCGATCGTCCCCCCGCGCACCGGCGCGTGCAAAGAAATCCCGAGGATTTCTTCCGTTCCGTTGACCTTCCCGGCGCGCCGCCCGTCGAAGCGGGTGCCCGGCGGTCGCGATCTCTGGCCGAGAGACTGAAATTGCCGGTCGATTCTGTTCGAAGGAGAGGACGTCCGCGGCGCCGAGTGTCCAGAGGACAGCGTCAGAGGAGAGGACGGCGGTTGCAAATGCGCCCAGAACTGTCCAACGCCGGCATGTCCGCCGGGTGAACGTCCGGTCGAAGCGAAGGCTGCGGACCCTGAAACCCCCGGTAGCTGTTGCCCTCTCTACGACTGCAGACCCTCAGGTAATTACGAAAAGTCGTAATCGGGGCTCGCTTCTATGCATCCTGTACCGCTCTGCCTCTGCCCGCTCTGGTCGATATCTCGAATTTCTCCGCTTGCTTGCTCCGTTCTCCTGTTCCTCCTCCCTCTTCCGCCCTCCCCCTTGCCCGAGCAGCCGTTCTCCGTTTCGTTACCCCTCCGCTGTAAGTACAAGCTATATCGCGTCTCTATTCCCGTTCCTTGCTCGCGATTCCTCGTGATAGAGCCGGGAAGTCGAGACTCCCAGATTTCGAGCCGTTCACACGTGCCCGACCGTTTTTCAACCCGTTTCCATCGTAGCGTGTGCCGTTGTAATTTGTACGTCGTGAGGATAGATAGATTTTTAGATTTTTATACTATAAGGATTTGAACAATGATAATTTATTTCAACAGAAAGTTCGTCTCTATACAAGCGCTCAACTGCCTTTGCAGCTTTCTTTCTTTTTCGTCTTTCGTTTGACACTTTGACTGCCACGTCTCCTGAATTCGGGTGACACATTAATTTCTTTCATGACGCATCGAGCGAACCGAGTTTTGTTGGATATATGAGATATGAGAAGGATAGTGGAGCAGTTATTAAGAATCTTGATTTCTCAGTTTCTGGTTAATAGAGAAAACTGCTTTGAGTACGTGGGAGTTTTGATGAGTGTTTGCGTGGCAGTCAAAGTGTTAGAAATGCAGCATCGCAGAGCAGCCTCTTGTTTGAAAGTACAGATGCTTCTGTGAGAAGTTGAAGAAGTTGATTTAGTAACACTGAAATGTGAAGCGATTGACATCTTAACCCTTTGCACTCGGAAGCTTGTCACTAGAAATATTTGACTTTCTAATGAGACATAGGCGACATTTGGAACGAAGTAATGAGAAAACGTAAATTAAGAAACAAAACTGTTTTATATAAATATTTCACATATTGGTGCGTTATACAAAACTTAGTATTATATACAACGCTTTGTAATTTTCTTATATCAAATCAAATGACTGAGAGTCACCTCTCGAGTGCAAAGGGTTAATAAATGCACAGTTGTTAGTTTTATGAAGAAATTTGGGAAGGCAGTTTGAGTGCTTGGAACATTCTAGGTTCATTAGAAACGAACATTAACGTGAAAAATCAGTATTAGAGAAAATCAATTTTTCTTCCATTTCTGACCTTGCATGACCTTGAAAATCACTGTGCAGTATACGAATGAATTCGTCTAGACATGCTTTTATATGATATAAAGAAATACAGCATTCCATTTTTCAAAAAATGAACCTTCATATCTAACAAAATAGTATAAACTCAAAAATATTACCCATTGCGTATAAAAAACAGTACCACTCTTTCCTCTTTCACTTCTTCCCAGTATTTACTATTTACAAGAAAAACGCTGGCTAGTAATAGTGTCAACACCCTGTATATAATTTCTAATATTACATTATGATATTTTTATAATCATTATAACATTCTTACTATTTCGTTCACGTGCGTAAATATTTTGAAATGTATCAAGTGATATTTCAAATTTCAAATTGCCCCCCTCAACATTAGATTTACGGGACCCGTCAATTTGACGGATATTGAACTTTTTAAGCATTACTTCGTAACAATTTAACTCGATTTTGATTGATGCAATTTTGCGAATGCTCATTGTAATTCTCTGTCCTTGAAACACTAATTCTCGCAATCTATATAAACAAACTATACTCTTATCTGTATAATTTCATCTGTTTATCTATATAAACAAACTATACTCTTATCTATATAATTTTATCTGTTTATCCATATAAACAAACTATACTCCTATCTATATAATTTCATCTGTTTATCTATATAAACAAACTATACTCCTATCTATATAATTTCATCTGTTTATCTATATAAACAAACTATACTCTTATCTATATAATTTCATCTATTTATCTATATAAACAAAATATACTCTTTTAGGAACGATGGAACGAAGTATAGAATATATCTCCGTAAATCCAGTGTTAAAACTCAAATCAAAAGTAAAAATCAAAGACTCTAGTCTAGAGCATTCGTTCGTATCGCTACCTTCGAAACGATCGGAGTTCCGTCGAGAAATCGGCTGTTCCGCGACGCGCGCCATTACGAATTCGAGTCGGCTCGATTATAATCAACGATAAAGCTCCGAGCTGATCCCGACCGGTCGCAAAAAAGCGCCCGAGTTCCGAACCGTGGCGCGCGCGCGGAGCAAACTTTCGATTTACCTGTTGAATTTTAACGAGCCCATCCTTATCCCGCGGACGCGATCGCGGTCGCGATACGGAGCGAGCACACGCGCGCCAAGTCGAGCCGTGCAGTCGATAGCGTCCGTTTTGAAATTTAATAACGGTCGTTCGCCCACCTAGGGGACAATTAGAAGCAGCGTCGATCGAAACCGTTGTCGAACGCTCGGTATCGGCCGCGCGCCGCGTCCGTGTCCCTCGACGTTCACACTATCAACCATGAGAGGCGAACAATGGAATGGAAAGAGAGAGAGAGAGGGAGAGAGAGTATCGTTGGTGTTATAATGGAATAATGAATCAGTTTTTACTTATTTATAACTCTTCATACCTCCCTTCGTAGCTCTCGCGCTGGAAATTCATTTAGAGATCCGGCGAAGTGTTGCGCAGGAATTCCGTTTTCACCTGTTTCAGATGTCCGCGATTTTGTTTATTAACCCCTTGCACTCGAAAGTTTTTCAATGGAAATATTCGATATCCTCCGATCGGGTACAGACGATGTTCTTTGAAACGAATTAACGAGGTAATATGTAAATTAACCCCGGTCGAATTTTGTTTCGTGATTATAACGAAATTTACGCAGTATGAAATTAATAAATCAACATATGCACATAAATTGAAAATTTATTCAATAGTTTTAATAGTTTTATTAAAACGAGTATATTTTGTAACTTTGAAGTTACAACGACGTTGAACATAAACGACTGCGTGTATGAAACTCCGAGTTGATTAATCATTTAATGTCATCCGTCGGTTTGCGATAAAAAATTGAATAAATCAATTTCACCTAGTCTATTGATGTGTGACTTCGAAGTTACGTGGGCTTATAGAGGGTTGAGAAGGAAAGTTATTTTATTTCAACATTCCATATGTTGATGCATCATGCAAAGCTTAATATTATGTATAAGACTTGATAATTTTGCAAATTAAATCATGACTGAGAGTCACCTCTCGAGTGCAAAGGGTTAACCCTTTGAAGATTGTTTTTAGTACAAAACCTTTCGCGGATTCTGCTAAATTAAACGCTGAATACTTGAATCATAGAGAATAAGGATGTGTACTGATTTCTTGCTGCTGGAATAGTTAAATCATTTGTAACTTGGTATTCCAAACATGGAAGTTTCATCTCAGCAAAATGACATTCGTCTGCAAAGGGTTAACCCTCTCGAAACTTTTTCTCATTGGTATTACCAGCAGTTCCAAGCAATTTTAACCCTATGTGGACCCATGTAACTTTGAAGTCACATATCAGTATATTGGCATCTTGTTGATTTATTTCATTTTGCACTCAAAGTGGTGAATAAAATGAAGATCAGTTAACTGCAACTTTTATACGCTCAGGCGTGAAAGTTTAACGTCATCGTAACTCGAAAGTTGCGAAATATACTCGTTCGATGAAATTATTGAAACTAGTCAATACATCGTTAATTCGTATTCATATATGGGTATTTATTAATTTTGTACTGCATAGATTTTGTTATAATCGTGAACAAAAATTCGGCCCATAGGGGGTTAATAGAAAAAGCCTGTTAACGTATAAATGAACGATACGCGTACGAAAAGTCATAGATATACTTCATTGTTTTTTATCGATTATGGATATGAATGTTATCACATATTTAATAATAAAGTTTCGCAGTTTTTAATGATAAATTTTAAATGGCTCTGCCGCAGAGCCCTCGAGTTCAAAGAGTTAACCCATTTGCATCGTAAACGCATGTACGCGCGCCGCCGTTCTAATTTGTATATCACGAAAAAAGGGAAAGATAGATTTTATGAGGGCAATAATTACCGTCCGGCTATATAGGTTTTTACATTTTTATACGCTGCGAACCATTTTTATTTCGACGCAATTGAAACATTTGCGGCGAGGGCCGATTTTCCGCTTTTTCGGGCGACGCAAATGGGTTAACCGTTTGAGTCCCAAGCGGCGCGATGGCGCTTCTCTGTCGCATTGTTGAAAAGTGCCAATATAGGTTCCTGGAATCGGATGAAGCTTATTTATTTCTCCATCGAATTAGTCATTTTTAGTTTTGTCATTACTCGCCTGATACTGGGGAAATCTAACGATTGCACTATTTGACCACTTCCGGTGGAAAGACGTCGAGATGCTTCTGTTACAGGAACGTCAGCGACGTACACATTGACAATTGTCAGAAATGTCAGTTTTCCAAATTATTTTGAAAAATATCATAATATGCTAGATTATTAACCCTTAGCACTCCACATAGTTTTGTGATATCTCAGCTACTCCTATCAATTTTGATAGTCCTACTGAAAATTGACAATGTTATAACATTTCTTAGACCTTTTATTCCCTTCTCAGTACAAACTTTCTATAGTTGGAAGATCTACTAATCTTAAGGTAGTTTTCTTAAAATTCATTAAAATATTTAATATTAGAACTAGTGCAATATTGGAGCCTACAGAGTTCAAAGGGTTAACTTGCGGACGAAGATTCTTAGAAACATAAAACCTTCAGCAGACGAAGTAAAATGATATATATTGCTTAAATAATAGAAAGAAAAGAAATTATACACAGATCCCTTGTTGTTCAAGTAATTGAATCATTGCAACTTACTCTTCCAAATATGGAAAATTGATCTCGAAATGTCATTCGTCCGCAAAGGGTTAAAACACGGTCGAAACACCTCAACGACGTCGCCATCGCGCTAACGAAAGCCCAATCTTATTCCGCCATTTTCCAACGCGACGCTTACTCTTCCAAACATGGAAATTTGATCTCGAAATGTCATTCGTCCGCAAACGGTTAAAACAGCACAATCTTATCCCATTTTCCAACGCGACGCTTCCCACATTTCCCCATCGAGTACCAATCCAGAAAAAACAACGCGTTCTCGTCCCCTGCGAGTAAATAATAGTCTCGAGCGGTGTCGCGTTGCAGAGTCCGTCTCATGGGTGAAGATGTCGACGGAGAATCCGAAGCCGCCGAGGTACTGCATCTACGAGGACAAGCCGAGGAGGATCGGCGAGCGGTGGCAGTCCGCCGAATGCGTGAGCTGCGTGTGCGAGGAGGACGGGGAGCCCTCGTGCCAGGCGACATTGTGTAAATCCTGCGAGAACGCCATTCCGCCGGCGCCGGGCGAGTGCTGTCCGCACTGTCCGCCGAGGAACGCGACCCGCGTGCAGCCGAAACCTTGCCAGGGATCCTTGAACAACTGCGCGCTCACCTGCGAGCACGGATTCCTCGTCGACGAGAACGACTGTCCCGTCTGCAGCTGCGTCCCGGACAAGGTACGTCGAGAAGGAGCTAAATTGTCGTTCCCATTTCGATCGCCGACGTCGAATTTCCCATTTAGCAGTTTATTTCGTACAAGTACGAGTTTGGCTGTCAGTTCACGCATTTAGCAGCCAGATTCGCACGGTCAGGGTTTTTCCGGGATTTTTCAGGGATTTTCGCACCCTTTTTACGCGCGTTTTTCCTCTCGCGTTTTTGACGTCGGCGTGCTTCCTGCTCTTGTCTAAGGGCAAGGATAACCCGGAAGACCCGGGACGAGAGACGAATTATTACACATTATTCCAAATAAATTCCTCGGAATTATTCTTAACACATTGAGCGCCGGCGACTTAACCCTTTCGCGACGTGTACATACGGCAGTCACTTGTGAATCGTAATTATATTATTGTTTTACTTCAATAGCGAACTCAAAATAAAGCTAGTACTGGCATTAGGCAACACGGAAAATGAGATACACAATTTAGCGCAGTCGTGAAAAGTGGCGAAGTATGGTATGGGTACGCCATCGCGAAAGGGTTAAGAGACATTTAAAGCCTGAGCGCCGGCAGCGTATCGGCCACTTAGCCGACTTCATTCGCTTGTTGATCAATGAGTAGCCAAAAGAAATATTCAAAATATACGTTTTCGTAAATAGTACATTTTAATTGCATATTCGTCACATCCAGAAATCCGCATTATTGCGGGCGCTCAATGTGTTAAACCCAGACAAACCAACAACCCTCCGAACTAGCCAATCCTCCTATAGTTTGGCAATACATACTAAATCGCGCCGCAAACGAGTACAGTCCCAATCATAGAAACCCACTAATTGCGAAAACGGGAAACTACACAAAACTTGAGTACCCACTCCGCCCCAATAAACGCCCCCATCAAACCAGCTCTAATAATACCCGAGACATCAGGTTTTTCGAAACTTTTACCCTAAAATCACACCAGAAGGCATCAGCAACCCGCATATCCCAGCACTCAAGACGCTCAACCTCCCTACATCATCCTAGATTAATCCTGGTACACGGGACACAATATCCCTGGAGCTGACGTCTCCACTCAAGGGGAACTGATTGGAAAAAAAAGGAAAAGGATGAGAGACAATCTCACTCGACCTCGCTAAGACGCTACGCTGCCCGAACGCGAGTCACCCCCTTGTACCGCGTATTTCACGAACTTCGATGCACGCAGCGAACTAGGGCACTCCCTTCCTCGATACTATCGAAAGAGGTGTTACAGGGAAACCGCGGATCCACATTCATTCGTGATAAAGTACATTTAACCCTTTCGTTACGGCAGTCCGCCTCGCTGCGGTGACGCCATTGGAGCGCTGTGCCGCGAAGCGTGCATATTGCGCGTTGGCAAACTGGTGTTCGATGTTACCTTGTCATTCTGCGGATCAGGGTTATTCATTACCTACGGATCAAAGCAAATAACTATTTTGCTGTTATCAATTCCTTATCTTCAAATGAAAATTCCACTTCAAGTAGAATGGAAAATTTCGTTGCATTTCTTCCAAATTGTCGATAGTAAAATGTTACACGAGCTTATTAGCGAAAGTAAATAGTACGTCAAGGGGTTGACGAAACGAGATTGCGCGTTACACGTACCATCGACCACGCGACTACGAGAAGAAACGCGTCTATAACTAAATAACGAAACAAAAACGGGGGTGCGAACGCGTCCCAGATGCTCCCTTGTTCATCGCGTGCGCACTGCCGCGATTTACACGAACGCCTCGACACTTTATCACGGCTACCCGATATTTTTGTAAGAGGAGTTTTCTAGAGGAACTGTGTCACTCCGACAAAAGTAAATACGACAGAGTTTGAAACTAAGTATACATTTATTAGTGTAGGAAGGAAACCCATTCAGGGCGTTGGGGATTCGGAGGATGTACTTTGGTGAGCGCGAGAGAAGTGACACAGTCTACCGTTTCTCAGTTTAATCTTTCGATTTCTAAATGTGCAATGAATAATGCCGGTCGGTTGGCGTACAATATATATCTCTCCGCTAGTGGCGGGGGAGTGACGGACGCGTGGTTAGGGTTGGTTTTTCCCAAAAATTGGGAAAACCCTACTTCCCAGCCAGTCTGTCGATTGGTTCCGTTAGCCGGAGACCCGGAAATTTCCAAAGACCATAGCAGCAACAGCCCCAAGGATCGCCTCGACTTTAACCTCTTAGGCACGGCTGAATTTCGCGCGGGGCTGTTTCTCTGTACGGCAGAGTTCTGTACGGACAGTGCTGTTCTCTACGCGAGTACATTGGAATGCAGTTTTCGATTATTAAATTATGATTTTTCTGAAAGATATGATACACATAATTTGACTTTAACAATTTGCTTGAATAATTGAAATTGAAATTCTTTCATGATGATGTCATATAGAATTGATTAGTAATGAATGATTAATTCTGAATTTTTAAAGTAGTCACTAAGTGACCTCTATTGACCACTACTAACTAATTGCATATTTATCATATTACAGTAGTTCTATTGTTAAGAACAAAGTCCCTGAAATTCTCTCACGATGATGTCATATAGAATCGGTTAATAATAAATGATTAATTTGAATTCTTAAAGTAGTACTGCCGTTCACTCAGTGACCACTATTGGCCACTGTTAAGTAATTTACTAAAGTGACGTCTATTGATCGCTACCGACTATTGACCACTTTCTCGCTGGCAAGTTGTGTTAAATACTCGTGAATGATGTACGTAGGTAATTTAGTTTCCATCGACAAGTTTCAAATCTTCCGACACCGAGGCCTAAGACGCTTCCGAGGATCCTCCAGCTTAGACAGGAACTGTCGTTGTTTTCTCAAAGTAAACGGAAATTGAAATAGTCGTTTTCGTTAGTAACGCGTATAAGGTAGCAGCAGTGTTGAGAATGAGCATGAAGTATATTTTTAACCTCTTAGGCACTGCTGAATTTCGCGCGGGGCTGTTTCTCTGTACGGCAGAGTTCTGTACGGACAGTGCTGTTCTCTACGCGAGTACATTGGAATGAAGTTTCCGATTATTAAATTATAATTTTTCTGAAAGATGTGATACACATAATTTGACTTTAACAATTTTCTTTAATAATTAGTAATACAATTGGGTATGATCTATGATATATTGGTAGCGACGGAGCCACTATAGTGGCGCGTCGTGCCTAAGAGGTTACATACAGACATAAAATTCGTAGCTATTGCCTACCTTGGGCTCAATCTACGAACTAACTGATAAAACGACAAGCAACGGGTCCCTGGACTTTATTACTGCTAGGATAGGCTCGAAAAACGGTTCTACATTAGCATGTATTTCAACTCCTCGCACGATGATTCGTCGGAGGAGTTTTCTGGAGTGTTTTACTTCAACAATTCGTGTATCGTAATTCTCGGATAACCAGCTGACCGATTTCAGGAGAACGAGGACCCTACGACCGAACGACCGGACGCGGATCTCGACGCGTGTCTGCCCGTGTCGGACTGCGAGCCGAACTGCGAGCTCTCGAAGGACGAGGATGGCTGTCCTATTTGCCCCTGCCAGACTCCGCAGGTGTTCGACGAGCCTACGAACGACACTGTTCTGATCGACGGGAACGGCAAGAAGATTTGCCCCGAGCTGAAGTGCGACCTGCACTGCGAGAGGGGGCTGCTCATGGACGAGAACGACTGCACTTTCTGCAAGTGCAGGGCTCCGGACGCCGATTGCCCGCCTCTGATCGGGTGCAGGAAACGATGCACCTACGGTTACAAGACGAACAGACGCGGCTGCTCCGTGAGTAGATCTGTTGAATATTTATCTAACCCTTTGCACTCCGACAGTTTTCTACCGAAAATGTAGTTAACATTTCTTGAAACTGGCTTCGCGAGCAGTCGTACGTAAATTGAAGAGGCTGTTTTATTTTAATATTTCACGTATTAACACACTGAACGCCGGCTAAATTTCAGCTACTGAAATCCCAGCGCCGGTCCGTCGCAATACGACCTGGTCGCCCTTGCGCACGCACGACAAACCATTCATCCTACAATAAATATTCTAGATACTACGATACCGATAAACAGAAGCGTCTCCGCGCTGTCCGCCATTTTGGCGCAGCACAAGAGCGCTGTAGCGCTGCTCGGCACTCAAACGGTTAACTTACTCGTGGTCCGCAGATATGTCGGTGTCGAGCCTTCTGCACCGATCACCTTAACGAAACGCACCCGGAAGGATCAACTTGGCACCCGAACACGTGCAAGGAGTGCACCTGTCAGACCGGAGGTCGACTCAGCTGCAGGGAGACCATATGCTTCGTCGGCTGCAGCGACCCTCTGCCACCGAAGCCGGGAACCTGCTGTCCGACCTGTGTGATCGAGGTAAGCGAACTCCGTTCTCTCGAGGACTCTCTCGAAGCTTCCTCCGTGCGAGCCGCGTTCGTCAGCACTGAAACTATCGGACGAGTTAACCCTTTGCGGACGGATGTCGACGTTTCGGCGAGATGAAATTTTTATATTTGGAAGGCTAAGTCGTAAACAGACGATTTAATTACTTATAGCAAGAGATCAGCAAGTAGTTTCCTGTTTTTCTATTGTTCAAGTAATTGATTAATTTAGCTTCATCTGTTGAGGATTTTCTATATTTCAGAGAATCTGAGAATCAAAGGGTTAACGTCACTCTTGATTCCTTCCTTTTGCTATTATGGAAAAGATAACCTTTTAGAAGAAATCATTAACAGATTGAATGTCGTGATCACCGGTGATCCCCAACGTCGAATTACTATAGTTCATTCAATTAAACGATGATTATTTGAAAACATTTCTGTATTATATATAATACTATATAATACGGTGACATTCAACTAAATTAACGTGTAATAATATTAATGCAGTTCAATCACTCTTGATTCCTTCCTTTTACTATTATGGAAAAGATAACAGATGTTTTTAGAAGAAATCATTAACAGGTTGAATGTCGTGATCACCGGTGATCCCCAACGTCGAATTACTATAGTTCATTCAATTAAACGTTGATTATTTGAAAACATTTCTGTATTATATATAATACTATATAATACGGTGACATTCAACTAACGTGTAATCATATTAATGCAATTCAATCAAATTAGTAATATATTTTCCTATTTTGAGTATGCCGCTCTCAGCGAACGAGGTGTTTGAATGTTAACACATTGCGTGATACAAGCTACCTTTTGAAATAACACTAGTTAGAAAGAACATGCCGCCATATTGGCGACACCGATTTCCAAGACGAATATTGACTGTCGCCATTGTGGCGGCCCGATCGCAAAGCGCTGAGCCACACCTATTTACATTGTTTTGTATATTTTTGTATAGTTTCATACAGTTTTATATAGTTTTATATTGTATTACACCTTTTTATGTCGTTTTATATAGTTTTACATAGTATTACATCAATAACCGTACGTCAATGCGTCTAAACCGAACGTCCACATTTGTCGAACAGACTCCGAAGGAGAACGAACCTGCCGGCCACCAGGGATCAAGGGGTTGGGGCACCGTGCCGATCACGCTGATCGCCATACTGAGCCTGCTGCTGCTGCTTCTGATCGTGCACATCGTCCGCAGCCGCTTCCGCGGCCGGCTGTCGCCCTCCGAGACGACCTCCTGCTCGTCGTATCCCCCGCAGTACTACAAATACGTCCCGGCGTACGACACCCCGATGCATCGAAACGAGAAGATCGTGCCGTTGTAAAAGACTGGAAAAGTCGACGTTCGAAGAAAACCCACGAGGACGTTCTCGCCGGGACCGTTCGGCGGTGTTCACCGGAGAGGAGGCGGGGGCGGCGAACAAGAAAGGCGTGGAACGTGCCCGACAGACGCGGATCGCGATAGGTACAGTCGGCCCCGTCGCCGACGGAACCGCGTGTACCGTGCGTAGCTTCAGTATTATTCGTAAGGTGGCTGCGATTCGATGGGGGGAAAACGATGGGGACGAAAGGAGAGGGCGCAGATATCACGCCGACGTTACCGTCTTCGCTCCCCCTGAACTTCGCGCGAATCCTGTCGTAACCTTGTAAATTGTAATGTAAAAGCTAGCGTAAACCGTCGTGACGAGGTAAAACGAGTAAATGTACTAACGATAAGCAGCAGCTGCTAGGCCCCCCGACGTAACCGAGAAACCGTAGAAGAGAGACGGGAGCGCGTCTCGACCGTAGTATTAGATTCCTCGATCTCTGGACCACCCGATATCGCGACGAACGAGCTCCCCGTGACCCGAGGGTCCGAGTGTTCGCCCGTGCCGGGGATATCTCGCTCGACGATCGGAGCACCGTCGATCGCGACCTTGCTCGCGGGTGCCCCAGTTACGGAGCGGACTGTGCGCCGTTCTTGCGTACTCCGCGGGACCGATCGGAGCCGTTCAATTCGAGACCTCGCGCCGCGAGAAGGCGAGAACAGGGACAAGAGGAACGGAAAGACGACCGGACAGAGAAGTCGCGGTGCCGCTCCGCGAGAATAGCGCGAGATGCTCGCTCCTAGTTTTAGCCCTTCGTTAACTGTGTTACTAAACTGTTCCTGAGTTCCGCTTGTTTTCGACGCGAACAGCGCGTCCTCGCGCCTAACCGGCGAGCACCGTTCCGCGATATTTATGCCCGAACGGAATTTCATTTACGATCGCGTGGATCGCGACGAACGGGACGATGCTACGTTTACGCGGCGCGCGAGCAAAAACGACACTCGAACCGACGTCGCGTTCTCGGATCTCTCGTTACGCGGCTCTTTGATTCCCCGCTTTTTCCCTCGTTTCTTTCCCCGGAACGAAGACGTCTGTCGGGAGCTCGGTATAGATTTTAATGTGACTTTTATACGACGCCGTCGCGAAAACATCCGATACTTTCCTACGGTCCGTCGAGCGTTGCAATTTATTTGTTACCGTATCGCTTTCTGTTCCCGACGATTTACGGATTTCGGATTCTTGGTTCTTCCGCGTGACTCGCGCTTGTACATATTCGCGTAACCGGCATCGTTCGTTCGCGTCGCGCTCCTTTCCGCGTCCTCCACCGACAACGCCGACATTCTCTATTGTAATATAGCGCATCGTTGTCGAACGAACCAGAGAACCGGCCGGAGAAAGAGCGAGCGTATCGTGTACATCTGCGCGTAGCTGAACGCGAGGAAGAAATCGAGCGAGAGACTAAACCCGAATGATATGAACGATTCGTGAAATCAGTGGACGATGCGACCTGCGAAGCAGGAGACAGAAAGAGAAAGTAGAAGGGAAAAGAGATACCAAGAATGAAACGCGGAAGATCAAATTCTCGCGAGGCGTTTGAATGTTAACGCATTGCGTACCGACTAATTTCCAGAGAGCCGAATTGTGATGGCAATTCTCAATGAGATCAGCTTAATGACTATACATACAAAAATTCAGATATGTTATTGTGTAATATATTTCAACACGTTGACTGCCGTGCATTAACCAAATTAAATTACCGTAGTTCATTCAATTAAACGATGATTATTTGAAAACGTTTCTATATTATAAATAATGCACGCAGTGACATCCAACTAGATTAACGTGTAATAATATTAATCTTAATTCAATCGAATAATTTAGTAATACATTTCTCCATTTTGTATTCCGCGATAATCCTGCATTCAACGTGTTAAATAGATAATCGAATTTAATATTTCTTTGAATCCTGTGGTATAGCAAAGTTGCATAGCTAAGTGTCTTTTTTTAGAAACGAGATTTCTCGTTACCAGTACGCAATGAGTTAAGTTTCGATTGGAACCCATTGGATTGGAGTTAGTCGATCCGCCGCGAACGTTGATCACACACACACACACACATATCCACGTAGAAGAGACCCGTCTAATCTTTCCCCCTCTTCTGAATTAACGCGTACATATATTTTTTCAATGTGACACTCTCGTCTTACGGTGCGTCTTGTGTAACTTACCGTCTATCGTCTATCCTCTAGTAATTAATTACTGAAATGTTACGCTCGATTCGAGACGAGCGCATACCCTTATGCAGATGATGATACACCCTCTTCCTCGGCGAATCCTCGCCTGTATTTCGGACGCGTACGCGTACCTTTGGAGACAATATGTATCGACGACAGGCTCGTACGATGTTCCCGTATCTCGTAACGGCGCGACGAGATCGTTTCTCGTTCGTTTCCCGAATTTCCTTACCGAGACAGGATCGGCAAGATTATACCGCACTTCCAGTTAGGAACTCCGTCTAATGAAATTTCGAATGAAATACTGATGGACGGAGTCGAAACGCGTGACGCTGCTCTCGAGACGTTAACAGGAGGTCGACGATCGATCGGCAACCGTGAAGAAATCGGGAGAGAATTGGAAGAAGCTTGTTTCTTCTCGATAGGTACAGAAGAAAAACATTCTTGTTTCGTAGAGATCGACGAGTAAAACCGCGTCGAAGATCAATCGGCAACAGAGAAAAAATCGGGAGACAATTGAAAGAAGCTTGTTTCTTCTTGATGTAGGTGAAAACGAAGCATTCTCGTTTCGTAGAGATCAACGAGTAAAACCGCGTCGAAGATCAATCGGCAATCGAGAAAAAATCGGCAGAGAATTGAAAGAAGCTTGTTTCTTCTCAATGTATAGGTGAAAACGAAGCATTCTCGTTTTATAGAGATCGACGAGTAAAACCGCGTCGACGATCGATCGGCAACGGAGAAAAAATCGGGAGACAATTGAAAGAAGCTTGTTTCTTCTCGATGTATAGGTGAAAACGAAGCATTCTCGTTTCGTAGAGATCGACGAATAAAACCGCGTCGAAGATTGATCGACAACCGTGAAGAAATCGGCAATCGAGAAAAAATCGGGAGACAATTGAAAGAAGCTCGTTTCTTCTCGATAGGTAAAGAAGGAAAGCATTCTCGTTTCGTAAAGATGGACGATTGACCGATCGAAGCGGAGGATCGTCTCGGTTGAGATTTCTTTCCGACGATCGTGGACATCGATCGGAAAACAGACGCGGGGCAGGTTGTTAACGCGGTGCGTCGACGAGAACAGAGAGTTCTGGAGGAGTGGCGAGACGGGAAGGAAATGTTGAAACTGTTATCGAAACGCGGCGCGGTGCCGACTGGCCGCGCGAACACCGAGAAACGAACGGTGTCGTGCATGCGAGTTCTTTGTACAGTTTCACCGTAACAAAACCATATCAGTGTAACCTAGACTTATTTAATATGTGCGAATACGTATGCATATTAAAATTGTGCGTCGTGTTTAAAGATAGCTCTTGTATGTTAAATAAAACGAGACTAAATAAAATTGTTGATACGTGATATAGAACTCGATCCTTTAATACGCGTCCCCTGACTCTCGCGTGTCCTCTGATTTTGCAGGTCGAAAATATACCTTTAACACTAGAACTACCGTACCGGTCGAAATGACTGGTTTCGATTTGTTTGTTTCGTAGTTATTAAAAGCATTGAATATTTGAAATGATTTTGGAAATGAATAGTTTCACTTGAGTACTGTGATGAGTATCCAAAGAAACTGAAAATTTGTTGTCACAATTTTTATAGGGATTATATATTAATCGTATTAAATGCTCGGTAGTTCCAGTGTTAATATTATTATAGATAGTGTAATATTCTCTAGAACATCCTTTCATTACCATGCATTAACCCTTTGCACTAGAAAATTGTTTCGCTAGATATATTCCTCATTCTCTAATGAAATATCAATGATATGTTTTATAATTGACACTAGAGCTACCATACCAGTCAAAATGACTGGTTTCGATTTCTTTTGTTTGGCAATTATTGATATCTTCAATATTGAAAATGAAAAATGATCTTGAAAATAAATAGCTTTGAGTTGAATACTATAATGAATGTTTGAAGAAACCGAGAATAATCTATTGCTAGAATTTTTATAGGGATTACATATTAATTGTATTAAATCCTCGGTAGTTCTAGTGTTATCGTGCTACCGAATACAATAATATTGCAAATGGCAAATCCTTAATCGATGTCTGATTATTAACCTTGAAGAGATCGGCCATATTGGCGGCATGGCACTTTTACTTACTGTGGTCTAATGCTGCATGCATAGCGGTAAAAATCAGTTTATTATTTTCATCACCGTTATTGTTGCAATATTTACTTTCGATGCGTTGATGATTAACCCTTTGCACTCCAGAAGTTTTTCACTGGAAATACTCAACATTTTCTAAGGAGGTACCGACAACATTTCTTCAAACTTTAAAGTTACCGAGTAGGCATTACCAAGTAATGCTAATAGAATTCGATGAGTCAAATTGACTCGTTCCGTAAATCTAGTGTTGAAACTTCAAACATTCAGCAGTTACCACATGTGGGTTAATTTTTGCAACAAAATATTTTTAAGGGACACATGGTCAAGAATAGCTGTATACGTCACAAAACACCGAAAACAAGAAACGATATCAAAATATATAAAATTAAAAAAAAGCTTGAATATAACATAATATTTTATTTAAAAAATCAACGCAGTTCATAAGCAAAATATGAATGAAATTTCCGTGGCATTCAACGTGTTAGCCAGTTAAGTGTGGAATTTAGTTTGAAAAATCTCTCATTGCGCGCAATAAAATCAAATAATGAAGCGTATACTCGTTAAACGCAGGCCGAATGCACTTGAAATATATCCTAACGGAAAACTAAAGCGAAACGAAGAAGAATTACATGTTTGTCTCAAAAAATAAACAATCCATCGTTGAAAATGTTTGCACCATTAAGAGTTTTAACATATTGCGGACCGGTAACGAGAAATCTCGTTTTTATATGAAGACACTTAGCTATGCAACTTCGCTCATTACCACAGTATTGGAAAAATATAAAATTTAATTCGAATTGATTGTCTATTTAAAATATATTACATAACAATATATCTGAGTTTTTCTATGTATAAGTTGACCTCACTGAAAATTGCCATCACAATTCAGTTTTCTGAAAATTAGGTACGCAATGCGTTAACACTAGATTTACTGACATTTACTGTATAGTTTGCCCTATTGTTCTTAGAAAAATTGTTGTTCGTTCATTTAGATTTTGGAAATTAGAGGTTTAACCCTTTGCGGACGAACGTCGACGTTTCGGCGAGATGAAGTGTATACTCGTCACAGTTAACTGGTTAACGAGAAATCGTACATAAATTGATGAACGAAGTTGATTTCTTTCAATGTCACATATCGATGCATCGTGCAAAGTTTAATAATGAACATCAAACTTCATAAGTTCGCTGCAAATCAATTAGCGACTCAGAGGCGACGGAGTGCTAAGGGTTAAAGGTAACAAACGTAACTTGTAATAGAAATGATCGGAATAAAATGTTGACACAGCTTAAATCGCGAGCAATCTGTTCGCGTGCTCGGATACGGAGTTTACGATAGACATAATTTTCACTTTCCACGAATGTTTGTCGATCAATGGAAGCTTAACCCATTCGAGACAGCGATTTTTTTCGAACGCGGTCCCCATTAGCGAAATTCTGTCACAGGGTTTTCCAATTAAGTTTTCTAAAATCTCTAGACGATAGTCATAAAAAACTCAATCTTTTTTTTATTGTTGGTGAATATGTTTATTTAGTTTTTCTATACTTCACAGATACTATTAATTAAGAAAAAGTCTTAATTCGACGACTACGTTACTCAGAACTGATGAATGCTGATTATTATTATTGCACACGCGGTGCAACCGGTCTCGAATGAGATGTTAAACTGTTGCCGATAAAGCTGTTGATGCTTACAACTTCTTTGGAAACAGTTTTTATGTTGCCGTCTCGCGTAGTTCGGTGGATATCCTTTCTACTCGGTGCAGAGTCCGCTATTGTACCAGGATATCTTCGTTCGTGTCGGTATTTCAGCGTTCCGGGTGTCCAGGTCGACACAATAGACATCTTCCGCGACGAAACAGCACGGAATATTTCATTTCTGCTTGTTGAATGTCTATTTGTAAAGATGAACGACACAGTGTGAAGAAACTAAGTGTATATTTATTAACCCTTAGCACTCCAGGTTGGTTTGTAATCTATCAGCAACTGCTAATTTTTATAGTATTCCTAGCGAAAATTAGAAGTGCTATAACATTTCTTCGATCTTTTATTTTCCTTGTTAGTGCAAAATTTGGATGTGCGGAAAATCGAATGACTTTAGGGTAGTTTCCTTTTAACCCTTTGCACACCGAAGTTTTTCACTAGAAATATTTCAACATTTTCTGATGAGACGAAAACGATATTTTGTAAAACCCACTCGACGAGAAATTCACGTGAATTGACAAAGCAATTTTACGTCAATATTTCTCAGATTGATGCATTATATGAAGTGTAATATTAAATATCACTTTATAGCTTCACAGTAGGAAATCAAGTGGTGACTGAGTCACCTCCCGAGTGCACAGGGTTAAGATTCATTGAAATATTTAATATTATTCCTGGTGCAATGTTGGAGCCTACAGAGTTCAAAGGGTTAAAGTACGTATTACGGTATTTACAAAAACTGAAAAACAGAACGCTGTTCAACGGTTGCGTTTGCTACGAACTGCCGAACGACGCGGAGAGAAAAAAAAGACGCACAGCAGGTGCAATAAAAATGGCTGTTTGCGGGAAAAACAACTGACTCCTGCGAGGGAGAAGACTGCACCAACGGATGCTTTGTAGTCATTAAAAATATACTTCGTGTTCATTCTCAACACTGCTACTTTATACGCGTTACTAACGAAAACGACTATTTCAATTTTCGTTTACTTTGAGAAAACAACGACAGTTTCTGTTTAAGCTGGAGGATCCTCGGAAGCGTCTGTGACCTCGGTGTCGCGGAAGATTTGAAACTTGTCGATGTAAACTAAATTACCTACGTACATCATTCACGAGTATTTAACACAACTTGTCAGCGAGAAAGTGGTCAATAGTCGGTAGCGATCAATATACGTCACTTTAGTAAATTACTTAACAGTGGTCAATAGTGGTCACTGAGTGAATGGCAGTACTACTTTAAAAATTCAAATTAATCATTTATTATTAACCGATTCTATATGACATCATCGTGAGAGAATTTCGAGGACTTTGTTTTTAACAATAGAACTACTGTAATATGATTAATATGCAATTAGTTAATAGTGGTCAATTGTGGTCACTCAGTGACTACTACTTTAAACATTCAGAATTAATCATTCATTACTAATCAATTCTATATGACATCATCGTGAAAGAATTTCAGGGACTTTGTTTTTAACAATAGAACTACTGTAATATGATTAATATGTAATTAATTAATAGTGGTCAATTGTAGACACTCAGTGACTACTACTTTAAAAATTCAGAATAATTCATTACTGACCAATCCTACATGACATCATCATGAGAAAATCACAAGGATTTTATTTTTAACACTACAACTACCCAGCGTTTCATACAATCAATATTTAATTCTCATAAAAATTGTAACAATAGATGACCCTCTGTTCTTTCAGACATCCATTGCAGTATTCAAACGAAACTATTTATTTCCAAGATCATTCCGAATACTCAATACTTTCAAGATATCAATAATTGCGAAATAAAAAAATCTATTAATCATCTGCAATATATAAGCTTATATATTCAGGAAAAAATATCGAAACAATTATTTAAACACTATAGAATCTAAACTTTTGTAATAATAACAATTATCCCGACACTACAGATTCTTATTAACCCTTTGAACTCTGTAAGCTCCAATATTGCACCAGTTACAATATTAAATATTTTAATGAATCTTAAAGAAACTACCCTAAAATTATTAAATTTGTCACACATCCAAATTTTGCACTAACAAGGAAAATAAAAGATCGAAGAAATGTTATAGCATTTTTCATTTTCGCTGGGAATACTATAAAAATTAGCAGTTGCTGATAGATTACAAAACCATCTGGAGTGCTAAGGGTTAAGTTTGAGGTTTTTCCTTGGCTCGAAGAGTCGTCAATTTGTAGGTTTCCTGAACGAAGGTTTAACACTAAAACCGAGCTTGCATTGAGTTTTTGAAGTTGTTCTGTAGACTTCGAGAGTGCGTCTACTGTGACTTTAATTGATTTATCAGTCAGTTTGCGTACTGTTAACACGTAGAATGCCACGCGATTCCGTAGAGCAAAATACACAAAACGGAAAAAATATGTTTTCAAGCCATTTGCTTGAATTGCATTATTGTTATTGCACGTTCATGTAGCCGAATGTCACTGCATTAGGTAGCGTTATTTATAATATAGAATAATAATAATCAATAATAATCCGAGTTAAGGGTTAACACGAATGCCATGGGGATCACCGGTGACCTCCAAGCAAATCGAATTACTAGAGTTCACTCAATTAAACGATGATTATTCGCAAACATTTCTATACTATAAACAATGCTACCCATTGCGGTAACATTCAGTTTGATGAACGTATAACAATAATAATCCAATTCAGTCAAATGATTTAATCGTTTGACTGCTGAGGATCTCTTATGTTTTGCCAAATGGTAAAAAGCGCGATAGCGCTCCTTTTTTGTTCGTTCATAATTAATTTGCTCCATTTGTAAAAAGGGAATTCACGCGCTTTGTATAGCAAACTCGTGTAAAGGATCATAAAAAATTATTTCTGTTAATTCGAGTGAATTATAAGTGCTTTTTATTAATTTCATCCACAAATTGAATTAAAACGAATTTAAGTAAATAAATGGTATTTTTAAAAATCTTTGTCGTTGCAATGCAATACAAGTGAGTTTATTCCATGAAAAGTGTTTTCCATTTTTCCCCATACACGCGCAATTAGTGACGCAGTTTTGGCGTATGTAGGAAAAAATCCGTCAGCAGTCAAACGGTTAATACTGTATTTTTTCCATTTTGTGTACTTTGCTCGATGAAAGCGTGCGGCGTTCGATGTGTTAACGCGTCGAACGCCGGCTAAATTTCAGCTACTAAAAGCGCGAGCGTCGGTGATTGTGTTGATACATTTTTAACCCTTAGCACTCCAGGTTGCTTTATAATCTATCAGCAACTGCAACTAATTTTTATATTCCTAGCGAAAATTAGAAATGTTGTATTTCTTCGATCTTTTGTTTTCCTTCTTAGTACAAAATTCGGATGTGCGGAGAATCTAATAATTTTAGGGTAGTTTCTTTAAGATTCATTAAAATATTCAATATTACAACTGGTGCAATATTGCAGCCTACAGAGTTCAAAGGGTTAAACGTCGATTGAACCAAAATTTCCACCTAACGGAAGAGAACAAGGAATTCGAATTTGTAAATTTTACTTTCGACTTGTGTTACACATATCTAAAATATTACACGAACTTAGGATTAGCAATTAAACGATAGACTAAAAATCCCGCATTATTCTTCGCGGGGCCGGCGTTCAATGTATTAATCCTCTGCACTGGAAAGGTGACTGTCACCACTTGATTTGATACAGCAAAACTATGAAATTGAATATTTAGTGTTTTAAATTAAATTTTGTATTGCAGTGTGAAATGTTTAAATAAAACAGCTTTGTTGCTTAATTTATGTGTGAAATATCTTTAAATTAGTTTCAAACAATGTCGTATTTATCTCATCAGAAAATGTTCAAATATTTCTACTGAAAAACTTCCGAGTGCAAAGGGTTAACAGAAATTATTCTGTGCAATGCCGGTTGCAGACCATCAGGGTCGCGGTCACGTACGCGTGACAGCGGCCGCCAGCGCGATGGCGATTCCTAGAGGGCAAAATCTAGCGTTTTCCCTATCCCCGCAATGAGTAAGACAAGGACAGAACGAGTGTGCGACAAGGATGGAGAGAGAAATCCCGATGCCACCTACTTGGAAGAAGCATCTCATCAGTCCCTGGTACCTACTCGCGAAGCATGATGACCGAAGAGGTATCCGACCTAAAATAAATTCTCAGTGGTGGGGGAACTGATCTACCTTATCCCTCGTCGATGCTTCGCGTCGTTGGTAAAACAGATCTATAGTGCATAACCTTCAATCGGTAATTGCCAATTAGCACACAATAAAAAATTGAAACTTTCTGTTAATTTGAGTGATTTTAAACCATCGGAAATTCGATAGTTTCATTCGAGTTGTTTTATAATCTATCAGCAACTGCAACTGATTTTTATAGTATTCCTAGCGAAAATTAGAAATGCTATATTTCCTCGACCTTTTATTTTCCTTCTTAGTACAAAATTCGGATGTGCGGAGAATCTAATAATTTTAGGGTAGTTTCTTTAAGATTCACTAAGATGTTTAATATTATTTAATATTATAACCGGTGCAATATTTCAACTTTTTCGATTTTAGTACTCTCATGAACTGATTTGTCTCTGGGACGGTGGTTGATAAAGTAGATCACTGGAGTTACTGTAATGATTGCAATGTTATCTTCCGTCGATTTGCAAATTTGAAAAATTGCAGTATTTTTGTTTTGCAAATGATTCGAAGTGGGGATTTGAATGTCTCGAGAAATATTCAGAGGACGAGGTGTAACGAGGTATAATCATCGTTGATGACAGGGGAGGAGAGATTATAAACAGAGGAGTATAATCCACGCATCCATGTTTTATTCCTACACACATCTAATGCGCATCGTCATAACTTTACAATTAATTTTTGCCAAAGCGGTATCGTGTGAGCGAGAGATCCTTCGTTTCTATTTAGGACACGCAACGCGAGATCGAATCGTTCGGGGACGCGCGAGCGCGCGCGCGCGCGCGATTCCACAGTCAAAAATATATTTCACAGTTGCATTCGAACGTGGTATTCTATTCCGTATGTACAGTTTTCGGGGTTTGCGTCGGCTCCGATCGCAAACCGGCCGCGTTCTCTTTGGTCGAAAGGGAAACCGACACGTTCGTCGATTCGGGTCGTTCCCAGGCATGGCGGAAAGTTCTTGGGAACCTTCGAATCGAGTGGACGACGCTAAACGGAGTCTTCCGGAGTCTCCTCCGAAGTCATTGGCGAACCGGCTCGCCTTTAATCGGCGACCGATCGCGCGGAATCGCGAGCGTTTCGCGAGGATCGCGTTATCGTTGAGATTCTTGGGGGTTTCCCGAGGGGCTGCTTCGGGTCATCGTTTAATGTTCATTGAGCCACGGGAAACACGATCGGTCGATGAGCGAAGAGTGATCCGGGGGTGGAAACATCGATCGAGGGGCGTCAGTATGCGTGAACGCGGCCGAACGCGTCGTCGCTTTGACGATTCGCGGCGTCGGCGTGGCCCCGATCGGCCTCGTAGTCCGTCGGTCACATCGAGTGTTGCGGCGGCGGCAGCATCAATTCGTATCCGGTCGGCATACTCTGCTGGTGGTGATGATGATGGTGGTGATGATGCGCGGTGGACATCATCTGATGATGCGGTTGCTGGTAGTACTGGTGGTGCATGCTCGAGTGGCTCGAGTAGTAGACGGAGCTCTGTTCGACGTCCTTGCCTGGAACATTGCGATCGAAAGGCTAGACAGTTTCGTGAAAGGGTGCGAGGGAAGGGGTGAAAGTAGTTACTCGAATTATAGTTTGACTTGATTATTATACTGTGGCGTTGCCACGGAAACCTCCAGTTTTATCGCTTGTTCTTTTGTAGAGACGAAGAGGAACAGTTCCTTGTCATTTGGTATCAGTGCTTACGTTACACTGTTATCTAGTAATTCATATTATGAAATGTTTTCAGTAGACATTATCTGACAAATTATAATTGTCAGGCAATTTCGAAGCTCCTCTAACGTAACACGGTAAGCGCCGTGTCAGTCACCGATGACGCTTCTGAATTACTTGAAAGCAATCGTAACGAAATCAATCGAATGAAAATATTTAATAATGCAATTAAGTTGATAATAGTGTAACGCAAAGATTGTAGTAATAAGAAATAATTGCTCCTACTTCTATTTGCTAGGAAAGAGTGACTACGGAAACGGTCAAGGTTAGGTCTTGGTTAGGTCGACATTAGTTGTCTGACAGATTATAACTATTGTCAAGTAATTTGAAAGCTCTGGTCATCGGTGACCGGCAGTCAACGCGTTAACTCCTTGCTGGGGTTATACAAACATAGGTATCTAAGGAGACACTATAGAACAGTAATAATAATAAATAACTGTTCCTACTTCTATTTGCTAGGAAAGAGTAACTACGGAAAAAACGGTCAAGGTTCCCGTGGCGCTTAACCCTTTGCACCCCGTAGGCGCCTCTCAGTCGCCAATTGACTTGACACAGCAAAATTATACAGTTTGACATTCAATATTAAACTTTGTACAACGCATCGACATGTGAAATATTAAAATAAAACAGCCTCTTTCTTTAATTTATCTACGATTTCTTGTTAAGTCAGTTTGAAAGAATGTCGTTGGTGTTTCGTTAAAAACTGTTGAGTATTTCTAATGAGAAACTTCTGGAGTGCAAAGGGTTAATGTGTTAACAGTTTGAAAACCCGCTCGAAAAGTGGCAAGCGACGCGATCGCGCTTTTCGTTTGTTCAGAAACTGAATTACTTTTCTATTTTTACATTAACCTGTTAACTGTGGAATTTAGTTCGAAAAACCTCTCGCTCTGCGCGCAATAAAATAAAATGGAGCGTGTACTCGTCGAACGCAGGGCGAATGCACGTAGAGTGTATTTTAACCCTTTGCACTCGGAGTTTTTTTTCATTCGTATTACCAGCAACTCGAAGCAATTTCAGTGGAATGATCATATTCACATATAAGTAAATGATATGCGCATTAAAGGAAAAGTCATTGTCGTATGTTATTGTTTCTTGAATCGATTATGTATACAAATGTTATAATATATAAAAAAACAAAAAATTGTAAAATTAATATCCTATACACAATAGTTTTTACGATTTGTCTTTGTCCTTGTGTTAAGAACTGAAAATTATTTGCATTGCCTCCATAGACAATGAAAATTTTAAATGAGTGCGAAGGGTTAATTACCAAAGCAAAACAAAGAATTACATGTTTATCTGAAAAAATAGAATTCATTGCTGAAAGAATTAGTATCATTTCAAGCTTTAAGACGTGTATACTCGTCACAGTTAATTCATTAAATATCATAGGACAAGGGATTAACAGAGAAGCGCGATCGCTTGGCACTCGATTAACCCTTTCGCGACGACGCACCTATACCATTCTTCGTTACGTTTCGCAGCAGTGCGACTGACCATACTTTGCCACTTTTCGCGACAGCGCGACTGACCATACTTTGTCGTCGTTCGCGAAAGCGCAAGTGAACCATGCTTCGCCACCAATGTATTTATAGCTTTATTTCGAGTGGGCAATTAAAATGAAATAATAATATAAAAAAACCAATAAGTGACTGCCGTATATACACGGCGTCAGCCGCTGTGATGCGCCAAGTGACTGCCGTATATACACGGCACCCGTCGCGAAAGGGTTAACGCTGAGACCGATCGAATCTTCCGACGTCCCTCGTCGAGGGCGCGCTTCCGTTGTCTTGGATTCGATCCGTTGGATCTCTAGAGACTAACGCCATGCATTGCCGCGCGTTGAGTACACGCCTCTGTGTGAAAGATACTGTAGAATACTAAGGAGACACCATAGAACGGTATTTAACCAGTTAACTGTGGAATTTAGTTGGAAGAACCTCTTTCTGCGCGCAGTAAAATAAATTGGAGCGTGTACTCGTCGAACAGGACGAATGCACGTAGAGTATATTTTAATGAAAGATCAAAGCGAAAGAAATTACATGTTTATGTGAAAATTAATTCATCGCTGAAAGAATTAGTGTCGTGTGAAGCTTTACGACGACGTGTATACTCCTCGAACACAGTTAACCCTCTACGGGCCGAATCTTTGTTCGTGATTATAACAGAATCTATGCAGTGCAAAGTTAATAAGTATCCACGTATGAATACGAGTTAACAATGTATTGAATAGTTTCAATAATTTCATCGAACGAGTATATTTTGTAACTTTCTTAACTGTTTAAGTTAACTGATTACTTAATTTTACTCACCACTTTGAGTGCAACATGACATAAATCGACAAGATTCCGATATACTGACATGTGACTTCAAAGTTACATGGTCCTACAGAGGGTTAACTGGTTAAACATCATAGGACAAGAGATTAACGGAGAAGCGCGATCACTCGATTAACGCTGAGACGTCTATAGATTCTAACGAGTGCATCAAACTTCACGAGTAACAGAACATCAGTGAAAATATCTGAATACCAGGTGTTTATCAGATAAAGTTAACTGGTTCACACGTCGACTGCCACGGAAACCTTCAGAGTTTTATGTATCACTTATTCTTTTGTAACAAAGATAAAGAGGAACTGTTATTTATTGTTTGATAGCGCGATCACTCGATTAACGCTGAGACGTCTATAGATTCTAACGACTGCGTCAAACTTCACAAGTAGCAGAACATCAGAGCAAAGTATCTGGCTACCCTGTGTATATCAGACAAAATAGAATCGAAGGTGCAGCGACTCACCGGTGTCGTAGACGCCGCGGCCGTAGCAGAGCGCCTTGACGTCGTTCATGGGGCTGAGTCCTCCGTTATGGGGATGCGTCGCGTGCACCGAGGACGGAGTGACGGGAGCCGCGTATCCGTGATGATGCGCGCCCATGGGACTCATCCCCATAGGGCTGCACGGGTTCACGCCGACCGGCGACATGCCCATCGTCGACAGCGGCGACATGGCCAGGTTCGGGCTGTCGGAGTCGATGCTCTGCAAGGACTGTATGCTGCCCCCGTTGCTAGTGGTACTGCCGATCGCGTTACCAGCGCCGCTCTGGCAATTCAGCGGCAGCATGTCCCTGAAAAGACAAGAAGCGCGGTTACGCAACGCGGGCCATCTCGCGAGAGTTCGGTTCCAGGAACAAAGGACGCGATAATCGAGACGGACGACCGTGTCGCGGTTCGGGGGTGAAAGACGCGTGAACCGTGGAACGCGTCGCCGAGCGAAGCGGACCAAGGCCGCTCGTAAATCTTCGCCCTCTTCAACGTGTCCCGGCGACAGGCCGCTGGAAAAGGCCACGGGAATTCGGGAAGAGTGTGTGCCGAACGAGAAACATATGCCTGGCCTCCTATTGTCTTACCGGGCCGTCCGAGAAAAACCTATGACCCTTGGCCCGGGAACAGCCGAGGCGATTAAGGGGTCGCGCGCGCTCGAGCGGCCGCCCCCGTGTCGTTTCCAGGAATGTTCCAGTCGCCCCGTTCCCGGCGAGAAAGGTCGACGGGAGAGGCCACCTTATTCACGCATTGTTCCCCGTCGCCGTAGGAAACAAACGTCTCAGTCGTTTGCACGCGCGCCTTTTTCTCAGCCCCCTCGCCCGCCGGTCTCCCCCTCGCAGCGGCTGTATCTTTGCTCCACGGCTAGGCCGGCCGCGTACGTGGCCGGGACACGCACGTGCATACACGGTGGTCCATGTGCAACGAGCTCCGCCCCTGACCATGGCTCGTTCACGGCACTTCCCCCGGGCCTCTCGTTCGACCTTCTTTCGCAAGCACGGGACGCCCGTTTTTATGATCGCGACTCAAGGTCTGAATTTCATTGCGCGCCGGTAGCGCGCGGTCTCGCGTCGCCTCGAGCCGATTACCTTCGAGCCGTGACGAGCACGGTCGCCCGAGAATTTCGTACGCCGATTCAACCGAAAAACGCGAGGAACAGGATGAAGAGGAAAGATGGCGGCGAAGACGGAGGACCGTGGGCGGGGGGGTTTATCTCGAACATGCGAGATAAATCGCGAATGCGGCGGAGGGCCGGTCGTGGCCTTTATGTAGTAAACTATTGGTAGTGCGAACAGCTCAATGGTGAAACGGGAGACGTAACCGAAGCTGCGTCATAAAACGGTAATGGGGCGTCGCGTTTCCTTTTCCTAGAGCCTTTGCCGAGGGTGGACGTTAAGGGCGAAACGGGCGGCGACGGGGAGAAAGCCAGGACGTACGCGCTGCACGCTCCGAAAAGGAGCGCGCCGCGTTTCGGGGGCCATTCTTCCGAGAAGCGAATATCCGGCGGGGCGGATTCCCGAAGGCGAATCCGAACGATATCGCGCGCTGAGAGAGAAATCGTCTCTTAGCCGGCTCGTCGCGTCAGCGAGCGCGGCTCGCGGTGGTCCGTGACCGAGGCTCGTCGTAGCCATAACAACGCCGCGTTCCTTCTCTTCTCCGTTCTTTCCTCGCTCCACCCACGTCCACGAAGAAGATTTACGAACACGCGTGCACGACTCGCGAAGCGTAATTCGGCGCGCCGTCGACGAGCGAACCGTCGATCGACGGTCGACCACGGCCGAGCGGATATCGCTGTTCATCCGGTTGCGTCGACGGGGTTTACAAATATCGGGCTAATCGCGAGTTCTAGACTTACGCAGGCTTCGCGCGATCGTCGCGGGGAGTTCGTTATCGTTGCTCGATAAGCTCGCGGTCGCGACGCGTCCCGACGCGTCTCTCGTCTCCGATTCGGTAATCGTTCCCGGCGACGATCGCGCGAGGAAACGGACCGACGGAAAATCCGATCGTTCTCGTTACGCGGTGCCTGGAAATTTGATTCGTTCGAGGCAGCCCCCAGGGGTCGAGCGCGTTCCTTCTCCGGGACGATCGCCCCGCGGCTCGTAGAGAATGATTTACCGACTCCGAAGTACCCGCTGTGCCGACCAGAAAGAACGCACGGTCCGGTACACATGTCGAAACACTTGTTGCTCGGTGGAAAAGTCGAGACGACGACCCCCCGTCGGCACACGTGCCCTCCATGCTCGACTTCGCCTCTGCGTTCCGCCTCGGGGAATTTTCCGCGGCGGACCTCGCCTATCCTTTCCAGCCTTCCGTCACGGATCTACCGTCGCGAGGAAATCTCTCCGAATCGTCTCTACGCGCGATTGCTCCGAGCAGATCGGCAAGAAGGGGAAAATACACGCGGACGACTCACGTTCTCGTTTGAGGAGTTCGGTCCCTTTGGCGCCGGTTCTTGAACCAATTCGACACCTGGGTCATCGTCAGCCCTATCTTCTCCGCGAGGTTCTTCTTCTCGTCCTTGTTCGGGTACTTGTTCCTCATGTAGAACTGTTTCAGCGCGGTCCTCGAGCGCTCCTTGAAGCAGTAGACCGTCTCCTCGCCGTCCCAGATCGTCTTCGGCAACGGGTACTTCTTCCGCAGCCGGTACTTGTCCACCGCGCCCAGCGGACGGCCGCGGATCTTCTCCGCCTCGCGGTAGTGCGACTTGAACCACATCTGCTGGAGTTCCTGGTGTCGGCGCGGCGAGAACGGGTGGCTCTCCAGGATCGAGTACAGCTCGTGGCAAGCTCCTCGGTGGAAAGCCACCGCCGCCCTCGCCACTAGAACGCTCTCGCCACCTCGCAGCAGCTCACCCGGCGGCAGAGACCAAAGGAACCTGATCGAAACGATTCCTTTAGAGACTCGAACGACTCAACACGCTCGATCCGCGTCGGTTAACCCGCGGACGAAGATTCTTTGGAATATACGAAACCTTCAGATGAAGCTAAATTGTATACTGATTGCTTAAATAGCGAAAACAAACTACATTCTCTCGCTGTCCGAGTGATTAAATCATTTGCCTGCTAGACATGAATTCATTTCATCTCGAAATGTCGACATTCGAAAAGGGTTAAACGCGAAACCTGTCGCTTGTCAGTATTCGAAGGTTCGAGATTCTCCGACGCGAATCGCAGCTCGAGATCGCTCCTTCTTCCTCCGATTTCGAAGAGAAGTTTCCACTTCGCATCCCAAGCTAACGCGTCGCGATTTCGTCGAATCATCTAGAAACGCGCGAATCTCCGTTCCCAGCGACGGTTTTCTCGCGCGATAACTCCGGAATATAAATATTATTCTCGCGATATCAATGATCACGTTACCGGTGCTCGAGCGAGGAGCAAGGAGAAGAGAAAGACAGTTCACCTGGTGAGTTTCTCGATATCCTGGCTCTGCGACAACGCTTCGCACATGCAGGAGATCTGTTCCGGCGTGAAGTTGCTGGCGGAGGTTCCCAGGGACAATCCGGCGATGTTCCCGACGTTCGCGGGCCCGTTCGCGGTGTTGCAGCCGGGCAGTTCCTGAGGGTACTGAGGGCTTCCGTTCGAAGCGGACGTCAGATTCTGGGGATGCGAGTGATGGGCCAACGGGAGGCCCGTCATCGACGAGTTGTCGTTGTACTGGCCGGCGACGGACGGGTTCCGATGCACGGCCCCCATCTGACTGTTGCAATCGCTGTTCGGCGATGACAGTTGATCCGAGCTGTCGGACATTATCGATGGATTCGGCACACCGCTTCCCGTCGCTCAGTCGAGGCGCATTTTCCACGAGGATCGCGCGATTCGTGCGCCAGCGGTCTCGAACCAGCCTCGCCTCTATCGCGCGTACGGACGCTACGCTCGGCAGTCCGGCTATCGATCGGAGTATCAAAACGATTCGGTTCGATTCGATGTCCGCGGATCGGCCGGATGAGCGGCTCACGACGAAAGTAAGCATCCGCTGCTCGAACGATCCACGCCAGCCGACGGTTGTTTGATCGGCAGTGTCTCATTCATGTCCCCTCGGCCGAGTTCCCATTCATAAATCCTTATCGCGCTTTCGCCGCGCGCCGCCTGGAACGACGCAAACTTCCGCGATCGTTCTTCCCGGTAATCCTCGCAGCTTCTCCGGAATCGTTCCCGACGTTCCCCCAAAATCAACCGCACTCACGCTCGCACACACACAGATCCGACACTTTAGAGTCCACGGGAAATCCAGGATTCGAACGGTGCTCCACGATGATCCCTTCCGACGGTTTCGCGCCACTGGAAGCCGATCGTCGAGCAGTAACTACGATGAACGGATAATTGGGAAGATGCGAAATAAAGAACTCCCGCGAGAAAAGATCGTCGACGATCGCGACGATGACGCGACGCTGGCAGGCGTTACCGGGATGTTTACCGATTATTCGACACCGTGGTCGATGCCGATGTCGGGTGCCGATGCGGATGCGGGAGTCGCCGTCGTTTCGTTGGTACCGGACGAGGTCGACGATGGTGGTGGCGTCGACGGAGCCGTTCTCTCTTCCTCTTCCCTTCGCCCTCTTTTTTTCGCGGCGCGTTCGCGCGGAGAGGAGTGGAGAGAGGGAGCGGCGCGGCTCTCCGATTGGGCGGCGAGTAGCGCGCGAGCGCGTCCCATTGGCCGAGCCCGGGGGCGGCGCAAACAGCTACCCCCGACGAAAGCCACCCCATTCGCGCGGCAGCCGTGCTTCCACTCTACGGTGGATCCTCACCTGCCGACGCGACGTCCTCGACGAGTTCGATACCACGATTGTACCCCCTACCCGCGCGATTTGTTGTTTCTCGATTAACATCCTGGGACACGGGCGACCGGGAGCATCGCGAAGCCGCGCGGATCTTTTTTTCGCCGGACGACGGCTCGCCCCGGAGTCCGCCGCGGTCGGGAACGTTCGGCGGATCCGTTGCGGGGTCAACGATATTCCGGGATCCCCCGGCGCGTCGTCTGTTCCGTTTATCAGCCCCGGGTGCCAATTAATCGGGCGCGTTATCGCGCGGATGCGTGTGGTCTCGCGGAATCGGGATGCGAGCCGGCCGACGCTCGAGAACACGGGCGGCGGCGAGCGTACCTAACATACTTACACCGGAAACGGAACGCGTCAACGTTACCGTACACCGTGTTGTGATTCTAAGCTGTGCTATCACGCCTCGCGTTCGACTAATTTCATAACAACCGGCAACAATTCCCCGCTTTGCTCGCCGTTCCTTATCTCGGCTCTTGTTCGCGGCCGTTTGTTTCTCCGTTCGTCGGGGACGCCGATCGTTTCTCCGAGGACGAATCGTCGGATCGCTCGAATCAGACTCGTTTCTCGCGCGAACCTAGAAATTCTCGGGTCGGCTCGGTCCGTCGGCAGGAAGTCGAGGCTGCCAGCCGAATGAAAATAGCGCCCGGCCCGATGGACCACCGGCGTTACGTAGATCAATCGGTGCCGATGTCCCGGCAGACGAACGAACTTGTCTTTCGACTGCCACGAAAATCTCGATGCCCGCCACGCCTCGCCAATCCTTTACACCAGCTCCGCCTTTTCCGACTAATTGCCTTCAGTGCATCGTTCGGCGCTGTCGCGCTGTGACAGGACGCGTCAAGCGTCCGCGCGATACGCGACACCGACGAATTTCTTTCCGAGACGCGTTCCAACCGGATCTCTCGCAACATCTCGCTCTTCCAATCACGAGGATCCTAGATCGGCCGCAAACTCTACAGACATTCGTATCGTCATTCGAAACCTCGCTCTAACCAGCTCTTTCGCAGCCGAGTAAACTTACAACCGATTCCTTTCATAACTCAACAGGCATTCAAACCCTTACTCCGTCGATCTACTCGCTTAAAGCGCGTTGCAGCTAACCTGGCGCTCGTGACATCATAGGGGCAGAGACAATCGCTCTGAGAAATCCAATTGCGCGTCCGGAAACAGCTCTCCCGCTTTCTGTCGCGCGATTCCATCGGTACGCGTGAGCGCCTCGGCGAATCGTACGTCAAAATCGAAAATTGACGTGAACAAGGCCTGCGCCTTTGAATCTGACCACTAAGAAGTGAGTGCCAGGTTCCGTGCAACGGATATAGAGTCATCGCGGTCCCGCGGATCGGCTGTTCGTTTTACTCTTTTCCGTTGCACGGTACGTTGCACGCGTTCATTCCCGACTCGCCGAAGAAATCGCGAATCCGTTGAAATTCGCGGGTAAATCGCGCGGCTGGCAGGCTCCTAGGCAGAAGCGCGATGACACCGCCGGTAGAGGCAAGAGCCGATGATAGAGGGGCGGCGCCGCGCTTTGCGATGGCGTCTCCTTCGATTTGGTGTCGGATTTCCCCCGAGCCGCCATTTTCCTCGCTTCCTCCCTGTCTCTGTCCCTCGCGCTCTCCCTGCGCTCGTCTTCTCCCTCCTTCGCAGTACACCCACGCTGGCTGTTTCCACCCTTGCGCGCGTCTTCCCTAAGACAGGAATGCGTTTCCTTATCAAAACGATCCTCGGACTGCCGGCTCCGCCACTCGTCTCTTCTTTTCGAGTCGCGTTCTTTCCGCCCTTGTCTTGCCCCGTTGTTCCCATTCTTCGAGGATTACCGGGTGGATCGATGATCGTTAAAGTCGGAGCGGAAGAGCGACGGCGAAATTCGTCAAGGAAAAAGGCCCGACGCGAGTCCAAGGAGAACGGGGTGCGAGAACTCGTTGCTGTCGCGATGCTCGTCGAATCGATAGGTTTACGGTGTGTTTACCTGGACTGGTACAGGTGTATCCTTCGAGAGTGGAGCTGTGGAGCAATTACGCTAGCCCATATAGAATTTATTATAAAAATTCATAGAGTTCTTGAGATCTGTAACGATTTTTATTATATAATTTATTCTACGGTTATTTTACAGTTTCTCGCGAAAGCATCTTGATCACTCGGATAATGAAACTTTCAAATGGATCTAACACTTTTAGAAGTTAAAAGTGTAGAATTCGAACTGTAGAACTGTGGAGCAATTACGCTCCTATATACAATTTCTTATAAGAATTGATAGAGTTCTTGAGATCTGGAACGATAATTACTGTATAATTTATTCTACGGTTATTTTACAGACGAAAACATCTTGATCATTCGAATAATGAAACTTTCTATTATTATATAATTTATTATACGGTTATTTTACAGTTTCTCACGAAAACACCTTAATCATTCGGATAATGAAACGCTCAAATGGATCTTGCAGTTTTAGCGTTTATTCGAAACGTGTTAGAAGGTCGGTAAGTGCAAGTGCTAAGGTCTCCGAGGTAGTGACCCAACAGGAGGACGGTTGAGAACGAGGGAAAGGGGGACAGAAGAAAGCAGCGACATTGACAGCGGAAATGGCAACGGCAACGGCAACGGCGACGGCACAGGCGGGCAGCACCGGCACCAGCACCAGCATCGGCATCAGATTTCGCTGTACTGCGTTTAATTGCATTCCAAAATGGCTCTGTGCAAAATCGACCCGACGATACTCCCGTTCGTCCTCGTTCAGCCCCTTGAAGTTCACCGACAAACGGTCTGGCATCTTCACCGGCGTAAATTCAGATAAATTAAACCGGACCGGCTCTCGTAGATTTCAACGCGGCGCGCACGCCGCAGCCGGTGTTTCCCTCCTCGCATTCGCTTTCACAGCCCGTCCATCGTTTCAAGTATCCGTCGCTTCACCTAAACCCACCGGTACAAAGCACCCGGGGAGCACAGAGTTTATAATGACGCGTTCGCGAGTCCGGCGGATTCGTCGCAAAGGGAGGCGCGGCCAGACAAACGCTCCGCGCCTCGCGTCGCGACTAAACGCGCGTACCCCGAGCGAATTTCTAGAGTGCCGGCTCGAATGAAATAGCTCGCTGCCTCTTCCTTCTCGGCGTGAACGAATTTTCATCGAATTCGGAGAGGAGAGGCGGGCGTACCGCTCGACGGATGCGTGAGGCGCCCGCCGATATCGTCGCCGATCGCGTTCGAACCTCCAGACGGAGGAATGGTCAGGTGGCTCTCGTATTTCGGTGTAAACGGTGTCGGCGCGATTGTGTATACATGTGTACCCGCTATACACACGGTTATATCTATAAAATTCATTATCGACGAACAATAAATGAAACGAGCTGGTCTCGCGGGGTCGAAAGGATTGTCGGTCGTGTTGGTGGCCGACACCGGACACCGCCCCGACGAGATAGCGGCTATCTTTGTGCGCGCGTAACGCATACGCGCGACAACTAGACTCCTTCGCAATCGGTTCGGTTTATTTTTAGAGGCTGACATTCCTGGTGATCGCAGGTGGGCGAGCATGCTCGCGGCAATCGGTTTTTCGGGCGACTTCGATCCTACAATTTCATTTCGATTCACGGGAGACGGATAGACGAGATTCGACGATCCAGCGTCGATTGTTCGACGAGTCTGAGACACCGTGCGTACCGATCGTCGCCCGATCGCGGGGACTCGATAGGTCGTTCGGCCGGTTTCCCGGGAATCGAAGTGGACTGGATCTGGAAGACGAAGAGAGGACAAAACGCAAGATTCGCTCCGACCCCGCGCGACAATGAGATCGCGTTGGCGGGAGGATTAGGCGACGTAATCCGTCGCTTATTTCCCCATTAAGGGGGCCGCTCGAAAGATCGGTGAGAGAGATTCTAGAGGTGGAAAGCGCGAACAGGCGTGAACACAGGTAGCCGGTAGGGGCCTTTCACCGAGGGATCTTCCTAATGCCCAAAAATATGCTCTTTATGTGTCACTGGCCACTTTATGCCACGATCTCGTCTCGTTGGACCGTCGCGTCGCGTCCAACAGGCTCCTTCCGTTGGCAGCTCTTGCGCCATCGAGTAGAATCTTTACTTACGAGATAATCGAACACCGACATCTACGCGCGCTTACAATTGTCTCGCGATTTGTCCCCGATCGGTACTCGTTTCGTCGACGAGATCCCAACGTTCGTTTTCGAAAGCGTCGCTCGCTTTAGAAAAATTCTGATTTCAGGGTGAGACTGCTGCTCGCGAAACGAAAAGGTCCGTTAATTATTGTTATTATTGCCGGGCGCGATAGCCGAGCTGTGTTCGTTGTTTAGCAGGGAAAGTGTAGCGCACGGGACATTACGTCGTAATAGGTTGAAATGCTCGATTACACGGTTAGTTAGGCGCGCTCGGTGATTTGAGGGTAGTCGAAACGGCGGACTGTCATCATCCCTGCTGCAACGCGCATCGGCTAAGCACGTCGCACACCCTACAGACGCGTGTAAGTGCCCAAGTGTTCGAGGCATCGGAAAGGATCCCTGGAAATGTTCAGGTACCGACCACACGCCGGACTTGTTTGTCGAGAAATTTACCATAGAGATTCCCGGCGACGAGTATAATCATCGGAATCACGCGAACGACACCGGTACACCGTTAACGGAAGGTTGATTGTTAAGAAACTAACGTAAAGTTTCAACGCGAAAGGGAATCGTCGCGTTCGACGGAAAAGACGCGTCTTTCACGATGTTTAGCGCGATATCGATTTGCGAAAGAACGCGTCGCTCGCCGGAGAGACCGTTCGCGTTTCTAATATAGTGCCACTTGGCACATTCGACGTCCCCTTATCTGCGCGGCACCGTGTCAGGTGAGTTTTGTGGGAAAAAAGGTGGACGCGGGTCTCCGAACAGAATCGTCTTACGCTGACTCGCGTCGTTTATCTGCAGGTAAAGTACGAGTCCTGCTTGCTCGCACAAACGCGGCAAGACGTACGGACTCGTTCTCACACTCGTTTTCGCGCTCCCCGGAAATTGCTTTTTATCGTGACTCGGCCGGCACGACACTACGTTCGTGGAAAGAATCGCGAGACGCTGGAAAACCGTCCGCCGGTTTCCGCCGCTCGCCACGGAAAACGCGGCCGCGCATCCGGCAGCGAGGAATAAAGGCTTGACGCCATAGAGGTATTGCCACTGTTATGTCGACAATATGTTCCGGATCCTTAATAACGACGACAGCGAACGGTATTAAGAGGTATTACAAAGCGGGGACACTTGAATGCGCGTCGAGGAGGGTTCTCACTCTTGAAAAGAGCATCTGAACATAGAGTACCCTGTTGCCCCTCGGTGTTATTATGAACTCCCCCCCCATTCACGACTCGTGGACTCACGACACGTTTCTGTCCTTCTCCGTCGGCTCTCCGTCACGCTCGCCGGTTTCTCCCGCGCGCGCGTCTCTCTCTCTCCCCCGTCCTCGGTCTCTTTTCCATTCGACAGGAATTCCTTTCGGGCCCGTTTCTTCGTCGCACCCTCGTGGACGGTCCCACCGAGGCACGACCACATGGTGCGCGTTACGCGCCACCCCGTGTATTTACGATTCGACCGATAACCAAGCTGGTGACGCGTGTTTTTTAAGGGCTGCGGGGGTCGACCCTTCCCGCGAAATCAACCGATTCTCCTCCGTTTCGTTCGCAGCGACGTCTTCGTTCTGCGATGTTTCGAACTTCGATGCCGCGTCGGAGGAGGACTCCGGCGTTCGTAATTCGATGATAATTCTTGTATCGACGCGGTCGGGACGCCGCGGCGACAAAGTAAAAAATGCGAAACGAGGGGAAGTTTCGCAGGTGTCGCGTTACATCATTGTGCCCGGAGCACCCCAACACCAGCCTGGATACGCGCCGCTCTGCGAGGAGACGCGTCGCGTCGCGACGGGACGGCACGCCTCGCGTAATCAACCCTCGAAAATTCGCCCTCCCTCGGCGAGTATCGCCGTTCCCCATCTCTGTCGAGAGACGCTTTCCGAACGATATGATTTGTCCACACCGCAACCGAGATTTATTTAATTAGGCGCTGCACCCTCGGTTCAAGCGTTCCTCGCTAATTCTCGCGAACGATGAGACGGCGGGATGCGGAAAAGTGCTTCCATGGACAAATTTGTTGTTATTATTCTTGTCAACCCTTTGCGCTCGGGAGGTAACTCTCGCCGACCACTTAGTTTGATATAACAAAATTATGAAACCTTCTATATAATATTATATTTCGTATAATGCGTCGATACGTGAAAATTTGAAGAGAATAGCTCTGTTAATAATTTATGTGTTCTCATTATTTAGTTTCAAAGAATGTTGTCTGTGTCACCAGAAAAATGTTGAACACGTTTAGTGACAATCTTTCGAGCGCAGAGGGTTGACAAATCATTGGAAACGATTTCCGCGATACCGGAAACGCCGGAGTAAACGAGAACTCACGCGACTTTCGGCGTACAGTATCGATTAAGAATCCACTGGTTGGACAGGAAAAGATGACGCGATCGAAAGGCTGTTATGCGACGATTCTTTCGCGCTGACCGTGCAGACGGCCCAAGGCCGTGTCGTACCTTTGTCGGCTTATCGCGACCAACTTAGCCAGACTACTTGCTACGCTGTGGGAATCGAGCAATTATCGCATCACACCTCTCGGAATTGTATTTATAACAGCTCCAGGAAGCGACTCCCCATCGGGTCCACGTGCACCGTCGATTAGAACGCGGAACGTGCTCGAATAAGTTGTTCGGGACGGACCGACGGCCGATCGTACGCGTCTAAATACCAGTTTCTTCTTACGTTTCGCGATGCAAAACCGTCGAAAGTGTTTGTGTTTCGAGCGTATCGTTGTCGGTATCCGTTAATCTCTGTGTCACCGGTTTCCTCGGGTTCCCTTCGCTAAGTTTACGCAAAACTTCCGAAGCCTACGAGCCCGCTCGACCGCAGACGCTCGGGAATCAAGAGCTTGTCAAAATATCGCTGCGGTTCGTACCCGGGAAGGTGCAAAATCCAGGTAGTCGGGGCCATCTTTTGTCGGAACTAAATGGATTCCCGTGGCGAGACCGGCGGACTCGGCCGAAAAGGTGCGAAGCACGCTTTAAAGAGGGAACTCGAAGCCTGTCCGACCATTAAAAGCACATTTCGCGTCACGGAGCGCGCACGTCCCCGTGCCTATTCAACGCCACTTTCTCGATCGATTAAACGTTTTGGCCCGCGAGCCGGTGTTTCGGTCCTCGCGTCTTCGAGAACGGGCGCGAGAGCGTCATGCCCGGAGATTAGAGGCGGCAATTTGTTAGGCAAACCCTCGCGGCGATGTCACGCGCGACATAACTTATCGCCGGACAGCGATGCAAGCGATACAGAGAATAGTCGTATATAACGAAGGTTACGGTGTTACCGGTGGATGGTGGGGTGGCACGGTGTCCAGTGACTCCCATGTCGGCTTGTTATCCGGACCGCCCCATCGTTATCTGCAATTACCCGAAAACAGCCCCTAGTTTATAAATTATAGACCACCCCGTCTCCATCCCCATTCTCACCTCCATCTCCGATCCCATCCCCGACCCCATCCCCGTTCCCATTCTCCGCTCCCCCTTCCGTCGTTCCTCGTCCGCCCGTGCCTTCCACCTCTCGCCTCCAGCTTCCGCCGGGATTACATCTGTCATCAAACGCAGCCAATTACGTTCAATTATCTTGCTAACCACCCCTTCGCCGATGATGACCCGTATCTAGCGATGCCATCGTAGCCTCCGCCGCTTGCCCCCGTCGACGTTGACGTATGTAGTTGTTTGTCGCGGTCGTTGCGTCCACGAGGAGGCGACGGATTCGCGGAAAATGAAGGAAAACGGGGTATCGGTAATTACACGAGATCGGGTGGGAGAGACAGGAGGGGGATGCTTTTCCCGCGGTTCCGAGCGCATCGATTTTACGCTCGCGATTATAGACGGACACGGAAGCCAGCCTCGTAAGATCCGAGATTACGGCGCGTAATCCTCGGTTAGGAGCGATTTCCTCGACTGCTCGTACTACCCACAGTCGGAGGGTCGACGAGATGCACGTCGGGGACAATGCGATCGGCCTGTTCGTGCCATTGTCGCGGCGACGTTTCAATGGAAATTGCGACAATGAACTGTTGACAACTGTGCGTCGAGTTGCGTAAAGGGCGGAGGTTCCCTTTTAGTTAGGTTCCCTTCGATGGGTATAAGCCTGCTTGACTGTACTTTTCACGCCCTTTTTCCAGCGGCGCGGTGCCGCGCGGCGAGGCGCGGCGCGGCGCGGTGGTCGTCGAATTATTATGTCGCGTGACCACCCTTCTCTTATATCGCAAACACGCATCTGCTATCGTAAATATTAATGTCCGTGCCAATTTCAAAGGATCGTCGATGTCTCGGGGATTCGCGGCGCGATTGAAAGCGTCACGCCGACGCTGAAGAAGTTGGGGGGGGATGAACGGTTGCGGTGAAAAACAAACTTGTATAACAGCCTTTATTTGATCGATATGCTACAATCTTAATAGACTCTTATTACGTACCATCCTGTGGCCGTGTTCCGCAAATACGTGAGTAGTCCGCCTTCTGTTTCTCGCGTGACGCGACTCGACGCGTTAAAATAAGTATTACGATACTTAACATTGCAGAAATAGGACAAGCGATATGATTCGTAATTCGTCGCGTTCTCTCGTAACTCGACTCGATTGGACTGGTCGTGTTCCAACGGAACTGTCGGGGGCTTCGCACGGTTTCCTCGCCGGGCCACGCGGCTTTTCCTCCGCGCCGTTCCGGCAAGGAATCCTGCAACCTCTCGATCGACTACCTCCTAACCGTTGATAATATTTATGTATAATAAGATTGGCATTAGCACAAAAATACATCTTCGTAATTACATGTAGACCATCTCCGTGATAAGATCGGAGTACCTATTGTAAATAACTTTCTCGTAGCATAAAAATTTAAACGTAGAAATGTCTTGCAACCGATCGCGGAGACCCACGGTCCGTGGCGTGCACGCTCTCCCTTTCCCTCCCTTTCTCTCGTATTCTCTATATCGTTACATTTTTCTCTCTTTTTTCACACTTTTTCTCTATCTCTCGTCCGTCCGTTCTGGAATTCATCGAATCGCGCGAATAGGGAAAGACATTCCTCCGTTCTGCCAACGCAGATTCGCGAATCGACGATCCTAACAACGTTGACTTCGTCACAGAAATATGATACGCGATACTCATAATATACATATATATGTATATATACGTATATGTATGTAAGTATTTATATATTTACACACGAAGTTTCAACTTTAATATGCGCTTGGAAGACAGAGGTTCATATATCGATAATTGTATTAAATTTATACGTGTCGCAAACACACATACAGGTTCCTCGTAAGTATGCAATTGCTCCGTAACTATAGCTACGTTCAACGGGATTTTTTTGGAGAATCGTTCGATTTTCATATCTTCCCTCCGCTATTTCTTCCCGCTCTACGAAATCTTTTGCGTACGAAGAGTTTAAGGACCGAGAGGAACGCTTGTCTAAGCCGTTCGTGTTTTCTAAATCGACCCGATCGTCCCAGGAACGAGTTTATACGCTAGTACATCGGTAAAATGGTCTATTCATCGACTAACAATGAATGCACGTTCGTGATATGTTAAAGGATATTGAAAAATTCCGCGCGGTCGTCGAAGTTCGCTCGGCCCGAGGGCCGCCGAGGCCGCTCGAGTCGTTTTGCAGTCGAAAGGAAGCGGGATAACCAAGTGAAATCAATCTATTCGAGCAGACGACGACCGCGCGTTTAATTTCCCCCCGCGGTAGACACCTTCTCGTCGTAAACATGAACGAACGACTAATGGATCGCGAGCTTCGCCGATCGCTGCAACATATTTACACGATATATTACATCCACGATCTGAAGTTGAAAACGAAACGACTTATACTAGGAACCGTAGTACACGTAAACAGGAATTAGATGCAAGACCGCGAAGAACAATCGGCAAATTAGAAAATCATCGTTCCGACTGTCAACGTGCCCGTTGAAACGCAACGGTATTTACGGTGAGTTGGATCGCCAACGTGCGTTTAGCGAAAAATAGAATACGCTGAACGCGTGGAAAATGTGTAAGTAGAAGCAGTTATTCCGATGCAGTTCAGAACGGGGATCTTGTTTCGCGGCGCCGTAAAAATGGAAGCAGTTCGAGGGAAATCGCTACAAGTAAATAAACTTCGATGATAACAATAATGACGATGACGACAGTGATAATAAGAAAGATAAACGATAATGATAATAATAGTAAGAATAAGAATAGTAATAATAATACTAGTATTATGTACACGTCGACACTCGAAAAATCGCGGATCCGATCGTTACGGTCGCGTTCGGCAAGGAAACGGAATTCGCGACGTCGCGATAAAGATCGATCGACTAACCTCCAACTCGTTCCTCGAAAACTGTTAGCTGCCTGACAGGGCTTCGTTCTATCGGTGACTCGAGGACAACCGATTTCCCGCGTTCGCTTTAGATCGACGGGAATTATGCGAATCCGCCGGAGTCCGGCTCCGCGCGTTCGATAATCGAGATGATATATATTCGTGCGATGCGGACGATCCCGGCACCGATCGTTCCGGCGATAAAGAAAGAAAAAAACGAACGATCGGTTCCGTTATCCTCGGCGTTGATTTACATTCGCGCGGCTTGATCGTCGATCATCTTGTAAACCTCCTGGACACCTTCCTTACTCCATGGTGTCGTACTTGACCTTTTTGACTTTGAAGTAACGGAAAGCTGCGTAACCGGTGATGGTCAGCAGAACAGCGGCGGCCAACGTCGAGCCGACAGCGACTGGCGCGGTCTCGTCCCGGAATCCGCGCGCGCTCAGCGCCGTGCAGGAGAACTCGGCCGCGAACTCGTTGTTTTTGAATTTGAACGGTTGCAGCTTCATACCTCTGAAATGTCAGTCGCCGTTGAGAGCCGTTACCGCGTTTTCAACGCGATCGATCGTAGAACGCCGGAAATCTCGTCTCGGTATACCTGAGCAGCACGCTGGCGTGGTTCTTGCCGTCAGTCAGGGGTATTGCCGTCTCGTTATTGCACGCGTACGACTTCCCGATCGGCGTGGGGAACAACATGGGGCTGTGTTTCTGCGCGGTGCTCAACCGGATGGTCTTGCCTTGAAGAGGAACAGGAATTGAAATCAATCGAACGTCGCGGCGTAAGTGGAGCAACCGTTCTCGTCCGAGGAGGCTCGATGCAACTTACCCGGCTGATCGATGTGCTCGAAGTGTCGGTCGCTCGAATTATAGGTCAGCTCAATTTTCTCGACGTACCACCGTTCTCCGCCCGGCGTCTAAAACATTCATAATTCACCCTTCGATCGACGTATCGTAATCGTGACACCGTTAGAGAACACCGAGCGCAGCAGAATCGTCGTTGAAACGCTCGCCGCGCGAAAGCCGCGATGGAACTGGAAAGATAGGGGATCGGGGGGAAGGAGCGGGAGGGTGAGGTGTCGTTTTTCATTGGAAACAATTGGACCGTTTCGCTTGCAGCTCGAACGCGGCGGAGCAGCCCCCGCGACCTCGAGGCTGCGCCGGCGAAGACGGCTAGTATCGATGTTCCCGCCAGTAAAACGCAGCTAGAAACGATTACCTTTGCGAAGCTCCACGAAAGCAGGAACGCGTTCCACTTCAAAGACATCGTAACCGTGTTCTCGTCGTTGCAGTTCCCGGTCACCGTGGCATCGTTCGGTACATAAATGTTCGCTTCCTGCGGGAACGTATTGCGTTCGCGTTAATTTCGCAGGAGCACGCGCCCCTTCGCCGTTCGTGTTTCACGGTCGATACCGTGACATACCTGATCCTCTCCCAGCTTTGTGCGATATTTCACCGTGATCAAAGCGTCCACTTGTAGAAGAATGCAAGCTTGCCCGTTGCTGCCGTCTAAACGGTACAGAGGCTGGTCCGTGGAAAATGATTTGTGCGTTGTCGTTGACTCCAACAGCATCGTCGTCGTGGTTCTCTCAGAGTTCAGAATTTCGTTCCCGCTGAAATCTCCCTTAAAAAAGGAAACCGTTTATCTTGCTCGTAGAGCTGCTTATCGGAATGTTCGGAGAAGAATTATATAGCACGCTTTTAGCTATAGGAAAGCGCTGTTCGATTCTACAAGAGAACGATCTAAAAGCAACAGGCAACCTTTACTGGAAACGTCAGATCTATACGTGCTGTCAACCTCCACGTCAAGTTAAAAAAAGCACGTCCGCGAGTCCGATTAAAGCGACTATTCCGCGTGCACGCTGCATCGTGATCATTACAACTTCCAACGCGTGTATCGATCGCGAGAGGTTCACCGACGAGCTCCAGCCGTGGACTTCCGCGACGATTAAATATTTATCAGCCTCGATCCGTAATTTCCATTTGAACCGTCTATAAACGCCGCCCGCCGCGCGGTTATTTTTTCCGTGTTTATATTTAAAGGAAGAGTATTCTTACCACAGGCTGCTTCGACTTGGAAACAGGTAGGTCGATTCGCACTTTCGGCGTCCTGCGTGTCGTGTACAGTTGCTCGTCTAACTTTTGCGGCAACGACGAAGTGCTGGGGACGCTGATCGCTGTGCTCGAGACACACCCTGTGGAAAGGTCATTCGTTAGACGATAGGGTACACTGTTTCCGGTGCACGCGACGCTTTTCCGGCGCGATGCGTGCATTCGGCGACGGTTATTTTCGCGAGCTCTTTCTTCACGTTCCTTGAACCGGAAGCATTCGCGAGGTGGTTCACTCTTTCGACGGGATTTCGGGGGTGGACGGTCGGCCTAGCCCGAGGAATATCGGGAGAACGGCGTTCGTTATCTTTCTCCAAGTCCAAACACACATCACGCGATCGCCCAGTCACGCGACAGTATTTTCTTTGAACTGGCGATACGGATTAATTAACCAAATGTAATTCTCACACGCCATCCGTGAGATTAAAAACGGGAAATTGAAACCGTGCACGGTGTCGCTCGGCGACGACGAAAGTCGCGGTCGTTACAATTGACGAGTATACAAGTATATTATCAAGTCGAAGTCTCCAATTATCGAAATCTCCAAATATAGAAATTTATTCAGTGCCGTCGAGGAAAGTGATCTCGACTTGTTCAGCAAGTGTGACCGTTACTTCGATTACAAGGCGACAATGGAACAGCGATTATCACGCGTTTTCGATTCGTACGTTGCGTCACAATGGAACCGCAGGACTTCAGTGACGGACTAATAAAAAACGCGTTCTCGGAAGTCGCGAAAGGACAAGCCGTCGAAGTACTCACATAATACAAGGATGGCCTTGCTATAATCCATACGACGCGTCATCGTTTCCTCCTCCTGCTGTGTCTCGCGACTCGCTGCTAAAAATCACGAAAGTCTACGGAGAATTAAAAAATATGTCTCGTTGCGGCAGCTGCACGCAACACTGTTTTATCTAGACGACGTTCGCGAAACTTGTGAAGCGAGCGAGGAAGCTCGGGCGCAGGTGGATCGATAGTGGAAGCTTTCAGCATGCGCTGCGATGCCTTCCTATGTCTGTGTACACGCGTACAGAGAAAATCACTGGAAAGCTCGTTCGGTCGTTCGGCGCTTCCCTTCGGTGTAGCGTCGGCGTCGGTGACGTCGACTATCGGCGTCGGCGTCGGCGTCGGCGTCTTGCTCGGTATCGGCGTTGGCGTTGGCGTTGCCATTACTTTTCATTCACCTCGTATGCCCCCTAACTCCGCTGCAAGTATTTCAGATCCAACCTAGCCAACGATTTCCCCACCCAAATCGGACCCATAGCTTACGACGATTGAATCGGCGGTATCGTTTACTAATATTGACACGTTTCGTTCAATAATTTATCGTTATGTATTCTCCTAAATTCGGGAATAATCAGTTTCTCGTTAAGTATGTTCATCCATGTGATGCAAAACTAAGTCTTGAACTTGAATGAACAGTTCTGCGATCGGGGACGGTTGCGTAGCGAGATCACCTCCCTCGGAAGGAAGTAGATGAAGGGCACCGAGAATTGTGTCCGAGGACAGATTTGGCGCACTAAAGCATCGCGTGGGCGATACGTTACATGGGTAAAGTTCAAATAGTCATTATTAGAATTGGTCGGTGAAGTTGGACGAAGTGAAGGGCGGGGCGAAGATGTAACGAAGTGAATCGCTGGTGAAGTTGATGGTCTCATTTCACAGTTTATTTGATTCCACTCCTTATTACGCCTACGACAAATAAAAATGTATCTTTACTAAAGGAACAAACATTTGAAGAATAGCAAAGTAACGACAAAGTTAACGTGTAATATTGCACGAAAGATGTAAGAGCATAAAATAATAGATAAAATAATGAAAAGAAAATAATTAGTACATGAACAAGGTACTCTATGCTTTCGTATAACATTTTATCTGGTACGGTTACAAAAAGAAAACCATAATGTGAATATAAGAACAACAAGAAATAAGCTTTTATCCGATGAAACTTTTTCTTTGCTCTCCTTCAGCATGGTCCTTGATCCAGTAAGAAAACAGATTACGTAAATTTCAAAAGCTACTACACGTTTCAGGTAGATGGCGTATAGTGATCGAATACTAATACACGATTCTGAATTACCGACAATGTCTTCTCGGTGCACTAGTGGACTCTACCTCAATGTAGAGTGCACAAGGGTATTTTCACGCAAACTTAATGTATGTACAGATATTGTAGCTTATGAGAAACAGTCTCAGGCTTCGTTGGCTCAGAACTCTCGTACCATTTCGGTGTCGTGCTCGACGTTACCGATAATACAAGATTTTAGTCTCATTACTTATATATCTTATTTTCGCTACGAGTGTATTATATGGTAATAATCGAAACGGTATGGGGGCCCTGAGGCTCTCAGCTTATGGACTCTCGAAGCTATAGACAAAAATTCCCATTATATGTAACGTGTATTATTAAGCCACCAATAGATAGCGCGTTTGTGCCGGTCGAGACCGTAACCTATGTAAACAGAAATAAAACAACGGATTTTAAAGTTTTACCACAAATAAGTGTAAAACTGTAACAGGAACGTAAAAACTGTAACGTCGACTCAGTTTTCTAGTGACGAAAGGAATTCATATAAATTCATAACGTCACTTCTAAGTGGAAGGCTATGTTGGCTCTCAGAGTAAGCGACCAGAAGATAATTAAAATCGAGCGAATTGGCTAGTGAGACAAGAATTTTTATTGGATATCGTGTACCCCTATTTTTTAAGATACCTCGATCAAACTGTGTAAAATTCTTACTTTTAACGTGCGACCATTTTTTGAAAGATACTGCTGTTTATTTCAGTCCTACATACAGTTGTCCAAAGTAATGGTGATTCGTACAATAATCTTTGTACACTTGCAAACTATTTATGTAAAATGACTTCTGACTTGCGATTATTCAGTTTAGTTGTTCAAAACCTCCCATATCATTAGTATAATTTTGGAAATTGTTGGTAGTTTCATATGATAATATCTTGATAGACGAGCAGAAACGGAATTTTTGCCATACTGAAATTAAAGTGTGCACCACCTAGTGCGAAATTGGCGAATTAAGATTGCCCTAAGAGACCTCTTAAAAGATGTTTTCGTATTACAATTGTGTTAACAGTTCCGTTTGAGTGAACCTAGATTTGTTTGTAATTTGTAGGCAACGGTTGCCGATCGAATTCCGGTTTCTGTTGTACTGACACCGATCGTTCAAAGTTCGTTATTGGGAAGGAACATTACCAGTAGCTCCAATTCCAAGGCGAAGATGTCATTTGAAATTGAAAAACGTAAGGCACACGATTATTTTCATAGCATTTTGGTGGTTATGTATACGCCGATTGTTTCGATCTAACAACGCATAATGTTATCAAGACCGAATGTTGCGTAGAAAATAACACGGAATATTTATCATCACTATATTCTTTTGAATAGAGAAATTCTTGACCATGCCATCTCAAGAGAAAAGGAAATTGTACAAAGGAAACGTTACCACGTTGGATCAGATTCCGACCTTGCACGATTATTTAAATGAGAACAAAGCGAAACTCACTGACAAGACAAACAAGGTGAAAAAAATCGATGAACTAGCCAAAAAAGTATCCATATGGAGTGGTGACATTACTTCCCTAGAGATAGATGCTATCGTGAATGCAGCAAATTCGAGTCTTCTTGGTGGTGGTGGGGGTATGCTGATTTATTTATTAGAAACAGTCGCGACAATAGCGTTAATTTGATGAATTAACTGTATACAATATTCTCCAGTCGATGGAGCTATCCACAGGGCAGCTGGAGCAAATTTAAAACGGGAGTGTGCTACTTTAGGAGGCTGTAGAGTTGGAGAAGCTAAGATAACTGGGGGCTACATGTTGCCTGCTAAATGTTAGTACGCACAACAAGATATAACAAGCAGCTCTTTCATAGACGTAATCTTTTAGACGTCATTCATACCGTTGGTCCGCAAGGATCAGGTGAAGAAAAGTTGAGGGAATGTTATCAAAATAGTCTTGCCATAGCCAAAGAAAATGGACTACGTACAATAGCTTTCCCTTGCATATCAACAGGAATATACGGGTACCCTCAAGGACCAGCTGCAAAAACTGCTATGACCACAGTTAAAGACTTTCTGGTTAAAAACAACGAAGCGGTAAGATTCTATTCATGTAAAATTAGCTTCAACGAAACCTGCTAGAATATAGAAAAATATTTTCTACTTGCAGATGGACAGAGTCATCTTTTGTACGTTCCTGAAAACCGACAAAGATCTGTACGAAGACTTGTCGTCGATGTATTTAACTACTGAATAAATATGTAATGGAAGAGGTTTCTCACGATTATGCAAATGGAATGTAGAGTGAATACTAAAAAATTGTATGAGAGCGTGTGTGAAATAATATTCTTGAAACTATCAACGTAGATATTATTTTCCCAACATTATCCTTTTTAAAATATATCGGGAACCATGGGACGACTAGCATGGGTATTATACGATATCGGCGCGTATCGAAAATTCAAAAATTCCCGGGTAAACACGTTGCTCATAGTCGGGTAACCAGCGATTGGCGCGACGGCAGCGCTAGAACTTGACGATTCGTCCGCATCGTGCTTCGGCTCGACGACGGCGCGTCGCCATCTTGAAAAATCGAAGTGTGGTAATGTCTGTATGTGGTAATAGGTGGGGGACAGTCGTTAATGTGGTGCGTCTCGTACGGAAAATCTGTCACAAATGGGTAAATATCTTTTGCATTGAAGTCGCTCGTTTCGAGGGTCAGCCGGTTTCGTGGTTATCGCGTTGTTCGGAACGGGAGAACGCTGGTAAAAGAAGCACACCCATAGCTGGGTATTGGTACTCTCGCCGATCTGTCGTGGCGAAGGTGCGCTCTCTCGAGCGAGATCGCGGCTAGTGAACAGTGCGTGCGTCCGAATGAGAGTACAGTGCCGATTCCGTGGCCATTTCGGATGATTTCTACGGTGGTCGTCGGTGGCCGTGATTTCGAATTAACCTTTTAACTGCGTGTATCTCAACGTTGTTGCATCTTTGAACGTCGCGAGAGCGAAGTGTGTGCGTGCCTGCCTGCCTGACTGCCTGCTTGCCTGCCTGTCTGCCCGTCTGCCTGCCTGCCTGCCTGCCTGTCTGTCTGCCTGCCTGCCTGTCTGCCTGCCTACCTACTTGCCTGCCTGCCTGCTTGCCTGCGTGCGTGAGTGCGTGTGCGCGCTCTCTTGGCATGAAAATTCACGGATACCTCGCCCCGTGAACGTAACGATCGAAAAAGAAACGAGATAATCGCGCGATATCGTTGCCGAAACGGGACGTAAGTCGCGTATCCGCTCGGTGAATCTCTTTCTCTCAGTCGCTCAAACAAGCGGACGTACGGACCGAGTCCCGTAATCCTGAATGGCCGCCGCCACCGCTTTCTAGGTTACTGACGGACATCCAGAGAGAGACCGACGGAGAACATTGAAGAAGAAGAGAGAGAGTAGTCGGTAGAACCCCGAACGATAGAGAGAAACGGTGGCAGAGTGTCGGATAGAAGAAGAGGGGGAGTGAGAGGGCGAGAAAGAGAAAGAAAAAGAGAGAGCGAGCGACTGCGACTTTGTGCGGTGGAAAGAGACGCGACGGGTGTGCAAAAGAGGAAGATAGGTACGGAGCGAGCAACCGCGAGCTCGCGCGCTCGCGACTCCATACACGACCGAGTACCGATGTGCGACCACCGAGATACGCGATCACCATCTCCCGGGTGTATTTCTCGCGTTCGTCGCCGATCTCAGATCGGGGACTCGCTGCATGTGGCGGACGAGGCTTAAAATCGTTGCTGTCGCTGCTGATCCTGCTGCCGTCACCACCACCACCACCGTCGCCGCCACCGCCGCCGCCGCCGCTGCCGCCGCTGCCGTTACCACCTCCGTCACACGTCGACATCGAAATCGACATCAAAATCGAAATCGACATCGACATCGGGGCCGAGACTTTACCTCGAAAGATAAACGAACTCGCACTCGTGTCGCCGCTCTCGCACTTGCGTACGCGTGTATGCATCATCCCCTCGACGCAAACGTATTTTAACGAACAGAGAGTGATATATTCCCAAGCTCGTCGCCGCGTACTACCTACCAACTGGTAGTAAGTGGGTGTGGGTTTCGTTCGTATGGCTGTGTGTGCGTGCGCGCGTGTGCTCGCGTGTACGTACCCCGTGTACCTGCGTTCGCGTGCGTCTCTGCCTATGTATGACTGTCGCTTATGTGCACGATCGTGTTAGCCGTGGTAAGTATCTAAAAGAAATTGGATTTTCGCTGGGGGTGCTGACGGGAGGGGGGGAAGGAGTGCCAGTGAAAAACTTGCTCGCGAGAAACCACCTCGCTTTTCTCCATTCTCTCTCTCTCTTTCTCTTTCTCTCTCTCTCTTTACATCTCTATCTCTCTCTCTATTTTCTCTTTGCGCACACAGACATCGACACACACATTCAATTTGGCTCCCGAAAGGCTTCCCCCTCCCCTCCTGCTGTTCAGCGGCGGCTTCACCTTTTATTTTCGCCCTCGAAGCCGCCGTACACCGTAACTCTTCGCATTTTCGTTCCCAGTCCGCCGCTATCGCGTATCGAATGGAATTTCTCGTTGACGCCACCCGTGTTTCACCCGTTCGGAACCATTATCATCCGTTAATCCGTTCCGCTATACATCTCACGCCGTCTACACATCGAACGGAGTTACTCGGTTCGCGCGTCCGCGGCGAACCACCTAGGGAAAGAGCTGAACGTGGCCAGCTAGCGGGTCGGTCGGTATTCCTCGGTGTAGAATATAGAATGATCATTCGTGCGGACGGTACTCGACCGTTTGACAACTACGAACGCCTTCTTCGGACCGCCCACTTCCTCGTGTCCGCCGAGCAACGCAACCTGCGACTTCTCGAAGCCGGTCGAAATACTCGGTTTCTTTTTTTTTCTGTGCTTTTGCTTTTCTATTCCTTTTTATTTAGCCAGCCAGTCTTCCGTCCCTTTGTCTCCTTCGCCAAGAGTCACCCACGCTACTCTACCGTGTTCTCCCCTCGCGCGTAACCTTTTGTGAATCCGCCTCGCTCGAAACGCGTCGTCCCCCCTTCTCGCGTACGCTAACGCGATGCACCCTATCGCGACTATTGCCGACGAGAGAAACTCGCCGCGAATTCGCGCGATTCCGTGTTATCTATACTTCGGAAATCCTTTTGATAGTAATGATTCGTAGCCTCGACGCACCGGAATGATCGCGGTACGAGAAGCAGCGGGAATTTCGAGCGGAAAGGCTTCGAAAACGCTGAGGAAACGTTTTTCTGCATTCGCGAACGCGTCACCGATCTGTCGGAGCCGCCGTGGATACGCTCGCGTTGCTCGAGGACGCGTCGCTGCTCGAAAGACGGAGTGCTCGGTGCTCGAGACGCGTGGTTCGATTCCACGACGCCGCGGATCAGGATTATCGGATTTTCCGGCTGCCACGGCGCGCCGACATTCGCGAATCGATGCGACGCGTCCAGTCGTCTGTCGGGTTTAGTCGAGTTTGGGTCGGGACGGGACACACGGATACGCACGACGCCGATGGTCCCTTTCTCCCGCGACCGAAAGCGGTTGCGCTCGATACCTCGACCAGACAAAATAATCTCTTTTACCGAGAGTTCATCGGTACCCGTCAGCCAACGATTTATTCTTGGATTACGTTATGGAAGCCCGGTCCGCGAGTTTATGTAATAGCGTTCGCACACGGCCAGCGTGCTACCACCGGCAAACCGAAACACGACAGAACGAACCGGAACAAGGCAGAGAGAGGAGAGGCGAATCCAACGATCCCTCGGCGATCCATTATCACCCGTGTCCCCCAAGCCAGAACCGATCTCGACGCCTACCGACGAACGCGAGAGAGGAGGCAGACACGAAACGTTGATCGACGATGGCCAGAGGAAATTCGGGACTTCGAGGTGGCACGGCCACCTCCCCCCCAGCTGCGCGCGTGTACCGCTGACCCAGTTCATAGGGATGGTCTAGGACCTAATTTCTCGCGACTCCGACTAGCCCAGTTTCGACTCGCGGCGTCCGCCACGTCGGGCACGCTCCTCGCACCTGGGTTTTTTCGCGAGCGCGGCTCGCTTCCGCGATCTCCGCACCCGCGGCCAGCCACAGGTGGCTCGAACTTTAAAAGACAACGAGACGACGAGAGGCGACGCGCGCGCCTACGCCCCCGATTAGTTCGCGGGCAAACTTTTCCCCGTGCCGCGGAGGCCGACGCGCCCCAGCGATTCTTACGCTCGCGCTGGCTGCTATAATTAGTCGGCGATGTCCCGCAGGTGCCCATCCAATAAAAGCGTATTCGAAACACCTGTTCCCCCGATGCGGGGAATCGGTCACGGCAATCGGCCCCGACGCCAGCGCCCGCCGATCGTACGAATCGCTGGCACCGTGTCGCGAAACGATCGGCATATGGGTGCCGGCGTTCCCGATCGGCTCGGGAAACCATCGATCTTGTCGGCCGCGTTTTTTTCACGCGAGTTTGGTAACAGCTCCAGCCCACGTTCACCTTTCCCTCCATCTTCGAGGAGCGAATTCGACGGAGGACCCGTTTCTCAACGCTTGCGGACCGAGTTTCTCCTTGTTATGTATGACTTTAATACCGTACACATCCGACCCGTTTGCGGCTTTTGTGTTGCACGCGGCGGTCGACCAAAGGCGGAAGTGTGTCGGTCCTCTCACTCTTCGCGTGTCGCGCCTTCGCCGGCGGGGTGTGCTGCACGGCGGCGGCGGCGACGGCGGCGGGGACTCCTAAGAAAATTACGCGCAACGGCGTGGTCGCGATTCGAAAATATCTCGTTCCAAAGAAGCAGCATCCTTTCCCGTTCACGGACCATGAAATCGCTGTTATCGGCAAGGCGGCGGTTATCCTCGGTACATTGATCGTTAAACGTTATAGGTTTCCGAAGCGCGCGAGCTACCTGGTCCCGCTATTACGCTCGAGGCCCGTGGAAACTGCTAAGTTTCCCAGTTTCGCCCATCCTTCCCGATGCTGTCGGCGATTGACACGCCGGCAGAACCGATAATGGCCGTGCATCGGAACGGTTTTCGATTAACCCCGAAAATTCGAGGGGATTTTCTTCTCACGCCGACTCGCCTTGTCCATGAGGCGGCCGGAGATAATGCTCGCCGGGATTAATAATCTCTCAATGCCGAGGAACAACTTTCGCCAACCTTGTTCCGTTCGGTCCAGCTGAGGTGGAAACGCGCGACTCGTTCGGTCAGCTCGACGAGATCGATCGATCGCGCAGTTTCGTTTTCCGCGATTTCGTTCGTACGGCTTCCAGTTCGGTGCGATCGTCTGAACGCCGGCACCGGGGGCAACGAACGTTCGCCGTTTTCACAATCGGAATGGAAGAAAGCGTCGCTTTTCCGACAGATTCGAGGGATCTAACGCGCGAGCACGCCTCGATAGGAAGAGCGACGCTAATCGTAAGTAGGGAGAGAATCGCGATAGCGGTCGGACGAACGAGAGTCGAAGTTGCCCCGGCGATACGTTCGGAGGAATGGCGGGCTACAAGGTATGATTCACTCTCGCCTACCTGTGTAAGTTCGGCCGGCCCATTTCGACGGCCGAGCTAATGCAACGCTGGGTCCGTGTCCTCGTTCGCGACTGATCGTAAAATATTGTTTCGCGTCGCGCCTCGGGACCGACGTGTTTCGTGCGTGACGGTGCTCCATTGTAATCGTTCTCGAGCCGATTCGGAATGAAACCGGTGATCGGTGACCGCCGTGGCAGTCGACGCGTTAAACGGTGCCTCCGTCGTTCGTCGACGGGAAGTCTTGGATCGATCGTCGGTGCCCCGTTCGCGGGCCGAGCGGAACGTGAGCGCGCGGTAGAGATACGCCGCTCGATCGAGAAGCGGGGACGGCACTGTTCTAATTGAACGCACGGTTCACCGCGCATACCAATTAATAAAGAGCGGCCCGGCGATCGCGGATGGACCGGATGCACCGTTATCAAGCACCGCGTTCGATAAGCGGGACTTTGTTTTTCACTGGAGTACGGCAAACGAAAAAGAAGACGCGAGCGAGTCGGCTGCTGCAGCTCGAGAAGCGTTCGAACCTTTCGAACGGAGCCGACCGGTCCAGCCTGCGCACGCGATAGGGCGCTAGGAAATGAATCGAATATCGGTGCTCGTTCCTCGGCGCGACTGCAACCACGAGCGAACCTATAATAATACCGTTTCCACCGGAAGGTACATCTTTCGGTCACCGCATCGCCTCGCCGCTCGATCGTTCACGTGTACACGTTCTGTTTCAGGCGTAGGGGAAGAGGTTACACCGTTAAAGCGTCGGAGGGTTTGAGGCAGTGAAACTGGCTGGCCTACAATGTCCGCTAGTATGCGGAGCACTCTGCAAACGGTTCCAGAATCAGTGCCGGCCGACCACGTCACAAACTCCAAAGTAAGTTTCAACGTTTGGCGAAAGTCCGCTTACAGTAATGTCCGTTTTACTCGTTGTTTTGTATTCAGGGACGAAACGGTGACAGAGAGTTCGCGCGATAAATTTGCCCCGCGTTGTTCCCCTGTTAACTTGTTTCCGTTTTCTTCCCCGACTACCATCCGCGTACAGTTATTTTCCGCGGATTAACGCCCGGTAACGTCGCTCCGGAGGCGAACCGTTTCTCGACCTTTCAACGTTCATCTCGCCCGCCCTGCAAATATGCCACGGGTGAAACGAGAATTTCACGAGCGACCCTATGATCGATCGCATCGCGTTTGCTCGCGCCGCGGACGACGGCTCCGTTACGCGCGAAGACGTCGCGACATTCGCGCACGTTCCTCCTTTAAACAAACCCGCGATTCGACCGTTGAAAGTCGAATCGCGTTCCATCGGAAGCTCGTCACCGTTTCGTCGATCGATAATGTGCCTTGTCACGCGAAACGCGTTAAGGGTACGCGGTTGAACGATTACGCTCGGAGCACGGATCGCGGGCTGCGGTAACCGGCGGCATCGGCGCTCCGACGCCGGCGAGCGCGGATGGAAATGAACAAGTAGAGAGGACGGTACCGTTTCCCGGCCGATTACCGCAAACTCGTCCGGCCGAGCTAATCGTGATTGTAATCGTGCTCGTGACCGCGCATAAACATGTTTTTTTTTTGGAAGTGGTGTTACTTTGCGACGATCGCGTCGTTTCGTGCTGTTTCGTGACGTCTTTTGGTTAACGGATCGGGGTGCTCGGCTGTTGCACTGTACTAACGCTTGCCCGAGGAGGAGAAGGAAACGATCGAGACGATGGCGCGCGACGGTACGCGACGACACGCGGCATCCTTCCAGCGAGCTGTGCCGGCGCGAACTTCGTTTCACGAGTCGGAAACGAGTCGCGCCCGGCCGCGGGACGGTGACCACTCGGTTGAACAGGTTTTCACGATTGCTCGCTTTCGAATTTTCTCCCGGCGAAGGCCGCGGGAACACGCGTTTTCGCGTTCATCCGCTCCCGCCGCGTCCAACGCCTCCGAGGAGGATCGCCGCGCGAACGTTTCGCTCCATCGGCGTCCTTTGCGCGCGCGAGTATGCCGACCGTCGCCGATGGAAAGTGTCCGATGCGTCGCGATGCTCGATTCGATCCTACCGGTAGACCTTGAATAGGGCTCACCGGCCGAATATGGTTTCGGTGGTACGGTCGGTGACATCGAATCGGCGTTGACGGGTCTCCCGCCATCGATGTCGCCATCGCGTTACCGGTTAGGAAATCCGCTTCGACGGCGCGATCAACGGAAGCTGACCGGCGAGGCGAGCGAGCGCGAAAGTTCAATGGCTGTCGCGATTCGCCGAGCAGATCGTTAGGAATAACGAGCCGATTCGAAACCGCCGCGGATATGCGGACGTTGCGCGTTGACCCTGACCCGAACGACGGTTCGCGTTACCAAAGGACGACATCGATCCAGCGTTAATTGCCGTCATCGACGTAACGCCTCGGCGGAGAAACTCGCGTTACCTCGCGACCAGACGGCAGTCTCCAATCGCGACGATGCAACCGTCAGAACGACGTGCATGGCCGCCGGTCGTTTACCAACGATACCCTCGCATTTGTATCGCTCCCGAGCGCATTCCCCACTCCCGAGTGAATCCCTCTTTCCCTGGCCGACGACGATTCTCCTCGACGATTCTCTTGAACAGGGCGACACGCGACGCGCTCGATCGTTACCGTTCGCAATTGTTGAGCCTGACTTTAGTCGACGACGAACCGGCCGTTCGTACGCCGCTGCAGCGTCCCACCGACTCATCGGTTGCGTCTACAGTTTGGGAGATGATTCGATGTTCGTCGGAACGACACAGGGGCGAGAGGTGTCCCTCCAGTTTCGTAGTGTGCACTGGTTACGTGTAACTAATCGAACAGGAAACTACCGAAAATATCGGGAAACATGAAATAGAACCAACAGCGTGCTGAGTGAGGAAGAACGGAAACTGATCAATCGGCCGAATTCCTGAGCCTAGCCATCAAGATCCAGCGGTACCGAAATCATACATACTGGATAAGGTTCCCAGCTCGATTCGAGTAATTCGGAAACTTGGATCGATCGGCAGCGTCCGACGCGGCGCCGTTCAAACGCGATTGGGTCGATATCAACGGATTATCGGTTCGCCGGCGTTCGCGCGTATCAGCTGACACCTAAGTTTAGCCATTCCATTTTCTTCGGAGTCGTATATACAGAAAATTATTCGTCGAGCGTGAATTTAGTCCACGGCATTCCGCCAATTCGCCGGACCCTGACGCATTTGTCGTTCGTCGCTCGTCGCTCGAGCATTTACCAACTGGCCACGGTCGTTTCGCCGTTTCACCTGACTCGAAATTATGCTCGCCCCGAGAACGATCCATTCCGCGTTCGAAGGGTCTTCTCGAATTACGAGAATCGGGTCGCGCCGTCGCCGCCGCCGCGACCGGCGGGACCGGCGGATCGAAATTCGATCGAGGGAAACGCTCGATCCTCGGAAACTCGTTTGCGGGGGTGTAGCGACGCTGGCCTGTCTCGCCGATAAAAGCCGCGCCGCGCGCCACGCCGGTCCGCCGAACGTTTCCGCGTATGCGGTAATCGTCGCGGTGCACCGATAGAGTTTTAAGTCGGTTCGCGACGTTTGCCAAGGTAACGCCAGATGGCGATCGCAGTCTTTTCGTTCGGATCAGCGCGACGCGAGAGCAGAGACAAAACCGATCGACGGGGACGGGCGCGTTCTATTGGCCGCGCGCGGCGTCGCGTATCTCCATCGATTAAACCTTCGAACCGGCTATAATTCCATCTCAGCGGCGCGAAAGCGAAAGGAACTTTGTTCGACTTTCCGAAGTTCAGCTCGAACCTCTTCGTGTCGCAGGCGAGAGAGCCTTGTGCCGCCGCTATTAATCAAGGGAACATTATTTTCTTGGAGAACCGTTCGCGGCTTCTGACGTAATCTCGACGCTTCCACCCATCTTCGCCGAGATTGGAGTTGAAGTTATAACTAGTGCCTCCTGTTAGGGGATCCTCAGGGTCGCCTTTGGCTCCGTTGTTCGAGTATTCGATGAATTTCCTTTCGAAAATCTCGTTTCGCGAGGGGCCGCGGGCAGAAGTCCTAGGCGAAGTCCCATTCCGTCGGCCGAAGGAATCGGAGTCCGTCCGATTCGTCGAGAAATTTGTCTGTCGGGGAGTTCTCGGCTAAAAGGATTACGAGAGACCGCCTCATCAGGTGGGACTCGCACGTAAGACTGTACGGACAGGTAGCTGGAGGATGGGGAGGAGCGGTGGCCGCCATAAATGGCAGCGCAGCCGGGCATAGAGAATCAATTGTCCCCGTTCTCGCTCAGCTTCTCGACGCTGTCGTGGCACGGTCCTTGCCAATTGTTCTCAAGTCGGGTTCCACCTACGAGAAACCGGCGTGGTTGACCTCGTGGAACGACCACGCCGCTGTTCACTGTCCACGGAACTCGGCTGCACGCGCTTCCACCGCGCGGGCCGAGATTTTGCCAGGCGACGCGGCTGGAACGATGAATCGCGCAGGAAACATGGACCGATCGAAAACCGCGTGAAATCGAGGCTTGTTTTCCCTCGCGCGTGACCGAGCGGCTCGACTTTCATCGCTAAACGAGAAAATCTCGCGCGATTTCCCCGCCGAGGGTGGGGAAACCTCCGTGTCTTTCTCGTTCGACGTCCACGCGAGGCCCGTAACACGGTTCTTTTCGCCGTGCCTACAGGTTTTCCCGTTTCCGTCGCGTATCGAGAAGGAACCGCGCGATCGCGCCGACGCGATAGGCGACGAAAACGTTCGGGAATCGATCAACCACGCGTACCGGGTTTAACCCGACACGGTATTCGAGTTCTTTCACGGCTCGGGAGCAATTTGCGGTAAGAAAGCAGATGGTAACCGCAAACCGGGCTGCGCGTCGCTCCGTTCGTGCATCCGTGAACGGTCTTAGGTATCGCTCGGTTCCGTTGAAATTTCGTGAGCGCGTCTCGTGGCTCGGATTTACACGAGAAATAAGATCATTCTCTCGCGGTACGTCGCGAGGTTTGCAGCCAGCGATCGTAAGCGATTAATTAAAGTCTAATTAGCTCGCGTCCTCTATCGCGGCGTTTTACACCGATTGATCGAATAACATTATTTTGTTCGTGTTTCTCCTATAAATACCGGCAACGTGCATCGCCTTGTCGCGTCATCGTCGCCGACAGCGATGTCCCCTTTAACTTAAACGTTATTGGCCCCGCGTTTTCCTCGGCTGCGGCGCGCTGTGGTCCGTTTAACGCTGATCCGTCGAAAACTGCGAGCGATACACTCTCGACCCTCTCGATCCGCGGCAGAGAGGGTGAAGAATTTTTTTGCAAATTAATCGTATCTCGAGAAGGCCGGGCTACCTAGCGGCGTTCGTCGAACGAGGATTCGTCCCGTGCTCGGCGAGGGCCTCGAGTGAGCTATATCGGCTCGCTGGAAATTATCGCTAAAGCCTGACGAGAAACAACACCGATAGCTGCAACGGCCGCTCCGGCGAGAAACCGCGCGCTGGAAAACTCCAGGCTCTTTTTCGTTTCGTGGCGTATCGGTCCCGAATGGAATTACGTAACGGAGCTCGGCTTCGCTCAGTCGGTTCTCCTTCTCGGAATCACCGTCGTCACGGTGAGATCACCGCAAAAGCGATCTCGCGATATCGACTCGAAAACGCCTGGGAATCGTGCGCGAGTCTCTCCGCTCGATCGGATAATGCACGTTCAACATCGCGCCGATGTTTTTCGCAACCGCGGGATCGCCTCGCGAGCGAAAAGATAAGAGAACACACGACACGATCGTCGCGTCCTTGACACGCGTTACCTACCGGTTAATTTCCATGGATGATATATCGATACGGAACGAAATCGGCGCCGATGTCGGTGCGTTTTTCAGATCGAAGAGGCGAGAAAGAACGTCTCGTATCTCGTTCACCTGATCTCCGCGTTCTCGGCGAAAGATTCGCCGGAGCGAATTCGACGCTGCATTTTTTCAAGATCCCTTCTATATCGAACGTAATGTCAGGGTCGCGGTTCGGCCACTCCGCATCGATTACGTCTGAAAAATGGATGCGACAAAGGTTACGTCTCGGTACGAACCGCCGCCTCGTTCACGCCTAAAATGTTCTCTCCTTCGAAAGGAAAGCCTAACGACGCGTAGTGACCGTTAGGCGGATAATTTTGGTGCTTAGCGCAAACTAGAAAGTCTCAGTGTTTCATTCATCCGTGAATCATCGCGCGGAGTGACGTGGAGTAGTGCTAAATCGTTGACGGAACATTACAGACGTCAAAGTTTCTATTGAGAATTTATTACTCGATTCGATCGTCGAAAGTACGGAACGGTTATTGATAATTTCAGCTTATTACATACTGCTGAGGTATACGTCCGTAGTGAATATCGAATCTAAATCTTAACAAACTTGTACAGTTTGATTGACCAAGGAAATGCGCTCGACTGACCATCGATGAAATCGTTGCCTCTCAATCATACTTTACCTAACCGGTACTCGTTCAAAAATAAAATTCAAGGTCTTGACACGCGGAAATATTAATATTTGCTTACTACAGAGTACAATGTGGCCCTAAGTTTTTGTTGATCCAAAAATTAATCATAACGATCTGCACCGACTGCGCTCCCCCACGTTTATGCACGCCCACTCTTCGGGATTTACGCATTTCCCGTGGCTACATGTGTATACGGGTTTGGGGGATCGATAAATCGAAGGGTAAAGGCACGTTGCACGTGTGTGAAGTTAATAATAATATCACGAGTCGCGAGGACCGCGCGAAAACCAGCCGTCGATCAACAACAAAGGCGCGTTGCCGAAATTCGCGGCAATATTTTCGTCCCGGCTATCCGCGAAAGAAAAGAATGCGATCCGCCCCCCAGAAGATACGAGCGAGCGTTGCGACCACCATCGCTTTCTTCCGGGGTTATCGCGTCGCGAGCGAATTTCGAGAAAATCATTCCGCGGCTCGAGTCGCGCGTCGGGTCTCGCGGACGAGAGCCGACGGTTTCCATTCACCGAAACGGGACGTTAACGGTAGCGATGACGCGCAGCCGGTCGCCGCGATCGCGTCACCTTCGCCAAACCGACTGGTGGCTCAGAACGTTCGGAGAAAAGGTTGTGTTAATCACCGGACAAGCTCACCGAACGAGACTCCGGTCCGCGTCGCGAGGCGTTCCCCAACCGATGACACGCCGGGAACATCGCACCCGCGTTCCGAACTAGAGCGGAAAACAGCTCGTAACGTAACACCGAGCGCGTTCTTCCCGATCGATCGAGGCGTTCTTCCCGCGAAAGGCTGGCCCCGCGCGATCATCTCGCCACGAGAGACCGTAATCCGACCATTAACTGGGTTGATCTTGCCGCCGCGCAAAGGGAACGTGTCAAGGATTTCTGCACGTATACGACTCGGGGATCGATAACTCGGTTCCCTCTTACGCTCGATTCGAGTCACCGGGCAATTGCACTTTCGAGCGGAATTTAAAAGCGAAGGAACCGCTCCGCGGCCGGATCACGGCCTCGCCGCACGGAATCGGCTTCCCTGCTTCCAAGGGGGTGCGAGCGCGGCGACCCGCTTCCGCCCCGATCGGCCCTGCCCGACGGGAAACCTCGTGATTTTTCTTAAACAGCGAACCGAGCAGCGTTACGGGAACGCTGGAAAGTTGAACGAATTTACCTTGACATTAAGCATATTAGCGGCGCGCTGGTCTCGAGAGGCTTATTCCGTGCATGTTGTACGATGCGCCGGGTCTTGAAGTCAATTAATCTAATGGATCCATCTCTCCGCCTCTCCGGCGAGTATCACCTTCCCTTACCTCCGCGATGCCGCTCTCTCTGCGTCTCTCCCGCACCCGTCACCCTCGCCCCCTCCCGCTCCGCTCGCTCCCTTCTCTCTGTCCTCGTCACCATACTCTTTTCCTCTAAACGCATTCGTTGCACAACGAACGCATCTAGGCGCGGTTCGGTCGCGTTTAATTTCTATTCGAGCGGTGGCATCCGATGCACGTATAAACGCATGCACGTCCAACGGTGCCGTACGTGACCGGATTAAACGCAGGACGAACAAAGGAGGTCCGCAATCGGACTCGCGAGGCCTCGTCGCCGTCGTCGGCCGCTCAACGAAAGTCACGAGAAACGTTTGCGCGATTTAATATCGACGTTCATTGAAGCGATTGAAGCGCGGCGCTGTTCCGCCCCGCGGAGCTCTGTTTACCGCGCGGGGTCATGGGATTTTCGTGGGGCGCGTTTTCGTCGAGCGGCGCCGGGGTCCGATCGGCCGGCCGAAACGATCCGCGTCCCGTCCGCGAAAATGTTTGCCTCGCGACGCGTTCCTGCGCGTAACTCTCCCGGTTGCGTGGCCATGCGTGCACGCGTGCACGAGACTACGCGTACGACGCGACGGGGAGGCCGGGTGCGAGAGAGAGCGCGCTCGAGGCGGGCAGGGAGCGCGAGAAGGAGAACGGGCGAAACGGAGAAAGAGTGGAAGAGAGACGGAACGAGAGAGGGTGGGAGGAGGGACGAGCGTGTCGGTTGCGGTAAGATCCAGTGCGAAAGAGCTGGGCTCGAGCGGAGCTCGCGCGTCCTCGTGGTTCGCGCTCGTTCCGCGGCCGTTCCGCGCTCAGTAGGTACGAGACTCGCGATCGAGCAGCACGTTCGTTCGACCCGTTCGCGAGTCTCTTCTCGAGCCGGCGTATCGATCGCGATCCACCCTTCCTGCGACCCCTCGGAATTGATTTCGAGCGGCCGACACGGTGAACGGAACGAAACGGAGCGGAAGAGCACGTGGCAGCGCGCGACCACCCCCCTCGCGAACGCGTTCTTTCGGTCTCGCGATGTGCCGCTAGGATCCGAGAGTGTTGGAGACGACGGTGTGCATATATGTGTTGTACGCGTGCGTGAGAAAGATCCGTGGAAACGGCTCGGTCTCGTACGAGATGCCGCGTGCCTCCTGGGACGGTGAACGGAGCCGTTTAAGGTACACCGTGTTCCCGCGTTGCATCGGCGACCGCGATCCTGCCCGATCTCTCTCTCCCAGCTGGACGCAAACTCCGCCGCGATCCCTCTGTCTCGAGCGATCGAAGGAGGTTCGATCGTCGGGCGAGTCGCAACGGGCCAGGCTTGATCGAACGAGACGGACGTCGCCGCGTGGATTGGATTTCGACGCGATAACAGGTCTCGCCGAGGAATGTATCGAGGAACATCGGTTTAGCCGCATTAAAATTATCTAGTCCCGCCGTACCTTGACCACGCGTGTATCGCGCGTTCATCGGTCTCGCAGCGCGTCGATCGATTCTATCTCGATTTGGTCTACACCGACGAGTAAACCGCGACGGGACAACGGTCGGACGGATCGGGAAAACGAATTCCCGGCCGTCTCTGTTTAGCCCGACGCCGCTGATTTCGAACGTTCCACTTTTCCGCCGCTCGTGGGCATCGACGCGCAGGTTTATCGTAGGCCGTGCACGTACCGATCGGTCGGTCGAACCTACGCGAACGGCCGATCGAACGGAGGAACGATAGGTGTACGTAGCGTGGTCGGTACGCGTTGCCTTTTAATTTGCCTTCCGTTGACGCAACAGGTTCGTCGACGGCCGTCGCGTCGCCGTTTCGGCGTAGATTTTTTTCCGCTTTATCGAGCGCCGCCAGTGGAAACATTGCCGGGGTCCCGTTTGTTTTCGTTTCGTTTCGCTCGTACGTCGGCGGAGATTAACTCGATCGTTCCGCGGCGGAATCTGACGAAACTCTTCTTCGGATAACGCCGCAGATAACCGCGACCGCGTTGCATCGCGGAGGTTGCGAAATTCGATCGAGAGCGGAGGATCGGAGCCGACTCCGATAATCGGTCGGAATCGTAGAAAGCGGCGGCGGACGTGTAGCATTCCTGTAGACGCGTCAGCGCGTTCGCCGTAGGAAACGAGGAAAGCGGTTAATAAGTGTTCGGCACGCCGCAAAGCGCCTAGAGGATAGCGGGGTCTCGTGGCTCGGACGTGCGTCATAGTCGAAACGCAATCCCCGTTCGCTCGGCTATATAGTCTAAGGTTACGTGCTTGTCCGCGTATCGAAGAACTGGCCTAATTCGTTTAACTTAACGGCATTAGGAAGTCGCGCGCTCTCGCTCCCACTCCGCAGCCGCGCGCGATTCCACGTCGTGACACGCCGCTCGCGGGGAAACGCGTCCGCCTGTTCGTTGCTCCTGGAGAACGACCTCTCGTCGCGGAAAGACCGGTGTCCGCGAGTCGGTTTTTCGGGAGTGCGAGCGAGTGAAACGGCCGCGGCGAGGGAATCAGCGGAGAATTCGAGTCGGCGAGATGCGAGGGAAACTCGCGGCCGCCTCGGCGAAAGTCAGCTGCTGCTGCTGCCGCCGCGGTTCAATGCTTGCGAGACGACGTCCCGCGTTCGCGTCGGAAACACGTCCGTCCCGCGAAACAGCCTCGTTACGGTAAACGCGATGGAATTGCGCGTAATTCCGGAGTAAACCGAACAGACGCGGATAGCAACGAACTCGCTCTCGGAGTCGCGGGCTGTGCGCGTCCGGTTCCATTTAGGCTCGCACGAGTGCAATCTGCGAACGATCGGAACGCGTTTAGGATCTCTCGCGAGGCCTGCTCTCTTCGTTCGGAGCGTCGGAGAGAGGAATCGACGATACCCGCTCGAGATCGTTTCTTCGAATTGCCCGTCTGGACGAGGCCGAGCGGATCGTTCTGCGCTAAATTCGAACGGAAATTGCGGCAGATGTCGTTTACGCTTGATTCCAGTCAATGACAGGTGGTTCGCTTAAACGGATCCCGACGTAAGTGGATCCGCGTCTCCTTTCCCCGATACGAAATCTCCGCTTATCCGAAGAGGTTAACTCCGATCGCGTCGGTTGCGCAACTATTTTTATAGATTCTCCTCCGAGCGTCGAGGGTAAGAGGCAAGGCCGATCGCTGGATTATCGAACGTCCCGCGATTCTTGCGTCACCGACGGGAGAGCCCGCTCTCGAACGCGCTCCGTCGATCGGCGGATCGTTTCTTTCGGCGTCCGCTTTCTTTGTTCGTCGATTGGTCGCGTGCCCGTTGTTCCCGGCGGATTACGTTGCCGATCGATAGGGGACGCGCGCATAACCTTCGATTCGCCGCGTTCGCGGAAAGCACCGTCGTCGACGGGCCGATACCGATGCCGGTGATCACGCGACGCGGCTCGTGGATCGCGAACAAAAACGGCTGGCACGCAAGTAACGCGTACCGAGGGTGACGCGTTTACCGCTTCGGCTCGGCGATCGTTGCCGCAGGTCTCTCTAGACTAGATCTCGATCTCGACCCGGCCGCGACAGGCAGGATTCGCCGACTCTCCGGTCGATCGCGATAAGGAGAACGCGGCTGGCCGACTCCGTGCCGCGAATCGCAGACGAACGCCTGGCCAGCTGAAACTCGAAACTCTCGCGACTAACAAAAAATCATCGCCTTCCACCTGCCGCGGCCAGCAGCCGGCAACACCTGCGCTCTCGCGGTATTATCCGGACCCCGCGCGGGCACACGCTGGACGAGTTTCGGCAACCGAAGCGCCGAGAAAAAGATAAATCGAAAAGAGAGGCTCGAGGCAGTGGGAGAGGCGGACACCGAGCAAAGCAGCGGAGAGGGTGAGGGACGGCACGCGCGCTTCGATTTCGACGGTCTCCGAGCTGTTCGTCGCGCTGCCATTCCGGCCCGCACCGGTCCAGCCGTCGTTGCAGCGATATTTCTTTCCGCTCGCAGATACCCAGCCGCGACACGGTCGGCGCTTTAACGAACGCGATCCAGTGAATGCCGCGCGCGACACTCGTCGATCCCATTTCTGTGCGGAGAGTGCCAGCCTGGAACGACCGTAGAACGATACATCCTCCCGCCGGAGGATACCCCCTTGCGAGATCGCTCGAGGATCACGGACGACTACGCGGGAACAGGATCATCTTCGATTCGTCTTCCGAATCCTCTTTCGTTCCGATAACGAGTGATTCGCGTGGTCTCCCGAGGAGTGCGGCGGAGGTCCGTGGTTTCCACACGCTGCTGGCTAGAAAGATATCTCGGAGAGCTGGAAACCTAGCTTGCGGATAAGAGCGATAAACGCTTGCGAGGAGGACCGCGGCGCAGCAGCCCGTCTCGCAACCGCGACAACTCGCCTGTTATGTACGTGACGGAATCGGCTGGTCACAAAGTGGCACCGATGCCCGCCGCGAAAGCGAAGATGCTCGAGTACAAACCGATTAACGAGCCCGGCGAACGCGGCGGCGCCGGCGGGGGTGGCGGCGGCGGCGGGGCGCATCTCGCCGCCACCGTGAAGAACACCTTCCGGCGGCTACTTCGCCGCACCAAGAGCCATCGGGACGCGCCGTCCACGAACGCCGCAGCCGTGACCGGGACCGGGACCGCAACCGCGCGACCGCCGAGTGGAAATCCCCCGAACAACACGGTTACGGTCAGGAACAAGCCGAACAACGCGAACGACCCGATCGCGAGGAGATCTCAGCCCCCCCTCCCGCCGTCTATCGCGCAGCACTCGGCCAGAACCAGCAAACGACACTCCAGGCCACGTGTTTCGCTCCAGGTAAGAGAACGACGTCGGCCGAGCCGCGAGGAGAAAACTTTTCCACGGTGCGCGCCGCTCTTCTCCGCGAACCGAGCCGCGTTTTCCGTTTCCCCTTGATCGGCTCACGGTTTACGTAACCACAATTTAGAGGCTGCAACCGTGCACCACCGATCTATCCTATTCGTTCCTTCGAGGAGTTCCGAGAAGCCTGTCGACGATTGCGCAACCGATTAGGAATTTCGCGGGTAGAACAACGACGCGCTGGGGTATCTGCCCGGTCCGAGCGGCTGAAATTAAAAACAGGTTTATACCGAGGTGTTGTAATAGAATATACGCCAGTGTAACATGATCGTGTGTAATGATATGCAATTATAGGGCATGTAACGATACATTTGTTCGTATAAGTTATATGTAATTTCATATATATATTTCATTGGAAGTTATGTGTTTGTATATGACATATTGCATGATACGATGTGTAATACGTAGGAAGGAAACGTCGATGGTGTGCTAGTTACATCTACGTACGGATATTCACGTACAGATTCATGGTAAAAAGGCAATGAACTGTTAAAGAGTACACACTTGAAAACCATTGAATCCAACCGTAAAACGAATAAAAACTGACCGACTTTCGCGAAAGTTCAGCACTTTCCACGGTGCATCAAGGATGACTCATCAGGACATTGTTCCCCTATATTCAATTATCTCAAACAACAACAGTTTTACAACTTAGATAAAACTCTGAACAATAGCCTTTAGCCGCCTAGATCGTGCGGATACCGCACCGCGCGACGTCCGCCCGATTTTTGGCCAATTTCGGGTGCGAACGGAGCGATGCGGGTCGACGAGACCGAAAGGCGAGCGTGAATGCGAACGGCGATCCGTCGTTTCGGCGAATCGGCCGGCCAGTTAACGACACGATTGCCGTCGCGACGGATCTGCGTTCGATTATTCGCGACGCGAGGCCCGAGCCGTCTCGGTCGTCTCCTCGAGGTCTCACCGTTTCGTCGCGCGCGTCTTCGACCTCCGCCGCGATAATTACTTCCTCCGCGGCGGAACAATGGGTTCTCGCGCATTGTCGGCTCAGCGATGCGTTCGTCGTCTGGTGGCCGCGAGAGCTCGTCCCACGACTTCGATCGCTTCACGCGGGACGCACGACGGTTGCGCGTGTTCCGTCTTTCTTTTCGCGTGGAACTCGGGCTCGTTCAGCCGTTACGCTGTTTCTCCGAACAACAATGAACACGCCAGCCATCCGATCTATCGCCGGCGATTACGTTCCTCCACTTGTCGGCTCGCCGGTGCGCGCTCTCGCCGCTCCGCACCGGCGAGACCGCGCCGTTCGCCGTCCAGACTAAAGCGGACAAACCCCGACATCCTTTCACCGCGCAAGAATGCGCCCTCGCGACAGCCATCCGCCCGACCGTTTCGCGTTCCCGGCGATTAGCGGACCTAGAAAACGATTTCGAGGAAACCAGCGCGCGCCGCCGATCCGGCGAACAGCGCCGACATTTTCGCGCGAGCCTGCCGCAGAAACGCTGTCGTGGAAGCCGAGATAGCGAAAGTTACGACACGTAACCTTGATAGATCGTGAACTCGCCGCACGATTCTATCGCGTCATCGAGCCAGCGGAACGAAACGAATTTGTTTGCTAAAGCGCGCGATTAACGCTGCGCTGCGATCTAGGCGGCGAGCGTTTCGCAACGACGCGCGATGCAATTCTTCTGCAAGTCGGGACTCGAGCGATGAGTGCGACACCCTCGCTTCCAGCGGAAGTCCTTTCCCTCTGTTAGCCTGGAAATTGACCGTCGAACGGGACGTTTCCATCGTTCCGTCCGATCGTCGCGTATCGCGGGTACGTCACTGGCCACTCCCACGCTTGTCCAAGAAACACAGACCTCGTGCCACAGCTTTCGACGGTAAACAGCGTGACGTAGAATTATTTACTCGCTCTTCGATCGCCTTATCGGCGCCCGGACACGCGATGGTCCCAAATGGCCCAAACCTCGAAATATACTTCGATGAAAGTAAGAGTCCGTGCTCGGGGACGATCCGGGTCGCTGATTGCGAATCTGAACTTGAAATTTTCAGCAACAAAGCGGCGAATCCGACACGGCGGGTGTACATAAAAAAATAGTCGGTAACATTAACTCTTCGTGACGGAATGTTGACGTTTTGTCGAGACGAAATTTTCATATTTGGAGTAGCGAGTTGCGAACGAATGACTTAATTACTTGCATAACAAGAGACCAGTGTATAGTCTCCTATTGTTCTATCGTCGAAGCACACGATGCATAGTTTAGCTTCATATGTTGCAAGTCTCGCGCACGAATTACGAATCTAAATTTAATGTTCAAGAATGACTGGTAATATTCCTTGCTCTTCGTTCTATGAAATCGCGCTTAACCACAGGACAACTGCGTGACTAATAATAGCGATTCTCCAAGCCCGGAAACTTCGCAGCGAAATCTCTACCCCTGAACATCCTCATAGATATACTTTGAGGTACCCAACTCAAAAATAAACTTGTCGCCGGCGGGAAGCTCATTTTCGAGGTTCCGGGCCGGTTTTGACGATTTGGGACCACCGTGGGACAGTCCGAAGCCTCTCGCGTAAGGCGTTGTTATCGTTCGCCGTGGGACGGACAGACGTTCGGAGGCACTCGTCGCGGCGACAACGAGAAAGAAGGAAAAGAACCGTGTTGTCGGGGAAATTAGTCGCCGTTGCGTCGTGCCCAGGCGATTCTATAAATATTGATGCGTGCAACGCGGAGCTGTGTTTGTCGCGGCAGATACGGTGGGATAGAGATTGCCTTATCGAGAACGGAGCGGGAAGATTGCGCGAACGCGAAGCTTCCGCGCGACCAATAGGTAGTTTTTTCCCCGCTTTTGCGCCTCGCCGCAGCGGACGGCCGCCAGGGCCGAAAGCTCGCCGGTTGTAATGGAAAATATTGTTCGCCGACACCGGTTCGCGGCGGCGGCGGCGGCTCTCGAATCCGCTTTAAACGATTCACTTCCGCGACGGGCATCGGAGGGGGCCGTCCATGTTGTCGCGAGCAACGCTCGCACGAACGCTGGATGGGAGCTTGATCAAGGCCGTTTTCATCCAACAGCCGCAACTGGCTCGAACGCCGACTCCCCCGGCCGAACGGTCCCGTATTGAACGCGATTTTCAACCGAACGCTCGCACTCCAGTGAACATCGAGAACCTCTTCGCCTTTGTTCCCGGTCGCTTCCGCCGTCGACGTGCCTCCCCGTCGAAGACGAGCGGGGACGAGACTCGCCGAGCGAAACGGGGAACCAACGTTGCTAACTAAGGCGTCACGCGTGACACGCGAGTCATTCGGTTACGAAACGGAAATTCGATGGCTTACGCGAGTGCACCGGGAATCGATGCCAGCCGTTATCTCGCTGCACTTGTCGCCACGCCGCGCCGTTTTACGGGAAAAAGCTCGGCAAACATGCTGGCGCCCGCCGATCTTTTAATTCCCAAAGATGTCTGATTGCGAATTGCCGCGGCCTACGGCAGCCGCGAACAGCTTTCGCTCTAATCCTTGTCCAAACGAGACGGAGTCGCGTGAGCGCTCATCTTTTCGAGCGTGCCCGCTCGCGTCAAGCTGGCGCACATTTTTCCGGACGATCGAGGCGGAGGCCGCGTTAATCGAGTCGCGTCACGGTTGTAATCCGACACGACAACAGCCGCTCGAAATCGAAATTTGTTCGCGTCTCTGAACATGCAACCCATTCTTGGACTGTTCGCCGTAGGTGAATACCGTCCTATAGAGGGCTGATCGGGAAAATAGATGTTTATCTATGGAAAGTTTCCTGTCATCGGTAATTTGAGAAATGTGTATTGAAATGTCTAAATTCTGATATTTATTACAACTGCAGTGTTTACTGAATTATGGTAATCTCTTCGTTTCTAAGGTTCATTGACATTTGACCCTTCGCACTCGAAAGTTTTTCAATGGAAATATTCAACGTTTCCTGACGAGATATAGGTCATATCGTTTGAAACTAATCTAGCGATAATTCATAGATAAATTAAGCAACGGAGATATTTAAATATTTCACGTAGCAATGCAAACTTCTATTTGAAATATTAAATATTCAACTACATAGTTCTGTTGTATCGAATCATGTGGTGACTGAGAGACCCCTCGAGTGCAAAGGGTTAATCCTTTGCGGACGAAGATTCTCTAAAGCATAGAAAATCCGCGGACTGTCAAATCAGACATCGAATGCTTAAATAAAAGAGAATAAGAAAACTATATACTCTCGCTGTTCGAGTTGAATCGTCTGTCCGCAGCTTAGTGTTACGAACACGAAAGCATAATCTCGACAGAATATCGACACCCGTCCGCAAAGGGTGAAGAACCAGAGCACATCAAATAGATATCGATTGCAGAAAGTCGACTTTTTGGCAGAATGTCACCTACTTTGCCGATGCGGAGCCCGCTACGCGTCCCGTCGATCGTTCAGCTATAAATCGCGGGTCTAAGGGATTATTTATTTTCAACGCGCGTACTCCGCACGCTCTACTTACCACGATCTTCGTGTAGCCAGCGGCCGGCTCGGGAATAGACTGAAAGCTGCAGGCGTGCCTTTCGCGTCGCGTGAAACAGTTTAATGTCTTCGCGTATCGGCGAGCCGGCCGTTTTGATTTGCATTTCGGTCGATCGATCGAAACCACGGAACGATCGTTCGTCGAGAGAATTTCCCGAGCCAGTCGAGAGAGTACGGGGGACAGGCTCGAAAGCAAAAGCTCGGAACGAGCGTAGCGCGTGCCTGGAACGAGCGAGCGCGACCGCGACGGTGCATCGCGAGCGAGCGCGGCGCATGCAAATATTTTCGCGCGTGATTCGGCTCTAATTTAAACGCGCGGTGGAGCCCGGTTTTCACCGGGCCGTTCGGGGAATTGTTTTCTTTCGCGCGGCGTTTTATCATCGCCCGAAGACGATACCGCCGCGCGGCACGTTTGTTCAAGCCCGCCGCGTGAAATATCGGTTCGGTCACGGCGATCCGGTCCCGTCCCGGCGTTCCGAAGATCCCGATCGGATAAGAAAGTCGGATAGTTATCGTTACCCCGGTAATTACCTGCGTGCACGAACCGCGAGGTACCGCGCGTATCGGTGCAGGTTGAACTCGAACCGATCCCCGATCGGGAACGCGCGATCGATCGTTTCCCTCCGACAAAAGGATCGGCCGTCGAAAGGACGCCGACGAAGATCGAAGTATCTTTAGACTCCGTCCCGCTGGTAATTTACGAGCGTGTTTCGTGGCGCGACGCGCCAACCAGTTTCCGAACGGCGAGCGGCGAGGCGAGCCAGGTAATCGAGAATAAGTCGCGCCAAAAACGGAAACTCTCCGAGTCTTTCTTTCGAATATTTTTAGCGTAGCGAGACTCCCCGGTGTAACGGCCGCGGACTCGTTCGGGTCTCGCTCCGTCGCCGCGTCGGGACGGCTGGAAAATCCGTTCTAGGGGGAAAGCTTGGGAACGCGCGTCGGCTCTCTCGAGACGCGACGTGCGGACCTTGAGGGCCGCGGGCGATTCGTGGTCGGAACGAGTTCTCTTCTCCACCCTCGAGTCGCGGTTTCTCGGATCGAGTTCAAGGTCGACGGGGAACCGCAAAAATTCGAGCACGCGGAAACTCCGAGGACAGCCGAAAACAGCGTGACGCGTCGCGTCGCGTCGTGCGCGAGTTGACTCGTGCGACGTTCTCCGTCCGCGCGGCGGCCGAGCGGTATCGACGTTTCGAAGCGTTCCCTCCGATCGGCTCGCTTCGCGGACTTTCATTTTTATCCGGCGTTAAACGTGGGCGTCGAAGCGTGTATCTCGTGCGCCGAGATACAACGCGCGCAGAAGGTTAGAGACTTTCTAGGCGCGTGGCGCACAGTCCGCTCCCGACGCACCTGGCCTACGGTGCACCGCGCCAATTCGAATACTCCCGGTGAAGCCTCGTTTCGCACGCTCGGAACACGTCGCGAACGATCCAGCGCGCTTTCCTCCGGTGTGTCGAGGAAAATGCAGCATCGCGCGAGCCCGCCGTATCGTCCACCCCTTCGACGGAGAAGCTAGTGACGCGCGTCCCGTCAGCAGATCGCCATCGCGTGCGGGTCATGTACTTTGCGAGGACCAGCAGAAAGTTAGAGGACCGTGAACGTTTCGATCGTGGCGTCCGTCGAAAGGTGATTTCTATGGCTTAGACGATAGCATGCGGGATGTTATGTAATTGTGGTACTGGCTAGGGGTTGGTTCGGAAAATCAGTCGAAAATATTGAGTGAAAGTTCTCCATTTGAGACTCCGTTTTTGAGGCAATCGACTTTCACGCTAGGTTTACTATAGACGGATCAGTTTGATCTATGAACAGAATCACATTTTCTTTAACCTTTGAACTCTATTGCACCAGTTATAATATTAAAATTTTAATGGATCTTAAAGAAACTACCCTAAAATTATTCGATTTTCCGCACATCCATTTGTGCTAAGAAGGAAAGTAAAAGTTCGAAGAAATGTTATAGTATTTGTAATTTTCGCTAGGAATATAAAAATTAGTTCAGTTGCTGATAGATTACGAAACAACCTGCAGTGCTAAGGGTTAAAGAATAACTTAAAGACACGATTATTCATAATGATCTTATAGATGAAATGGGGTATATGAATGAAAGTTAGTGGCAGGAAAAATGCAAATGGTTTCTATTTTCCTCACGAACTTCGAAATGACTCAGAATCATTCGTCAAGGCTCAACTCGACGGATACCGTAGATTGTCTTTGTGCTCGAGAACCACTGCGGTATTTGTAAACATCGTCGGTGTTATCATTTTTTCTATTACTCTTGCTTTACTTCTTCACTCGCCGATTGGAGCTCTTAGTTTCCATCAAACTACCGATGCGACTACGTACAGTAATCGGCAGTACGCGGATACGATTCTCGCGTTAGTATTACAAAGAGCAATATCCAAATCACCGACATCCCGATAGGGTAGTCATTCATTGCACACCATTGTTGGATCGACAATGGTAAAATAGCTTGGTCACCACGATCTCCGGACCTATCACCGTCGTATATTTATCTGTGCAGTCGTATTACCTCCGTGTGCACTGACGAAATAACAAGTATCGAACAGTTAAGAGAAACAATGATTCAGCGTTCGTCGAATAAACATTGCAAAACAACATTCTAGAAAATGTCGGAATTTCATCGGAAAACCGCACTCGTAAACATCGCTTTCAACTTCTAAGTTAATAGAACCCCGTAACACCGTGCACTTTCTTCTGCCTCGTACTCTCGTTATCCAATCTCTGTAAAACCGTATAAAAACATTATGAACGATCATTAACACGAACAAAGGCAGTCCACAGTGATACCCATTCAGTCGAGACTCGTTCCAGTGCACCTGTACCAAGTAGATCCTTAACACTAGAACTACCGTAACAGTGAAAATGACTGGTTTCGATTCTTTTGTTTAGCAATTATTGATATCTTCGAAGCATTGAATATTCGAAATGATTTTCAAAATAAATAGCTTCATTTGAGTACTATAATGAATGCTTGAAGAAACTGAAAATAATCTATTTTTACAATTTCTATAGAAATTGCATATTAATCGTATTAAATGCTCGGTAGTTCTAGTGTTAAACTCGATCTCCTCGAAAACGAAGTCGAACGAAAATCATCAGTTCTTTCCACCATAGAATACCAACTTTTCATCAAACTAAAGCAATAAACACATCTGTTCGGTACAATCGCAACGATCTATATGAACTTCCATAAACATTGTCACGGAGATTCGATCCGTTTCAATCGATTACAATTCTATGCACTCGAATCCATAGCCATTGCCGATTCTAACATCTTCATTCTTAGTTCGTCATTCTGTCTTTGCTTAAAAAATTGCAATATACGAGTTTTTTTCCAAACTAAAGCAACAAATAAACACATCTGTTCGGTACACATTGTCACGGAGATTCGATCCGTTTCAACCGATTACAATTCTATGCACTCGAATCCATAGCCATTGTGATTCTAACATCATTCAACATTTCCAACTCCTTGAATCAACCCCGATCCGCTCGTACCAGTCCGCGACACCCGCATTTCAACGAAGCCCACCAACCCCGAACGCACCCCGAAACGTCGCGTCGCGTCGCGTCGCGTCGTTTCCGGTCCCGCGGCTTCGATCTCCGATTTTCGGCAACCGGTTGAATCTCGTCACGGGCTCCGCGAGGATCGAGCACGGACCTGCTATCGGCACTTGCACTTTGAGCTCGCGTTACGATAGGCTCTCGAGACTGTGCGCGGCGTGGCGTTGCAAAGCGTGGCGAGCGAGGCGAGTCGAGGCGAAACGAGGGAGGGCATTGCCGGCTAGTTGCACGATGCTCGATGTCGATGCCGATGTCGATGAGTCACGAACGCGGCTTTCGCCGGTCGCGCGCGCCAGTCGCTCGCAGTTGGTATACGCGGCCGCGAGTAGTGTTCGCGTCGCGGGACGTCCAGCGATTGCGATCGTCGACCGGCGGCGCTGCTTTGTCACGGCATGGTCACAGTTCCCGGCGCACCGCGCCGTGCCGACCGACCGGATGCGGCTTCCTAGCGATCGGCAAGGCCGAACCGGACAGACGGCAGGACGCGCGAATCGTTTCAGTAGCGCCTCGCCGACATCGGCCGAGACTCGTCCACGCTTGCGAGCAGAGTTCTTCTTTCTTTCTTTCTCTTTTTTTTTCGAGAACGAGTCTCGCGTGCCACGTCCCGCCTCGGCCCGCTCCAAAAGTGCAACGACTGTGAAAGAAAGGAGCTAGCCTAGCTCCTACGTGGAAATCGAACGTGAACCGGTATGCGCGCTCTCCGTTGAGACACTTTGGAATCGCGAAACTATCCCGAAACGCGCCGCTCGAGTTTTTTCCCAGACGCTCCCGAGTTACCGGGAAGAGGACAAAGGTGCACACGAGCGGAATCGGTAGGAAGGGAACCTGCGAATTAACCGTTTACATAATTGACACGTAATTCACGTCCGCCGGCGTTCTTGTTTGTCCTTTGCCTCCTCCTCGCGTTCGGTCTTCTCTTCGTTCTCCGTTTTCAGCCGATTCCGTGGAAACGATGTGTAGTGGGCTGGATCGGAAGATAGGTGACGTTTCGGTGTGACTCTTCGATCGTGGAAGGTATCCAGATGAAATTCGTTGAAGCATTGTTACTTTCTAAGGATAATCGCTGTGGTACTTATGTTTTTCCAATGATCCTTGAATTGATCGTTTAGACTGTATTATCTTACACAATCTGATCGTTTATTCGTCACCTTTGCTATACTTCCACATGTATTTATAATGTGAAGAATAGATCTTTATTCTCCTTTGAAAATATTATACTCTGTTATAGAAGAAAGATTCAACCAGTCAGTAAATTTCAAAATATTACTTCCGAAGATCGTTGCAGCTGCAATCCGACTTTAATCTCATTTGTTGGTTCGTGTTTGAGGTCAGTGGACATTTAAAAAGCAGTTGATTAGATATCAGTACGTGGAACTCCGTTTTTCGGCAAAATGTCATAATGCTCGATCCAGCCCGCCATCGCTCGATCGTCGATCGATTACCTTCGGAGGTTCGTTTTTCCCGGGCTCGTCCTTCGGGAACACCTGTTCGATTCGCGCATACGGTCGGCGACGCTCGCATCCCCGCCGAGGAATTTCGAGCCGACGCTCGGCTGGGAATGACTTTTCACGCGTGCCCGGAACGGTCGCGCTTTCTTTCCGTGGTCTCGACAAAATGGAATGCGAGGAGACGGGAACGCACACACGCGAGACGTGCTTAGAAACCCCGATAACTCCGTATCTTATCCTACCGTCGATTACGGCACGCTCGTAAAGATTGTTTTCCGTAAGCGCCGAAACGGATTTTCGAAGGAAGCAAGTACGTGGCGTTCCGAGGAGCGACTCGACGACGCGCACTCACCGCCGCGATTGGACACGTTGCCCATCGTGGCAACGCACTATGAGCCGGAATCGTAAAAACACGGGGAAATTCGTATTTCTGATATTTTTATATCGATTGGTAGAAAATAACCTGTTTCCAGGGTTCTCGGCCTCGCAGAGTCTGACTGTGCCATTATTTCTTTTGCAAGACGAGAAACTACCCTTATGCTGCTGGTCTTATCGGGGATGATTCACTCTGAGAGAATGAATCTTTGCTAATTGATACAGAATGTGGTTTTAACACATTGCGGACCGGCTGATTTTCAGAAAACTGAATTGTGATGGCAATTCTTAGTCGAAAACTCAGATATATTGTTGTGTAATATATTTTTAGATAATCAATTCGAATTAAATTTTATATTCTTTCACTACTGTGGTAATCAGCGAAGTTGCACAGCTAAGTGTCGTTATATAAGAACGAGATTTCTCGTTACCGGTCCGCAGTGTGTTAAGTAAGAAATGTTATATGAATAGCTTCAAAATTTAGTGGTCGAAGAATTATTGTTGAGAAAAATTCCTGTTGACTTCGATGTGTTGTTAGTACTAACACTTAGGCAATCGCCTGAAAAGAACTATAACTACCTCTTCCATTATCTTCAATTGAAATCATTCAATTGATTTGGTAAAAACTTTGTTTTATACAAACAAGAACCGTATTTGATTAATTGCAAATAATCCGACTTCGAGACTTACTAAACAAAAGAAAAGGTTAACAGAATAAGAGGTAACACGTTGCTAAGTGAGAAGTGGGAGATCTCCCTATTCAGTTGGCTAAGTGTTAAAGAAATGTTAGTGAAATGTTAGCAGTTCTGTAAATTATTCATGAAGATCGTATAAAGCAACGGAAGTTTTGGAAACTGAGGAAAGTGGAGGATCGCTTAACCCTTTGCACTCGAAAGTTTTTCACTAGAAATATGCAACACTTTCTGATAGGATACAGACGACCTTGAAACTAATTAATGAGAAAACATGTATGAATTAAGATGAAAAGATATTTTATTTCAATATTCCACGTATTATAATTTTGCTGTATCAAATCAAGTGGTGACTGAGAGACACCTTTCGAGTGTAAAGGGTTAAATTTTCTAATGATTGGATTCTTATATTTTACTTGAAACATCTTTTATTCTCAAGTATATATTGAGGATTACATCTATAAAATAAATCCACAATTTTAAATATATAATGACCTATGACATGTATGTACAAATCTACTTAAAGCGAAAGGGTAGTTTCGAAAGGGTCGCGATAGGACTACTTAATCAAACGTACGCCTACACATATACAATAGACTGCTCTTTAACGCTATACAATTGCATTTCACATAACTCCTGTAATCCAAATATAGCAAAACTTTCGATTAATTTCAATCAAATTTCAATCAAATTTCAATCAATCCCGCGAATGCAAAGCCATCGCCAGTAACAACATCTAAGAACGCCCGAAAGCTCCCACGAATCTTCAAGCAGATCGAACATAAGAATTCACCCCGAGTTTCTACGATTCCCAGCGCGCGTCCCATCGACCGCCGATCTCGCCGAGCCGCGATGCCCACCGAGCACGTTAAAAACCATTAAGAACGATTTAGCATGCGTCCCGAGCTGTTTACGTAACGGATTACCGCGTAATCTCGTTTATTCCGCTTCCAACCGGCCGCACCGCGGTTTCCCTCGACGTTCGGCTTTCGCCTGGCCCGTCTGGGAAAACTGTCCGAAGATCGGCGCGAATCGAGCAGATTTTCTCGTCGTAGAATTTTCCCTCGTTCGTCGGAGATTTCCGGGCGAGCTCGTGATCGGGTCGCGTTAGGTATACGGTATCGCTTATCTGCATCTACCGCTGATAACGAGCCGACGAAGTCAAGTTGGCCGGCCGCGGGCTTATCGGTTCGAGGGAAATGGACCCAGTTGCACGTAACCGGCCGTCCGTGCTCGAGCTTTCGCCGCTCGTTCCCGTGCTCCGCGATTCGGCGACGACCGATCCCGCCTCGACTCGCGCGCGTCGCGCAACAGCGGCACAGCTGTTTCGTTCCGGTGGCCCAGGACCGCGTCGTCGTTGAACCGCGAAGCGAACGCGCGATCGGAGCCAGCCGGCCGTCCCGTCGCTCGAGATCGGGGAACCAACGCCTCGATAACGCGTGGTGCCAGCTCGCCCGCGGCCGCGCACGCGTGCTTATCGTGCTCCGATTCAACGTATGCGAGGGACGAGAGACCGCACCACCGTCCGTCGCGCGTTTTCCGGCTTTCTCGTGGGTTCTCGTGGTTGCTCGTAGAACGATGAACTCGTTCCTGCTCGAACGCGTCCGCGGTCTTGAACGGTTAAAGACGAGCGAGCCGAGCCGCTCGCGCGCCGACCTCGCCACGACGACGGCGCGCCTTCGGGTTTGACCGAGTCCGCGAGGCACGTCGAGAGCGCGCCGATCGTCGCGCGAGGCCGCGAGGCCTTCGTCTCGCCGCCCCGTCGAGAGGAAGCTTCGCACCGCACTCTTCTCGCCCAGCATCGACTGTGTGCCTTCGTATCGTGTGTACGCGTCGCTGCTTTCTTTTGCTTATCGATCGTCTTTCCATGTTGTTGTCGCCAAGGGGGAGCCAGACCGTATCGACGAAGATCGGTCGCCTGAGTCGTGTCCCGTCCGCGGGCTAACGGGTAAATGTGAATGTGCTCTGAGTGTGTGATAATCGTCCCTCCGTCGACGAGGATCGTGCGTTCGACGAGTCGCCGGCGGGATCCTTAACGAGGACGCATGTTTTTCCGACAGAAATAGAGGGAACAGAGACAGAGAGAGAGAGAGACAGAGAAAGACAGAGAGGATCGAGCCCATAGATCCAGCAGCCGACGAACCTTCCCGCCGAGAAGCCTCCCGGCGATTTTACCGACGTCAGGAGGTTAAACCCTAGGGAACGCCTAGAAACCGTGTCCCCGCCGTGTCATGGATAATAATCGGGAGAGCCCGTTCTCACGGACGCAACCGGGCAGAAGCTCGATTCGGTCGCAAGTCGGCCGGAAGGCGTTGGGAACGATCGACGCGGGCACGGCGAACGGTCAGCGTCAACAGACGACGCCGACGCCGAGCCCGAGGCAGCCCAAGGAGACGTCCAGTCCCAGGTCGACTGGCCGGTTAGTGGCTCCTCACTCGCCGCTGGACAATTTGAAGCAGTGGGAGCTGGTGGAAGGGGACCGCGGCTTGAAAGTCGTCGAGAAGAAAAGTTCGCAGAGTCCTCGTGGACCATCGGGCCGCGCGGACGGCACCGCGAGTACTCGCGCCTCGATCGGGGCCAGCCCGATCGTGCCGCCGAGAACGATGCGTCAGATCAGCCTGAAGGACCAGCTGAACGCCTTCAAGGACTCGAAGATCGTCCAACCGATCGCGGTGGCCAGCGACGAGTTGGCGGACGTGCCTATTAGCCTCGATTTGATCCTGAATCAGCAGGAGCAGCAACGGCAGAAAGACAATTCCGCGGTGCAGGAGAGCACTGACATGCTCCAAAGATTGGAGCTGCAGGTCAAGGCCATCGAAATGGGCACGCTGGCGGCCAGAGAGCGTCCGTTGCAGGCCAGCTCCGATTTCGAGCCGGAAATACAGCTTCGATACAGGGAGCACGAGGACCTGCTTCGAAACGTGACGGATGACGAGGCCGAGGGGTAAATTTTCTTTCCTTCGCGTGTCCGGGCAACCTCCCTATCGATTCTCTTTTCATTTCGTTTTGTTCGGTTCTTTTCCGTTCCTCGCATCGCGAGACCTTCGTTCGTTTTGCTCGCAACCGATCGCGGCGGAACGTTGTCGGGTATGCCCTCCTTTCTTTTAGTTTTCTCTTCTTCTTTTGTTCTTTTGCTTTTTCTCTTTATTTTCTTGTTCCCCCCCGTTTATAACGTATTACATCCCGTCGACCGAATCGCTGAACGAGCGTCGGGAGGAGGGGAAAACGCAAATCTGATGACGGTAAATTGAAACGATAAGGGATTCCCCGTTGCAACGAGGAGACGCGACGAGAAACTCGACGGGAAACGCCGGGATCACGGTGAAGGAGGGCACTGCTAAGCTATCGAGAACAGCCTCGGATACCAGGCGAGGACAGGAAGCGATAATACCGCTCCGAGCGTACAACAGGGCGCAGCAGTTAGCGCGTCCTAATATCAAAAAGGAGCATCATCATCAACAACAACTACAACCGCAACAACAACAACAACAACAACAACAACAACAACAACAACCTCAGGAAAACAATGCGGTTCGCAGTGCGCTAAAGCCATTGTCAGACATCGTGCGGAAGGCCCAGAAAATCAAGGTAAACCCTGTCGTGGGGTTTTTAACACTAGAAGTACCGAACAGTGAAAGTGACTCGTTTTGAATTACTTAGGGAAAGGCGCGAGAACGCGTCTGTTGTAATCCCAGCCGACTCTTGTTTGTGATGTGGCCACGAATAAACGAATTCACTCGACCATTTCCCGCGCAGAGGCAGAGGCACCCTCTGCGATTCCGGTAATCGCGAAACGATGCACCCCGAAACGGGTCATTTTGACCCGTCTGGTAGTTCTAGTGTTAAGCGAAAACACACACGGTCCCCGGATGGAGGCGATTAAACCGCGGACAAAGGCGAGGCGAACGGAGAACGATCGTTCCCCGTGGCTCTCGGCAAGATTTTCGGCAGGAATTCGAGTAGGCGAGTCATTTTCCGCGCGATATCTCTCCACGTCGTCGCATAGGTCGAAAGTTTCTCCGAACTTCGAACCCGTCCGACCGTTCTCCCGTTGTTCCCCGGCAACTCGGCGCGGCTCCTTCCGTTTCGCGTGTCATTCGGCGGCTCCTCTCGACGGGACCTTCCGTCTTCCGAGCATTATTCGCCGTCGAAAGATTCACGGTGCGCATCGCGCGATAAAGTACGACCTCGTACCATCGACCGGCTCGCGCGGCATCCATCGACCTTACCGATATACGTATTTCATCGCGCGAGGAGCGCGGCGATCGTGCCTCGCAGCCGAAACGGAGATTCCAGAGCGAGGCGTCGCGAAATCGTCGACGAGCGTAACCCGTTTCGATCGGCCGCGTAGCAACCATCTGCAGACGCGCCGCCTGGGCGGCGGGCGGCCGTCGCGGCGGTTCGATGCGATCAGCTGAGCGAGCGAAAACTCGATTTCGATCGCGCGCGCAGGGGGTTAGCGCGTCTCCCCCCGAACAAGTGGAGGAACGGCGCGAGCGGGAGGTGGGCACGGCTTTGGCGGCTGAAACGAACGACGAGGATACGGGGGAGCAAAGTGTAGGACGGAAGTAATCGGATGAGAGACGGTACGTCTACGAGATCTGGTTTGGCTCGACAAAGCTGGATGTCCGTGTGAGAGTAAAGCTATCGGTTGCTCCTGAAAGCACTCCACGAGCGGATAATATTCCGAAAGTGACCATCCGACATCAATCTGGTCGTCGTTCTGAGCGTATTATCCTTTCGCGAGGAATCTTAAGATCAACCGGCGACAGTCTCGAACGGACGCCTGGCTTTAGGCTACCCAACGGAGGATCCGCTGAGCGCAGGGGCGGTTCGAGGGAAAGTTACTGACGGTATATATAGAAATCTGTAGGCAGAGGACCGAGTGGAAGCGGGAAAGGCGTCGCGTCGTCGTGGCAGCCCTCTGGTAGCGAGCGCCAGCACACGCCAAAAATGTAGCGAGGATGCGCGGCGTGATGGTAGCAGAAGCGGCTGTTACTCGAGCAGAGGCCAGCGGGGCGCATGCGTGCGAATTGCTCGTCGCGGTCGTCGGGGTAACTCGTTAGGAAGGTGGTAGGCAAGCAAGCGAGCGAGCGAGCGAGCAAGCAAGCGAGCAAGCAGGCTGGCAGGCAGGCAGGCAGGAAAGCAGGCTGGCAAGGCAGGGAGAGTTCGGGAAGAGCCAGGCTTCCAAGGGTGGTTCGCTGCCACGTTTCCAGCGGCGGCGACGGCGACTGCTTCGGCTACGGCTACGGCAACACCGACACAAGGGGTGGTGGGGCCGCGTATTGATTCCGGTTTCGCATCCCTCGGCTGTGGACTGTTCTGCGTGACTCGCGGCTCACCGAGGACACGGTCGTCGTCGGACGGCCAACTTCGACGGCGACCAACCCCTCGCGGTGGTGTTGCTCGGACGTTCGAACTCGCTCGCAGACGCGACTCGCCGCGTCCGGTACCGTCCGACGTCGACGCGCCGCCCGACCAGCGAGACGAAGAGGATGCTCCGCTCCTCTCGGCACTCGCTCGGCCCTCGCTTTCCTCGGGATAGACCGAGCCCACGGATGAAGAGCTGCCGTCGTCAGTGACGTCGTGTACACCCACGGCACGCCTCTCCGAAGCCGCCACCGTTTCAATCGTCGATCGATTCGTCCGAGCATCTCGAGCCCTCGTCGTCTTCCAGCCACTGTGCCGGATCGTCTCGTTGAACGGTCCCCGGTCAACGGTAGTTCAAAGGTCAAGCCTGAGCTTCGTGGGAGAGACGGATCGATTCCGTGGCAGTCGCTCCCTTTCGATGAATCGTCACAGTTTCGTCGGGGATACGAATTCCGGTGAAAGTTGCTCGCGAGGTTCGACAACCGATGCTTCCGGCGTGCGGCCAGCCAAGGATACGAGCGCGCGACGAACAGTGTCCAGTGACGCGCGGTCGAAGAAAACCTCTTCGGGCGAGCCTGTTAAGAGTGTAAATAGCAGATAGTAGAACTGCTTGCGAATCGCGCGCGCGCGCCCCTCGAATCGCTATTCTCCCGAGAGAGAAAGAGAGAGAGAGAGAGTGAGAGAGAGAGCGAATCGCCGTTACGGATAGCGATAGCTTTTCGGCTCGCGCGACCTATCGGTTGAACGTCGTCGTTCACGGCACGGAAACTCGTTCGCCGGATCGTAACGAAGTCGCGAACGACGACCGATCGTTCCTCCGGACGGAGAACCGAGGCGATCGTTTCTTTTCTGGGTGAACGTTGCTCGCGCTACATTGCACACAGCGGTCGTAACCACCGTCGACGCGTTAGATAGACATGTTATCGGGCTCCGGTGAAACTCGGGACGCGCCGCGAGAACGGGAATGCTCGATAAGGACGAAACGCTTAAAGGGGATCGCGTCGAATCGGCTGACGCAGGCGGCCGAACGTTATCCTCGTAGCCCCGGGACCGCCGTTCACGTTTCTCCGTGCGGAAACGAGTGACTCGGGCGACGAAAGCGTTCCAGACCGACACACGTGCCACGATACCAAGTGGGATACGTGCTTTTACCGCCGTCGTCTTCGCCTCCGCCGCCGCCTCCGCCTTCGCCGCCCGTCGCCGCCGCCGCTGCCGCTTCCTCGTCGTCGTCGACGACCCTTAGTCCCACTTACGCGTTCGCTTTCCCATCTTTCGGGGCATCGAAAAGATCGATCGGCGAATCGGTCGAGCTGGCGGCCTGGAAAGATACTCCTGCCACCCCTCGCAAGATGGTCATTCGTGTCCGCGCGCGGGTAAAATTCAAATCTGATGTGTGATCACTCGGTTCGGTTTTTGCATGCGCGCCCGCATCTCCGCGACAGAGAAACGGTGCAGAAACGAAAGCGGGCGGACGGTTGTAGAAAGCAGTTACGAAAGTGGCTGTCGCGACACCGTCGTCTCCCGAATCGTTGAAATTCCGCGGTACGCTCGCGGACGACGAGCACTCGCGAATCGGGATCGCGCTACGAATATATTCGCGTATTTCGAGATACCTTCGACATGGGAACCATAGTAAAATAATATATGAAAATACGAGATCTTAATTTATATCAGTTGACGCGAAGCTATAACACCGATGGAACAACAAGTTCGATCACCGTTGAGTTTTCGTTTCGCGACTGCCGTCGTCGCGGGATTAACGAGGTTCAATTAATTCTATTGAAGACTATCCGTCTGTCCCTGGAAATGCGCGTGGTCTCGCGATTCACAAATAAACGCCAGCGACGCGCGTCGTGTTATTACCGATTTCCGTGCGAACAACCAGCTAAACGATCGCGTCGCGTAGATTCGCGGGAACGATACGAGAACTGTATTCCACCGTGGAACGAAGAACGGGAGGTTCAGTTAGAAAAAAAGAAAGAAAAGCGGCCGCGGCCGCGGCCGCAGAAAAGTTTTCTCGCGCGTACGCTGTCTCCGCGAGTGGCGCAGTCTCTAACAGTTTCTATTTGCTGTTCGTTGCAGACAGGGGATGGCGTGGGAGTGTCGAGTAACGTCGGTCGGCTCTCGTCGAGGAGTCGGACATCGGAGGAACCCCACATCGGCAAGTACAAATTACTCAAAACCATTGGCAAGGGTAACTTCGCCAAGGTAAAGCTTGCCAAGCACGTGCCCACCGGTAAAGAAGTGGCCATCAAAATCATAGACAAGACTCAACTGAATCCGAACAGCCTCCAGAAGGTAAGCGTTTCCCGGCTTAGTACACCGACAGAGACCGAACAGGGGTAGGGAGAACTGAGTTGGAATGATTTACAGTTATTCCGAGAGGTGAGGATAATGAAGATGCTCGACCATCCGAACATAGTGAAGCTCTTCCAAGTGATCGAGACCGAGAAGACGCTGTACCTGGTGATGGAGTACGCCAGCGGCGGCGAGGTTTTCGACTACTTGGTTCTACACGGTCGGATGAAGGAGAAGGAGGCCAGAGCGAAGTTCAGGCAAATCGTTTCTGCCGTGCAATACTGCCATCAAAAGAAGATCATCCACAGGGACTTGAAGGCGGAGAATCTGTTGCTCGACAGCGAGATGAACATCAAGATCGCCGACTTCGGTTTCAGCAATGAGTTCACGCCGGGCAACAAGTTGGACACCTTCTGCGGATCACCGCCTTACGCGGCACCCGAGCTCTTTCAGGGTACGCGTTCGTAACCGTCCGATTCACCGTGTTTCTTCCAGGCATTCCGACATCCTCGACGATTGTATCCGATACGAGAACACCGTTGTCTCATCGAACTCTTACATTTTCGACAGGTAAAAAATACGACGGACCGGAAGTGGACGTCTGGTCGTTGGGAGTGATATTGTACACGCTGGTGTCGGGCTCGTTACCATTCGACGGCTCGACGTTAAGGGAATTGAGGGAGAGGGTGTTGAGAGGAAAATACCGAATCCCGTTCTACATGTCCACCGACTGCGAGAGTCTGCTGAAAAAGTTTCTGGTGCTCAACCCGACGAAACGGGCCTGCTTAGAGGTACGTGGCGAGACAAGTTTGGTACAGCGGTCCGTTCCACCGACATGATTCACGGCGGTGCTTTTAATCGCGGCGTTTCTCTTTCCCCTTTCCCCACCTTTCTAGACTATAATGAAAGACAAATGGATGAACATGGGATACGAGGACGACGAACTAAAACCGTACTTAGAACCCGAGCCCGATTATAAAGACCACAAGAGGATAGGTGAGTCTGCCAGTATGTACATAACACTTACTACTTATTGTTTTTACATATAAATGTAGAAATGTGTTGCATCCGTGCGTTTACGACCACTGGGCGTGCCCGCGGCCGCTAAGCGTCCCGAGCGGTCCACGTCTCTCGCCCCGAGGTGGTCGTAATCGAACGTTCCTCTAGATCCGAGTGTGTTGCGGTGCAACGTATCGTGTCCGTAGCTTCGGCGGCACCTCTCTCTTTCCCTTAACCTCGCCGCGTGTCGACGATTGACACGGTAAATCGTATTTTAACAACAAAAGAAAAAGAAAAAAATACAAAGGTGTCTCCGAGTAGGTGTATTTTCTGCACGGCAAAACCACCAACGCTTCTTATCAATAATCCTAGTTCAGTTTAACCGTAGATCTTTGTTTGTCGACTCGCGTGTCGTGTTGTCGTAGACGCGAGATATGGGTATGTCGAGGAGAGCATGGGTTCGTGTTTCAAAGTAGTCGCGCGATGCGTCGCGACGATATTCTTAGTGGTTGTGACTATGCCGCTACGCCTGTTTGTTTTAGAGGCCCTGGCTAGTATGGGGTACACGAGAAACCAAATAGAGGACTCGCTGGAACAGGCCAAGTACGATGACGCGTTCGCCACGTACTTACTCTTAGGAAGGAAGACCACCGATGTGAGTAAGAAACCTGGCCGTAAGAGAAACCACGGCTAGAAAGGGTGGGGGGGGGGGGGGGGAAGATGATCGAATTAAGGTAAAATTACCGTATACCCTAAAACCGATACTAACCGCATCGAATCGTCCCGTTCGCAGCCGGAATCGGACGGTTCACGGTCGGGCAGTTCGTTGTCGCTGCGTAACATTCCGCCGCAAGCTGGCTCCGGCGGCGGCGGAGGTGGAGGAAGCGGAGGAGGCACAGGCGGCGCCGTACAGAGTCCATCGCACAGAGGTGTTCACAGAAGTATTTCCGCTAGCAATCCAAAACCCAATAGACGGGTTTCGTCCGGTCTTGAAACGCTTCGTAAGTGGATCGCTCTCTATATTTTTTTCCTTTCTAAGCGTCCGCGATTCGAGCTACTCTCGAACCTTAGCGGGAACGGAGGAACGACGAAACTCGATCGACCGACCGGATATTCAGGTAAGGGACGACGTCGTCGGTCGACCGTGCGATGGCCATTCAACCGGACAACTTGCCAGGATGCCGCAACGTTCATCGGAATCGATTCGACGTCGAACCGACGAGAATCTTCCTGTCACGATTAACGATTTCACGCAGGTTCCGCGAACCGTGCCGTTCGTCGCAATTCCTCTAAGCGTTAAGAACGAGAACCCGCCTGTCCGTACGGTTTATCGCATTCGAGTTTACCCCGTCAGGTGGAACATCGAGCCCAGGGAACGCGACGAACCATAATCACGCGACTGCGACGACAGGGGGAACGGTGACGGCGGGAAGCGGAGGTAGCAATTTTAAACGACAGAACACCGTGGACGCCGCCACCATCAAGGAGAACAGCGCCCGGGTATCGGCGAGCCGGCCCTCGGCTCCGAAGAACAGTCCAGGCCAATTAGACACCAGTGAGTTCTTTTCGTTGTCGTCCCACCAAGTACTCGTTCGAACCTCCTACGATCCTCGTCCACTCGTTTCTCCCGTTACATCGTTCGTTCTACGTTAAGGCTTAGCGAAGTTACGCCCGCTTTTGGACTTTGGGTTGTGCTGTGTTCCGTTCCCGATCCCCTCCGTACAATTCGATCTATTCGTTATCTCCTTGTGCTCACCAGTTCCTTGTACGTCTCTCGCGTTCCGCACGCGTCGTTCATTCCTTGCGATCTCTGGCGACAGCGCGCAGTCCTCGTGCAACCTGATTCAACCGAGTCAGACGTCTTCTCGACTATGATCCAGTTCCTAGCTTCGACGACTGTGCGCTGTATTCTTTGATCGAATGTCACTAAGTTTTGTTTCGAGCAGTAACACGCGTTTTTTCGTGGCTCCAACGTCGTATCCGCTTCTCGCGTTCTTTCGCTGTTCGATGAATCTTATAGGATTCCTTGGCGATGGGAATCGGTTTTACTCGATGACGATCTTTGTCATGAGGGAAGAAGCGGATCAGACGTTGACAATGTTCGCCACGACTCCTAATGTTCCTTCTGTACCCGATACTCGTTGCAACCGCCTGCGTTATAATTTAAAGTACGCTGCTTTGTTTTGTGTTGAACTATATCTAATGAGGCTTGCAGTGACAATGTTCATTCTAGGCGTGGGTACAAGTCCCGGTGGTAGGGCATGGGCAGGCAAGAGCAACACAATGAATGCAGGGGCAGGTGGCGGTCGACCTCTCACCTCACCTGCCCCTGGTTCTGTTGGTCGACGTAGCACCATCTCCTATGATCAAGCGAAAACGTCCTCCTCGTCTACCGAACGAACCAACGATACACCCAGGTATAGTGATAACCAATTATTTAACTCTTTTTTTTTTTTTCTCTGCGAATTACCGATGAACCGAGTTTCGATTCCATTGAAACGGCAATGAAACTCGCACAATTGAATACCGTACTCTCTGTTTTCTTTCGACGATGCGTGTAGACACTGGAGTTCCTCGAGATCGAACTGTTTTCTCTTTCTATCTTTCTATTTTCTCTCTTTCTCTCTCTCTCTCTCTCTCTTTCTCTCTATCTCTGCCTATCTCTCTTTCACTGTGCGTGTCTCTCTTTCTATTTAATTTCTCCGTTTGTATACCTTTTGTCTACCACCGTCGTCGCGTCGACGCAACGGCAACGACAACGATTCGTAGAACGTGTGAGCGCGTGTACGCGCGAGATATACCCAGTGCCTACGCCATCGAACCGTATTTATTCGTTTCCTCGACTCAATGCGCACAGTAAAAAAAAGTTCGGTCCGTAATTGGTTGTTTTTTTTAGAGTTTCTCGTTGCCTAAACTGTTTCAATTGTACCGACTAACCATAGGCGATCGATTGCTCGTGCGAGAAAGTGTACTAAACCAATGTAAACGAACGTTTTTCTCACTCACGATCGGACTATATAATAACAATAATCTGTCGTTAAGCCCCCAGGCAGTTGATTTGTTTGTTGTGTTGCTCTAGCATGTTGGCTGCTGCCTGCCAGTCGTTCGTTTTCAGACCACTTTCTTTATGGCTTGACAGATATGTTAACCGAAAACAGATAGTCTAATTGAACGTGTATTACATTACACATATATATATACAGTCGCTTGCTAATATTCGATACCGAGTCTCACAGTTACATATCACATAACTTTACTCTGTCTTTACAAACGTAAATCTAGATTTGCGAGCGTATGCGCATAGAAACAACCATTAACATCATCCATCATACATGTATCATTCTTATAATATTTTAACGTCGTGTTGTTCTGTTTCTCTCGACACACGGTACACGTCTCGCGAGCGGAAACTCTCTTCCCATGCGGTCAGACCAGCGAATTCCGTTCACCATCCCTCCAACGGATCCCCATGAACCTTCCCTCTCCCACGAACCTTGTCGGTGGACAAAGAAAAAACGAAGAAAAAAAAACATAAAGACTAAACTCTCTCGATCCGTGTCCTATTCGCCGACTGTTCTCGACACTTGCTCGTGTTAGATCGCACGTGACCACACACGAAACGACGGAACGACCTTCCGATTTCGCAAGAACCGACCGGGACGCGGCGAACAAGTATCATTTTCTTTTTCTCTTTTTGTTCCTCTTCTGTCTGTGAAAATTCGGCGACGAATTTGTACGAGCCGCGGCTTCGATCCACGTGAGAGACCGAGGCCGTGTTACGAGTATCGTATAGAAAGAAAGGGGGCCGGACACGGCAGTTTGTTGACTAGTTTTGTGCGCAGCATGGGCGAGGACACTAGACCGACACGGGGTCACACCAAGTCTGCGAGCATCAGCGCAAGTCACCGATCCTCGAGTGGCGTACCCCCCAGCGAACATTCACTACTGGACTCTCAACCACGCAACGCCCACAACTCCTTACTCGCCACTGCTAACCCTCTTAGACAGAGGTACAGGTCCCCAAATGCCTTATCAGCCACCTTACGTGCATTCCTCCGCTAGAAGATGCGCCAACAGTCTAACGTGCGGCGACCGTTCGAATCGCGATCGATTGTTTTCAACGATTAGCACTAAAATCACCAGTCTAGAAGACTGGTTTCGATTTGTTTTAATTATTGATACTTTGAAAATCGAATGTTCGAAATCGTCTTGAAAATCACTTCACTTGAATATTGTAATGCCTGAAACTGAAAGTAACCTATTAGAATTTTTATAAGGATTATGTATTGATGCTCAGTAGTGTTAAACTTTGCGTGTGGTCGGCTTGATTTGAACGTTAGACTCTTGGAGCAGCCTAGACCGCGAGTTTATGCCAACGTACATTTCTTTTTCGTTCCTTCGTTCGTTCGTTCGTTTGTTCGTTCGATCGTTCGTTCATTCGTTAATTCGTTTATCGACTCTCTTCTGGGGCCACTAACTCTCTTAGGGTAACTGGAATTGCCATCCGTTCTTTGCTCGAGATAATCCAGCGTGCGCGGCAACGAGCCGCGTCGCAGAGCACACCGTAGCATCCGAGACACCATCTTCGCGACGAATTGTCCTCTGGGGCAATTTCGCGTTCTCTAGGACAGTTTCTGGTCATTTATTCGATGCATTCCATTCGCCTCTCTTAAGTTCTGCTTCTAACTTGCATGACCACTTCATTTCTGTTTTATCGTCATCGGCTTGGGTTCTTTTTTAATAGTTTCTTTTTGTTTCTCTCTCTCTCTCTTTCCTTTTTTATTTTGTTTTTTTAATACTTCTTCTTCTTCTTCTTCTTCGTCTTATTCTTCTTCGTCTTCCGTTGTTGCGTATTTTGTTTCTCGTGCATCGTTCTCGATCAGTCGCGTTTCGCACGCGAACGCAGCCTCGACACTCCGTATCGGACTGGTTCGAGGATCAACCATTCAGACTACAGAACATTAGACGCAGCTCAGTATCGTACCGTTGCGTTGCATTGATTTAGTAATCGCATGTACCACGTAGCGCATACTTTCGAGGATATATTAGAAGGTTTTTAGAGCGATAGATTGTAACAGAAAACGCTTACATTAATTTTCTTTCGTTTCCGTATATAGTACTAACGGCTAAGATCACGACTGCGTGGAATTTTCGTTGCGACACGCGAATTCGACGACGGTGAATTTACCGTTGCGTTTAGCGTTGCGCCGTGCCACGACGCGTTTACCGTCGAATCAGTCGCCTCCGAGAACAGAGTGCACGCTGACTTTAACCAGTCAGGTGTCGCGACCTATTTGAAATGTGTGTATCTAAGGCGTGCCGTAAAAAGGCGTCTTGCCGTTTCTTTGTGACGAATATAGTCGTCGTAAAACAGAATCTTGCCATATTTTCATGGCGAATATACTCGTCATAAAACAGAATCTTGTCATATTTTTATGACGAATATACTCGTCATAACACAGAATCTTGCCATATTTTTATGACGAATATACTCGTCATAAAACAGAATGTTGCCATGTCTTCACGACGAATATACCCGTCATAAAACAGAAACTTGCCATATTTTTATGACGAATATACTCGTCGTAACACAATCTTGTCATGTCTTCACGACGAATATACTCGTCATAAAACAGAATCTTGTCATGTCTTCACGACGAATATACTCGTCATAAAACAAACCATTGCCATATCTTCATGACGAATATACTCGTCATAAAACAGAATCTTGTCATGACTTCATAACGAATATACTCGTCATAAAACAAACCATTGCCATATCTTCATAACGAATATACTCGTCATAAAACAAAATCTTGCCATGTCTTCACGACGAATATACTCGTCATAAACCAGAATCTTGCCATTCCTTAGTACACTCATTAGAAGCAGCTAACTGGTTAATCGATCGTACATCTTTGGCGGAGCATGTGCAAACAAACGGGGATGTTATCGGTGTACAAGGTGGTTCCGAAATGCTGATACAACCGACTGAAAGCTTTATCCGACGCTGTCCACGTGGAAAAATAAGCTGAAAGTAGTTATCGTTATTCTCCAAGATCGCAGAGTTTATAGACTCGTCTGGCGCGTCTGCGCTTGGCTGACCATTTCCACTTACCGCCTATTATCTCGGGAACGGAATTGAGACACGAATTTTGGCGAACTTTCAGCTCGTTTTCTCGCGCAAACGCACGTCCGGCTGTACCACGATTCTACGAACACCTTGCGTTGGTATTCAACTCGATCGTGTCGCAATACTTTCATCGGCGAAAGTGATTCGTTCACGATTCTCCGCTTTCTTAGCCGAAACTGTCGAAGCTCGCTTTGCAAGAAGTAGAACCATCGCTTGTGCATTATGTAAACGTTCCTTCTCTCGTAGAGTTCACGCGATCAAATGAACTGTTTACCTTACTCGTTACTCGTTCTCTTCCTTTTCTTTTTCTATTTTTTTTCTCTTTCAATTTTGCATCATGTTTGTCTCGCTTCCTTCGCAACGAAACTCGTACGAAACGAATACAAACGAGCTCACGCATTCAACGCACAAGTGCTCTATCAGAGAGTCTACACGGACAAAGCAATTATTACGCGTAGTTATTCTTGCTCTCTCTTCTTCCGTCTCTCTCTCTCTCTTCTTCTTCTTCTCTCTTTGTCGATATACATATATACATATACGTACGTATTTCTATATATATATATATATATATATGTGTATATGTATCGATTTATTTATGGATTTACTTATGTATTTATTTGATTTATTTTCGCAACGATCGCAGCGAACAAATGTAATATAATAGAAAAATACTATTTTCAATTAGCCTGGGTGTGTCTGGAATTAGACAAAAGCCTACAACACCAGGATTTCCTCGAAATGTTCCAAGTCGTAGTACGTTCCATTCTGGCCAGAATAGAGCTCAGCGAATTTATAATCAGGTTAGTACGATCACACGGCTTCATAAGTTAAACGATTTTCTACCGACGCACTGACAGCGGCGCCTTTTCAACCACCGCCATTTTCACGTAACTTAGTGGGACGGTTCTCGAGAAAATATTTCACGCGTATTTTTCCTTGTCGATCAACGTCCCTTTCGACAGGTGGAAACACCCCTCAAAGTTGAAAGTTGAAAGTATATTTGTTACAACATCTTTGAAACTCGAGGACGAAAAAAAGAAATTATTTTGTTAACACGTTGGACGCCATGGGGTCGCCAATGACCCCAACCAAATGGAATTACTATAATTTATTCCATTGACACTAAAAGTATCAGAACAGTCAAATGACCCCTGATGATTTCTTTTCGCAATTATTGGAAAGGTGACAAATGTTTCTCTGAGAAATTATTAAAGCAATTCATTCAGCACTACGCAAATTGAATTGTAAATCAATTAAAGTCTGAACAGATGCACTCTTGGAGTTTCTATAGCGAAATTTTGAAAAGTCAATTAAACTGCTCGGTAGTTTTAGTGTTAATGATTATTTGGAAACTTTTCTGTTTTACTAGTAATACTGCCTAGTGTAGTAACACTGAACAAGATAAACCTTCAATAATAATAATTTATATTACTCATAATAATAATTTATAACACTCAACGTGTTAACCCTTTGCGGACGAAGATTCTTCAAAGTACACAAAACCTCCATTAGGCCAAATTATATCTCTTACGTTTAAACAATAGAAAAAGAGAGACAATGACTCACTGATATTTCCAACCCTAACTTTGAGGGGTGTTAAATATTTTCTTCAGAACCGTGTCTCGCAGTTTCATCGAAATCAGCGTACCAGTTGAAAAGGTTCCCTCGTCGCATCGATTTCATCGATCGCTCGCGCTTAACGCTCGAAAAGAACGAATAATGTCTACAATGTCAATAGCGATAATAAAAATATTGACGGAGGATCTATTCTAACGGAGTCTCTGAACTTTTCAGGATCACACTCATACACAGGACACGAGTGCAATCAGCCCGCTAGCGAGACCGTCCTTTTTCTCGAAATTATCGTCGAGGTTCTCCAAACGGTAAGTTCCATCGATTCACAGTACACGTATGTACATCGAATAGTCATTTCTCGACATTCGACAGCATGCTAGTACACGTACCACTGTAAAGTACCACTGTTCGTCCGCAAACACACGTCCGTTTCGTATCTTGCCGCCGAACATCGGTCGGCGTTCAATTTTTCTCGCGAGCTCGTTCGGATTCCGTCACGATCGAACGACACCTGCCCGCGCAACGGTTCAACGAGCAACTGATTGATTTTTCCAAAAAAAAAAATGAAAACCGAGGAAATTTATAAATGATCGAACACCTCGGTACCGATTCGATCGTTCAACCGGGATCGCGACGTCGTCTCCGTGACGCCCGGGTCGTTCGAATCGTCGGTTTTTGCGACACGACAGCTTTTTTGCAGTGGACCTCTCTCTCGATGCATGCGTATCGATCGATTCGACCGAAAATAACGACTTCTTGGACTGCGTTTGCCGATCCGTTAATCCCGGATCCGTTCAAACCAGTCGAACCTGTCGTTTGCATGCAATATGATACGATTCTATTGTTTTAAGGATGCACAATGACTATGTACTTGATACGAAATTTCTACAAAACCTCTATACGATATACCTTTTCTATATATATACATATATATATACATATATACATATATATATCGTATAGACGCATTTGGTACACGTGCGTTGCAACGGAAATTTATGCGATACGATCGGCCGACAGTCCGATGAGCCAGCAGCGACCATTATCTGTGAAAGCCACGAAAAAAAAAAAAAAAAAACACCGTAGTGCTCTCTTGTCCAACGACATTTCGCAGTTTCATTTCATTTGTTTGCCACGCGACGAATCTTTTTTTGTTCTTCTTCCCCGTCGGGCCGACTCGACTCGACTCCGTGCTCGACTCGACTCGGCCCGACCCGATTCCACCGACCGTTCTCATTCCACCTCCCGTTTGTTCGTTTGACCGCGCAACGTTTCTGACGCGCTTCTTCATTTCTCTTTTGGTTCTCGTCCCAAGCATTCGTTCACTCGACGACAGGTTTCCATTTGGAAATGTGTAGACACCATTTCGGGGGAAATCGTTCCACACCCGATCGAACGATCGGTTCCGCATCCGTTTCGTATCCACTCCATCGAAACGTTTCGTCGTACTCTCGAGATCGGGGGAGAGAGAGATGGCGTGCATGTGCGAGCGATTGGGAACGAGAGGAACGAACGATTCAGAGAAAATGGGGAGAAAGACAAGACAGAGAGAGAGAGAGAGAGAGAGAGAGAGAGAGAGAGAGAGTGAAAGAATGTATGAGTGAGAGAAAGAGTACATATTTCGGGGGCCCTTCGTAGTCGTCGACGAATGCGATACTGCTTGGCCAAGTTCGAGCCACCTCGCATACTCATTGTGCATCCCTCTTTGACTTGAACGTAGCGAGGCATATCCTTGATTGATTTATCTATACTCTCTGTATACGTACACGAACACGTAACATCGATGATTATGGGACTTTCGATCTCGCCGGCGAAACAAGCGACAAATTGAAACGAAACAAACCGGAAAAGAAACACGAGAAAATAATACGAGTAACGGCCGAGACAAAAGAAACACGATAGAACACACAACGGAAAACGAGAGACGAACCGGAAAACGATAAACAAACGTTTAAATCGACGACGCGCCGTTTTAAACCATCGAACGCGTACGGAACGAAAACGAAAAAAAGAAAAAAAGAAAAACGGAAAGAAGTAACGGATAAACGTGACGACGGAAACTGCGTAAGGGGAATAAAAAAAAAAAAAAAAACAAAAAAACCGACCGGTTGGAACCGACCGCGATCACATCGCAAAATGCCACGGAATAACAAGAGTAGCGTGCACTCCCGTTTCGCCGTGAACAACTCGCACTTTCACGATATGGTCACTGGACTCATCGCCGGTAATACAGGGCTGACAAAGCAGCATAGCCATTGGTGCATCGCTTAATTCTTGACAGTTGGGTTTAATATATGCCGGTGTGTGTGTGTCTGTATTCTATGCTACAGGACGTGAACTCGATTGCGAATCCGCCCTCGAACACTGGCAAAATTCTCTAAGCGTTCTCCGGTTGAGCCCCCCGATGCTGAACGGATTATCGAGAAGATGCATTGGAGAACAGAAACAGAAAACAGTACAGAAACAGAAACAGAAACAGAAACAGTACAGTAACAGAAACGGAAAAGAACTGAAAAACCGATAACGAAACCGAATGAGAACAAAGAAACGGCACTTGGCTCCGTTATTCTGTGGCATGCACCGGCGACGTGGAAGCTCGAGTTAATCGACCTGGTTCTTCTCGGAACGAACAAAAGAACGAAAGAAAAAGAGAAAAAAGCAAACAAAAGAAAATTAATCTAATCGCGACGACCGACATCAACGGCCGAACCCGACCGAACCGATCCGCGACTGCGTCGCGCGGTGCCCGCGTCCGATCGCGAGGGCCGCGCTAGCCGATCGATCGTTCGACCGACGGGGACACGCGTCTTCCCGTGCTCGCCCGACGATGAGAAGACGGTACACGCCGACCGGACACACGCGGTCAAGCTAGTAGACGCGTGAATGTACACCACTGGAACTCGTGCCTTTTCCGAACTCAACCTGCCAACTCACTAACCGCGAACGCCGCGCGCTCCCGCGCGCCGCTCACCTGAACGATACGCCACGCAGCACCCGGCCGATCTTCTTTATATTTTTATACGTATCCGCATGCGGCGACATAATCTCCCCGGGGGATGACGATGATGCTTCGTTTTCTCCTTCCCTTTAGACGTAATAAGAAAGAGAGCCGCGCCGACGACTCTCTCGAACTCGCGCGGTTCGAAAACGTCCGTTGTCGCGCACGCACGAGAATCAAACGAGATCGTTTCTTCCTTTTGTTTGTTTCTTTTTTTTTTTTTTTTATTTTTATTTAGTTTACTCTCTTTCCGTTTTCCCCGGACGCGATCCCGTTTCCGTTCGCGTTCGTCCTCGGTTCGCGCGAGGGTTCACCCGGAAGGGCGCGGAACCGCAGGAGAGTGGTATATAATTATACGATACTAATAAACCGTTACACTACCGTCGACTATTTTCAAAGGTGACTTGTGATGGAGTACATGTAAATCTTTGACATTCGTGCATTGACAGGTTTTCTAAGTGAAGATTCGAGTCTCGCCTTGTTTCCCTCGAGCCGAAATGAGACCGAGCCGCACGTCGAATATCGAGGCAACGGCAAAATATACGGCCGCACGTTACTTGCGGCGCACGTTATTAAAATCCGATCGAGTGGCCAGCCGTGACTTCCTTACACTGCGTATTCTCTTCGTTCTTCTTTCTCTGTGTCTTTCTCTTTCTCTATCTCTATCTATCTATCTATCTCTATTTTTCTCTATTTACTCTTTACTCTTTGTTACACGGCGTACACGAGCATACACACAAGAATACTTCCAAGAACACGCATACTCTCTATCCTCCTTTCTTTCTTTCTCGTTCTGTTTGTTAACAATATTACCTAGGATTACGATGCAAATACAGTGTAAAGTTATCGCCTTATGCATACCGTATTCTTACGAACCCGGGAAAATATGTTGGATAACAATGATACCTAGAAAATCGCGGCGAAGCAAGACAACGCGTGTTCCGCGAACGGCTCCTCCGATCTCGACGGTTTCCTTAAAAATTCACCGGTGGATCCACCGGTTTCCATTTCGATTCGCTTCCGTCGCGACAAACGGGCTCGCCTTTATCCGCGAACGGCTCGCCCCCCTTTTCCTCGCTCGTTGTCTGTCTGTTAATTGACACAACGCGCTTGCTTAACTCTTTATTGTCATTGTTTTCGTTTCTCTTTTCTCTTTTGTTGATATCCAGCATAGATTCCTCGCACCGACAGAATGTAGAATTTTTGCGTTCTCCCGTATCACCGCGTCGAGCTGCGAGCGCGCTCTTCGAGACGACGACGACGACGACGGCGACCGATCGGAGGCGCGTTTCCTTGCGTGCGCGCCGCGATATGGATACGCAGACTTGCGTGTAACTTATGTAAATACATTGCCCTCGTTGTAAGGCCGCAGTATTCTCCCGATCGCAAACGTATGTAGTTCTGTACGGCTGCGCCGCGCCGACGCGAGCGTTCGATGCGAGTCGACGACGGACCGAAGGTCGCGCGGCCCCTCACAGCCACCGGCGGGTCCCCCTTGGTTTCTTCTGCATTTAACGTGGTCCACGGACACGACGGTCCGATTCCAGTCTTTCTCTCTTTTCCATTAACGACACGCCCCCCCGCGGAAGCGTGCCCGATGCAAAAGCCATTCCACTTTCTTCTTCCGGCCGCGTTCGCCGGCTTCGACCGCTGTAGCCTTCCCGCGTGTCGCCGCTCGCGCGACGCCGTCGAGCAACCGGCTCGTCGACGTGTTCGGAGGCGACGGTACGGCGAACAGTGGCGAACGGGAACTTCTGGATCGATCTTCGAGCAACTTACGTCGGGAAGGATTCGATACGTTGAATGCCGAGAGACTCCTAGTCGTCAGATGATTTGATACAGCGAAATTATAAACTTCGGTGTTTACCGTTAACCTTTGTGTATTGCATCGATACATGAAAGAATGAAAGAAAATAGCTTTATGATTTATGTACGATTCCTTAAATTCATTTTAAATCTTGTCTACATCTAAAGTATATACTTCGAGTGAAAAACTTTTGCAAAGGGTTAAATAGAACGTAAAACGAAAGGATATTGAATTATTTCATTACCTCCTGTAGAATGTTATAAGTAGTGTTATGTATAATAGAGAGGTTTGCGAATGATTTGATTGAATCGTTGTGATTCAGGTCGGCATTCAACGTTATTTCTACCGAAGTCGAAATTTTGAAATTTTAATAATTTTCTAAGTTTAGTCGTGTATTCTGAATTGAGTTTTAAACTTTTCAATGACGATTATACGATTTAGTATAGGAAGTGTCTAAAATTCCATTGAGGAGATATGATTAGACTGAGAAAGTAGTTTGAAGTGAGAATTTCAAGGTCTTTTGACACGTTCGAAACAGAACTACCTGCTAAACCTTTTCAAAATTCCTTTGTAAATGCTAAAAGATTTTTAGAAAAAGAAATTAAAGATTTCAATTGCTTCACATTTCAGTTTGTCATTACATCATTGTAAAAGAAGAAACTAAGAATTGATCATTTTCCAGCCTGGTAGTTCTAAAATTAACCCTTTGCACTCGACGACACTTCAGTAGAAACATTCCTAATTCTCCAACGAAATATTAACAATATCTTCAACTAAACATCTCGCAGACGCCATATGCAAGCAGAATCATTGTTTCATTTTCTAAAATTTTTCATTTCATTTCGCCGCGTTCAATCAAACGACCGAGTGCAAAAGGTCAAGAGGTTCCCGCGCCACTGGTAAGATCGTCCCATACTCTCGATCTCCGTCGCAAATCGGACATATTCGCCGTTGTTCAGCCGTATCGTTACCGGCGCATTGTCAAACGACTCGCATCGAGGGGCGCGCGGGCGCGAGCGATCACACCGCGCGGACTGGCCACGAACGATTTCTCTACACCGATTGATTCTCCTTTCTCTGCGCCGATTCGATATTGTATTGTATCCGTCTAGTTCCCCCGTATTGTACGAACTCGATTGACGTGAAGAGGCGTCAGGAATCCAGAGAGCCGCGGGTGCCGTAAGGTTTGGACAGTCGACAAGAATTCCAGGCGGGTTTCGCGTTTCCGTTGGAGGAAATCGGCACGATCGCTAGGGAAACGATGCGAATCCTCTCTCGACGCGGACAGACTTTTGATCGTGAAAACGAAAAGGAAGAAAGAGAGAGATAGAGAGAGAGAGAGAGGGAGAGAGAGGGAGAGATAGAGAGGACAAGAGCGGTTTATTCCAGGATTTAGTGAAAAGACGAACGCGCGACATACGCGCCGAGCAGAACGCACTGGAACGGTATAGTATTATCGCCGCGTAGTATTTCCATACCAAGCGCGCGCATTTGGTAGCCCGCATACTTTGCACGAGACCGGAGACCGGAGACCGGCGACCCCGTTATCGAAACTACGTGCCTTCCTCTTTTTGATATTGTACATTTCACGCGTAAAAGGGTATTTTGCTAAACTAAGAGAAACGAGACAAAGACACGGTCGCGCTGGTTGGTTAGTCAGTTCTCCAGAATCCTCCGGAACAACGCGCGTCGGCGTTAGACGAATCCCGGTCGGTGCGTGGATCGTGTGCACGCGTCGAACGTCAGGAGTGACGAAGCGAACGGCTACCTTAACGGCATCGACAAGGAGGAAAGCCGAGAGACGCGTTGAACGTTTTGTAACGCGGACGAGCAAGCGAGACGAAGGAGGAACGAAATGGAGATCCTCCCGATCGGCGAGATTTCGTTCGAGCTTCCCGCCTTCGACGAGACGAGAGCTCTCCGGCACATTTGCATACGCGCGTTCCGCTTAGGATCGATTTCGACGCGAAAACGACGCACGTCGTTTCCCGTTGCCGCGCGACCGATCCGATCGGCTTTCGTAGTTACCGATCGCGGATCCTCGATCGGAGGCTCTTTTGTAAACGATTCCCCGTCGACACGCCACGGTACACGCGTGTATCGTTCTCCGACGTGTTACCTCCGCGCCGACGATCCTACGCTCCCGACGCGCGTTTCTCTCGGCGACCGGAAACGAACAGTCTTCGAACAGTCTAACAGTCTTCGCACACTTTGGAACTTTCTGTGTAATCGTCGTGTAAATGGGTTTAATTTCGTGCGATGCATGAAGAAAACGCGAGGAACGATCGAACCGGTCGTGTGAACGATGAGTTTGACAGTGGAACTACTGAACATTTACGATCGATATGCAGTCTCTATAAAAATTAGAATATTTTCGATTTCTTCAGACATTATAGGATTTAAGTGATACTATTTTCAAAACCATGTTGAATGTTCAATGCTTTAAGGTATTGATTGTGAAACAAAATCGGAAACTCATTTTGACTGGTTAGGTAGTTCTGGTGTTAACCCTTTGCACTCGGAAGTTTTTCGTTAGAAATATTTTAATGAAATTTCAAATTATTTTGTGAAACTTGAGAAATCACACTTACATCGAGGGACAAAGCTGTTTTGTTAATATTTCTCAAATTGATGCATTGTAGGGAGTTTAACACGTTGACTGCCATGGGGTCACCGGTGACCCTCGACCTTCACTCAATGAAACGATTATATGAAAACATTTCTATATTATAAATAATACTACATAACACTGACATTCAGCTAGATGAACGGTAACAATGCAATTCGATCAAATGATTTATTATATTCTTTCCATTCGACGTATTTTCCTCTGTGAAATCGTGCGGCGTTCAAAGTGTTAATATTAAGCATCAAATTTTATAGTTTTACCGTATGAAATCAATTGAGTGAGAGGCACCTCTCGAGTGCAAAGGGTCAAGCGTTTCAAAGTTTCTCGCGTGTACTCGAACGTGACGAAGGTCAACTCCACTCGCTCTCCGAGTTCAACGTTGCATTGAAAATGTCCCTTAACCCTCGCCATACAATGAAACTCGTGATGAAGATTTAGACTAATTTAACAACAACCAATGCCATTCATTACCCACGGAAAGCAAATTTTGCTATCATTGTATTGTCTCCAAATAAAATCTCCACTCGGAGTAGACATTGCATTTCTTCCAAATTGTCGACAGCAAAATGATCCATGAACTTAGTATCAAAAGTGAATACAACGCCAAGGGGTTAAAATCAATTTTAGTTTTTATTTAATTTATCAAATAAATTAAAACGCCAACGGGACTTCCGAGCGAAAACTTCATTTTCCATGTTCAAACGAGAAACTACAACTGCAAACCCATCGCAACGGTGCCTCGCCGAAAGTTCCAAAGCGTGCGCGGGCGTTCGCGCGTGTAACGCGTATACTCGTCGCGGCGAGAGAAAGGCGGAAAACGGGGAGCGCGGCAACGAACTAACGCGACCGCCAACGCGAAACGCGTGCACGAGACTCGAGCGGCGAGAGAGACGTGCGAACGACGCGCGAAAAAACGCGAGCGTGAACCGCGAACGAAGCGGACGGTAGGCTGAAAAGAGATGGTAAAAAAAGCGACGGTGAGGGAAGAGAAAGGGAAAAGGAGAAGGAGAAGAAAAGGAACTGAAAACGGACAAAGAAAAGATATACACGCAACGTATATGACGATGATAGCGCATTTGTAAATGGTTCCATGCTCTTTGCTGCGCTCCTACGCTACGCCCGTCCACGCGCGTCTGAAAGACCGTTTAATTTTTTTTTTTTCTAACTCACCTTAATCATCTGTTTTGTTTTTCTTTTTTTTCTTTCGTTTTTTTCTTTCTTTTTTTTTTTTTTGTTTCTTTTCCTCGTTCCGCGACAAGCGAATCTTCGGCAGAGGCTACTAGCATGACTTTCATCGATGGCTCCTTCACCTTAGAAACGTCTGCCTTAGATTTCCACGACGAATGGAGGGCAGTAAATAGCACATAGAAACAGAATAGAAATATTATTTAAAGTAATTTTAAGAAGCAATAATAGTAATAATTTCGTATTAATAAACAATGTTGAAACTGTCTTGTACATGTGGTATCTATTTATTTCTTAATCCTCTATCGACAAAAGGAAAGTGTTCTCTCGTGTTCCCTCTGTTCGCGGGCAGAGCCGTTCAGCGTGCGTGCGTGCGTGCGTGCGTGCGTGCATGCGTCTCCCGTGGGACAGTGCGCCTCGACGGGCCCGGTTCCCGTCGGACAACGTCGACGGAACGATACTCCCCTCGATCGAGGCGTTAGGGTAGGTCGAATCGTCGGGACGCTGCTCGATCTCCGCGACGTTTCTCTGTAAAAATACGATCGTCCGACTGTCGATCTCTCTCCCGAGTACATCCAGACTCGTCGCGTTCCCCTCGCGATTACTGTAACGACCCGCCGCTGTGCAACAACCCCCCCGAGCACCTCCCCGTCGCATCGTGAACCGTGAATGTCTCGCAATCGGTGTGCAGTGGTGATAGAATGGTGGTGGTTACACGTATAGATTTCAAATTTCATTTGATGATTTATATCATATTTAGTGTTTGTTAGCAACTGCCTTTGTTTTGTTATTTCAGCCCCACGGACCCATCCGTACCCCCCAAGCACCCAGTAGTGAGGTACGTTGCTGCATACCATAATACCACAATCCATACGTTCTAACTTCTCTCATTCTGCTCCTCCGTTCAGTTTCTCGTCACGTTTGTTTGTTTGTCCGTGCGTTTTCTTTTGCTCTCTAACTTTCTCACTGACTCTCTCTCTCTCTTTCTCTCTCTCTCTCTCTCTCTCTTTCTGTCTTTCTATCTTTCCTTTCGTTTTGTTCACTCAACGCATATCTCGCGTCTCGTTCGTCTCGAACGACGGAGTGTGTACCGTTCCGCGGCCGTTTGACACGCCGCGGAGCGCCTGTAACAGCCGTGTATGTCTGTCCGTGTAATACCGAGCCGCGCGATAGCTCGCCGAAGAGAGAACGTTGTGAAACGGAGAGCGGTGACGTTCGTGCAACGCCGACGACGGTGACTACGACGAGGACGAGGACGAGGAGGTGCGGAGGATGGCGAGGACGCGCAGGAGGACGGAAACGAGGACAACGACGAGGACTTAGGGAAGATCGTTCGATCGCGTCCGCGTTCCTCGGCCCTCCGCTCGCGCTCGACGCGACGCGCGGTGCACGCGCGACTCGCGGGGAAAGCGGAAAACCGCGAATCTCCCGAGCGGACGAGAATCGGCGTGTCCCGCCGCGACACCGGGAATCGACATCTTACCGCGGCTAACATTCTCTCCAAACCACCCGATTTCCCAGCCCCCCTCATCCTTGAAAACTGTCGGTGTGTATGCGACACGAAACTGCATGTATGCACGCATGTACGTTCCACGTTTCACCGGTTTACGTGTTGCTGCGCCCGTTTGAGTAACCGACGATCGACAAGCTTGCAGATTCTACTTACAAAAACTTAGCGCACCCCCGACCACGATGGAACGGAGGCCGATAGAACGTTACATATACTCCGTTTATGCGACGGGCACGGTCTCGAGAACGCGGCGCTAAACGAATGTGTCTCTGTCGCATGTTCCGGGCGCGTGTGCCACAACCTCTCTTAGCTGTACGGATTTAAAACGTTCTTTTGTTACAGCGGAGCGACCACTAACGACGAGCAGGTTAAACCACGCAGCCTACGATTCACATGGAGTATGAAAACCACCAGTAGTCGAGATCCGAATGAGATTATGTCCGAAATTCGAAAGGTATTGCCCTAAGTAAGAACAAGTAGAACAAGCTTCTCGGAACGTTTCCCAATTTCGGAATGAATCGAATGATCTGTAGAGACGCTATTACAAAGCACGCTCGAATCCGCGCGAACCGGCTTAGCGGATCGACCGGGTGAACTTGCTATTCACTACTACTACTACTGCTACTGCTACTACTACTGCTACTACTAAGCCGCGCCGCGCGCGCGTTACGCTTTGAAAAAAAAAAAAAATAAAACTAACGAAACCGCGGACTCGATCCGAGGGGATGAATTGTTGTTGTTTTAACTAACGGTTTGTCGATCCGCTTCAGGTACTGGACGCCAATAAATGTCAGTACGAACAGCGCGAAAGGTTCCTGCTGCTGTGCGCGCACGGCGACGCGGCGACAGACAGCCAAGTACAATGGGAGATCGAAGTTTGTAAACTGCCACGACTTTCTCTGAACGGTGTACGTTTCAAACGCATCTCGGGCACGTCGATCGGTTTTAAAAATATTGCCAGCAAGATTGCGAACGAACTGAAGCTGTGACTGCCGACGACAGGCTCGATAGCAGCCCGCGCCAACAACCCATAACGCCCTCCCGAACGATCGCATGGACTCCTCGCAGCCACCGACGACCACGACGTTTTCTATTCCTCCTTCTTCTGGGACTTGAACTTTGATTCCGATACCGAGTCCGACTCCGATTCCGATTCCGATTCCGACGACGGTAAAGAACAAGCCGATGCCGACGCCGATCTCGATCTCGATATCAATTCTGCCACCGACACCGACATCGATTCCGATCCCCCGTCCGACACCCGGGAAATCTTTGTCTAACGATATCACACTACACACACACACACGCGCGCACGCACACACACACACACCGTTAAGCGATTCCCGGTCGAACGAATCGTTGCTCTCGCCGATCGCCGATCCTCCGCCAACGCGCCCGATCCGACATACGTTCACGAAAATACGCTGCTGGGACACTGTGATTCGTATTTAATGGCTGAACACGTGTCTATGTATTTATATGTATATCTGTGTATATATATATATATATATATACATATATACACACGTCACTCAAATACTCCCGAGTGCCAAATTGGAACTACGTCGGTTTGCGAATTGTAATGTCAAGAAGCGAGAGAAACTAAGAGAGAGAGAGAGAGAATGATAGAGAGAATGAGAGTGAATGCGCGAGTGATAGAGACAAACGAAAGGAACGGGGGAAGGAATTGCGTGCACCGCGAAACAGAGAAGAAAGGGAGAACGCGAGGAGGAGGAGGGGAGGAAAATTGCAACGTTCCCCGCGATATCGGTCAGACTCGAAATTGCCGTCTCCGTTCGGACGAACCCGGAAACGATCGAGACGAAGGAATATATCCGAACTCGTACGCTTCTGCTCTCGCATCCGTCGCGCGCGCGGATCCGCTCGTTCCTCGAAGCTGCTCGATCCGACGATTCCGCGTGCGCGACGAAGGAGACACATCATCGCAGTGACGGTGCGTCGCGTTTACAGTATTATTCGTTCTAAGCGACACGATCCTCGTCCCCGCTCCGCGTTCAGGCAAGAGGATACCAAATTGTGTTTTTTCCGTTGGGCTCGAGGGGAAGCTTTCACCGGCCGTCGAGACACGTCGTTTCCCTCTTCCCCTAGTAGCTTTTCCCCTTCTTCTCGGGACGCTTCGTAAGAACCGAACGACGGCAGAGAGACGAATTTCATTGCTTGTAACGGAACTGTGCCTAAACGACGCGTCATCCGGGCGAAACGGCGAATCTCTCGCGACACTTAAGATGGGATTTGTGCGGAATCGCTGTGTGCCTCTATGTGCGGTGCGGTGAGATACGGTGCGGTGCGGTGCGGTGTGCGGTACGGTACGGTGCGGTGCGGTGCGGTGCGGTGCGGTGCGGTGCGGTGCGGTGCGGTGCGGTGCGGTGCGGTGCGGTGGAGTGCAGTGCGATTAAGAGAGTTCTATAAGTGAGGAAAAATTACGTACTCTACGGAGGGCAAGACGATATTGTACCACGTTTAAGGTAAAATTAAGAGAGGAGAGAAAAGAAATAATGGAGAAATCGAAACCGGTCGAATGAGCACACACACGCGCGCGTGTCGTCACGCGCACGACAGAATCTATGCAACACGACGTCGACGAGAGTCTTTCTTTTCGCAATGTTTCGCACGCGTAAAGAGAACATTGAAACAGGAGAGGTCTGTTTGTAAATAACCGATCATACACGTCTCGAGGGAAAACCCTGTAAAGGAACGCGTAGAATTATACCCCTTAACGAAACTACCTTCACACATTAATCAATCATCCATTGAGCGTTTAAAGAAATACAGCCGTTTTTCGATAGGCCGCGAAGCATTATTGGTCGTCGCGCGCCGAAACATTTACATTTTCGAATATTTTTACAATATCTTTATCCCCCACTTTTTTTATATCATAAGTTTAAATGCTATGGAAACCCTACAAAACGATAGCCAATTAATTCAATGCGTAATGATAATTATTATTGTAACCATGATTACGATTATTATTATTATTATTATTACTACTAGTTATTATTATTAATTATTATTATTATTAGTTATTAATATTATTGTTACTACTACTACTATTGTTATTATTATTTTTATTTTTACTTTTATTTTTACGCATAGTACACAAATAATATTAAGACAAGATATAAAAACGAGATCGAAGAAGATAGAAGAACAAGAAGAAGAAGAAGAAGAAAAAGAAGATGAAGAAGATGAAGATGAAGATGAAGAAGATGATGAAGAAGAAGAAGAAGAAGAAAGCTATTATTTAACATTGTTTAGGAATTATCGTCGTCGAGCGATTCTACTCGTAAACTCGTTCGAGTAAAACACAAGTACTTCACTCCGAAAGAATTCCGGAGCATACTTAACAAAACACGCACGCGCGCACGACATCGTCGATAACGAGATCTGTTGTTTCTACGAAAAAAAAAGTACCATATAAGGATTATATTTAAGTATTGTAATTGGCTATACACTATTACGCTATTTAACCTTTTATTCGCAAATGTATTCGCGGTTGAATGAAACTAAATTAGGAATTATTGTAAATGTAGAGGCGATCTAGAGAAGACTTGGTGTATATAAATAATATAATATACGAAGGTACTAAATTAACCAAATAAATGAAGCCTCACACACCAAGAACACGAATAAAAAAAAAATAAAAAAAAAAAACAAACAAACAAACGAACAACAACAACAAACAACAACAAACATTGCATTCGCAACACGGAGAGAGAGAATAATACACACGGGGACGAAGAGACAACGGAACGAAACGGAAGAAGGACACGACGGAGAGCGGACGAGATATATAAATAATAATGATTAAACCGAGAGGAGAGAAATCGGAGACGAACGAAGGAGAACGAATCGAATCGAACGAATGGAAAAACACACACACAACTCGGGATTATTCGAGTAAACGCGGAAAAACTTTTTTATATTTGCCTAAGATTAATCTCGAGTAAATTTACTTATAGGCAATGACTAATTTATTTAAATAAATACGGAACACGAAGCATTTTTTTACGTTTCTAAACACGCGCGCATACACGCAACACACAAACACAAATACACAAAAACACACAAAAATACACACAATAATTACCAGATACCGAGCACACACCGAGAACACCGAGCGGAAAACATTTCCGAGTACTTCTTCTCCTCCGAGATGCGTCACTCTCTTTCTTTTCGAATCGAATGAACGACTGATAGCACCTAAGTACCTCCGACGTAGCCACTCGTCGAACAAGACCCAATCGTTCCTCCGTCGATCTCCGTCGACGGAGAACGGAAGAGACGAACACACACAGATTCCCGGGTCAATCGAATGCGAAGATTGTACGCGCGACAAACACGGATCGCTCGCGACTCGTCTGAACTTCTCCATTCCTCCCCCGCGCGACGTTCTCTTTCGAAGGTTCGACCATCGACGAAGCCGCTCCGGGGCTTCCCGCTCTTGATTTTCGGATCGAGGAACGTCCCTCTCGTCGCTCCCGCCCACTCCTCGCTGAACGAAGGAAAACGCGACGGAGCGCTGTGAACACCTCGGAATTGCGTCGCGAACGATCGAGAGACAGTTCCGAACGGTGTGCCGGTCTACCATTTAAAATGGACGTCGAACGGTCGCGGCTCCGGACCGATTATATAGGAAAGTTTACCATTATAGCAGTTACGAATTCATGTTACAGAAGATAAGAGCCTCCCGTAGCGTAAACGACGATGGTTCACGGCTGTAAAACGCGAAGACAAACCAGAAAGCAAAACGAAATCATCGACTCTGCTGTATATTAATAACAATACATCGCATACACACGTATACCTGCCCCCCCACCCCCTCCAGGGATAAGACATTTATCGTTTGTTCGACCGCTTGCTTCAACTCCGTCGGGTGAATGTAAAAGATTCTCTGATCCGACGAAATTGCGGAGGACAAATTCAAGATGGAACCCAGAAAAGAAACTCTGAACAGCTGAACGGATGACACTCGGGAACCTTTCGGACGATATGGGACGCACTGTTCGCGCCGGTCCGCGGACAGGTTTTTTCCAATTTTTGTATGAAAGTAATAAAGCGTGATAATTATACGAGACAATTGCGAGCTCGACTCGAAGCCTGTTCCCGTGTTCGATCGCGGCCCGTCATCCATCCAGCTGCATCAAAACTTCGGCCCACGTACCACGCGCACATCGTTGCATACGTATATTTGAAGGTAGCGAGATACAGTGAGAGATGGTAAACCCACTGGGACCAATTGACAGGGATTTGGAACCGGTGGTGAAGATTAAACACACGCGTGACGAGTTTCAATTTGTATTAGTCTCATTAGATTTACTACCTCGTTGTATTGGTACTTCCAAGTATAGTTACGTAACCATACATGCAAAACGGTCACACGCGCAATAGATACAACAGTTTGTAGATACTCTTACATATACATACGTACATTCATACATGCATACATACGTACAAATACACATACAAATATACATACGAACACACACACACACACACACACAGCTTTACTAAATGTTTTCTGGTGATCGGTATTTAGCCAACAAAATGTAGCAGAAGCGTTTCTAATAAAATGGTAACAAGCATCGTTTCCCAACTAAGATTCCTTTCGAAGTTACAAGCTCGTTTCAGCTGAACGTCGGCGTCTCAACAGGAGTCGGATCTGTAAAATGTAAAGAAACGCGAGTAACGGGCCGTCGAGAAATATACTTCCTCTTATTTTGCATTATATTTAATAAGAATGTTATCAATACATACGGTCATCCCTTGAAATAAGACATGAATTACCTTTTTTTTTTAATATGAATTATAGAAGAGAGAGAACGTGGACCGTTAACCCTTTGCATTCGAGAGGTGACTCTCAATCACCACGTGATTATACAACAAAGCTAATTTGAAATATTCAACTTCATAGTTTTGTAAAAATTGTACTGATTCAACGATAATTCATAGATAAATTTAGCGACAGAGGTGTTTTGTTTAAATATCTCACATAGCAATGCAAACTTTGATTTGAAATATTAAATATTCAACTTCATAGTTTTGTAAAAATTGTACTTATTATATATTATTATATATACGTATTATATATACGTATTCATAGATAAATTGAGCAACAGAGATGTTTTATTTAAATATTTCACGTAGCAATACCAAACTTTAATTTAAAATATTAAATATTCAACTTCAAAAAGTTTAATGCAAACTTCAATTTGAAATATTAAACATTCAACTTCATAAAGTTTGCATTGCTACGTGAAATATTTAAATACCTCTGTCGCTTAATTTATCTATAAATTATCGTTAAATTAGTTTCAAACAATATCACCTATATCTTGTCAGAAAACGTTGAATATTTCCATTGAGAAACTTTCGAGTGCAAACGGTCAACTGTACTCATACATGTTCAATTTTAAGGCACCCAATGGCACACTGGCGCTAACTACATTTGTACCTCGAAACATTTCTCGTTTTTGAAACGGTTCAAATAACGTGACCGGTAAAGTCTCACTGATTCGCACATGTTGATGTCTTTATCAGGCACTCCATCCGAAGTAAACTATTACTTGTGTCATAATCGCGTTAGCCGTTAATTCCGTCAGAGGCAAAATGGCAAAGCGTGCTTGCGGTTTCGTTGTATTCCGTCGAGCTCAAGGGATCATAGAATATCTAATGCTGCAAGTTTCCTACGGCCAACATCACTGGACACCGCCGAAAGGTTTGTAGGGCAATCCTGTTTTCCCACGTCGTGTAAACATCTGCTCTTGGTACATAACCCTTAACCTGTGAACTGTAGAATACTCTTGTCAAACGTCAACTTGTTACACTCGCATCGCCTGCCACCGGTTTCCTCGTTCAACACGTTGATTAGAAAATTTCTAGCGTTTTGAATAGTACTACTCATTCTTTATCAAAGGCAAATAATATTGACAATAATTATTAATGGTTTATCACGGTAATCATATTACGTTATGAGCCACTTATGTTAGTGAATATTTTTATTTGAAATCAAGTTTTTTATTGTAGTTTCTCAGCAATTTGGAAGCTCCGGTCATCGGTGACCACCGTGGCAGTCAACGTGTTAATGACTTCTAGATTTTGCTGTATCACAGTAATTTGTGTCAATCCATTCCACGTTGCGTTTGTATCTGACAAGAACTACCAGTCAAAATGACCATTCCTGATTTCTTTTTCAAATGAAATGGTAAATTATTCTCTGAGTCACTGGAGAAATTGTTTTGGTAATAGATAAACAATTGTAAATTAGTTGAAATCTCGATAGATGCACTTTTAATGTTTCTATGACGAAATTAGGAAAAGGCGATTTAATTGCTTGGTTTTAGTGTTGATACTGTAGAATGATTAGCTACTTTTAATTGATTGGTAGAAAGTCTAGTGTTCGCGTGAACCTGTGTTAGATGCTTTTTATATAAAAAAAAATGAATGATGATACCTCTTTTGTCGGCAAGAGAAATGTGAGTAGATTGCAGTGTTGTTGATGTCACTCTTGCAGGTCATGTCGATCCCGGCGAATCGGATATGGAAACCGCGCTCCGCGAGACAAAAGAGGAAGCAGGTTTGCTAGCTACCGATTTAAAGGTTTTCGAGGATGCGAAACAGGAACTGAACTATTCAGTGAATGGGACACCAAAAATTGTGATTTATTGGCTGGCGGAACTATTAAATAGCAATAAACCTATCCAACTGTCAGACGAACATCAAACATTTAAATGGCTGCCGCTTGAAGAAGCTTGTGCAATATCTGAATACAAAGACATGCAGAACACGTTGAAAAACTTCAATGATTATATTTTGAAAAATCTCTCTTAATACAATCATCCTTGGAAATGTGTATTTATTATTATATGTAACATAGTTACATGGTTAGTTAGATTATGTATCACGGTTTCTGCCGTAATTAATAAAAATAATTCATGAGAAATTTTTAATTTAATTATTGAAATGAACTTTTAGAGTGATACAATGGTAACGTGACAGTGACGCTATTTTTCTATATCAGATCTTTTAGATATCTGAGTTTTAGATATCAATCCTTTGAAAAGTTGGTAAAAATCTTAAAACCTGTCATGGCGCGACACACCTTACTAAGTGGACACATAACCTAGTTAATTCGATTTTAACCGTTTCACGGATATTCATAAAAATATGGTTAATCCAGTGAGAAGATTACTTTCGTTCCTAGAGTATTGGTATTTTAGGTATATGCTGGTTACAGAATTATATATGGTTGAGAAGTGGGAAAGAAAGTTTATCAGTATCCTTTTTCTAAAAATAGAGAACGCAAAACGATTTGAACTTTGTACACGCGTACGAAGAGGAAACTATGTTAATTCCTATATTAAATATAGATACCTTTTTAATTGTACTGTTTGTGTCGTTCTTTTTGTTTAATTATAATATTGTGCTACCATTTATGCAGTACACATTACATGTATGAGACGACTTGTGACAACCAACTATTAACCCAAAGTTGTAAATCCTTTTTTTTTGAAATTATACTTGTAATGTAATTTGTTTGTACGATGCACTGAAACCTTAAATATATACTTGTATACGTGTATATATTTGAAAAAATATTAATCATAATACTAATAAGTTTTTACAGTTATTATTATTTGTATCAATAACCAATTTTCCTGCATCTGTGTTGTAACACACTCTCCTCTAGTATAAGTAATAATTTGTAGATCTAATAATTTATCAAAACTTGAATGTACGTATGTTCATCGAATAATTATTTTGTTAAGGTTGAAGATAATTATATGTATACACTTTTGTAATTTTCATTATATTTAATAATGGTGAACATGAACACAGTTTTTCAATAATGATATTTCGCATGTAAGTAGGCACAACAGGTGCTGTACGAATCACAAATTTTTCCTTTCATCTTCAAAATGAAAAATTCAATGATTACACTAGGTAACAATGCTTTCCGATATTGAGCTTACAATTTTCTATGAACACAATTAAAATATAAACCAAATTGTGTACGGGTTATTGATTAAATTAAATTACAAATAAGTGTGGAGAAACAAGATAAAAGTTTAACTGCTGAAGTATATAAAACTTATAGCATGTTGTGTATCTTAAGCAGCCATTGTACTGTATATACATGTTGTTCTTTACAAAACAATGTATACAATAATTGTAATTCAAACGTTGATGAAGTAAAACGATAGCTATTGTTTAAATTAATCTACTGTTCCTTTTACTGTAGAGTATGTATGGTTTAGTTACTAATATTGCAATTCGTTTTGTTAGGAGGACATTTGAAAACAATTTCTATCCTCGACACTATAATACTGTGCATACGACAATAATGGATCCAAATCGTTCTTCCCTGCAACTTTCAAATCAGATATTTTAATAAGAAGACTATCGATACTTGCCATAGGAATGTAAATACAATCGCAAACTTTTAATATTAGAAAAAAGCTATTACCTTACTTACAAACATAGAATAAACAGAATAAGGGACGGAGAGTAGGAGGAAAATAATTATTTCTCAAATTGTGCAACATTTGCGTAAAATTAATAAATATTTTTTTTTTTTTTTAAGTATCGACAATCCATATCCATGCAGCGATTATTGGTCCCAGTACTGTACATATGCTGTCTGTGGTAAATTGGTAGATTCGAATAAAAAAATTAACAAGGTAACATATGATAGTTCTATCGAATATGAATACAACGATTCATATTAAAGGTAAGTATGATATGGATCTTCCATCAGACTGCAAATCGTTTTCAGTATCCAATCGCCTAATGCGTACTCTTTGCTTGTAATGGTATTCCTTGAGATAACTTTTAAGTGTCTTTGGCAACTGCAGCTTATTTATACCGTCGTATGTTGTTCGTGTGGTTATCACCGCTCGGCAGAGGTGTTGTAATGGAAAGGCAAAATTACGATGCAATGGTATCGTCAGCATAGGTTCAAAGAACATACAACAAGATGGATCCTTATAATGTTCAATTAAGCCGCACACCTAAAAAAGAAACGCAACGACAACAACAAAACAATAATAATTGAGATGTCAATTACCGTTTTTCTTCGTCTTCAGAAAAAAAGATCCACGACGTACCGTTTCCGAGGCATAAACTCCAGGATCGTGCGCATCGAAACTAAATTTATGATTCCACTGTTCAATTCGCGCATGCAGAGAACGTCCATACTTTCGAAAACTCACGGAAAAAAGAAATTCCTCTTGAGCTGAGTCCCGCAATAGGAACGTCCCATCCTGTTTGCCTTCTAATAATCGTTCCGCTTCATATCTATCCATCTTACCCCAATAAAAGGAACAAGCTGTAATCGATCTGAGATCCGGTACAAGACAATGAACATAATCAACCTATAAATTCATGAACATCGACCAATTTAAGCCTCCGTTTGTTCGGTGATCATCAAAGAAAATGACTCGTCTACCTGCGTATGCGCCGGCCTTTCGATGTGCGGAATTAAAGTAAAGTCAATTTGGGACAATGCTGTTAGAGCAGCAGCTTGTATACCAGCGTGAGCTTGAAATAAGGCTGCTAAACTGTCCACCGTTATTCCATTTGGATGTACCTGTATTCCAGAAGGATAATTAGGCTTATAACCAGGAGGTGGTTCAACACCTTCTTCCATTTCGCGTGCTCGTTGTAAGCGAGCTCTTTTATCGCAATCCTGCAATAAAGTATATCTAAACTGCAATACTTTTAAAAAAAAGTTACATAAAGTTACATTAATCTAATGTCACTCGTACTTCCATAGGAAACTCCTCTTGATAGATTCTTGACAGATCAATTACAGGACTGGGTGGAAGTGGTCCCAGTACTGGACTTTGTGGAGCCGACCGACTGTTAAGTACAACATTAGCTCCAACAGAATGCTCTTCAGTTCTTCTATAACTGGTACAAACGCAATCTGAACTATTATTTCCGTGACCGGGAATAATGTCAGTGCTCTTAGAGGCTTTGCTTTTGGCGCAGTTAAATTTTAAAACCCAATTACTGCGCTTCTTTTTAGATGATAAAACGTGAGTGCACGTAGGATTTTGTTCTTTATTACACTGTTTACCTACGTGAAAAGTACATATAGATTATAGTATTAAAGTTTCGGCGGACAAAAACTGAAATACAAACAATATATTTCGTTACTTTTTCGTTTTCCGAACGATAAAGTTTTAGAAGATCTTCTTAAAGGAGGATTCACAGGACTATCTTCTGAACTACTGCTATTATTACTACCCTCTGAACTACTGCAACATGCTTCCTGTTGCTTGTAAGTTACTATATCATTAGTAACATTTCCATTGCTACAAATTTGCTTTGAATCCTGAGTTTCAACTGGTTGGCTGTATAAAGATTCAAATTTAGAATTATGATTATCTAGTTCTAAATTTAATCGATCGTTGTCCAAATTCCCATCCAGTTTACATTCTCCACGTAGAAATGAATTTGAGTTTAACACAGGTACATTTCCATTATTCTCATTATCATGTAAATTTTCTATGCTATCTTGATTTGTCATTTCTAATTGCGATGGTTGAATAACACTATTACACACTTCGGAAGACTGCCGTTCACCATCCATTCTAAAAAATTCTCTGAGACTAGCGAAATGCTGTCCCATTATTAAATGGACCAACAGACATTTTATTGCCTCAAAAGTATATCATTCTTATTTCTCTTTTATAGAAATGTTATAAATACTTTCATGTTACACAATATTGTTACATTATATCACATAAGTTGTCAATCAATATAAGTGTTTGATTATCTAAAACAAAGTGTTTTATTATGAAATACATTAAAATCCACTATTGTGACAATTATAATGTGATGAGAATATTGTCTATGAATATAAGGAAAATGTCTATACGCGGAAACAGAAGTTACAAAAACAATTAATAGAAATAGTTTTTCTTAATTTATTGAAATCGTAATTGTAAACCATAGAATTTGTAGTACAAAAATTTATGCAACAAAAATTAATCAATCTATTAAAAAAACAAATAATATTTGTTTTAATGACAAAATGAGGATGTAAATATAATTACCAATGGTAGAAAAATCCCACAATATAATCTTTCCGTAAACGTTACTATAAAATTTTTCTGACTTTTATAATGAGTATTTCCTGATGGCAGCTACTCAAAACATGTCCAGACAAGTTTTAATAGACTCCCCTTGATCGATCAAGACACGTGTGCTGATCAATATATTCAGTCTTGATCAGAGTATTTATTTCACGTCACAACCGAAATCATACTTCAAAATATAATATACTGCTTTTCAACTGATGTAATCAAAGAAGTAAAATTGTCAAAACATGACCAAACGCATCGTCAGCCATTTTCCCCAACTGGTTCTTTCTCCTGTGTCATAAATAATCTGCTACCTAGACTGTGCGTACGGATTGAAGCTCGTTTGTTGCTGCTACCTACGTGGCTCCATCCGCTCCGAGATATTGCATCAATTAAAATCCCTATTGTATATTTAAATAATGATAATTTCACTGATATGAAAAAAGATAACAGACACAACGGAATCGTTTTCGAAAGAATAGAAAAACATTAGTAAGTAATAATGCATTCGGACTACAAATGTTCAGTTTTAGTAACTGGTTTCGGTCCATTTAATAATCATGTTGTTAACGCGAGCTGGGAAGCCGTGAAAGAATTAAATAAATTATTCGCCGATTCAGAGGAATTAAAAAATGTAAAATTAATCACCGAAGAAATTCCAGTCTCGTATGACGATGTAGCTACTTATCTACCCAAACTTTTGGAAGAGTACAATCCAATGGTAATTCATTTGTTTCTAATGAAACTATTAAAGTTTAACTAAAGTTCAAACAATTATTTTTTTAGGTGGTTCTCAATGTAGGCGTGTCTAGCCAAGCAGACTGTTTAACTATAGAATGCTGTGCTCACAATAATGGCTATGTCAAACCAGATATATGTGAGAAATGTCCAGATGAAAGTACTATTACGCCTGAAGTTTTTAAAACTGCTATTAATGTTGATGAAGTCTGTGAGGCAGTTAATAAAAATTCAAAAGAAACAGAATGTAATGCTTGTGTTTCGGATAATGCAGGCAGATATTTATGTGAATATATATTCTATAAATCTTTGCAAATGAAACCTCAAAGAACATTGTTTGTTCATGTTCCTGATTTGAATAAATATTCAAGCCTCCAAACTGCAAAAGGATTGTATTGCATTTTGTCATATATGATTAATAGTCTAGAAGATAAATAACCAAACATTATTAAGGAATTAGATTTATACAGTTTTTTCAAAACGATATGTGTAAAGTCTTTTTAATAAAAATCAATAATATAAAAAATGCTATTATTGTCTCATCTATGATCCTCCATGTTGGAATCTTGTACGTGCTGGTGGTATATTATACCTGAGTTCAAGAAACTCAGGTTTCCTTATCATAGAAGCTACATGACCCATCTGAATTGTACAATCGGGATTTAAATTAGGAGGGAGTAATGTACATTCTCTTTCCAAGATACATGCTAATCCTTCTAATAGTTCCACAAACCCCATAGAGGCAGCAGCTCTACGTAATCTATTGACTTCCTGCATCAAAATATGGACATTAAAAGTTAAGGATATTCATAATTTGATGTATTATTAATTTACCTTATAAAAGTTTTGTGTCTTCTCTGGCAATTTTCTTGCATGCCTCAAAATTTTCTGAATATCAGATTGCAACCCAACTTGGCGAATCCAAGAAGGTGCATTTTGAGTATAACTTCTTTTTTCATTTGGTCTAACTGGAAAAAGAGCAGCAGTCCCTTTAGTTGGGTCAACTGGTCCTAAATTATTGAAACAACCTAACCAGGGTACTACATCTAGACCTGGTTCTAACACTGTCAACATTAAGTTTGATTTCTTTTTTGTATCTGCCCATGAGTATATGAAACCATACCACTCATTACTCAATAAACACAGTGCTACCATATTTTCCACCTGCAGTCAAAGCATTTAATCTTATGTAAACAATGTAAACGCTTGTAATCATTAAAATATTGAAATATAGGAAATATAAGAATTGAACTTTATGTGTTACCTTTAAAGCTCCATGTAATAACACACAAAATGATGGTATTTTTCCCTCATCTCCATTCTCATCTGTATCCGAATCTTCTTCCAAAGATATCCCTTGCATACTTGGACTTTTCTCTGTAGCTAATGGCAGAACTAAATGTCTGGATATAGCGCTAGGACTTCCAACATCTACTACTGATATAAAACCACAGATTTCTATTGTTTTTGATATCATTAAACCAGATACTAATTCAAAATCTGTCTTTTTAGTATAAGGCTAAAATATACAAGTATTATAATTTTACACTTGTTTATTTCTGAAAAATTGTATTGCTTACCATTGGTGCAGGTGATAGAAGAATGCAAGAACCTAAATTGCCACATTTCAAATATCCTTGAAAAGAAATATAATTAGTTTCTGCTAATTTCTGGAAGCATGTGGTGACAGAGTTCTTTGAAAGTGGTGATTCTGGCACAAGTACTACACTATCACCACCAGCCAATTCAACTAATCGATGATAAAGTGGCAAACCCATGTGTAGACCAAGATCTATTTGTGCATCAAAATCATAGAATTTAATAATAGCTAATGGATACTTTAATAGAAACACTGTGTGTTGTAACTATTAATAAATAGTTGTTACCTTGTTGGGGTGCAATGCATACAATACTTAATTTTCCTGGATATGGAAAAGGTAGTGGAAATGGATTTACATCCCTTGTTATATTTAAGGAATTCAAGGAGTCACCCAATGACATTGGACCTACTCCAGGATTACCATCTGTAATTAGAACTACTTGACAAGCTGTAGTATTGCCCCACTCTGCCATAATAACATTATTAACACCGTGAAGAGCGGTTTCAATGCAAGTCTTGTCACATTCTTCTATATTTTGCAATTTTGAACGAATACTATCATAGTCACGAGTAAAAGGACAAATAACTTCATATAAAGAAGAAAATACAACCTAAGGCAGAAACGAAATATAAAAATTAATTGAACATAACAGTAGCATAATATGAGTAATAAAGTACATGCACTTACTAAAGATACAAACTCCAGCTTCGAATTTACTTGTAAATAATGTAATAATGCATTTATTCCATGAATGGCTAGATGATGTCTTGTTAACTGTTCATTTTGGTTATTCTCACAAGGTACACTTCCTAATATTGGACGTCTCATTGACAGAGACACATCCAATGCTATAACTGTTGGCATTTTTTAATTTTAAACTTTAAAATCCTCTTAGATTAACATATTTTATGAAATTACTTTGTTCGTTTATTAATTAAAATGTTAATTGAAGTGAAACTTTTAGGTTAATCACAGTTTCTGTTTCTATACAGTCCATATATATCCATTGACTCGTATACAATTTCTTATTTAATTAAATTATTACACTAAAATTTTATTCTCCTTCCAATTTTATTAATTATGTTTTCTCCATTTTCGTCATACAAATATCCTTCAACAACCTCCAAAAAATAGTACATAAATATCACTCGTGCGTTATGTGCCCTTTATTTACATAAAATTTAATAATGATATTAACAAAAAACTGTAACTTTTATTCATGCAATAAGAAAAAATTTATATGAAAATGCCAATAATAAAACAAAGTTTTCTGTTTTAATGCTCAATAAACACTGTTACAAAAATGTTTACTATATTTTTTTCATTTCTTATGAACAGAAAATATATTTCATAAAATCATTGATTAAATGTGACAATATTAAAATGGATTTCTTTTATAATTCAATTTTAAATAGATTTAAAAGTTTCAAATCTCGATTTTATTAAACAATTTAATTTCATTTTGTGAAGTAGTGAAATCAATAAATATTTAGATCAGAGATATATTAATATGTATTTTAAATAAATTATTCAAATGTGAAAACATTTCAAACTTGAGGCAATAACTTAATTGTCTTTATTTATTACAATATCTCATAAAATGTTGATGATCAATGGCTTGGTAATTGGTTACACTATATATTATGTACTTATAAGTGCAACGTGGTTATAAAAGTGGCATAATAAATACACATTGCACTTGCACGTTCTTCATGACGTATACTTAAGTCATTTTGGATTACTTGCAAAAACATAGAATAATTATTTTTAATATTTGAGGAATGTGAATATTTATTAAGATTTTAGAACAATAGATATTCATTATTCATTTCTTAGAATAAGGTTTATCAGAACTCATTATAAGATATTACTTATCAACAGTTTAATGTGTTCGTCATTTAAGAATTTCCTCATTAAAAACATCAATAAAGCATTTCGTTTATTATAGCGTGCGATCACTCTCAATGTCGATGTTGAAACGAGTGCGTCATCAGTTGATTGTATATATACCATAGATATCGAAATAACAAATATTTACAGTGTAACGGTTTTTGTTTTGTACGTGTTCCCGTGGTTCTGTGTAATGTAATAAAAATTGACAGATTGTTTGTAAAAAAATTAATTTTAATTTACAATTTTAATAAGATTCAATGAGATTCTATAGTGTTTTGGACTACCATGCGCTTGTGTTTGTTCATTTGTGCAATAACATCTTTGTGTTGTATTCCATCTGCGAAACTGTGGCATGTCAAAAATAAACAAATATCGCCAGTTATATTTGGTAATCTTTTTTCATAATATGTTTGTAATAAATTATGATAATTGTAAACTAAATTGATGATTGTATTGAAAAGTTCCAGGCGATGGGGGCAGTCAGATTGAAGCCAAACTTAATAAGACAACAATAGTACATTATTTGTGTGAGAAAGTTACTAAAGAATACTTTAATATTTGGTTGAATTTGGAATTACTTGTGCCAGTGGTTATAGACTGTTGGGTAAATGTGTATTTCACATTTAACATGTCTTTGTTTATTATTGAGTTTTTAAAAATATTATCATTTTAGATTGATAATATGAAATTGACTTATGATAATGTAACAAGAACAACAAGAAATCAAGATGGTGTTGATATACGTGTACCTGGCTGGGGTGATCCATTTGTTGTTGAATATTTGGATCCCAGTAAAGCATCTCCAGGAGCTTATTTCAGAGACATTGGTAATATGTTAGTTAATGAGCTTGGATATGTTAGAAATCATTCTATACGAGGAGCACCTTATGATTTTAGAAAAGCACCCAGTATGTATAAGTGTAAAAATCTTTATTAAAGCTATGACAATAGCAAATTTCTATAATTTTACTATTTTTGAACAATTTTTTTATTTAGATGAGAATGAAGAATTTTTTAGCAAATTAAAGGAATTGGTTGAAGTAACGTATAATGCAAATAACCGGACACCTGTAACATTATTAGCACACAGCATGGGTGGACCAATGACACTTATATTTTTACAACGTCAAACTCAAAAATGGAAAGATAAACATATCAGTTCTTTGATTACTCTTTCAGCTGCTTGGGCTGGTTCTGTTAAGGCTCTTAAAGTTTTTGCTATTGGTAAATAATTCTCACAAATATGTTGTTTACATTAAAATTCATATCCTTAATTACTTTGTCATTGTAGGAGATGATTTGGGTGCATATGTTCTACGTCAAAGTGTTCTCAAAGATGAACAAATAACTAATCCTAGTTTAGGATGGTTATTACCATCAAAATTATTTTGGAAGGAAACAGAAATATTGGTTCAATCGGAACAAAAAAATTATACATTAGCCACTTTAAAAGATTATTTAATGTAATGTATAACATACACAATTTGTAATATTAATATAATAATATAAGTAGTAACAACAATTTCATTTGTTCTACAGAGACATAAATGTTCCAAATGCATGGGAATTTAGAAAAGATAATGAAAAGTACCAATTGAATTTTGCTGCCCCAGGAGTTGAAATTCATTGTTTATATGGGAACGGTATAGATACAGTACAAAGGTATATAATTGCATTACAGTTTAATAATATTAAGTAATAATCTTTTCTGTTCTAGTATTTGCACATAAATTTGTTTTAGATTATATTATAAGCCTGGTGTATCGATAGAAGGTACTCCTCAATTGCTTCCTGGTGATGGTGACGGTACTGTAAATTTAAGAAGTTTGGAAGCCTGCAAACAGTGGCAGGGCAAACAGAAGCAAAAGATTTATTCTCAAGTTTTTCCTGGTGTAAATCATATGGACATTCTCAGAAACCCTAATGTTTTAAGTTACATTAAAACTGTTTTGAAAGTGTGAGAGTATTACCCAGATAAATTTACCCTTACATATTACTTAGTCTAATGTATAATATAAATGTATATTAAGTAGAATCTATTGTAAATACCTTATAACATTGGTCCATTTCCTATTCTTGCCATATTATAAATATGCAATTATAAATAGCAGATTTAAATAATATTTTTGTGTAATTATTCCAATTTATCATACTTTTGTATATATGTGTATTATGTTTAATAGTGCTAATATGAATTCGCACAAGTAATTGAAAATAAAGAAAAAAGGAATGATTTTTTTTTTACAACTATTTCTATACTTTGTTCAAATTGTTTTATGCTTTACTCATAGTATTTCAGGTATAGTTCGCCTCTTCTCACCTGGTAACCACTTTGTCGGCTATCCGGGTGGGGGGCAAGAGGAGACGTCCACTTGAACCCCCTCGAGAAACCCTGTAGGTACTATGTAACTTATTTAATGTAATGTAATTATACAAAATATTTACAATAGTATTTAATATTTCTATGCTGTTTGCAAATTTTATTTGGGTAATTTAAGGGAAATTGATTCCAAAAAATGTATTTGTAACAACAAAATTCTAGTTAAAGTTATATCAGTAAAAAAATATGAGTGCAGGTTTATACAAGAATAACTTGAATTGAAAAATTATGTAATTTTATTAATAATATCTGTAAAGACATAATTATAATCTAAATCATAAATATACTCATTGTATTCTAAGTCCCTTTTATATCTCAAAATATACTTATTTCAGAAATATTTTTTTCCCATAAGTATATGCATTCTCTGTGTCTGTACAAATTTTTATTTCCGTTTTTAACATAGTAAATATGTGCACAAAAACTTTGAGTTTTGTAAAACAGCGTAAAGACAGCGCAGGAATGCTCGACATTCTTATTTCACGTTAAGAAACAAGTTATTATCGTGAAATGATCTGTTGAATGATTCTTGATCACACTTAGTTCATGGTAGAACACGTTTCTTTAATATCTGTGTGCTGGTCAATTTATGCTACCATTTTTTAAGTTAACAGTATACAATACAATCAAATACTGTTTAAAAAATGCGCACACAATATTTTTTAAATACAGTAGATTCATTTAATGTCAGTTGAGGCCAGTAGAAGATTTAAAATAAGCGTACAATCCTATAGCCAAAATTGTTACCACTGTGATAGTTTTATAATTTCTAATACGATACGGTAAACGTGACATAGATTTCACTATTTTAACTTGACGTTGTTTTTCTCTTTCTTGACGAAGCGCTTCTGCTTTTGCCTTCCATTCTTGTTCTTTGCATTTTCGTTTCTGATCATATTCTCTAACATCATTACTTATAGACTCAGGAGGATACTGACGATATAAAACTTTTGCTTCAATTAAAAGTGTTTCGAAAGGTAAATCATCTGGCAACTACAAATAATAATTTTCTATCAACTGTGAATTATTAAATGTAATTTTATTTATACAGTTAAAATGTACTCACAGTACACAGTACTTGATGTGTATGACCCATGTCGGGAGTAGTATTAAAAATTTCTGTTGCTCTATGCGCTACGATCACAGTACTCAAATAGAGAGGCATCAGAGGAGGACTACCAAGAAAGTAATCAAATAATCTGTGCAACAATTTCCTATTCTCCGCATATTTATGTGCATACCATGTTGTATACTCAGCCAATGCAAAGTGTGGAAATAATTCTACGCTAGAGTATAAAATAGATTTAATAACTGCAAAAGCTTTCTGTGTCAATGACATTGAAATAACATAGGTTCAATATTATACTAACTTCTCCAGGTGTTCCAATAAAGAGGGATGTACTCTTTCCAACAGTGCAAATATGTAATATAATTCTTGATTTACTTTTTCCATAGTTTTCTCCATAAATCTTTCCAGAAATTCTATTGAGATACTTTCGAGTATGTTTAATGCTTTTTCTAAGCCCATGACGATTAAAACAGTTGCAGCTATGTCATTATATCCCTGGTAGTAACTAAGTACGTATTATTTCATTTTATATTATTTTTATTTATATATATATGCTTAAAGGTAATATTTTTAACACATGACCAGACAGCATTAAAAAATGAAATGCTCTCTGGTACAATAAACAAATAAATAATACTGACTTTAATGTAGAATGTTTGTGCAGAACCCAACACATCAATTGGGTCAGCTGTTCATGAAAGCAATCTATTTCATGTTGTGTAGCACTTTGGGGAATGTGATTGCCACTACGAGCTACGTCCTTTAGTATTTGCTGATAGACTTCATTTGGTACACAATCCTGCATCATTTTTAATTCACTTTCAGGTAAACTACTTTCTTCCGATAATCTTAGAAGCTTTGGCCACAATATCCTTCTTATATCATCTACAGATCATCTTCATGATGTCAAGATTTAATTACAAGGTACAAAATTATTTTCAATAAGGAACCCATAATGTTAAACTGTTAAATTACAGGAAAAATATTTGGGTATAATTTAATCATTTCTTGTAAATGTCATAAAGGTAATTACACAAAAGAAAGTGAAAAATTTGATAGAGTAGCTTGTACGAAGGTTCCTTGTTGATAATACTATATCATCGTATTAATAAAATACCATTAACAAGGCCTTCGCTACTGCAACCCAGTAGCCTGAGTTCTCCTAATGTTAAATTTGGATTAACAACGCTTCCTCGAATAACGCTTACTTTCATTCGTTCCCTATGCGACAGTGTGTCTGTATCACCAAAATCGTCTTCTAATAAACTGCTATCGTCTTTGCAATTTAACACTCCGTTTTGTTTACCTGGCAAACTAAAGTCCGCGATGTCAGGTATATGTGGTATAACATTGTCATGCCATGCCCTTGTTGAATCAGGCATTCTTACAAGAGGCACCCTGTCTTCGGAATCCGAATTTTTATCTTCTGTCTGTGCGAAGTTCATTGTTTCGATTACATTTCTTCGTCTGACTTTCAGGTTATGCTTTTCAATAGATACTGGCACTTCCATAACTGTTTCTTGGCCACTGGAGTCCAAAATCACTTTCTCTTCTTCGGTTTCCCCGTTTCTTGACATGACGAATTCAAGCCAACAATTTTTCGATACGTTTCATAGCACAATAAATTTACAGTTACTTTCCCGGAATTTCTGATCGAACGACAATCTGTCAAGAATGACATGCATCGATCACTGTAACATGCTCGTAAGAGAAGCTCCTGATTGTACGAAAGCAAACTGGTGGTTTTATGACGTGGCGTACTACTTCATTTCGCGTGAAAGTTTTACGTAATTCTGTGATAAATTTGCAAGTGGTCTAAATATTGTCGAAAATCAGACTCTTGTATTTAATCGGCGACATACAACTAATATCGATTTATTGAAATACATTTAAAAACAATGTCTTCCAAATCGGATGCTTTTTCCCTTCTTTGTATGCATTATTTTCTGTATTATCATCGACGAGGGACAGGATAGATTGGACACTTAACGTAAATTTTGGTCGCACAGCCGGAAGGTAATGTGATTTCCTTGTTCCCTTACTTATCGATCTCGCGTAATTCATAACCTTACCAATAGAGTATAAAAAAATACCACAACCCGCCAATGAGCTTATCAACATTCAAAAGTATTTCTTTGTATAATTATTTATCTTCTTATCAATGAAAAATAAACAAACTGAAAATACGTAGAAAAGTTTTGATAGAAGTCGACAAATCCACTCTGCGACTTTTTTAACATAGTCAGTTACATCGCACATGTCCTGTAGACTGTAATACAAATGAAAGATACTTAATTGCTAACCTACATTTTTAGGAGATTTTCAATCTTATCAATTAGCTTTTATACATATTATTTGAAAAAATTTTTCCTAATAATACTTGATAGAGAAACTAACCATTTAGTTTAACTATTTAAACAATAGAAATGGAGATGTTAGTGTTTAAACATGTATGTACACAAACGCTTAAGATAAATTCAATTTTCGTAAAACTGTTTAAAAGAAATTATGTACAAGCTGTTTTGCAAAGCACGTCGAAGAATTTGCACCCTTATCAACAAATACATCCATGGAAATCATTAGATGAATTTTCAGAAGAATTAGTTAACAATGTCATTTATAACAAGGGTAAGCATGGGTTAAATGTATAACAAATAATTAAAAAATGTCTGTGTTATTAAATAAATATTTTACAGATGGGTTAGTGGCTATAAATAAACCTTATGGCATATCTGTTGATCGTGTAAATGTACAGAAAGTTGTACACCGCATAGCAAATAATGTGAAATACACAATATATGATGCTTTACCACATATTGCTAAGCAGTTGAATTTTTCAGGGTTAACTATAATTAGGAAACCTGAAAAGTAAGAATTTGATTAAAAGAAAGAAAGTAAAAAGTTTATGAAAGTGTATGAACTTACCTATAAGAATGTAAATTTAATTTTTAAACAGGTATATGACTGGCATTATGCTTTTAGCAGCAAATCCGACAGTGATACGTAAAGTTAATCATGCATTAGGCCGTAATACAAATGCAAAAACTTATTGGGTGATTACAACTGCAATACCAAATCAAACAGAGGGTACTGAAAGACTACAAATGGAACGGCTGTCGAAGTCAAAGAAAGACCAGAGTACAAGGGTAATTTTAAAAAACAATGTTTAATTTTTGGTTATTGTAATGATTTATTACTTAATTGCAGATAGAAATGAAGCAGAGGACTTCAAAGAATGCGTTCAAAAAGGACAATGTTAAGGTTTTAAATGTCAGCTTTAAAGTTTTAAGCACTTCCAAAAGTACGTCATCTTCCTTAGTCGAAATAACATCAACTACAAATAAGGACCATGCAGTTAGATTGTTCGCATCAACATTCTTATATTCTCCAGTTTTGGGAGACAATCTGATGGGATCACGGGTTAGAAAAGTTGGGAATACTTATATTAAAGTTGATCCTTCTGTGAAACTGTCTTATCTGCCACCGAAATTAGACAAACAGGTCTATAGGTTATTAGGTTTGCGAGAATCTCAACAAGAGATTATTCCTGTTCATATTCATTTAAGGTCAATAACTCTACTATCCTATCTCAAGAATAAAGAAACTTTAACGATTAACGCTCCTATAATCCCTCCTTTCGATTGGGCATATAAACAATTTCACTTCCAGGATTCAATGGAAAATAAATAATACTGTATCACATAAAAAGTGGAATTATCTTTTTAATCGGTTAAAGTTTTTTTAATTACTTAATAAAAACACGATCGTAATAACATAATGCTCGTTTATATTTCATTCTTAGTGACTGAGTACATGTCTGCCTTTTAATATTCTTCTCATAATTATTTTTCTACCGTTTGGCGTGGACATTCTTGTCAACCAACCATGGCATTTAATGCGCTTACGTTCACAGGGACGTGGAAAATGATAGCGTATCTTTGTTCTACTTAAAGTGAGGCTCCATGGATTCGTCAATGCCGGTGAACCGATCATCGATGAACAGGTCTGACCTAATGCTACGAAACGCCTGCAGAGAAACATAACCTTTTACGAAATCATTCACATAGATCTTCCAAAGAAATTTACGAATCAATTACGTACGGCAATAATTGATAAGTATTAGAGAATAATCCACCCAACATATTGTGTCCCTTTGATAGTTAATTGCACGATCTCCTCAAGTAAATGTAATTTAAATCTCTGTTACAGATCTTATCCGTCCTACGTGCGATCAGCAACAAACTGTTTTACGTCGGTAGTCCAGTGCATTCTGTTCATCGTCAGTGAAAGTGTAGAATTCTACCTTATCCCTCATCAGCAATTACATTGTACGCTGTTTACAAGTTTGAGCGTTTTATCACCGATGGCGCCAACAAGTCCAATTCCTCTTAAAGAATATAAATAAACCGGTAAGAATCATACCGGTTTATATTTAACAAACGTCGTTTACTTAATCTTTGAAAAATGAAAATTTACATCTTTCTTACACTCTCATCGTTGTGTTTGGTGAGAAACAATTGAAAAATATTTACGTTCGCTAGATTCACCGTACCGTTTGTCACAATTCATTTTTCATTTCGTTCTTTCATTTCCCTCGGTAGTACATTTTTTAATATACATTTCTCGCGCTCGTGTTTTCAGGCAGAGGAGCGAGCGAAGAGAACGCCCTGCCAACCCACCGCTGGCTTGTTTTTGTGTCGGGAAATGGGGCAACGACCTATATTCAACCGTAGGGTCCATTCGCCCCCAGTTTCCAAGCCGAGAGAACAGACGGAAGTTTGCAGCTTTGTTCCCTGAGACGACGCTCGCACACCACGATTTCGCGATCGTACACTCATTTCGTTTCCAATTCAATTCTTCTGCTCACTTATCGGAACCGAAAATCTTTTCTCAAGAGAGGAAAACCTCGTAGAAGTTTGAATACCTGAATAGTCCACCGATTCGCTTTACTCTAATGTCATACGAATGTTGCAGACGAAACGAATTAGAGTCAATCCTACGATATATGCAATGCACGATAATGAAGAATTCAGCTTCGAGAAGGGAAGTTGTTACTGCTGGTAGCTAAAATGTGGTCATTGTCAGTAGGAGAGACAGAGATCTTTAGGAACTTGGGACTCAAAGAACTTAGCATACAGATCTAATGATGATAAATAAAAAGGAACACAGAAATCTTTAAGTCAGAATTCGAAAGAGTTACAATTCTGATCAGTTCAGCTACATAGTGCCGACAGGAGAGATCTTGAAAAACTTAGGATTTCAAAGACATAGTTCTAATCATAACAAACATAAAGAATCCTACGTATCTTCAGGAACTTACAATTGAAAAGCCTCAGCACATAATTCCCATCACGATAATCAGAAACACATCCTCAGCAGCTCAAGATTCAGAAGCCTCGCCAATCATAATAAGTAGAAAGAAGCATAATCTTCAGGAACATAGGATTCAAACCTTTCAGTATACAGTTCCATTCATACTAAACAGAGGAACAGACGAATGTCTCAAAGAATTTCGAATCTAAAAGACATAACAGACATCGGATGGAAAAGGGCGGACGGATCGGTAGCCATCGGTCGCGAGAAAGGGTCGGCGGGGCTGGTTGCTCGGCGGCCACGTGGATCAATACCGAAGAGGGTGAAGGCAGCCGCCTCCACCGTCCGCGAGCAGCAGTATGCTCGCGCCGCGGGTACGCGCCGCACGCTCTACGCCCGAGCCTCCTTCGTGCCCAGTTCGCCAGCAGGAATTCGAACGGCAGCGGTGCCGTTCGCGCCGTTTGCTCCCGAGCCGGCTTTCATCCCTCGCCTTCTTCTCGCCAGGACTCCGAGACATCGTACCGGAAAGGATGACACCTGCTCGCGAGCCCCAGCGAAACTTCGAGGTCTCGCGTGTTCAAGTTTCTCGGTGTTTGACCCCTGCTGCTTGATCCGCCTCTCCCTCCAACCCTTCCACGGTCTGACACCTGTCCGGCGAGACGATCTCCGTGGACCAGATAACGCGCCCTTCTAGCTACTCTCGAGTCCTTCCGTTTGTCCATCTGTTGCTCCGATGAGGATCGAGTCCCGAGCAAAATTTGGGACCGCGGATATAAGACGGATCTTATTATTTCACTCTAACGCGAAGGATTTGTACGTTGGACCAATGATTTGTACTCATTAACTTCTGTTTCTTGTTTGATGTTGGTAAACGGGGGGATTAGTATTTGATATTTATGAATCTTTGCGTTGGAGAAACATGTTATTGGTATCGTTCATAATCTCAGCTTCAGTTCTCTGTAGTTTTTATTGTTGTAGCGACTCGAGAACAGCTTCTCGTGGGAAACTGAGTATTTCAAAAATTTCTCTAAGCTCCTTTGTTCCGTAAATGTTTACGTTTCGTGTGGGTGGCAGTGGGAGGGGCGAGGTAGATCGTTCCGTGTTTTGATTGGAAGCGGCAAGATGGAGATCCCGCTGGCCAAGCCGGCTTCCGAACTGGAATTCCTCTTATGGCGATATTTATGTCGTATTCAGATAATAAAGAAACTACTAACGCTCGGTATTCGCACTTCGTTCTAAGATGCTACAAATCTGCGAATGAATTATTGAACTACATCGATGCAATTGTATTTATATCAAACGAACCAGTGAACTGAGTCGAATGATTTATACACTGTAACAATTGTGTGCGAGTGGTCAAATGGCACGAATTAACTTTGCACTTTGATCTATTCGAACGTGTGTTCCTTTGTCGAGATATTTTTAAATTATACCATGTACTATTTCAAAGGTATTCGTTAAAACAGTTATGCTCACTGTTTCTAACCAGCCAACCGTCTTCCGACATTTCAAGTCAAACCTTTGAAATAATACGAATAATAAGAGGGTTCATAAAGGGTTGACCCTTCGCACAAGACAAAGGCGACATTCTCTGAAACTAACTCGAAGGGAAATCACAAGTACATTGAGGAGCAAAGCGATTTAATCCCAATATTTCGCGTATCGAGGCATCACGAAAAGTTCAACATTAAATATCGGATTCTATAGTTTCTCTGCGTCAAGTCAGTGCACTCTCCCGAGTGCAAAGGGTAAATAAAGCGATCAATCGGACACGACCGAATCCCCGAAGCTCCCAGTCTCGCGCCTCGCATTCACCTCTCTCGTTTCTTCTTCGTTTTCATGTAGCCGAGGATCCCGTGCTCGTGGGGAAGGTGAAAGGGCATTCGCGGCGGACAACGTCGGCCGGACGACGGGGGTGTCCCAGTGATCAAGATCCGTGGCCGTTGTTTCGATCAGTGCGCCGACTAGCGGGTCCCCGGGCGGCGATGCACAGTGACTGATAGAGGAACGCGATAACACCCCGCATCGCAAAGGAGCAGTGGAAGAGCGCGGCTGTGGGGCGTTCGGGTTTGCCTCTCTGTGAATCACAGGGTGAGTACCGGAATTTATCTTGTCCACCGCGGACGGCCGAGTCGACGGACAAAAGGGAACGCCGCGCGTTCCTCGCGGACCGCGGCTCGTCGGGACGGTAAACGTTCGAGAGAAAACTGAGTCATTGTGTGGGAACGCCGCTAAAGTAGGGCCGATAGTTGGCGAAGCGATAACAACGCGTATAATTATCCTCCGTATCTTTCGGCTGCCGGTGGAACTGTTTTGTCTCTGCGCGCTGCCGTCGAGGGACGAATATAACTGAGAAACGGTGACTTCGATAATTATAGTCAGTCTTAATCAATTGTTCAGTGAATTATTTCATTCTTCATAATTCATTGCGAGAAGAAAGAAATACGCTTGTTATACGCCAAGGTTAGTCTGAAGTGTAAACGATTGATAAAGTAATATTTGATTTAGAAAGGAATTAAGTGGCACTCATATTTCGTGGATTCACGATAATACAGGGGTCGAAGACGTAAAACGAAGGATACCGAGGAAGCGTACGTCCACCGATCGCGCGAAGAAACGAGAACGATCGATCAAAAGACGCAGATTATGATAAACGCAAATAAGCCGGAGACCGTTCGTCTGGGTTAGCGGGTTAAGGGCAACCAGCTGTGGCCGATGCAAAATACGAGAAAGCGCCTAGTCGACCGTGATCTTTACGCGTATCTTCGCCCCGCGCTGCAGCCGGCGAGTGAAACAAACAGCGAGACGCCGGGCAACAATCGCGAGCTGCCTCGATAACGGGAAACGAGATCAAACACCTTGCGAAATTGCCGTCGCGAGCGTCGCTCGCGGGAACGCGTTCCATTTCTTCCGCGTGCACCTTGGGAGAGCCAGTTGGCTCCGGTTCCAAGCAGTTCCCACCCATCATTCGGTATTCCCGGGTCGTCGCTTTGCGCTTCCATCGATAAATTCGACGATTCTCGTAGATAACGGAGGGAACGGTCGCGACGCGCGGTGACTTACGGCTACAGATTCGGCGGCGCCGTTGCCGGCGGTTCGCGAACGTTGCCCGTGCCCTCGTGACGACGCGCGCCGCGTTTCAAGAAGTGTTTGAGAATCGTCGCGTGGGCCGGGCAAACACAGCAGACTACGCGATATCAATTTCCCCGCTGTCGGCGAATTACGCACGAATCAATTGCGACGATTGTTTGCTCGACGCGCGTGCCGTTGTTTGCGGAGCTAGGACCTTTTCGCCGGTAGAACGAAGGTGGGATCTTCGTGATTTGTAAGAGTTACCGTATAGTTTTGGTCGTGGTAGGAGAGATTAGGATCTTGTGGAATGTAAGATTTAAAAGAGATAGCGTACGGTTCTTATCATACAGATAGGAGTTCACGACGCGGCTCGTATTTGGTCGAAGCGTATCCCGCTCTCAAACACAGCCGCGCTCGGATCAGCGGCCAGCTTCATTCGTTATCGTGTGCTCCAGATAAAATTGTCACGCGGTTGGCTGCGCCGTCGTAACGATAATACGAATCCATCGATCATCGTTAACTCAGCCGTGGTTGTCGTCCGGCAGCGCGGTGATGTTCGATTTCCCGAAATCCTCCCTGCTCTTCAAGGTTCCGGGGGTTTTCCCCGCGGAAGTTCAGAGTATTTAGGATGATTCTGCATCGGAGATTGTCCGGGATAAGATAAGGCGTTCCGGAAAGAGGATTAGGCGGACAAGAAAGGATCTAAGCATAGATTGTTCTATCTAAAGTCTACACATCGTAAATGACTCACTGGTTGAATAGGTTCCAGAAGGGAAAAGTAACAAAATAATATACATTGATCGTCGACATTTCCCTTCCAATGGAAAATCAAGTAAACATTGTGGAATATACTTTCATCATTACAGCTGCAGTTTTAACCTAATGAACACGAGCAATGCGTAAAGTAGTATAACCTTCGAGTAACCTTCATCATCATTATCATAGCATAAACAGAATGATAAGGAAATTTATTCAAAATACAGTCGATCGGTTGACGATGGCATCTTAAAACATTGAAAAACCGAAGCAGACCGATTCGGCTATTGAGATCGAATGTTGCTGACACATCGAGTAGGTCTCACGTAACCTACGTCATTTCACTGCTGACTCGTTTCAGTTAATTATTGAACAACATTTCGAATACCTGTTCCGCGCACTGTATTTCACGATTGTATGTATCACAGCAGAATTAATCGATTACAAAACGCCACTGTTACAGTTACATTGGTAAAGTCGGTCAGCTCGCGGTGAAATAAGTGCCTCCATCTCGGAATCGCCCCGCACCGCGATAACGCGTTCGCGAGTAAGGCCGCCGCGGCGAAAAGATTGAACTCGAAAAATCCCTTGTCTGGCCGGCATCCGAAGATTATCTAAGCGGCGATTAGCTATCAACGCGAGGCAGGCGCGGAACAAAGCTGAGCGCCGGCGGAGCGCGTCGTGAATGGTCGGCTCACCGGATAGAAGACCTTCGTATGGCAGGCTCACCAGTGTCAGCCGGAGGTAAACAGTCGATCGACGATCATCGCGCTGCTTAGTCGTACAGAAATCGCGCGTGTCAAGCCCGAATCGCCGCGTTGCATTTGCCAGGCCTCGTGGCAGCTGCCCGAAGACTGCAACTCTGTCCGCGCCGTGCAACGTGCCGCGGGAACGGCCATTAGGCCGGCCGCCGTGTGACGGAGGAGACCGCACGACGTCGATCAGTTTCAGCCGCCGTTCTCGTAGGCCGCCGATCGAAGGACCGACAGGGACCAGGAGATGAACCTTGACAGTCACAAGTACGCTCGTTGATTAGGATTTGCGATCATCCTCTTTATGACTTCGCTAACGTACGACCGAGACAGTTGTGCGCAGCCGGGATTGATAATTTTGTTTTCGATAGTTGTGTAAGAACTGGGATTCGAGGATTCTAGAATTGATAGTTGAAATTGTTTTCGACTCCATTTTGGGAATTTTTCAGAATTAGCTTTATTAAGTATTGGTACGAAGGTAGTAAGACGAGAGGTTGACAAGGTTTTCACGGGGAAAATCTAAAGTAGGGTTGAATGTTGCAGTTCTCTTAATGCGAGGTCAAGTGTCGGAGTTCGTGTTCGTTAAGTCGGTTTCTTGAATGTTTTGCTCCGAGTTTCGTGTGCGTGCGAGTTCCATGCAACTGAACGATGACCTGGGCCGATTGCGCGTCGAAGGTTCGATCGTAATTATCGAGGTCCCATCGTAACAACCGCGGTCCCCTTCGACAAAGATCGTTTCCACGGGCACACCGAAGTTCGTAGGTGTTAAGGAGAAGCTGATAATTTCGTTTAATCGAAGACAAGCCGAGCGGCGACCGAGCGCGCGTCAGGCAACAACGTCGCACGCTGTCGCGATTTGCATAGAACTCGACACGCATAAGTACCATGCAAATGTTCCGCGACCCTGATGGTCGTTTCGTGACTGGTGTCCGTTCCTCCACCGTTTCCATCTACCTCGAGAGATCATAACAATGAAAACGATGAAGATTTCTTATCGTGCGTCTCGTTCTTGGGCCGTGGTTCCCAACGCGGGGCACCGAGTCACGCGTCGGTCATTTCGTTTTTGACACATTGCGTACTGTCAACGAGAAATCTCGTTTTTATGTAAAGACACTTAGCTATGCAATTTTGATAGTTACTATAGTACTTAGAAAAATATGAAATTTGATTCGAATTGATTATCTATTTAAAATACATTACATAACGATATGATGTCCGAGTTTTTGTATTTATAGCAATGTAAGTTGATCTCACTGAAAGTTTCCATCCGAACAATTCAGTTTTCTGAAAAGTAGAAAAGAGTTATCAACACTAGAACTAATGTACCAGTGACTGGTCAAAATGACTTTGGATTTCTTCTTTTGCAATTATTAATACAATAGCTTATAAGTATCGAATATTCGAAATAATTATGAAAATAGTTTCATTCGAATACTCTAATGGATATCTAAAGAAACCGAATATAATCTACTGTAACAATTTTTATAGGGATTCATATCAACCGTATTAAATGCGTTCTAGTGTCAACAGCGAAATTTTTGCACTTATTGTACTGGGAGCTAACTTTACTTCGAGCTTCAATTGTATCTTGAATTTATCAATTCAATGTGTAATTCAAACGATCGACGTATTCTGGAAAATGTTCCCGTTAAAATTGTTTACGATCTATATTTCAGTTCTATATTTTACGTTTCGAGTTCTCGTAATTTTTCATCATTTATTACTGATCTTCTTCTTCCTCTTCCATGAATACCACGTTCCTTGGAAGCTCTTAAACCAAATTAATGGCCTTTCAGGCTTCCTTATGGAGAATGGGGGTTCACTTTTCGAATAATAAGAATTAAACGTCGCAGGGGTGGATGGGTCGTATACGTCATCAGGATATGAGACAAGCTTAGGTGGCACACGGCCAAAATTTTGAGAACCACTGACCTTAAGGTCTACGATCGCGGAGGGACTGGCACCAAGCATCCCGCGGCGTGCGAGAAATCAATCGATAAGAGGGAATCGATGAAAGCGATATGCCGCGGAGCAATTTCCACCGAAGTTTATATTCCAACTTCGCCGCGGATGATGCGACCCGCGCGCGTAACGTCTTATCGCTCCGATCTTATCAGCGCCGATGCTGTTTCCCGTCGCTGCGACTGGCGTTTCAACGGTGATCCAGCGGTATTCTTGAAATTCATTCGCGATCGACGTCGATTCGCGATAGAAACTCGCGGCGCCTCTTTTTTCCTAGAAAGTGGCATCATCGGAGACAAACGATCGGCGAAACTGGTCTCGCGTCGTACAGGTATCTCGAGTGCTCGCCGGCAAACAATAATATCGGTGGATCGATCGAGATCCTTTTGATAAACGGCGAGCGTCGTTCGAGGAATAAGCGAATCAATTTACGCGTCGACGAGATATCGAAAAGTCACGCGACTGGTTACGTGATCGCTGAAAAACCGTGCTAGGAAAGAGTCGGAGGTGGCATCGAGGAGTCGAGCCGCGGGAAATCTTCCGGCAGGTGTGCCGCGATCGGCGGAGATTAGCGACGCATCGACTGCGACGATAATTACCGATTACACGCGATTCTAAATTGCTTCGAAACAATTGCAGATGATTCGTTTCGAATAGGAATCTTTAACCCTTCGCGGACGAAGATTGTTGAAATACGAAAGCTTTCGGAGATTCTGCTGAATTAAACATTCAGTGCTGAATAAAACTACCAAGTGAGTCAAAATGACTCATTCCTGATTTCTTATTTCTGCAATTACTAAGAAGATAGATGTTTCTCCGAGAAATGGTTAAAGAAATTGATTTACGCAAGCTGAATTGTAAATCGATTAAAGTCCTAATGGACGCTTAGAGTCTCCATAGAGGAATTTCAGAAAGTCAATTTAACTGATGGGTAGTTTCAGTGTTAAATCATAGAGAATGAAGAAACCGTACTGATTTCTTACTGTTCGAGTAGTTTAGTCATTTATTCGCAACTTGGTGTTCCAAACGTGGAAGTTTAATCTCGGCGAAATGCCGACGTTCGTCTGCAAAGGGTTAATAATGTAAGTAACCAGATAACGTAAGAATCGCGATACCAACAAATAAATAATCGTTTCTCCTTATCTTTTCCGTGGAAGAGCGATACATAAAAGGCTCAATTGTTCAAGCAGTGTTTCAATCATCGCGTACTCAAGATTGAGAAGCATGGTATCTAAATACAGCGGCTTTAAATTTTTACAAACGCACGTCGACATTCCGTCTCGGCAAAATGTTCATATTTCGAACGCTAAGTCACAAATGATCCAATTACTCGAACAGCAAGAGATCAGTAGGTACTTTCATTTTCATCAATTATTCCCGCGACCGATATGTAATTTAGCTTCGCCTCCTAAAGGTTCTGCATATTTCAAAGAATCTTCGTCTGTAAAGGGTTAAACCTTGAACTGATGAACTCCGATGGTTTTAAGAATTTCGGAGAATACTATCGAAGCGTTATATACCATTGATTCGCAAAAAGAATCGATTTATTGAACCCGTTACACAGGATTCTCCCTTAACCTCTGACCTACGATTCACGTCAACCTCGCGACGAGAATCTTCAACCGAATTTGAGAAAACTAAAACAAAATCAGACATTCGTTATTTTCGAATATCAACGAATCGTTACTTTCCTGTTATCATCCGTTAACCTTTCGAGTAAACGTAGGATAAGCATGAAAATTGACTCTTTCCCCGACAAATGATTAACGACGAAGTAATTGTGTCGATCATAGTTACGAAATAAATCATCGAGCAAGGGGTTAAAGCGTCGAGCGTGGTCGTGGCCGTGAGGCGTAATTCGAGGAGCTAATCGACGAAGAGGATCGATGAATCCGCCCCGTGCACCGGAAACGGGTCGAGGTCGGGCCGATTTCGCCGAGTCCGCTCGGAGAAATCGGATCCCAGGCGCCGCGCCGCGGAGTGCGGCACGCGCGCGCGCGAAACGTCCAATTTTAAAATCGCGGCGGATTCTAACGCGCCGCGAACGATTTGCGTAACGCGGCGCGTTGCGACATCCCGCTCGCGGCTCGCCAACGCGAGAATAATTCCGACGCTAGAACCGCCGTCCGATTTTCCTCGGGAATGTCGTTTGCAGAATTATGTCGAATAACTCGCCGGCCCGTTAAATGAGCCGACGCTGCGGCCGATTACGCGTAATTCCCTTCGTCCTCGCGGAAAACGCCGCGGAAAATGAATATTCCTCTTCCGACGATAAACGTTCACTATTTCACCGTCTCATTTCCATGTAAAGTATCCGGCATCGAGTTTTAAAGTTGAGAACGGCGTTGGTCACGCGATGGATTACGAACGTAGGGTTCGGATTAGGTTCTTTGGTTGATTAACCTTCATTTCAGTCTTCGAATGATCGATCCTGATTTTTGCGAGCGTTAGAAATCGTTCTCGTAGAGACTGTTGATCTTTTGTTGTTTATATAATCGGTTTATATAATTTGGTTTCGACTATTCATTGCGGAGAGAGGAATTTAACCCTTTGAACTCTGTAGGCTCCAATATTGCAGCAGTTATAATGTGAAATATTTTAATGAATCTTAAAGAAACTACCTTAAAATTATTAGATTTTCCGCACGTTCAAATTTTCCACTGAGAAGGAAAAACGATCGAAGAAACGTTATAGAATTTCTCATTTTTGCTAGGAATACTATAAAAATTAGTTGCAGTTGCTGATAGATTGCAAAACAACCTGGAGTGCTAAGGGTTAATGTGAGTAATTAGAGCGTTTAGAGATGGAGGATTAATAGAGATCGACAGTTGCGGAAACCTTGAGTTCATGAAGCTTCAGAGTTCAAGCTTAAAGCTCAAGTCTTCTAAGCTACGTTAAACTTGAATCTTCGAAAGCTACATCTGAGTTATTAAAAAATAGAAAAGTAGAATATTCTATGAAAAACTTAACATTTCTAACCTAAAACCAGAAACCCCCCTCTTAACTCTCTAAGGCAGGTTTCAAACAAGCTGCGCGAATTCGTACACAATTCGCCAAGCTTAATCGCAACAGTCTCAACTTACCGATGCGTTTTACTCGTATAAATGTTCGTTTTCACTTATTCATTGATTTGTCGTTAGTTCATAGCAACTGGATGAGAAACAAAATATTAAACTGCACGACTGTCAGTAACTTCTACTTTTCGAGGGTTACAATACATCCCGCCATGCGTAAAAAGCTAATCAAAGGGTGCAGTTTCTAACCCACCTAACCCCAAAGGGTTAACCGTTAACACCTCGATATCTACAAGCCATACATTTCATTTTTACAGAGCATTCGTTGCTCTCCGGTTACAGCCGTGCAGCCGTCGAACACCATACAGAGAATCGAGTCCGACGAGCGGCCGTCTCATTCATTACACTTTTGCGCTTCAATTTGAAGCGCACCGGTGGCCGAGCGAGCGAGCGAGGAGGACGCTCGTCGCTCTAACTACAAAAAATTCCGTATCACAAGGACTTTTTCATTCGACGTTGTTGTCGCTCGTTAATGCTCCCATTGGCCGACCCGGCCGAACGACCTCCGTCGCGAACGATAATTGCGATTTTCGTCTGCACCGTCGAATATTCCTTCTCTTTTCTTCTCGGGGACCACCTTGGTCTATTTTATCTGTCCCGACTCCACCCGGAACAAGGTTCCTCGATGCGAAGTGTCGTTAAGTATTTTTAGAGGATTACTCGACGGCTAGCCTGAAGAACCTGTGTCCGATTCGCCGGCTATCGTCTCATTTGCGATGCTACTTTGTTGTTCGTCGATACGATGTTTGGACAACCCGTAGATAATGTCGGTTTTGTACGTTAATCCTTTGAAGACGAAGATTCCCGGAAATATACGAAACCATCAACAGATGAAGCTGAATATATCAATTACTCGAACTATAGAAAAATAGAAAACTACGTTCTGATCTCTTGCTATTCGAGTAATTGAATCATTTGTTTACGACTTAGACTTGCAAATATGAAAATTTCATCTCGTCGAAATGTCGACATTCATTTGCAAAGGGTTAACTTGTATTCAACGTTCGTATGTGTGTCTTATTTACCACTAAACGTGCAGGTACTTTATACATGCATGTTTGTACCGTAATCAGCGAAGCGATGATTGGAAAATAAAGGTAAACGAGGTAGACGATAAATGTCTGTTACAAGGAGAGGGTACAGAGGAACTCTATACATGTGTAGTATTTACGTAAGAAATGAAATTTTTTTATGCCTTGTTTGACAGTGGTTTTCCATTTTCGAAGAAAGTGAGCTTTAAGTTTGTATGTACTGTAATAAGACGAGTTGCCTGTTGCAACAAGGTGTTACAAATCTCCATGCTTGGAATTCTTTTGTCCTTTGAACTGTAACTTCTAAATATCTCGTATTTCATTATTGCAATATTATTAATCATCTTATTACAATAACACGCCAACTTAGGCTATTGTGAATAAGGCATGAGAGTTTCACATTTTATAAGTTCTCGTAAGAGAAGACAAAGATCGAACAACCGATGAATCGGACAATAAAAGGATTGATATAAAATCGAATGATCGCGAGAGAACGCAGAATTTTAACTGAAATCTTCAAATTGTTAAACGCTGACTCATATATTAACAGTAGAACTACACCAGATCAAAATGACCCGTTCCTAATTTTTTCTTTTATAATTATTGAAAAGGCAGAGATGCTTTCGGAAATCATTGCGGAAACTGGCTAAATTTCAGCTATTAAAAACACGAGCGTCGATGTTGACAGATTTTTAAACATCGGTCAAACCAAAATATCTAACTCGCGGAAGAGAATAAGGAATTCAATTTTGTAAATTTTACTTTGGATTTGTGTTGTACATATCTAAAATGTTACGTGAACGTAGGATTAGCAATTAAACGATAGACTAAAAATCCCGCATTATCGCGGGGCCGGCGCGCAATGTAAGGCGATGACGTTTAGCAGAATAACCGTGCAACAATGACAATGCAATTTAATCAAGTACTTTGATATTATATTTTTCCCTACTTCATGTATTTCGCTCCGTAAAATCGTTCGGCATTCAACGTGTTAACACTAGAACTACCGAGCATTTAATACGATTAACATGCAATTCCTATAAAAACTGTAACAATAGATTATTTTCAGCTTCAGACATTCATTATACTCATAACTATTTATTTTCAAAATCATTTCGAAGATTCAATGCTTCGAAGATATCAATAATTCTAAACAAAAGAATCGAAACCAGTCATTTTGACTGGTAGGGTAGCTCTAGTGTTAATTATAAAACATATCATTGACATTTCATTCCAGGCAATTCCTATAAAAACTGTAACAATAGATTATTTTCAGTTTCAACAGACATTCATTACACTCGAATGAAACTATTTTCAAAATCATTTCGAATATTCAATGCTTCGAAGATATCGATAATTGCTCAACAAAAATTTTGACTGTTACGGTAGTTCTATTGTTAACACAAACAAAATACTCGGCGAAAGGTCTCTTGTCCCCGCGTCGTCTCGTTAGACGCCGAGTCATCCATCAACGGTGCAAGAGTCATCGTTGACCGCGTCCTTTCGTATCGGCGGACACCCGGCGACCTCCGACAATTAAACAATTATCGTCCGCCCTCCCCGTCGCTCGTTGCGCCGCGCTCCCTCGCAGCAACGGCCGAGCCGGGGCCATTCATTATGTAAAACCGTGCGCGCATAGGTAGCGCACGGATAATCATAGCGGGGTAATTATCCAGTTGACGGCTAGTAATCGCCGGCCGTACAGTTCGACGTCTGTCGTGATCTTGACATTACGGCGATTAGCCGCTATCGCCGATTGCCTTCCTTTACACGCCGACCGCTGGAATTTCGAGCCGTTTAGACGGATTGGATAATGATTCCTCTAAGAGGGCAGCTCCAATTCGCTGGAAGACTCGAAGGATTTCAATTCTTACGGACAATCCGTGGCGGAGAGTCTTCAAGGGTACTGGGAATCTGGAAGAGTGAATCGATATCGAATCGACACTTTGCACTCGAGATGACGTTTGATTTGACGCTGCATAATTATTGTTACGTCGTAATGTAGATATTCGTGTTTTTTGTATATACTGTCAGATGATTCGGAAATAGTAGGTAGTAGGCAAGGGGATTTCGTAATGTTGGAAATACTTGGAGCGCTGCATTCTGCAGCTTTTTCTAATTTTTGTTAGTGTCGTACCGAATCTGGAAGAGTGAATTGATATCGAATCGATACTTCGCACTCGAGATGACGTTTGATTTGATGCAGCATAATTATTGTTACGTCGTAATGTAGATATTCGTGTTTTTTGTATATACTGTCAGATTTCAAAGGTTGGAAATACTTGGAACGCTGTATTCTGCAGCTTTTTCTAATTTTTGTTAGCGTCGTACCTCTTATTAACACGAATGCCATGGGGGTCACCGGTGACCTCAATCAAATCGAATTACTATAATTCACTTGATGAAACGATGTTTATCTGAAAACATTTCTATATCACAAATAATGCTATCTAATGCGGCGACATTTTGCTAGATGAACGTGCAATAATAACATTGCAATTCAATCAAATGATTGAATGTTATATTTTTTCCATTTCGAGTATTTTGTACTATGAAATCGTGTGGCGTTCAACGTTGTTAACCTGAAGGAGTAGTCTGAAAATTCAGTTTCCTAACGAAACAACAGTCGCTCGATAAGTAAAGGTACACTGTATCCTACAAATTGTAGTTATTCAAGTGTAAAAATAACACAAACATAACGTGAACAGTTATAAAATTCAATGTTCACTGTTACATCGTATAAAATATAATTAGATGTGAAATACTAGAATGAAGTTCAATGATAAACTGAAATTGATTCGATAGAATTGATAATCTAACCAATGTTTCATTACAAAATGAAGATCATATGTAAACTAACTTTCGAGTGCAAAAAGTTAAATCATATTTTACATATATAAATTCTTCGGTTGCAATTTCCGGTTATAGGCGTCGCCTTCGAAGGGTTGAAAGTATATACTGAGCTACTCGATGAGAAATTTCGACTAGAAATTTAATGGAAATATTGATGAAAGCACGTGATACTTTACTTTGACCAGTTAACTGTGGAATTTAGTTGGAGAAACCTCTGCGCGCAATAAAATCGAAAAATGGAGCGTGTACTAGTCGAACGCAGGACGAATGAGTATATTTTAATGAACGATCAAAGCGAAACGAACAATTACATGTTTATGTGAAAAAATCAAGAATTCATCGCTGAAAGAATTGGCATCGTGTCAAGCTCTACGATGACGTGTATACTCGTTCAAACACAGTTAACTGGTTAAAATATCGAGTTCCTCAATATTGTTGTCGACGGTCATACCGATAACAGTTCGACATTGAAAAACGGCATCGAGTGCGCAAATTCGCGCGATTACGCGCGCGCACGTGACAGGGTCTCTGATAATGAGTCACGAGTCATCAGCGGCCGATGTATCCGTATCGTATCTTCGCGCATTGAAACCGATGCAGATCGTTTCTCTCGTTGTTCCCTTTTTTTCGCGTTGCAGCTCGTTGAAGAAGATACCTTTCTTCGCATGGTTGCCGCTTAGAAAGTAAGTGCCGAACTATTTAACCCTTTGCACTCGAAAGTTTTTCACTAGAAATATTCCATGTTCTCCGATGAAATACGGACGATGATTTTTGAAGCTAATTAATGAGAAAATATGTATAAATTAACAGTAAAACCACCAAACAGGTCAAAACCATTCCTGATTCTTTCTTTTCGTAATTATTAAAATGATAAATGTTTCTCTAAGAAATTATTAAAGAAATTAGTTTTAAAATGCGGAAGCGATTAGGTGTGTATGCAAAAAATTAATAAGAGTAGTTATCTAACGAGATCACAAATATTGTGTTATTACAAAGAAATATCAAAAAACAATATTTATTCAAATAAATTTACTTTGATTTATTTGTTGAAGAATATAGTAAGAAAATTATAATTAATACTGATAAACCTCCGCGCTCCCAATTTTGGCACAACACAAGAGCGCTATAGCGCTCCTCAGCACTCAAACGGTTGAAACTACATATACAAGACTTTACAATTTTGCAAGTCAAATGAAAATTTTGCAAAGGATTAAAAACACCGAGGAGCTCCAGTCGAAAATTCGCATCGATGGCTACGTCTCCTTGGTACGCTCGTAAATTCATTTACCTCTCTCGACGTTCGGCGTTCTTCTCTCTCTAAAAATGCAAATTTCGCAAGATTCTCGCTCGCATAAAGCTTTATTACCATCTTACCGTAACTTTATTACGTTATTACTCTGTTACAAGCATCGACTCGCCATTATGCAAACCAGATTTCCCCAAGCGATGTAAAGAATCAAGTACAGCCTCTGATCAAGGAGATCAACGAATGTCGTCTCCGAGTTCCTTCGCTCGGTACCTCTGCTTGCGATGAAATCATATTACTAAATTACAAGTAACCTCACTAGCTTCTCTTCGTCGCAGATTATCTTCGGAACGATAAGGAATAACAAAAAGTTCCAACAAATACCCTCTCACGTCTATAAGATTGCAAAATGAATCACGAGGCACACGCGTTTCAAAATTCTTCGAGTCTGCTTCAACTTCCTTTATTAATCAGTTGGAAATAATGTCATTTTCGAATCCGTTCGAACACCTCTCTACCTCATATCCTATGCATAAAATCTGCATTACTCGTCGAAATGCATAAAATCTGCATTACGAGCCGACAGCACACGTGCGTCGCAGGTTGCGCGAGTCTCGTTGCGACTCTCGATACGACTGCGGCGAGGCTCGTCCCGGCGATCCGTCATCGAGACGATAAAAAAATAATCTTCGGATCCGTCGGGACGCCGCCTAGCTCGCTTCTCCTGTTAATTATTTCCTCGTTAACGACACTGGGCACGACAACAAGCGCGCCTCTGTGCCCCCGGATGTAGCGCTTTTTCATGCACGGCCATTGTTACGCGATAATGATCCGCCCGGCTCGCGAGAACTCTCGGGCAACTCGAGCGGCTGATTTCCCGGGACTCCGGTAAATACTTTGTTGCTTCGCGGAGAAGTTTTCTTCGCCGGCGAGTTTCGATTGCCCGACAAGCCGCGGAAAAGTATGAACCGCGAGGACCGCTTTCGTTCCGGCAGACCGTGAGTACACATTTTAACCGTTTGAGTGCTCAGCAGCGCTATAGCGCTCTTGTGTTGTGCCAAAATTGAGAGCGCGGAGGCGCTGTTTACCAGTATCAATTATAATTTTCTTACTATATTCTTCAAGAAATAAAAGTAAATTTATTTGAATAAATGTTATTTTTTGATATTTTTTGTAATAACACAATATTTGTGATCTCGTTAGATAAGTACTCTTATTAATTTTTTTGCATACACACCCAATAATTTCCGCATTTTTGTTAAGTATCCACAGAAGTTGTTTTTCCAAACGATTGAAGTTGGGTATTGGAGTTCTCGAAGGCGTTTCCGGTTTTGCGATGTTCGTGGAACAAGCTGGAGATCGTAGGAAACTGATGGGAATCTATGAGGAAACGTTTAGGTCGACGGAACGAGAATGTAAAGTAATTGGATGGAATGATTGACGGGTTGATTGCTGCGAGTACGAGGTTTATGCGAATACCTAACACTTATTTTTCCGTCGTGAAGATAAAAGAGTTGTTACTGATAACTTATTAGCTAAGTATCGCATATCTCGTGTTGTACTATTATCTAGTTACCGAGGGTATTAAAAATCATTGGATATCTTGTATACTTCTTGTACATTTCATTGTTTTCAATTCGGAGGTAATTCGTAGTTAATTGAGTCGGTCATTGGTGATCCGTCTATGTCAGTCAACGTGTTATGTATTCAGTGTGCTGAATAGTTTTAACCCTTTGCGGACGAAGATTCTTCGAAATGTACAAAACCTTCGAGAGGAATAGATAAATTGTATATCAATCGCTTGATTAATAGAAAAAAGGGAAACTACGTGCTGATCTCTTGCTGTTCGAGTAATTAAATCATTTGTTTGCGACTTATTTTTCCAAATATGGACACTTCATCTCGTTGAAATGTCGACGTTCGTCCGGAAAGGGTTAATATTCGTATTAGAACGAATATATTTTGTAACTTCGAAATTATAGGAACGTCGAACTTTCACGTCACAGCGTATAAAAGTTCAAGCTAGTTAATTACTGTTAATACCGAATATTTTATATCATTTCGATTGAAATAGTCGTCAGATTTACCCGAAAACCTTCAGCAGATGAAGTTAAATTATATATCGATTGCTTAAATAATAGAAAGAAAGGAAATTATACACTGATCTCTTGCTGTTTGAGTAATTAAATCATTTGTTTGCGACTTACTTTTCCAAATATGGACATTTGATCTCGCCGAAATCTCGACATTCGTCCGCAAAGGGTTATAATTTCGTTTACTTATCAAAGCTTTCTATATAGCTTTACACATGAAATTCCAAGAACTGAGAAATCCAACATTTATTTTTAACATCGTGATTGTTTTCATCCTTGAAAATTCTTCTCTAGCTTTATTTATAATATTTATTGAATACTCTTATTCTCGATTTACTTTAATGTTCGAACATTTATCATTCGCATCGAAATATCCCTCGGGTTCACCCGACAATCGATTGCCGACTTACAAACTATAGTTCAACCGTAATTTAGTTTATTCCTCAAATAACGGTTTAACCCTAGAAAAAAAAACGTCGGCCGCCAATGAAGGTTTTTCACGAAACCGCGCTGCCTGTAACGTGTTAATCAGCGTCACTCGATAGCAAGAGAACCTGCGAAGGGTCGGCGGTTGTTAACGCGGCGCGCGCGCGGCTCGGACAAAGCGCTTCCTGCCGAGGAAGTTTAATTATTATAAAATCGCGTGCGCGTCGCCGGGCAATCGTCGACGCGGTCGTCCGGGAAATATTCCGTGATCCCACGCGCGACGTTTCGCTCTTCTAAAACGTCGCGTCGCGTCGCGTCGCGTCGCTGCGAAGACGACCGGTTCGGGGAAGCAATTTACTTCCTCAGCTTCGGCTCGCGACGAAATCCGCAGTCGCTCGCGCGATCGACGGTAATAAGGAGCGAATCGGTATCGTAGAAATTGCGAACCTTGTTCGGTTGTTTTTAATAGTTCTAATAAATCTATGGAACATTATCGGATGACCAGTCTCTGTTTAGAATGATTCAGTAACGATAAGGAAGCTGCGCCGTAAGCTCTGAATCATAGCGACCGGCTTTTGGTCGTTCGACCTTTGACCATCGAATCATTAAGGTACGAAAGCGGAATTGAATCATCCGGGATAATATTACTTAAGGTCCGAATTGCGTTGTTCGAGTTGTCAGACACGTATTTTCTTTCCTCGGAGCGTCGATGGCTTTCGGTCTGTTTAACGTTATTTTGTTGGATTTAATTAATCTAGGAAAGTTTCTAGATCGGTTTTGGATTGTTCCTTCGATAGGATGAGTTTAACCTCATGATCTATGATTTATTTCTTAACTATGATCGATGAAAATACGTTATCGTTGATAATTGATCAGGAAAAGACCCAAAATGCACACTTCAAATTTGTATGATGATCGCGAGCTCAACAGGGATCGCAGAAATGTAAACGTATAGTATCGGTGACTTTCATTCTATTTAACACTAGAACTACCGAGCATTTAACATGATTGATATGCAATCTCTATAAAAATCGTAACAATAGATTATTTTTAGTTTCTTTGGATATTCATCATAGTACTCAAGTGAAACTATTTATTTTTAAAATCATTTCAAATATTCATTGCTTTTAAGGTACTGATAACTTGCGAACAAACAAATCGAAACCAGTCATTTTGACTGGTACGGTCTAGTGTTAATGTCATTTTGTTGGATTTAATTAGAAATCTACAGTGGCGTTGAAAAGTTTTTAGATCGGTTTTTGATTGTTCCTTCGATAGAATGTTTTAACCTCTTGTCCTATGATTTATTTCTTAACTATGATCGATACAAATACGTTATCGTTAATGATTGATCAGGAAAAGACCCAAATTGCACACTTCAAATTTATATGATGATCGCGGGCTCAACAGGGATAGCAGAAACGTGAACGCATAGCATTGATGACTTTCAGTCTATTTAACGTTATTTTCTTGAACTTAATTAGACATCTACAGTGACGTTGAAAAGTTTCTAGATCGGTTATAGATTGTTCCTTCGAAAGAATGAGTTTAACCTCTTGCCCTATCATTTATTTCTTAACAATGATCCATACAAATACGTTATCGTTAATATTTGATCAGGAAAAGACCCAAAATGCACACGTCAAATTTATATGATGATCGCGAGTTCGCTCAACATCGCAGAAACTATGATTCATACAAATACGTTATCGTTAATACTTGATCAGAGTTAATAATTGAAAAGGCCCAAAATGCACACGTCAAGTTCATATATGATCGCGAGCTCAACAGGGATCGCAGAAACGTGAACAGCTATGCGAACGCATAGCAAGACGATCCGCGGGCTAGGACGCACTCCGAACGGATCCCAGTCACTTTGTATTCACGTTTCACGTGTTCTCGTTCGATTTGTTTTTTTAGACCGTGGATGCAGCCGGGTATTGGAGGCGGAGGTGGCGCGGCCCACGCAGGTGGGACAGGTGACGACGAGGCTCCGAAAGATCCCGGGGTTCGGATCACCCATCAGTCTTACACCGAGAAAGATTACGAAGGTACCGAAGCTTCTTTCGCTTGCATCGTTCTCCGGCTATTGGATAACGGTCGATCGCGTCGATCTTCGATCGGCCCTGCTTTCCGCTAATTCTCCGGGCTACTCGATGATCCATTCATCTACGAAACACACTGCTCCGCGAGATTAGAGGATACGCGAACTGTAATCGGAGAATCGACGATCTCCGATCTCCTGTAACTTTGTGAGAGAAACTTCTGTTTGATTAGGCTCGTTTAGAAACATGAAGCTTCTTATTTCGCAAACCACAGTTTCTAATGTGTTTTATTTACGTAAGAAACTCTCCCATTTTCAATATTGTAGATATTCAGATTTTGGCGATATTGAAAGATTGTTTCCGAGACTTAACACTAGAACTACCGAGCATTTAATACGATTAATATGCAATTACCATAAAAATTGTAACAGTAGATTATTTTCAGTTTCTTCGGACATTCATTAGTACTGAAATGAAAGTACTTTCAAAATCATTTCAAATATTCAATGCTTCGAGGATATCAATAATTGCTAAACAAAAAAATCGAAACCAGTCATTTTGACTGATACGGTAGTTCTAGTGTTAATTCATTATAGATTTATAGATTAGAGTATCTTTATAATGCCTGAAAAATTTATCTACGATGTTTGTCGTTTTGTAATCTTTTCTGTACATAACAAATGAACTTTCCCATTTTCAAAATTCCACATATTCAGATTTCGTCTGGGTCGTTAAAAGATTGTTTTCGAAACTCAACTCATAGATTTATAGATTAGAGTATCTTTATAACAATTCCTGAGAAATTTATCTACAACGTTTGTCATTTTATCAAATTTTACACACGACATTTTATCGCAAAGTCACAGGAGCGCAAAGATCGACGATTTCCCGGTTACAGTCCGGTCCTTTAATTCCCGGCGGCGCAGCAGTTTTAAAATCGACTCGCCGATCACGCCTGTCCGCGCGTCTAGGTCAATCGGATGCGAACACGAATCCGGCTTCGATGTTTGTCCATCGGGAGCGTCGGACCGCCGCGACGGTGCTTCGAAAATCATTATTCCCCGTTGAACGGGGTCGCGATCCTCGTCTCCGAGGTCACCTGTCCCGGCACGCGATCTTGAACCCCAGACGTCCCGGCGCACGTTGCGGCCGAACGGCCGTTTTCTGGACAAAACTCGAAAACTTGACATGTACGAGTGATATAAACAAATGATTCAGACAAAGTGGTTGTACAGTATACAGCTCAACACACGATGGTTACATTTTTGCCACGTTATGGGGATATTAAGAAGTTCAACCGATGACAATGCACATTTCGCGCTTCGATTCCAACGTTACAAAAACAAAGAAACGGGATTTCTCCGCAGAAAATGTTGATTTCTCGAATGAAAATCGTTTTGTAACATTGACTGCTTAGCAACGTATTGGTAACCTTCAATTTTCGTTACGCGAATAGTCGAATTTAAGGGTTTTGTCCACAGACGGCCGTTATCGCTGTTTTCCGCGCGGTCGATAGGCAGAAGTGAATAAGAGTCGCGGGTTTCTTGTTTAACAATGATGCTGCGACTGATTTTTCGATACGAAGTTACGACACCGTTATGGTTACGTGGTCGATAGAGAAAAACGAGTAAGAATTGCTCGTTGACATTCTATTCGCGTCACTCTCGCCGGTTAATGATGCTGTTACAGCGAATTCCTCGGTAAATTGCGATACCTTTCTTTTTAGCGGATCGATGGTGGGAATATATAACAATTGCCCGCTGACATTATTCCGATCGTTTAATGTTCGAGCGACGATGCTGCCGCGGTCGAGTCTTCGACGTTGGATCGTGACGTTTTTCCGTTCACTTCGTTGACGGCGGGAGACGAGTAAAAATATATGAACGTCAATGGGAATGGGAGTATTCTTATCGTAATGATTCTATTCCAGTCGGTTCCTCGACACGGCATTTCCATTTTCGCGAAGTATGCGTCAGTAGCTGCTCCGCGTCCGTAACGTTGACGTCAAATCGATATCGATACGTTAAGCACGACGTTAAGCAGACAGCATCGGCAAACTCCTGAACGTTGCCAGTCAGACGCCGCGCCGCTAAGTGGGCGACAGCTTTAACCCCCGAACCCTCGAATTTCCTTGATACACAGTGTTGTTCGCGAGCTTCGAGTCGAGTGTCAGTCGTGTTGCCATTTGCTTACGAACACATCATTGCCATTCGATTCGTAGCTACGAAAGCTTTCGTCTCGCAAGAAAAATAAATCGCACTTCTGAATTTAACGCTAGAACTGACGATTATTGAAGATGCTTGCAATTAGAAATTTTCTTAGATTCTTGCTGATGTACGTTGGTGCAGGTGAAACTGGTATAAAATGATTTCGGATAATCAACTGTTACATCGGTAATAGCGAAATAAGAAAATTTTAGTGTTAACGCGTTGAATGTCGTGGGGGTCACCGGTGACCCCCAACTAAATTAAATTACTATAGTTCGATTATTTGGAAACATTTCCATATTACAAATAATGCTACCTAATTTCGTGACGTTCAACTAGAAGAACGTGCAATAATAATGCAATTCAATCAAATGATTTAATATCATATTTCTTCCATTCTGTGTAATTTGCTTTATATAATCGCGCGGCGTTCAACGTGTTAAAGAAATTGATATAGTGTAGTATTATTTTCCTTGAATGCGTCGAGTTGAATAGATTTGAAGAACAATATTTTACGATGAAAATCTCGGCGCACGTCCTTCGCAATGAATTTCATTAGACTGCTGAAAACAACGCGAGATTTCTTCTGTTATTCCTGTTGCTCGCAACAGACGCTTCTCATTTACATGCCGGCCGAGTGGAGGTCGAAGCGAGAAGAGTTAACTTTGCGAAGGTTCTTGGAAATATACAAAAGCTTTAGCAGACAAAGTGAAGTTATATACTAATTGTTTAAATCATAGGAAGAAAGAAAACTACGCACTGATTTCTTGCTACTTAAGTAATCAAGTCATTTGGCGCAACGTAGTCTTCCAAATACAGAAATTCCGTCTCGCCAAAACGTCGACATTTGACCGCAAAGGGTTAACGCGCTCCGCATTAAGTGCTTAGCCGTTTGGCTGCTAAACAACTTTGTGGATATTTACCAAAAATGCAGAAGTGATTGGATGTGTCAAAAAAATTAATAAGAGTACTTATCTAACAAGATCACAAATATTGTGTTATTACAAAAGAATATCAAAAAATAACATTTATTCAAATAAATTTACTTTTATTTCTTGAAAAACATAGTAAGAAAATTATAATTGATACTGATAAACAGAAGCGCCTCCGCGCTCTCAATTTTGGCACAACACACAACGCTATAGCGCTCCTCAGCACTCAAACGGTTAAAACTACGATACTACATATACAAGACTTTACAATTTTGCAAGTCAAACGAAAATTTTGCAAAGGGTTAAAAAGCGAAATACAGTTTCAAGCTAACAGAAGAAGCATCTGCTTAAAAGATTTGAACAAAAGACGATCTGGTAATTTGGGAAGGGAGAACAGTGGAAGCGATTGTTTCTCTAAAAATAGCATCAATGTATTCCTATACAAGTATCGCAATGATAATCACGCGTACGTGACAGCGGCCGATGACAGCTGGCGAAAAGAAGTCACGCGTACGTGACAGCGGCCGGTGAAAGTGTTAAGACAGTTAGACGGTCGAACAGCGGAAAAAAAGATTCGCGCCGGAGTGAGCGTTAACGGGCAGGGAATCATGACGAGAGGATTTCTATAATGGATGATCGTAGGAGCCGATAGGACGTCGCGTCGATTACGAGAGACACTCGCTCACCGAGCCCTCTTTCATCTGCTTCCAGGTCACAGAGCGCACACCGTGTACGTGGGCGTGCATCTGCCCGGCGAGAGGAGGCACCGTCGTCACCACAAGCATCATCATTCCCAACGTCAGTCGTACACCGCCGATAAGGAGAATGTCGACAACGATAGGCCCAGTAAGTTCTCGTCTCGAGTATTTCTTCGTTCCGCCGTCTCTCGGAGACGTTTCTTTTGTATTTCCCCTATTCTTCTCGGGACCCTTGATCTTTCGTCGGGAAACCTACGGGGTGGTCCTCTCGCTAGGGACCAATGACGATGTTACACGTGTGGTATTTATGGTGTTTTATGTTTTATGTTAGATAAACATAGGAATAGATAATTGAGTAAAATACGAATAAATAGAAACGATATAGCTCGCAGTGTACAGGTCTTTTCTCTCGAGTCAACGCAACTCTCTCAAAATCTCTCGCTATCACTTAACCCTTTGCACTCCGAACATTTCAAATGCCTTGATAGTTCATTTATATAGAGAAACGTTCAAGAACTTAAAATTTTGCTTTGAAAAAGGAAAATTACAAGTATATGGATTCGCGTCCTTAAATTGTTCTGTCAATTTCCCATATTCGAACAGGAAGAAGAATTTTACAATTTGAGATTGTAACGTGACATCTGTGATGCAAATTATGTCTCTGTAGCAGAGCCAACGGAGTGCAAAGGGTTGAAAATCATTCTCTCCCCCACAAGCATTCTTCTTACTCACACTTCCAACAAATTCTCAAACGCACCCCACTCTTACCACCACGCACTCGTCATCCACGCTTACGCATCCTTCGGAAAAACCCAGCAACCCTTGGGCCTGGTCTCCATGGGTCCCTTTCTCTTTTATGGGTCTCGGAACACTCGCTGTCCCACTGTCTTAACCCTTTGAACTCTGCAGGCTCCAGTATTGCGCCAGTTATAATATGAAATATTTTAATGAATCTTAAAGGAACTACCCTAAAATTATTAGATTTTGCACACATCCGAATCAGCAACTGCAACTAATTTTTATAGTATTCCTAGCGAAAATGAGAAACGCTATAACATTTCTTCGATCTTTTATTTTCCTTCTCAGTACAAAATTTGGATGTGTTGAAAATCGAATAATTTTAGGGTAATTTCTTTAAGATTCACTAAAATATTTAAATTTATAACTGGTGCAATATTGGAGCCTACAGAGTTCAAAGGGTCAAACGCTTCGAATATTCGGAACGCTTAGGGCATTTACGGTTTGAATCGCCACGTTGCAATTCTGGAAATGATAATTAGGGTTATATTAGAAAGACACAAGTCGCAATTTAACACTATTTCTACCGAAGTTGTCCAAAGACACCTTCTGAAATTTTAATTTAAAATTATTTTCTCAGTTTAATAACCTTTCCTCGATTGAATTTTTAATTTTTTTAATTTTAAGTTAAAATTATTTTCTCAGTTTCATCATGTTTCCTCGAATGAATTTTCTACACTTCCTATAATCAATTTTATAATCGTTATTGGAAAGGTCAAGAAGTCAATTCAGAGTATGCGACATAACTTGGAAAATATTTTTAACTTAAAATTATTTTCTCAGTTCCATCATGTTTCCTCGATTGAATTTTGTACACTTCCTATAATCAATTTTATAATCGTTATTGAAAAGGTCGAGAAGTCAATTCAGAGTATACGACTAAATTTGGAAAGTAATTTTAAGTTAAAAATTCCAAAGGTGTCTTTTGACACCTTCGGTAGAAATAGTGTTAAAACAAGCGGATGTTCACTATTCATGAAGATCTATCGCCGCGCGGCTATAAGCCTCTCGACATACATATCTATCGAACTGAATCATTCAAGAGCACCTTGTGCTCGATATATGCATCGACCTCACACTGAGAGTATTAACTCTTTTCACTCGGAAACAATTTCTGCGGTTGTCTGTAACTCGAATCGATGACTGTATGGCAGCCTGTTAAATCGGATTAGCTCGTGCTCGTTGTGCTTAAAGAATAGAAAGATTTACATGCAATATTAAACTCCGTGTTGTACGTAAATATGTGAAATATAGAAACGATAACTTTGTTTCTTATATTATGATATTGTAACTATGAGATAACTATAACTATAAGTTATAATGTTATTATGATTATAGAATGTATATAGAATTATAAAATATAAAATAATTAGAATTATAGAATTATATATAGAATTATAAAATTATGTATAAAATTGTAGAATTATCTATAATTCTATAATTCTATAATTCTATAATTCTATAATTCTATAATTCTATAATTCTATAATTCTATAATTCTATAATTCTATAATTCTATAATTCTATAATTCTATAATTCTATAATTCTATAATTCTATAATTCTATAATTCTATAATTCTATAATTCTATAATTCTATAATTCTATAATTCTATAATTCTATAATTCTATAATTCTATAATTCTATAATTCTATAATTCTATACGTAATTCTATAATTCTATATGTAATTCTACAATTCTACACATAATTCCATAAATCTATACACAATTATATTACATACATTCCATCACTCAATTCACCTCCAAGAAAATCCCCTACAACTCACCGAAAAACAAAATCTTTCTCTTCAAAGATTTCCGAGTGCAAAGGGTTACTCACTGTCATCTACCATCAATGTATCTCTTTCGCTTCTCCTGTTTATCATAAACCGTTCATCAACAGCGTTTTCAAAGGTACCTAGCGAAAGGCTCACCCTATATTAGCATCGCGTTTCACTCGCGACTCGATCCCCGTTTTACACCGTTGATTTCCGCCGCGACCCGTATCCCGCTCTTCCCCTTTTCTTCCCCGTTTCCGTGGACCGGTCGATTCGCGTCGGAACCGGCCAATTCCCAGCCGCCGAATTTCTTCCCGCGAATCGATCACCATCCGCGAATAGACAGGGGGGAGACCGAGCGTCTTTTGTAGGTCACGAGTTTCCGCGGTTCGCGGGCGGAAGTTAATCGGCGTCGCGACGGATTCGACAGCTTTTCCACGAGAAATTGATCCCGGCTGTTGCGAAAAGGGATGCTGGTAAATCCCTGATGGATTTAGCCGATCCATTTAGCCGGGAAACCTCTCGGAGAAGGATTTCTTACGGTCGAAAGAGTCGAACGAACCGACTATAACGCGACGGTATACTTTCCTCCGCTCGTCCATCACCGGCGGAGATTTCTTCTAACTTTCTTTCGTGGAAATATCGATCCCGCCTGGTGGATAAGGCCTCCCTGACAGATTCAGACGATGCGTTTAACTGAGAAACATCTCGCAGGAAAATTTCTACCAGTTACAGGCTCGAGCGAACCGATTATAATGCAACAACGCAATTTCCTCTGCTCCGCCATCTTCGACAAAGCTTTCAACTAACTTCTTCTGTTAACTAAAAATACAGATCGATACATTCGAACGACTCGTTTAAGTAACGTCTCAAAGCGAAACGCGAGTCGAATGAAACGATTATAATGTTATAGTATAATTTCCTCTGTTCTTTTATAATTGATAACGCTGTCGCTTAGCTTCTTTTATTAGCTACGTGGATGCCTCTGGTATTATGTGCAGACGATTTATTTAACCGAGATCTGACAATACTTTGCTTCTCCATTTCTGACGAATCTGCTCAGCTTCTTACTAATTAGAAATATAGACACCAACCCTTGGTACTCCCTGGATCGCACAGTGCGGCATGCGACGAAATCCGAGATTCAACCATTCATATAACGAATATTGAAGGTTACCTACTGCTAAGTAGTCCCTTCCATACAAAACGATTCTCATTACAGAAATACTAATTTTACAAGTAAATTCCGTTTCTCGATTTACATAACGTTGGAATCGAATCGTGAGATATCCATCGTCATTGCGGAAAACCAAGTAATATTCCCATAACGTGACAAAAATATAACCACTGTATATTCTGCTCTATATTCTACAACCTTTTGTATTTGAACTCTACAACTTGTTTGAATTTTCTGAATGAAACTCGATAACATAAGATCTGTGATTGATAGAAGAAGATGCTTCGAACAAAAGGTTGTAGAGTATAGAGCAGAACAGATGATTACATCTTCTCAGACTGCGTTTTCTAGACAAAACTCAAAACCTGCGATCTATGAGTGATACAAGAAGCTGCTTTAGACAAAAGATTGTAGAGTATAGAGCAGAACAGATGATTATATTTTCTCAGACTGCGCAAATAAGCCATTTTCTGAACAAAATTTAATAACTTGAGATCTATGAGTAATAGAAGAAGCTGCCTCATACAAAAGATTGTAGAATATAGAGTAGAACAGATGATATTTCCTCAGACTGCGTTTTCTAGACAAAACTCAAAACTTGCGATCTATGAGTGATACAAGAAGCTGCTTCCGACAAAAGGTTATAGAGTACAGAGCAGTACAGATGATGATATCTTCTTAGACTGCGTTTTCTAGACAAAACTCAAAACTAGATAACTCTGAGCGATAGAAGAAGCTGCTTCAGACAAGAGGTTATAGAGTATAGAGCAAAACAGATGATATTTCCTCAGACTGCGTTTTCTAGACAAAACTCAAAACTAGATAACTATGAGTGATACAAGAAGCTGCTTCAAACAAAAGGTTATAGAGTACAGAGCAGTACAGATGATGATATCTTCTTAGACTGCGTTTTCCAGACAAAACTCAAAACTAGATAACTACGAGTGATACAAGAAACTGCTTCAGACCAAATGTTATAGAGTACAGAGCAGAACTTACGATACTTTCATTACACCATGAGAAACCCATCAGGATTTCCCACTGACAACGGACATTTCGCGTTTCGATTCCACAGCGACGGCAGGTCGTCCTCGGACCGCGCGGCGCTAAACATTACAAAGGGAGACGAGACGCGCAGCAGCCGAACTGAAAACAACGGTCTCCTCCGGCTGGTCGTTCCCATTAGCGGCGGTCGCGTCGTCGAAGGGGGTATCGCGCGCAAACGTTCCACGGTGTGTTGCACTTTGCGGCCGTATCGAGCGGTGCGTGGCACCGAGCCAACCACTTGTCAGGACTTGCCCGGTTGTTCACCCTACTTCTGGCACACCGGGTACAAGTTGGTGACCGATATCGAGTCCCGCGGAAGGGTCCGTCGATCTCCCTGCGTCCCAGACGAGTTAGCCCCTGCGGCGGCTGCGGGTTTCCGTTTCATTTTTAAACGTACGGGAAAATCGGCTTCCCTCGCGGCGCGCGTGCCGGCTCGTACCGTCCGCGTTTCCGTGCCACCGGACCGAGAACGCCGCCGGAAACTCCTCGGCGAACCACAGGGAAACCCGAGATCGATCCTCGGAGCCGGCACGGCGAACTTTGGGGATGAAAGTTTGTTAGGACCGCTGCGACAGACCGTAATGGAGACAAGCGTGGGCGCCGTTAACGACGGGGTGACTAGACGCCGGTGATTTTTTAGTGGGGTATCAATGGTTTTTTGAATATGTTTTATTTAAAAGAAATAGTAATAGATAATTGAGTAAAATACGAATAAATAGACACGATATAGCTCGCAGTGTACAAAACGAATGTTACTTTGCATCACAAACTAAAAATAATATGTTACTCTTATCTCCATTCTAACTCGTACGGATCTCAAGCGTGCGTTTTCTCCTCCCCTTTCTTTACTTCTCACACACGTATAAAATCTCGTCGGCCCAGCCACCCGACGTTGACCGAAAGCTCGTTTATTCGCGCGAACAAGCATCGCGCACGCACAAGTTGCAATCCGGGATGCATTCTCTTCCCTATTTCCAACCGCGCGACACTCCAATCGATACTTTCCGGCCGCTGACAGAGCGTGCACGCGTTTTATTAGACGTTGGCAACGAGCAATTAAGAGCCCGTCGGTCCGACGAGGTCCCACTCGAATCCGACGTCAGTTGAAACTGTGCCCGACGTGTCTTGTGTACTTGACGTTTCAGGACAATTGCTGATGACTCGCAGGAGTCGACTATCTAGCATCTGCGATCCCGACGGCGAGATGATATGTAAGCCCCCAACACGTGCGCGAGTCGCTCGTGCATCAAAGCGATCAACTCTGCTATCCGAATCGTTCCAAAAACTTGTATCCGTTCATCTAGGATGTTAATCAGTCGGGAAAATATTTTATCCTAATTAAACCATACCAGAGATCACGAAAACATTTTAACACTAGAACGTAACAGGAAAAATGACTAGTTTCAATTCCTTTGTTTAGCGATTATCGATATCTTCGAAGCATTGAATATTCGAATGATTTTGAAAATAGTTTCATTTGAGTACTATAATGAATGTCTGAAGAAAATTTGAGTACTATAATGAATGTCTGAAAATAATCTGTTATTACAATTTTTATAGGAATTGCATATTAATCGTATTAAATGCTCGGTCTAGTGTTAATACTATTATAAATAATATAATAATTTCTAGAACATCCTTTCATTACCATGCATTAACCCTTTGCACTCGAAAATCAATGATATGTTTTATAATTAACACTAGAACTACCGTACCAGTCAAAATGACTGACTTTTTTGTTTAGCAATTACTGATATCTTCGAAGCATTGAATATTCGAATGATTCTGAAAATACTTTCATTTGAGTACTAATGAATGTCTGAAGCTGAAAATAATCTACTGTTACAGTTTTTATAGGAATTGCATATTAATCGTATTAAATGCTCTGGTGTTAGAATCCTCTGAAACATCCCCTAGATTCGATTTAACCGAGAAATCAAACTTCCCGGTTCTTAATTCAGAGTTAATCGCTTTGCCTAATGAATGGCTCGTGCACCAGAGTTCTCTGCATTTACGTTCACTTTTACCGAGAGACCATTCGTACGGATCGAAGTTGATCGTGCTCGATCGGCACGCGAGTTTACAGGATCAGAAGTGACGCGCGACGGTCGTTCCGTTATCTAAACGAGCGACGGTAATTAAGTTCGATTAAATTGGTACCGCGAGCAGCCGGAATAATAGACGAGGATACGGTGGGCCGGCTCGCGCCAGTCGGGTGACGTTTCTTTCGACGCGCATCAATATTTATCGGGACGAGCCGCCTCGTGTACGGCTGCTTGGACGTCTCATTAACTGGTTTATCATCGTTACATAAAGGCCCGCCGCGATCGTTAATGCGCCGCGGCCACGTAAAGCGGATCACGCGGATGAATACGCATCTTCCTTCGAGCCTTCGCGCCGGGAAAGAGGAACTCGCGGAACTTCTACGAATGGTCTCGATAAACGGGGCAACGGCAGCTGATGTGGAACCGCCGATTTTTTAAGAAAGGCTTAAAGAAGATATAATATCAAGAAAGATAAAAAAATAAATAATTAAGATAAAAAATAAATAAGAAAGATAAAAAAATCTCAATGGAACCTGCGTCGAAACAGGAAGGAATTAACACGTTCGCGAATGATATGGCATTTATATTTATTGCGATGTCAAGTTACTTGGATGCTATAACAAAATTATTGTACTATTATACTATGACAGGAAGATATAGTTGATAGTTTAATTAATAGAAATATGATAAAATATAAAATATACTGCGAAATTGTTATGCTATGACAAAATTATTAGGCGTTTGACCCTTTGCACTCCAAAGATGCCTCTCAGTCACCATTCGATTGGTGCATCAAAATTGTAAAATTTCGTATTTAATTTAATTTAATTTAAAATTTAGATTTATTTACATTATTATAATGTAAAATTTCGTATTTAATTAAGTATTGAATTTTAATAAATTTGATACGTGAAACGTGGAAATAAAACACCATTGTTCCCCTTATTTCGTGAATAGATTCCTCGTTGAGTTAGTTTAAAAAAGTCACCTATATCCCATAAAAATAAATGGAATATTTCTAGTGACAAATTTTTCGAGTGCAAAGGGTTAATTCCACGTAGCCTTAATTTTTTAAGATTGTCACGCATTTCAACTCTCGGGGAACTGAATTTTCATTTTTACCATTTTCGCAGCTCATTAAAATTCTTACTGTCGCGAACGTGTTAATAAGTATTCGTACGCTGATTGGTAATGCAGAGATTTGAATTGTGAATACAGTCGAAGGCTGGGAATTGAAGAAATGGCACCTAATATGGAACGCTTGGGTCATTCGAACAAAGTCCATTTTTATCACGAGAAATTAACCAGTTAACTGTGGAATTAATTGGAAAAACCTATCGTTCTGCGCGCAATAAAATAAAATGGAGCGTGTACTCGTTGAACGCAGGACGAATGTAGAGTATATTTTAATGAAAGATCAAAGCGAAACAAAGAATTACATGTTTATGTGAGAAAATGAAGAATTCATCGCTAAAGGAATTAGTACCATGTCGAGCTTTATTATAACTGCAATATTGGAACCTACAGAGTTCAAAGGATTAAAGAATCATAATAACCTTTAGAATACGTCAATTATTTATTATTCATTTCTAAAAAACTATCTATAAAGAATAGTGTCGATTTCTTTACAGTATCCTCTCAATATATCCTCTATATGTTATAACAAGTTCTTAAAACTTTCATTGTGTAAAGATCCAAAAACAACACCATATAAACATTGAATTCTTCTCTTCTCTTCTTCTTCTCTCTTCAATTTACGGTCAAACCTGTTTTTGTGCGGTCCTTTTCTACGCGATTTATTTTATGCGATTTTTTTATGCGGTATAAAAATTCCAACGATGTTGTTTTTCAAGTGACAAAATTGACTTTGAGCCAGTCCACCACAAGAAGATGCGCGTTTTACGACGAGTAGCAGTGAATTATATACATTGTGAAAATTTCTCCATCTATGAGAAATTAAATTTTTTCAAAATGATTCCATGTGTAATTTAATTATTTATTCTTTTCGAAAGCATTCTCTCACTACTTTGTAACAATTTTGTTTTCTGAACATTTTTTTGTGCGGTTTCTTTCATGCTGTCCTATCCACCGCACAAAAACAGGTTCGACTGTATATAACAAGTTCTTAAAACTTTCACTGTGTAAAGCTCCAGAAACAATCTAGCAACTAACACATAAACATTGAATCCGAAAGAATGAATAAACGAATCTTCTCTTCAATTTACATTACGCTAATTCTCTTCTATACAAGAAACGACACGAAGATACTAAACTTATTTATTCCCATAAGATCGTGCTCCATATTAGGCGGCGTTCCCCATTAAGCGCCGTTACCCCGTGCTCCATGTGATTTTTCGATGCACAAGATCTCCACGTTTGTTCACGCAGCAGCACGATCGAGCAGCTTCCACGCGAGCAGCGCGATCCGGGGAACCGTTGCAAAATGTTTTCCGCCTCGCGCGATCATCCGGGCGTGTGCATGCGTCATCGACGCGGGTACCCTGTTTCTTGCACCGCACACGGCCTCGGCGTCTCTCATTTCGATCTCTGGAAAAAAGTCATCACCGCATAATTTCGCTAGGTGGCTCCCGACACTGGACATCTTCTCATTTCTCACGTTGTTCGGCATCGATCATCCATCCAGCGACGACGTTCGCGGTTCTCAGCTTTCGATCCCGCAGGAAACGAGCGTCCACACCGTCTCGCGGCATTTCATTCATAGAATCACATGTGCACGCAATCGGCTCGGAACATCCGCGCGACGAATAATACATGAACTTCGGTGTATTGTCACGTACTCTCTTCGCTCTACCATGCATCGATATGTTCGTTTTTTAACGCGTTCACTGCCACCGCGGAACGATCGCTCGAAAGCACCCGCGATAAGGATATCAGCGTGTAATGAAGTAATCAGATAACTGACGAGGAAGCTATCGAACTCGGAAACTCGAGGAATTATGAAATATTGCGCGACTCGACGTCGCGATTGCATTTTTATGATGAATTCCGTTTTGGAGTGGAACCAGCTTTTGAGGAAATGCAAGGTTTTCTGCGGGTTGTCTTGAGAATGGTGGGTAGCGAAGAATTTTAAATAAGAGACGTTGTTCTTTCATGTTATGAGATTGCTAAATTTTCGAAAAGTTCAATATTTTTAACGTAACAACTTTGATAAGGGTTAAGAATCAAATCAAGAGACACTGTTCTTCTACATCCATGAGATTGGTAAATAAAATTTCTAAAAGTTCAATATTATTAACGTAACAACTTTGATAATTGTTAAGACTCAAATTAAGAGACATTGTTCCTTCACGTATATAGATTGCTAAATTTTCGAGAAGTTCAATATTTTTAACGTAACAACTTTGATAACCCTTAAGAATCAATTCTAGTACCTAGTAATATCGTCGCTAATTCCATATCTCAACCTTCTGCACTCAGAAGTTTCTCACTAGAAATGTTTACCATTTTTCAAACTACCTCGAAGAGAAATCGCAAGGTTCCTCGAGGAACAAAGCTATTGTATTCCAATATTCCGTATCAAGGCATTACACAAAGTTCAACATTAAATAGATTCCATAGTTTCCGTCGAATCAAATGGTAACAGAGCCTTCCGAGTGCAAAGTTAACACTAGAACTACCGTACCAGTCAAAATGACTGATTTCGATTTTGTTTAGCAATTATTGATATCTTCGAAGCATTGAATATTCGAAATAATTTTGAAAATAAACAGTTCCACTCGAGTACTATAACGAATGCCTGAAGAAACTGAAAATAATCTGTTACAATTTTTATAGGAATTGCATATTAATCGTATTAACACTAGGTTTACGTCAATTTGACGCATATAGGATTTTATAAACATTATTTGGTAAAAGTTTCAATCGGTTTTCGTTGATCCAATTACACAAATATGAGTCCTGATTGTCTATCTCTACATCTACAATTTCCAAAATCTAAATGAACGAATATCAACTTCCCCAGGAACAATAGAATAAACTGAACAATAAATGCCCGCAAACCTGTTAAATGCTCGGTAGTTCTAGTGTTAATTATTGTACGCGCGTATCGTCATTACCAACGTGATTGCAAAAATGATGTACCGCAGGAGTGATACTTATCAATTAGCAATGCGAGCAACAGTAGAGAAAGCTCAACGTTCCCGCGGCAGTGAACGCGTTAACGAGTTTCGTGTATAAGAAAGAGCAAGTCCACGGGAAAGTTTCACGGCTCGACGTCTGGAATTTGCAGTCACGCCGCCGGCCCAAAGGGTGCAGTTCATCCTGGGCGAGGAGGTCGGGGACGATGCGCACGAGTCCCATCCTCTCTTCTCCGAGATGGAGGAGCTCGTCAGAGACGGCGACGAGATGGAGTGGAAGGAAACGGCCAGGTAATTCCGCGTCATGGTTTCCTCGATACAAAAGATCGTGGGAATGGATGTGTTTGAGTGATGAATGTGCGTGCGATAGATGTATGACACGACTGTGTGCGTGAACGCGTTTCGAATGAATGTTCAAAGCGTAGGAATATTCTAGATTATATTGATTCTCTCCGTATGTTAATAATATAGTAATCTCGGAAGAGCCCCCAAGTTTATAGTGGGGCTACTATTATTATAGATATTGAAAATGTGGATCTTCAGTGAAAAGAGAATTAGGAAACAGTATATATGTATTTAATGAGATGAAGAAACGATATGGACAACACGTAAAAATACAACTTAATACCACGAAGGCCAACACACGACTATCACGCACAAAAATGTTCTCCGCTGTCTCTCACCAAAAATTCGGCCCATGAAGGGTTAAATCAACTTTTAAGTTTTACGTTTTAAGTTTCAAATTTTAACTTTCAAACTTTCAACTTTCATACTTTCACACCTTCAAATCTTCAAAGCTTCAAACTTTCATATGTTCAAATCTTCAAAGCTTCAAACTTTCATATGTTCAAATCTTCAAAGCTTCAAACTTTCATATGTTCAAATCTTCAAAGCTTCAAACTTTCATATTTTAAAATCTTCAAAGCTTCAAACTTTCATATTTTCAAATCTTCAAAGCTTCAAACTTTCATATTTTCTTTCTTCTAACATTCAAGCTTTCAAACCGTCCAATCTTCTAACATTCAAGCTTTCAAATCTTCAAATCTTCTAACATTCAAGCTTTCAAATCTTCAAATCTTCTAACATTCATGCTTTCAAATCTTCAAATCTTCTAACATTCAAGCTTTCAAATCTTCAAATCTTCTAACATTCAAGCTTTCAAATCTTCAAATCTTCTAACATTCAAGCTTTCAAATCTTCAAATCTTCTAACATTCAAGCTTTCAAATCTTCAAATCTTCTAACATTCAAGCTTTCAAATCTTCAAATCTTCTAACATTCAAGCTTTCAAATCTTCAAATCTTCTAACATTCAAGCTTTCAAATCTTCAAATCTTCTAACATTCAAGCTTTCAAACCTTCAAATCTTCTAACATTCAAGCTTTGAAATCTTGAAATCTTCAAATCTTGGAATCTTCAGATCTTCAAATTTTCAAATCTTCAGATCACTGTGGATATTATAGTGATCCCGGATGAGCCCTCAAGTTTATAGTGGGGCCACTATTATTATTAGACATTGAAAATGTGGATCTTCAGTAAAAAGAGAATTAGGAAACAATGTATATGTATTTAATGAGATAGAGAAACAATATGGACAACACGTAAAAATACAACTTAATACCACGAAGGCTAACACACGACTCTATCACGCACAAAAATGTTCTCCGCTGTCTCTCATCAAAATGTCCTCACGCACGCATTCCCACTCGCTTTTAGCACGCACCCCCATTCGCTCTGTCTTTCTCACCCTTGCACCCTTCTCACTCGCATCTTTCGTCCATAGTCAAAATTCACGCAGTCGCGTACACGCTTTTCTCACGGTTCAGTCGCTAAGTTCCAGACACTCTTCCTCGCATTCTTTCAGCCACTCGAGATTTTCTAAACGCAGTCACACTATTTTCCAAACATCCCGGCGCCGGTCCGTCGCAATACGACCTGGTCGCTCTTACGCACGCACAACGAACCATTCATCCTACAATACTTTAACCTACGCTAAATAATTCTACAATAATGTTCTTTTTTTAAGAATCTAGAATATTTCGAATATATGCGAAGTTAATGCACGGTGATGAAAGAATGTAGAAAGTGTGTGAGTGAGACAAGAGCATCTGAGTATATAAATAGCGTGTGCGTTGTTTAATTTAGTTAGTGTTTTATTGTGAGCCGTGATGAAATAATTATACTGTTTCAAATAAAATTCTCTTTCTCCTACAAGATTGACACGTTGAACGCCTATTTTATCGAGCAAAATACACGAGATGGAAAAAATACGATGTTAACCCTTCGCGGACGAATGTCGGCGTTCTGCTGAGAAAAACTTCCATGTTTGGAATACCAAGTTGCGAATAAATGATTTAACTGTTCGAACAGCAAGAAATCACACAGTTTCCTCATTCTCTGATTTGAGTATTCAGCGTTTAATTCAGAATCTGCGAAAGGTTTTGTGTACTGAAAACAATCTTCGTCCGCAAAGGGTTGAATCGTTTGACTGAATTGGATTATCGTTGCATGTTCATCGGACTGAATGTCACCGCAATGGGTAGCATTATTTATAATATAGAAGTGTTTGCGAATAATCATCGTTTAATTGAGTGAATTATAGTAATTCGATTCGCTTGGGATTCAACGTGTTAATCGAATGACCAGTTTAATTTCATTTCAACCTCCGGCATACGGTTTACTTTCGCCACTAATATCGAAGAAATGCAAGACAATTTTCCTCACTCTTATCTCAATAACCGATTAGTCGAGCAACCGCTGTCTTTAACTTTGTGGTAGATATCGTTGCTCGAGAAACGAATGTGATGTTACTTTTATCAAAGCATTGAAGTTTGAATAGTAGAGTTAAAAAGATTCTAGATCGTTTTTGGAATTGAGTCTATGGCGCATCGTTGTGCCTCTGTTATCAACCCCTTGCCCTATGATTTATTTCTCTATGATGGATACAACTACTTTGTTATTAACAATTTAGTAAAAAAGAGAAAATTTATGGGTATATTCTATCCTCACTCAGTTAGTCTGTAGTGTAATAATTGATTACAGAAGAATATTTAATTTGAATTCAAAAGAATTGAGTAACGTTTATGTTTGCTAAACCCTGTTTCAAATTTTTCACCACGAGTCTGACATGTTATTGTAAGGCAAGGGGTTAATAGTAGCTTTAATGCTTCCACGGTCTGAAATATTACATTAATCAATGGCTTTCGCGTAAGAGCCGTGTCCAATAGCAATTTCTCCCCAACGTTTCGATGACCGCCGCTTCCAAATGACTAGAAAACTATTAAAATTTTTCAGACAAATCGTAAATCAATTGATATATAGATGTATTCTTCGAGTTTCTATAAAGAAATTTCGAAAGTCTAACTACTCGGTGGTTTCATTGGTGGTTGGTCCAATAGGAATTCCCAACGTTTCGCCATCGTTGCGAATCAGTGTGTCTTTAGCTCCCGATGAAGCCAGCTGCAATACTGGCAAAACATTGGGAAGAAATTCCTATTGGACACTGCTCTCACCAGAAAGCTACTCACGAATGTAACAATTTAGGAGAAATATAAATTGTCTGCTCTACTTTCAGTGGAAATTTCATTTGAAGATAACGCGTTGATAATAGTAACGTCATAAGCCGAGAAAACTGCGCGACGCGTGCGCGTCGCCAGGCACAGTGAACCGATTAACGGTGTTTCCTAGGTGGATCAAGTTCGAGGAAGACGTGGAGGAGGGCGGGAACAGATGGAGCAAACCCCACGTAGCGACCCTGTCGCTGCACGCTTTGTTCGAGCTGAGGAGTCTCCTATTGAACGGCACCGTGATGCTGGACATGGAGGCGAACAGCCTGGAGCAGATCGCCGATTTGGTCCTGGACAGCATGATTAATAAGGGATCGTTGTCCATTGATGCGCGGGAGAAGGTACAATGATCGTGATCGTACACTTGGAATAGATTTACGATTCCAGGCAATTGTAACTTTAACCCTTTGCGGAAGATCGTTGAAAGCATACGAAACCTTTTGCACGTTCTGCTAAATTAAACACAGTCATAGAGAATAAGGAAACTGTGTACTGATTTCTTCGAACAGTTAAATCGTTTGTTCACAACTGAGTATTCCAGATATGGAAGTTTGATCTCAGCAAAATGCCGACATTCGTCTGCAAAGGGTTAACCTCTTGCCTTATAATAACGCGTTAGATTCGAGGTGAAGATTCTAAAGAGAATTTAACGAGCATAAATATCAGTCGACTGCTACTAGTATAGTAGCAATAAGTTGTAGCTAGATTTAACCCCTTGAACTCTGTAGGCTCCAATATTGCACCAGTTACAATATTAAATATTTTAATGAATTTTAAAGAAACTACCCTAAAATTAGATTTTCCACACATCCAAATTTTGTACTAAGAAAGAAAATAGATCGAAGAAATGTAGCATTTCTCATTTTCGCTAGGGATACTACAAAAATTAGTTGCACTGGCTGATAGATTGCAAAACAACCTAGAGTGCTAAGGGTTAATATTCGAAAACTCCGAATAACTATTTTTCTTGATATATTTTTATATCTGAGTATAGTAGCAATAAGTTGCAGCTAGATTTAACATCTAATAGATGACAAATAGATACAACAGCTAATAAATAGCTAAACCACGCAGTCAAAGGCGCACGATGAAATCGTTTCAGATTGAAACGAGGAGGAACGTGTTCTACAATCAACTCTCTTGTTGTTAGGTTAGGGAGGCTCTCCTAGTGAGGCATCGACATCAGCACGAGAGACGCAAGGACAACAACATGTCCAGACTGCCGATCATAAGATCGCTGGCCGAGATCGGACGGAACCATTCCTCGTCGAAGAGTAAGTTTGTCAACGATCTACCGCCCTAGTATCCCATAGACACCGTAGTTCGATACTAACGGACCGACGGACATTGTTCACGAATATTCGATACTCGGCATTCGCGGCGCCGAGTCGAAACTGGGCGAAAAGGTACAACGTTTCGAACGCATCGCTTCCAGTTCTCTTTATATTTTCATCCTAAATTAAACTTCCCTTACTTCCATTTCATGCTCCTATTTTATTTGCCTTTGATTCCTAATTCGTAGGGACGCTAAACAATTGTTCTCAAGAGTGACTAACAGATCATTTATATTTAACACTGGAATTAATCAGGATTTAATACAATTGATATGTTATATGGTCGTTAAAAAATTGTTTTCAAGAGTGATTAACATCATTTATATTTAACATTGGATCTACTGAGGATTTAATGCGATTGATATGTTATATGGATGTTAAAAAATTGTTCTCAAGAGTGATTAACCTCATTTATATTTAACATTGGAACTACTGAGGGTTTAATACGATTGATATGTTATATGGACGCTAAAAAATTGTTCTCAAGAGTGACTAACATCATTTATATTTTAACGCTAGAATTATCGAAGATTTGCAAAAATTGTAAGAATAGATTATTTTCGGTTTCTCTGTATATTCGTTATAGTATTCAAGTGAACCTCTTTATTTTCAAGATCGTTTCGAGTATTCAATGCTTCTAAGATATCAATAATTGCGAAACGAGACAAAGGAAACCTTCTAGTGATAGTTCTAGTGTTAAACTGGAATATTAGGTGTATAGTTTGATACAGAGTTAGTTCAGATTAAACTAACCACTTGCTTAACACTAGATTCACGTTTATTCCACACTTCATTCGATTGTTTCTAGAACACCACTCGTTAATATAAATCGTGAACATTGTAGCTTCGAGGCTAGAGTATTACAATATCTATTCCTATACTTACAAGAATCAAAATTAAAAAGACTTAAATTGTTACTAAACAATGCTAAAAAGATTCAGTATCCTTCAAAATGACAGTTCAAATCATTTTCCCGTTTTCTCGATTGATCAAAGATGATCGTAATCTTTGAATGTATATTTCTCTATCTGAACTCTGCGGAAACCCTTCTCTCTTTCCATTGGGTGAACAATATTCCATAAATCGCAAACAATTCTCATTGTACTCTCGTTTCTCGCGTAAACTCGGAAACCGATATACTCTCAGAATATTATTAATCGCTTCGTCAGAGTCTGCATGCTCGAGATCGTCGTGACAAGTGCGAACATTATTTCCCATTCTAATTGGTACGTAGAACATTCCAATTATTATATATCTAATTACTATAACAATTAATTCGACAAATGTTCACGATTCCCTTCAATTCGCGGTAACAACCACATAACCGCGTTTCGCCGTTCGTTTTCCTCAAAAAACCACAGTTCTCTCTAATAAATCGTCTAACATTTCCTATAACTTATTCTCGTCTGCATGAGAAACTCGCCTTGCTAAAACTCTAACGATTTTACGATTTTCCAATCAAATCATCTCAAACTCACTTCCGGCCAAGGTACTAGCAGACCAAGCGCAATTACCACAACGCATGAACAGGCTAAAACTCGTCTCTACAGATACATATTTGGGTTTTGCCCTGGCACAATCAATTAATAATTAACTAATAATCAACTAAAATTCAATATAAATGATCAACTAATAAAAAGAAAACCCTACACCCTCGATTTCCCATAGAACCTCTTCGCACACCTCGAATTCTCGATGTACCTTGCGTTTGATTTTCACCTAGCCCTTTTAATTCGCGTTTAATTTTTCCCCACGACCCGTTTCAGTTTAATCGTCTCTTACGTCCGTCCCGTTTGTTTGTTTCCTTATTATTTATTTTGTTCCAATGCGATTCGGAGACCTACGCACGGGGGGAGAGAGAGAGAGAGAGAGAGGCCAACGGTCAGCCGGCGCGGCAGTCCCCGGCCTGCGACGTGAAACGGTCGCAGAACACTAAACGCGTGCGAAACGCTCGACATTTTACAGATTGCGACTGTACATGTGGTTTGCATGCGTTGTTGACGTCAGATTTACAGGAGCGCCGTGACGCCGGGGACGCGTACGCGGCCTCGGTCGCTCGCAGCAGCAGCTGCCCGAACTCGAACACGGCACTGCTCTCGAAAGAAGCGAAAGATCTGAAAGGACCGTACCTACTGGTTCCAGGTATAACGTAGGCCAGACCGCTAACATCCAGCTTCCGATCGCTTCTCATCTGAACGAAACGTGTTGTGAACGTCATCAGCATGCACTCTCTCGGCTAGGGAATTCCTTTTCGGACTCCTCGGAGCGGACAGACTACGTTGATCGGTGGTTCTCGACCTTGTTACGACCGTGCTTCGTTAAATGTCTTGAAAATAGGATACAGTAAAGGGAGAGGATAGATTCACCCTTTGAACTCTGTAGACTCCAATATTGCACTGGTTATAATATTGAATATTTTAATGAATCTTAAAGAAACTATCCTAAAATTAGATTCTCCGCACATCCAAATTTTGTACTAAGGAAAATGAAAGATCGAAGAAACCTTATAGCATTTTCCATTTTCGCTAGAGATACCATAATTAGTTGCAGTTGATAGATTACAAAACTATCTGGAGTGCTAAGGGTTAAAGAAACTACTCTACAATTATTTGATTTTTTACACGTCCAAATTCTGCACTAGCAAGGAAAATAAAAGATCTAAGAAATGTTACAGCATTTTCCATTTTCGCTAGGGATACCATAATTAGTTGCAGTTGGTAGATTACAAAACCATCTGGAGTGCTAAGGGTTAAAGAAACTACCCTAAAATTATTAGATTTTCCACACATCTAAATTTTGTACTAAGAAAGAAAATAAAAGATCGACGAAATGCTTTAGCATCTTTCATTTTCGTAAGGGATACCATAAAAATTAGTTGCACTTGCTGATAGATTGCAAAACAACCTGGAGTGCTAAGGGTTAACATTCGAAAACTCCGAATAACTGATGTTTTTCTTGATATATTTTTATATCTGGGTATAGTAGCAATAAGTTGTAGCTAGATTTAACCCTTTGAACTTTGTAGGCTCTAATATTGTACCAGTTATTAAATATTTTAATGAATCTTAAAGAAACTACCCTAAAATTAGATTCTCCGCACATCCAAATTTTATACTAAGGAAAATGAAAGATCGAAGAAACGTTATAGAATTTCTCATTTTCGCTGGGAATACTATAAAAATTAGTTGCGTTGCTGACAGATAACAAGACAACCTGGAGTGCCAAGGGTTAACACATTGCGTAGTCACGAAATATCTCGTATACAGGGTGAGGCACTTAAAACCAGTCACCGGAATAACTTGGCTGCTATTGGTGATAGGAAAAAATGCATCAGGCCGAAATTATTTGATATCGAGCGGCTGATCATCCGATGTTACTAGTTTTTTGATAGGTGGAGGCGTCAAAAAGATATGAAGGTCATCTCTGTTTTTTTTTAAATGGAACAGTATATTTTTTTACTTACACTCTGATAGAGTATTTCAAGACGAATACAATGACCTATTGGAAAGGTCATTCGTGGTCTGGGTTAAGCCAATTATGATTTCCATTCAACGACCCATAACAAGAGATTACGAGGCAAAGATGAGATAATATCAATAACCAGAGACGACAAGGAAGTGTTCGACCATTTCCTCGAAGTAAATTATTTTCCATCGGACTATCGAGGAAGCAAAGTGCTCTACGCAATGTGTTAAATATTTTCAACAAATTATATTTTTAATCTCTACTCTCGATTTTTGTTATCCTCAGTCTACTTATCTTTCGATGAGCTTAAACTGCATTTAGAATTTATTACCTTTATTTCATCATATAGGAATTAAAACGATCGAGGTATCAGGAGTAATATACAAAAAATTCAGAGTTAATCGTTGATTCTCGAATTGCCTCCTTTAAAAATCAACAAGGTCGATTCGAGCCACTGTAACGTTACGAGACGAATGACAATGACAATGTTCGGTATTTGCGAAACGTACAATCGTCCCAACACGAACGCGCGAAGTATTGAACACGACGACGGCCTGATTGGGAATCAAACGAAAAAGACGATCGGCAAGGAATGACGTGGTATCTTTCTTGTGTTTCTGCCAGACGAATTCGCTGTTCCCCACGTGGTCGGATTCACGACGTGGTTCGCGATGTGCCAGCTAAAAGGTTAGATCGTCAGGTGGTTATCGTTGCTATGAACTTTAAATCGACTGCACAAGTGAAGCTCGTGTATATTCCCGTTCTCTTGCCGTCTACTTTGAGAATCTTCTCACTTTCCAGTCTGTTCTCTCTCAGTCACGCAATTGTACATACGTATACATCTATACTCTAAATATATATATATATATAAGTATCATAGTGCTGCAACCAATTTTTTTCATATTCGATCGATTACTCTTCTCACGCATCGATGTTTCTCCTCGGATTCTCTCGGTGTTCACAGTAGCTTAGCACTGCGTCGAATCGATCAATCCGTTCGCCCGCGTCGGGCTCGCGAGGGATCGTTCGATCCGCGAAATGTTCGCGTCTCCTCGTTATCGGTTATCGATTAAAGGCTTAATTCGTTTAATGGTGATTGATGGGCAGCTGCCCCGCGCCACGGAAGAATCGGATTTTATAAATACATCAATCACAGGTTAACGACGCTAAATAGAAATGGATGGAAAGTATGAACTGCGAAACGGAAGGGGGAGAAACGAAGGTCTAAATCGAAAACATGATCTCGATGATGTATATCGATATAAAGACGTAACGTCGGTGTGATTAAGGAAATTAAAGCTTAGCGTCGGACAAGATAAACATCACGTTTTCATCGGATATTAATCGTTAGACATTGATTGTGGCAGTAATTATCGCGAAACGTACGGTAATCTGTCTTTCAAATCCACGGTGAAATTATTCTCGAACGCGATTGTTTAATATGGAACAATGTAGAGTGAATGTTCAATTGAGAAGATTGAATTCCCAAAATTTTCGAAACAGTTTCAAAACCAGCACGGCTTCCTAAATTTAATTGAAAGTTTAAAATATCTTTTCTTCTGCGCTTCTATCTTTTAATAGATATAATAATATAGCCACGTTTTCAATAATAATAACTTTATTACAAAGTAAACATTACTTCACTGAATTTTTATTATTACGTTGTAATATGAAGTTTATTTATTTTTAGATATTATAGTATGAGCATTAATTTTTCATGCCTCCATGTTTTAATAGATATAATAATATAGCCACGTTTTCAATAATAATAACTTTATTACAAAATAAACATTACTCCACTGAAGTTTTATTATTACGTTGTAATATGAAGTTCATTTATTTCTAGATATTATAGTATGAACATTAATTTTCCGTGCTTCCATTTTTTAATAGACATAATAATATAGCTGCGTTTTCAATAATAACTTCACCACAAAATAAACATTACTTCACTGAATTCATACTATTACGTTATAATACGAAGTTCATTTATTTCTACATACGGTACGAACAAATTTCAATCAATCAAACTTTAATTAATTAAACACATTGCATGTTATATTTCGCCGTGGACTTACGCGTAGCGGTCGTTTTTCATTTCGAGTTTATTCACTAAAATCGCAATAAACCGCTTCATTCTTTTCAACGAAACATTTTCCATTTTACACCTCAATGTATTCTCTACCATTATTTCTCTTAAAAAAACACTGTAAATCGTTGCCTAGCAACACAAACACCATCCCTCACAAATCTACTAAACACGTTTCACGTGACCGCGCTCCAGCGACAGACCGCAAAAAACGTAAAACTACGTTTCCGCGTGCAGCGTGTTAAAAAAACAATTGTTCCCTAGAAACTTCGCCGCCTCCCAGATTGGAAACCGTATCAACGCACCGTATACACCGGGTCGTCGCGTTGCCCGAGCAATATCGAGCTCCTCCACTGCGAGGCGCAGCGGTTTTCGCGCGGTTCGCTCGTTTTTCACCGTTCCCCGTTCGAACGTTCGATTCCGGCCGTTCGAGTGTTCAATTGGGACACTCCGCGCGAACGACAAAGGAACGCCGACGGATCGCCGGTCTCGCTGACGATTCTCGAGTGCACGCTACCGCGCGAACGCGTGGGACGAGTCTCGAACCGATCCACGGGGCATGACCTTACGTTCTCTAATTGTATAATACGCACGTGTGCATTCACTAACTGTGTACTTTGACTACTCGATATATATATATACATATCATGCTATATATATTGTCTATATACTAACCGTCGCACTTCCGACCAACTAACACTCGTCTCTGTCTTTTCAGCTAATCGACCGATTTTCCGTTTCCTCTTTCCTCTCGTAGTATTGTACACCGTCCACGACCGATCTAACTCGGGGACTGTGGCACGAACATGGAGGATTGACTTTTCGCGGGTACACTGTAGGCATTGGGACTTGAAGTAGGAAATCTGGAAAGTTGATGCGTGGTTAGGGAGATTTTGGAACTTATGACGTTTTTGTAGGAAGTTTGAGTGTTGATTTGTAATTGAATTTTTGTGTATTGTATAAGGAGAATGATGGATTAAGGTATTAATTCAATTGGTATGTGAAAATTGATATTAGAGTGATGGAAGTAGAGTTTTCGATCGAATTTTTGATCATGTCTGATCTGGTACCTAAACGCGTATTTCAGCGAACTTAACCCTTTGTACTCGAGAGTTTTTCGATGGAAATATTCAACATTTTCTGACGAGATACAGGCGATGGTTTGAAACTAATTTAACGATAGTTCATAGATAAATTAAGCAACAAAGGATCATTTCAATATTTCACGTAGCAGTGGAAAGTTCCATTTGGAATATTAAATATTCAACTTGATAGTTCTCTTGTATCGAATCAAGTGATGTGTATCGAAGAGTGCAAAGGGTTAATATCAATCCTTTGCGAACGAAGATTTTTTAAAGTATACGAAACCTGCAGATCCTGCTGAGTTACATATCGAATGATGAACGCGTTGAGTGCTGCACAATTTTACCGAGAGAAATGTACAAAATGAGAATAATGTAATATCTTGTAATACTTATAATATAGAGAAGTTTCCGAATAATCATCGTTCAATCGAATGAATCACAGTAATTTTTGGTTGCCACCTCATGACATCCAACGTGTTGAATAATCATCGAACAAAGAAACTACGTGCCGATTGCTTGCTGTTCAAGCAGTTCAATCATTTGTTTACAACCTAGTACTACAAACATGACAGTTTGTTCTCGGCAAAGTATTGACATTCGTTCGCAAAGGATTAACCCTTTGAACTCTGTAGTCTCCAATATTGCACCAGGAATGATATTAGATATTCTAATGAACCTTAACCCTTTGCACTCGAAAGTTTCTCAATGGAAATATTCAACATTTCCCGACGAGATATAGGTCATATTGTTTGAAACTAATTTAACGATAATTCGTAGATAAATTAAGCAACAGAGGTGTTTCATTTGAATATTTCACGTAGCAATGCAAACTTTAATTTGAAATATTGAATATTCAACTTCACAGTTTTGTTGTATAATCACGTGGTGACTGAGAGTCACCTCTCGAGTGCAAAGGGTTAAGGCATTTGAAATGTTCGGAGTACAAAGGTTAACCCTTTCTATGCTGAAAGTGTCCTCTTTCTATTGACGTTTCACCCCTTGCACTCGGTAGTCCCCTCTGAAGGGACATTTCGAATGTTAAATGCTCCAGGTGTAAACTGTCAATACTGTGCATTGGTGGATAGTTATTAACACTATTTACGGAACAAATCAATTTCACTCATATTGGATTTTAGCATTATTTACTAAACGTTCGGCTCGATTTTGATCGAGTTATATAAATATATCCCAATTATCTACTTCGAAGCCTCGGGCTAAACGAGGAACACAGTTACCGAAGTATCGATGAAACATCATCTACCCTCTGAAACAAGTTCCATTGCTTATAGAAAATGTCCCGCGCGAAAGGTCAGCCTGCCATTCGCCAACGATCAGTCCACACCGTACCGTTCCCCTGTAAATAAAGGTTTAGCCTGGTGTGCGTGTGTGTTTCATGGTCATTTTTAGTGGAGGAATCGAATTCCGCCCCGGCGATCGCCGGCGCAACAAGTCACGGCAGTGGAGCAGCGCTGCACCCCGGTAGCCGCTTCCTTGCCATACCCGGTAATCCCGGTAAACTGCTTTTCTGTGCTTGCTTACTTCACTAACACACCCGAGATACACGGTAGCTAGTCCCCCAGGCAACGACGAACGCGCATCCACGCCCGCTCCGCGAGCGGAAACGCGAACGTTCGCCGGGAAACTTCGGAATCGAAGATTCGACGCGGCGTTTCCTCGGCGAACGTCGCTTCCCGACGAAAGATCCGCGGGTCGCACGAATCCCGGTTTCCGAGCGGACGCCTCCGCTCGGCGAGAAACCCGACGCGGTCGCTGAAAATAACACGTGTATCGACAAACGATTATCGAGAGACACGGAAAACAAAATCCACGCTGCGGCTCGAGCAGCCGTGCACACCTCCGTGCTCACGTATCGGAAAGGTTTGCCGTACTTGACATTTCACCCTTATGTCAATAACCGGTTAGTCGAGCAACCCGACAGCGACACTGAGCCGCTCTGCATTGCCGTTCGAAAGGGACAACTTTGCGGTAGATGTTACTCGGGAAACGAATGTGATGTTGGCTGTTTAACGAGGCAAGTTTGTATAGTAGCGTTCAAAGGTTCTAGGTCGTTTTTGGAACTGAGTCTATGGCATCGTGCTGTTGTTTACTTTTGCCGAGCTCGTGTAATATTCTACTTGTCGACAGTTTCGATGAAATGCGAGATAATTTTCGTCACTCTTATGTCAATAACCGCTTTCCGACAGCGATAGAGCTGCTCTGCGTTGCCGTTGGAAAGGGACAACTTTGTGGTAGATGTTAGTTGTTTATCGAAGCAAGTTTGTATAGTAGCGTTCAAAGGTTCTAGATCGTTTTTGGAACTGAGTCTATGGCATCGTGCTGTTATTTACTTTCGCTACTGAGCTCGTGTAATATTCTACTTGTCGAGGATTTCGAAGAAATACGAGATAATTTTCCTCACTCTTGTGTCAATAATCAGTTAGTCGAGCAACCGCTTTCCGACAGCGATACTGAGCTGCTCTGCATTGCCGTTGGAAAGGGACAACTTTGTGGTAGATGTTGCTGGAGAAATGAATGTGATGTTGCTTTTATCAAAGCATTGAAATTTGTATAATAGAGTTAAAAAGATTCTAGATCGTTTTTGGAATTGAGTCTATGGCGCATCGTTGTGCTGTTATCAACCCTTGGCGTGTTATTTACTTTCGCTTGTGTAGCATTCTACTATCGACAATTTGGAATAGTAGCTTTAACACTGTTTCTACTGAAGGTGTCAGAAGACACCTTTCGAATTTTTAACTTACAATTATTTTCCATGTTTAATCGTATATTCTGAATTGACTTCTCGACTTTTCCAGTAACGATTGTAAAATTGATTATAGGAAATGTAGAACATTCAATCAAGGGAACATGATTAAATTGAGAAAATAATTTTAAGGTAAAATTTCAAAAGGTGTCTTTCGACACCTTTGGTAGAAATAGTGTTAATGCTTTCATGGCCTGGAATATTACATTAATCAGTGGCTTTCGCGTAAGAGCCGTATCCAATAGGAATTTCTTCGCGACGTTTCTAGAAAACTATTACTAGAAAAAATTACTAGAAAACTATTAGAATTTCTCAGACAAATCGTAAATCAATTGATATATAGATGCATTCTTCGAGTTTCTACAAAGAAACTTCAAAGTAGAGTAAGTAAATTGCTCTTAACACATTGCGTACCGGCTACTTGTCAGAAAATTGTTCACATGGAAATTTTCAGTAAGAACAACTTGTATTGCTATACATACAAAAACTCAGATATCATATTCTTACGTAATGTATTCTAAATAGATAATCAATTCGAATGAAATTCCATATTTTTCTAAGTACTATAGTAATCAGCAAAATCGCATAGCTAAGTGTCTTCACATAAAACCAAGATTTCTCGTCGCCAATATACAGTGTGTTAAGTATAATAATTGATTACAGAAGAGTAATGTTTACTTTAAATTCGAATAAATCGAGTAATATCTGTATTTGTTAAACGATGTTGAAAATCTTCACAGTCTGACACGTAACAAGGGGTTAAGGTTGCACAAGACTCCGGTTATTTACACAAGGCTCGACGATCGACACGATTCTAGTTAACACCAGGTTTACGGAACGCGTCAAATCGACGCATATTGTATTTCAGAAATATTTTGATTGATGCGATCACACTGACATGTACCCCAATTACCAATAAATCCCCGTAAACCTAGTGTTAACACTAAAACTACCAGACGGGTCAAATGATCCCCTGATGTCTTCTTTTTGCAATTATTAGAAAGGTAACAAATCTTTCCCTGAGAAATTACTAAAAGAATTCATTCAGCACTACGCAAATTGAATTGTACATCAACTGAAGTCCGAACAGACGCACTCTTGGAGTTTCCACAGCGAAATTTTCAAAAGTCAATTGAAGTGCTCGGTAGTTTTAGTGTCAGTGTTTCGGTGAAAAAGAAATCAAAGGGTTCAGAGATGTTTAGCTCGAACGCATTGCAATTCGCATTTCTGTCCCGCGACGCGTTTAAGAGGATCCGGTTATAAGACTTCCCCTTCGTCCCGATGGAAACCCCTCTGTATCGGATTCCTGCAACTCGGAAACTTTCGACACGCGGATCTGGGTCACGACTATCCGGCACGGGACGGGCCTGGATGGACGTGGTAATTGAGGGGAAACCGGGGAAGTATGCGGCCGTCCCCTCGATTACGTTTCCCACGCGACTTCTCGTTGCGATTCGTCCTCGGTGGGAGACGCAGTAGGCGGTAAGCTAGACCTCTTTCAGGCCAAGAACCAGCGTCCGCCGGCAACGGGATGGACCGGAGTCCGAGCAACGTGTCGATCAGCAGGAATCACAGTTCGTCCGCTTTGGAGAACGGCGATGGGAATCATAGGGTTCGTACGGAGTCTCGCGGGAGTACGAGGCTCGATGGAAAGGATACCGCGCGTGGAGCTTTTATGTTTTACAGGATTAAGCCTTTGCGTTTGATGAGATTTTTTGTGATGAACGTTCGTTATTTTCTGATGAAATTTTAACGATATTGTTTGGAAGTTATGTGGAGGAACATGTTAGTTCTATGTTCCATGTGTAAAAAAATTATTCAATATTTTATATTGAATTGTTCATTTTGTTGTTTGGTTGCGTTCAATGAAATGGCGATTGAGGGTCGTGTCTTGAGTGCAAGGGTTAATCTTTTGCATTCGGCAATATTTTTTGTGACGAACTCTCGTTGTTTTCTGATGAAATTTTAACGATATTGTTTGGAAGTTATATGGAGGAATATATTAGTTCTATGTTTCATGTGTTAAGAAATTATTCAATATTTTTCGTGACGAATGTTCGTTGCTTTCTGATGAAATTTTAACGATACTGTTTGGAATTTATATGAAGAAACATTTTGCATAAAAGATGACAGAGTTGTTTTATTTCTGTTTCGTGTGTTAAAAAATTATTCAATATTTTATATTGAATTGTTCATTTTGTTGTTTTGTTACGTTCAATGAAATGGCGATTGCGGGTCGTGTCTTGAGTGCAAGGGTTAATCTTTTGCACTCGACAATATTTTTTGTGACGAACTCTCGTTGTTTTCTGATGAAATTTTAACGATATTGTTTGGAAGTTATATGGAGGAATATATTAGTTCTATGTTTCATGTGTTAAGAAATTATTCAATATTTTATATTTAATTTTTCCTTTTATTGTTTTATTGCGTTCAATCAAATGGCGACTGAGGGTCACTTCTAAGACAACCCTTTGCACTCGTGACGCGACTCTCGCCACTTAATCAAACGCAACAAAAGAACAAAATAAAGAATTCAATATAAAATGTCGAATAATTAGTTAAAACATGAAACATAAAAATAATATATTCCTCCATATAAGTTCCAAACAATATCGTTAACATTTCATCAAAAAATGAACGTTCGTCAAAATATTGTCGAGTGCAAAGGGTTAATATCAATCTTCGTACAACACAATCCATAAAACATTAGTTGAAAAAAATATCAGTATCAAACAATAATATCTCCAATGAAAAACCTCTGCAGTGCAAAGGATCAATACAGACACGTGCAGTGATCCAACGATAGCTCGAATGATCCCCTTTCTTCGTTAATCCTGTGAAACGTAGAAATCCAAGGTGCGCGGGGCTTTTCATTAGCCTCGTACGTTTCTATAGCAAGAAATATATCCTCCAATGCGTCCTGATGATCCTCGTTCAACAGGGGAACACTCATTTCATGAGGAAAATCCCGGCAGGAGCCGAAGCGAGCAACATCCTCGTCGGGGAGGTCGATTTTTTAGATAAAACCCTGTCAGCCTTCATTCGCTTGAGCCAAGCCGGTATAATGGGAGACCTGACGGAAGTCCCTGTGCCAACGAGATTCATATTCGTCCTGTTGGGACCAACGGTAAGATACTTTCAACCTTGACCCACTCCACAGTCGGATCCGATTTGAAAGCCTAGCCTCCTCTTTCCGAGTAATTCGAGTTTTAACGAAGCAATTGTCCACGCTGATTGCCCCGTCTGCTCTCGGGCTCGAGAGTCCGATACGCGAAGTAATTTCGATCTGACACGAATACCGGCTTCGTTATATCGTTCAATATCATCACCTTCGCATACTCCGCCCGACGATTTAGCCGTATGCTCGCCCCGTAATCCATTCGATTCCCCGTCTCGTCGGCGACGCGATGCATTCGCCCCTTTGTTCTTGGAACTCGTCGCAGGGAGGTATCTCCGGTTTCCATGAGATCGGCCGGGCCATGGCCACGCTGATGTCGGACGAGGTGTTTCACGACGTGGCGTACAAAGCGAAGAATAGGAATCACCTGCTGGCCGGCATCGACGAGTTCCTGGACGCTGTTACGGTCCTGCCGCCCGGCGAGTGGGATCCTGCTATTAGGATAGAACCGCCCGCTGCGATTCCTTCGCAGGTATGCGATGGATTTTTCGGGTGCTCCGGTGGAATGCGATTGGAGTTTGGGAGATTGGAGATGCGAGAGTTTGAATGTTTGAAAGGATTAATATATGAAAGTTTAAATGTATGAAAGATTAACAGTTTCAGAGATTAAATATATGGAAGTTTGACAGTTCGAAAGGTTAAATGTATGAGAGTTTAAATGTTTGAAAGCTTAAATATGGGAAAGTTTAAATGTATGAAAGTTTAACAGTTTGAAAGATTAAATATATGGAAGTTTGACAGTTCGAAAGGTTACATATATGAGAGTTTAAATGTTTGAAAGCTTAAATATGGGGAAGTTTAAATGTATGAAAGTTTAACAGTTTGTAAGCTTAAATATATGAGAGTTTAAATATTTGAAAGCTTAAATATGTGAAAGTTTAAATATATGGAAGTTTAACAGGTTGTAAGCTTAAATATATGAGAGTTTAACCTTTGAAAGCTTAAATATATGAAAGTTTAATAGTGTAATAGTTTGGAAGTCTGAAAATTTGAAAATCTGAAAATTTGAAAGTTTGGAAGTTTGAAAACTTGGAAGTTTAAAAGTTTAAAAGCTTGAAAGCTTGAAAGTTTGAAAATATAAAAGTTTAAAAGTTTGGAAGTTTGAAAACTTGGAAGTTTAAATGCTTGAAAGTTTGGAAGTTTAAAAATATAAAAGATTAAAAGTTTGGAAGTTTGAAAACTTGGAAGTTTAAAAGTTTAAAAGCTTGAAAGCTTGGAAGTTCGAAAGATTGAAGTTTGAAAACATAAAAGTTTGAAGTTTAAAAGCTTGAAAGTTTGAAAACTTAGAAGTTTAAAAGCTTGAAAGTTTGAAAACTTAGAAGTTTAAAAGCTTGAAATCTTGACAGTTTTAAGTTTTAAAGCTTGAAAGTTCAAAAGTTTGAAAGCTCAAAGCTTGAAAACTAAAACTCCAAAACGTTAAAAGCATAATAACAAAGAAATTAGAAAATTTCAAACCTCCAAAATTTGAGATCTCCAAAATTTCAAAACACCAAAGACTCACAATCCACCGATCACCACGTAACCAAATTCCATCATTCAATTCCATCCACCACACAGAAAACCACATTCGCATTTTCCTCGAGAAGGTATTTGATCAGCGCGCCTGATTTAGGAGGTAAGAAAGCGGCCAAAAGAGGAGAAGCCAAAGGAGGATCTGGACGAGGAAGCGGACGAGCAGAAGCAAAGGGAGGAGTCCGGTCTGTCCAGGAGTGGGAAGCTGTTCGGCGGCCTGGTCAACGACATCAAAAGGAAAGCGCCATTTTACTTGTCCGACTTCAAAGACGCCTTGGCGATCCAATGCGTGGCGTCCTTCATTTTCCTGTACTTCGCCTGCCTGTCCCCTATAATCACGTTCGGCGGGCTACTGGGCGAGGCCACTGGTAAGAACATGGCCGCCATGGAGTCGCTCGTGTCCGGTTTCGTATGCGGCGTCGGGTACGGCCTCTTTTCCGGGCAGCCATTGACGATCCTCGGTTCGACCGGTCCAGTGCTAGTCTTCGAGACGATCGTCTACGACTTCTGCAAGTGAGTTTCCCTCTAAAAACCCTTAACACCTACCCAATCCACGCAACCGAGTTCATTGAATGTCCACAGAAAGGCAGGCTGGAACTACATGTCCTTCCGCTTCTGGATCGGCTCCTGGATCACGTTGATCCTAGTGATCCTCGTGGCGATCGACGCGAGCGCCTTGGTCTGCTACATCACGCGATTCACCGAAGAGAACTTCGCCACTCTGATCGCTTTCATCTTCATTTACAAGGTACTCGATCGAGCAACCGATCAAAGTTCCTCCAGCACGCTGAAAGGGCCTCGAACGATCGGGCTCTCTCGGAAAGTATCCCGGCCGTGATCGCGTTAATTATGCAATCGCGTCCTTCCCGGCCGATCCGAGTTAATTGGATGGTAACCGCTGTGCTTCGCGGATCGCTTCATCAGCGATACCGCCGGCATTTGGGTCACGAGTTACGGACGCCTTCTTTTCGATGGCCTTCCATGCGAAACTTCTGTATCGCGTCGCGATCATAGATATTTCATCGTCGCCGCGACGCGTTCAGCGACGGCTGGTCTGACGCTCCAGTTCCGAGGAACTCAACCGTTCCGAGCGATCGAGAACTTTTAATAATGTCGCGTTCCGATGGCTTTATAGGCTCCGCTTGTTCTAGGCGATCGAGAACGTGTTGTCTATAGGCAAGAAGTACCCCATAAATACACACGCGAACGACCAGTTCGACTACGAGTGCTGGTGCAAGCCGCCGAACGGCACTCTGCCGTCCAGCTACGACAACGTCAATTGGACGGCGCTGGATCAGGGAGCGTGCCAGGTGAGACAGTAGCCGGCAGACCGTCTCGTTAGGCGAGATTACAAACCTTCGGGCTGTCCCCTTAATATCATGGGCAACGTCGTTAACCCTCTTTCAGAGCTATAATGGCACCTTGGTGGGCGACGGGTGCAACCTGCCGCACTACATACCCGATGTGTTCCTCATGTCAGTTATACTGTTCATGGGCACCTTTTTATTATCCGTCGAGCTGAAAGACTTCAAGAACGCTCTCTTCTTCCCATCCAAGGTATTCCCTCTGCGAGGATCTTCTTTTTGAAATTACCGTAGGGCTTCCCATAAAATGAAAGTGTGCGGAACGGATCTATTGTTTCGAGAAGTTTTGGCGTGAACGAACGTTTGGAATTAACACTAGAATTAACTTCTGTTTCGCGTTAGCGATATCTTCGAAGCATTCAGTATTCGAAATGATTTTGAAGATAGTTTTATTTAAATACTATAATGAATGTCCGAAGGAACCGAGAATAATCTATTACTACAATATTCATAGTCATTACGTTTCAATCGTATCAAATGCTCGGTTCTAGTGTTAAGATAGTGAATGATGCTGAATGACCTCGCGAGTCGGCAAGCAGAAGTATATATTTTACTTCTGTTGTTAACCCTTTCGCTGCCGTGTCAAAGGTAACGCTTTTTTCGGGCCCTTTTGTCTCAAAAACTGACACTGCTTTTAGAAGCGAAACGATTAGTGTTCATAGTTTTGTTTATTGTTATTGTTTATATTGTCTTAACTTTCGGCTCCATCTTTGTAGCCGGTGACTATAGGCATCCGTAGTAGCGAAAGGGTTAAATCTGAGTTTCGCGAGTTTCCTTAAAGAATATGAATAATTCTATAATTAATTTAATGAAAGTATAAGAGATATAAATAAAAGTTGGTTACATTATCGACAGTGAAACGTTACCGTGCTCGTGATCGTAGGTCAGACAGGTGGTCAGCGATTTCGCAGTGATCATCGCGATCTTCTCGATGAGCACGCTCGATCATTTCGTGAACATACCGACGCCGAAGCTGGAGGTGCCGGAGGAGTTCAAGCCGACGTTGCACAATCGAGGGTGGGTGATCTGGCCTTTCCAGAATAATCCATGGTGGAGCGCCATTGTAGCCAGCCTGCCGGCTCTCCTGGGCACTATACTGATCTTCATGGACCAACAGATCACGGCCGTGATAGTCAATAGGAAAGAGAACAAGCTGAAGGCAAGCTATTTCCGATAAACACACTGATATTTTACTGGCGCTCGTAACGTTATGGGATCACTTCGCTCTCTTTGCTATACGGTGCGACTGATGCGTGTAAACCTTTCAGCGAATCGTACAGTTAGAACCGAATGTTAACACATTGTTGACCGGTCACGAGTTAATCCGCGCTGGCACGGCTGAATTTTGTGCGGGGCTGTTTTTGTGTATGGCAGAGCTCAACACGAATTACGTGTAAACGATACAGCGCTACAATGTGTGACGGACAATACTGTTCTCTACGCGAGTACATTGGAATAAAGTTTTTCATGATTAAATTATAATTTTTCTTAAAGACACGATACGCATAATTTAACTTTAACAATTTACTTTGATAATTAATAATACAATTGGGCATGATATATTTTAAAGCACGGTACGACACATAAACCTACGTCACGATCTTCACACTCATAGCGCGATCTTCGTCTTGTACCGCTCTTTGAACATACGATACAATTTCGGAACGCTGTTCCAGATGTTTTGGACTTACAATAGAATGGAAAATGTTTTTCGGCTAGTCTAAATGGGTGATCGCGAAAGCCACTATAGTGGCGCGTCGTGCCTGAGAGGTTAATCCGTGCTGGCACTTCCATTAGCCATTTCAAGTTTTCAAATGCGGGGCAATATAGAATACCGCGAAAGCGAAATATTCAAAGTTATTTAACCAGTTAACTGTGGAATTTAGTTGGAGAAACCTCTGGTTCTGCGCGCAATAAAATGAAAAAATGGAGCGTGTACTCGTCGAACGCAGGACGAATGCACGTTAAATATTTTTAGACACACCACGTTTATTAGAGTATATTTCAGTGAAAAAATGAAGAATTCATCGCTGAAAGAATTAGTATCGTGTCAAGCTTTACGATGACGTGTATACTCGTCGAACACAGTTAACATGTTCCGTGCCACGGGAACTTCGGTTATATTTTGCTTATGAACTGTATTGACTTTTTCAATAGAATAATTAGATATATTCAGGTTTTTGGTCATTTTTATGTATTTTGATATTGTTTCTTTATGTTCTCACTGCTTTGTAACTGTTCACATTAAAAATATTTTCTTACAAAAATTGGCGTGTACCACATGTGGTGCACGTGGCACGGAACGCGTTAACGTGTTAGTAGCGAGCGCCAGCTTCCTCACATTTGACAGTATACTACCGGTCGTACGCGTAATGATCGTTGGAGACGATTCTCCGCAGAAAGGGTGCGGCTACCATCTAGACCTGTTCATCCTCGCGATCCTGATCGAGATCTGCTCGGTGATGGGTCTGCCGTGGTTCGTCGCAGCGACCGTGCTCTCGATCAACCACGTGAACTCGCTGAAGCTGGAGTCCGAATGCGCCGCGCCCGGCGAGAAGCCGCAGTTCCTCGGCGTCCGAGAACAACGGCTCACCCACATCCTGATTTTCCTGATGATCGGCTGCTCGGTCCTGTTGACGCCGATGCTCAGACACATACCCATGCCGGTCCTGTTCGGTGTCTTCCTCTACATGGGCGTGGCATCTCTGAAAGGCCTCCAGTTCTTCGACAGGATCCTGATCATGCTGATGCCGGTCAAGTATCAACCAGACTACATGTTCCTTCGACAGGTAACGTAGAATTCGATGATCGTCGCCTGATATAATTCGGTGAGCTTTGTCGTTCATTTTTGATTGTCGTTTAGGTACCGCTGAAACGCGTCCACCTGTTCACGGCGATACAACTGGCTTGCCTGGCGTGCCTCTGGATCATCAAATCATTCAGCAGTACTTCCATCCTCTTCCCTCTGATGGTGAGAATAGCGTCTGAGATGGTTCAGAATGACCTATCTGAAAGTTCCTAGGTTTTGTTATTAACTCTTTGCACTTCGAGAGTGTTCTTCTTCTCTTTTTCTGCTTTCTCTTCTTTCTGATGAAGCATAGTCGACATTCCTTGAAACTAACTTATCGAGGAATCGTACATAAATTAAAAGAGGCTGTTTTAGTCGAACGTTTCACATACTAACATGTCATACGAAACTTAATATTAAACGTTATACTTCATAATTTTGCTGTATCAAATCGTTTCGCGACTGAGAGGCGCCTATGGAATGCAAAGGGTTAAAATTGTATCAATACTCTTATGGAGAATTATAAAATAAATTAGCGCATACTTTAGTTTCTAGAACTCGAAATAAGTAGGAATCAACACGGATTTGTTAATCAAATTTTCAGTTGTAATAGCAGTTACAATCCTGAATCGACGGAATAGCTCTTTCTAATCTAAATGTTATATGAACGTAGGATTAGCAATTAAACGATAGACTAAAAATCCCGCATTATCGCGGAGCCGGCGCGCAATGTGTTAAAAAGAGTATACCGTCGACGATCTTCAAACTGACCGAAGTTTCCCTTCCGCAGCTGGTGGTGATGATCGGTATAAGGAAATCGCTGGACCTAATGTTCACGCAGCGCGAGCTGAAGATCCTGGACGACGTGATGCCGGAACCGAGCAAGAAGCACGCGGACGATCTTCGCCAGCTCGAGAGTGGCGAGGTTAGCTACGTGAGACGAATACTAAACGCGATCGTTGGTCGTAAATAGCACGCGAGAAGTGACCGCGTGGCGAACATTTGCCCCGTGGTCACTGTGACCGTCTGCGACTACGACGAGCCACCGTTTCGACAGAAACGCAAGGAACTAGGTATCTTGATCGTCGATCGCGTCAGAGCAGCTTGAGACGTCTCGCTGGGACAGCGGTTCTTAACCTTTCCCATTCGCGACCCAAACGGAGATAAACAGTTATCTCGAACTTTATCAGTATCTCGCTGAAGATATCCTTGTTAAATTATAATACGAAACGTGTAATCGTCTAGAGAAGTCTCTGACCCAGTATCCAAAACAATAAATATGTTATTTATAACTCATTTCATATTATCCCGCTGATATTTAATAGAAAATCTAATGTAAAATGTGTGTTACAATCTAGAGATCGTTACATGTATCTGAGAATCGTCTCGTTAACCGTTTGGCTGCTGACGGATTTTTTCCAAAATTGAAAACACTTTTCATAGAATAAACTCTTATATTGCAACAACAATTTTTAAAAATACCATTTACTTACTTAAATTTGTTTTAATTCAGTTTGTGGATAGAATTAGTAAAAAGCACTTATAATTCACTCGAATTAACGCAAATAATTTTTTATGATCCTTTACACGAGTTTGCTATACAAAGCGCGTGAATTCCCTTTTTACAAATAGAGCAAATTAATTTTGAACAAAAAAGGATCGCACTCTTCGCAATTTTGGCAAAACAGCCGAACTCAGCAGTCAAACGGTTAAAGGGAACGATCCAATATCTAAAACAGACAATAAACATGTTATTGTAACTTATTTTATATTGTCCGATGTTCGATAGAGAATCTAATGTAAAATGTGTGTTACAACGTAGACTTACGTGATCGTATCTGAAAATCGTTCGTGTCTCGTTGAAGAGAAGGAACAGCGACTTTTGGGTCGCGGTTTATAAGTTGAGAACCGCTGCGCTAGTGGACCATAGGAAAGAGAGTCGTCGTCGTCGACGTCATCGTTGCCGTTATTCGTTGTTATTATTGTTAATCTTCTTCCGACCAAAAGCAATAACAGTCTGTCCGTCCCTGGACGTAGCAAAGTAACAATGACCGTCTGTGCGAAACGAAAAGTTCCCATCGTCTCCGTTTGTGTCTGCGAGGAGGCGCGATCCGCACAATCCCGACCAAGATGGATTCGTTCGCGCAGACACGTTCCCGCGAGTGCCAAATAGAAATTCACACGACCGCGAGACCGAACCGGTCGCCGGTCCGACCAGTATTAATTATACGAACGATTCTTGCGCCGCCGTTTCATTGTTCTCTAAACAATGCAACGTTTTATTGTCTCGGACACTTTCGCAGATAAGCTTGTACCGCCTGTGAGTAACACTGAGTTAGAGCGATAGCGGATCGTACACGCTCACGGTATTTACTGTCGAGAATGTTCGCGTCGACGAGAGATCGTTCGTGTCACGATCTTCGATTTATGCTCGGCCTAAACGGACGAGGTAGAGAAAAGTTACTGCGAACGCGTTGGAACGTGGCCAAGTTACGATGGAGTTGGGTATTAATCCGTGGAAGGTTTTAGTTCGATTAGTCGATTGACTCTCGAGAAATCTTTGACTTAATGACAATAATCGTCGATCGTTAACCCTTCGCACTCGACAGTTTTCCACTTGAAGTATTCTGTATTTTCTAATTAGATGTAGACGAGATTCTTTAAAATGAGTTTAACGAGGAATCATACATGAATTAGGTAAAGCTGTTTTCTTTCGATGTTTCACGTATCGATGCAATACACAAAGGTTAATGGTAAATATAAAAGTTTATAATTTTCCTGTATCAGATCATCTGGCGACTAGGAGTCGCCTCTCGAGTGCAAAGGGTTAACAAAGGAGAATTCATTGGAGTATCGCATGATTTAATCCTTTGCACTCCTATGAGTTTCACAGCTCTGACTTTGTTAAGATTTTTAAAATAAATTATGTTATTCTCAATATTAGTAAGGAGGATTTACAGTGCTCTCTACGAACTATTCTCAAATGCATTTCAAATAAAATATAATAATAGAGTTGTCGAGAAAGATGGAAGTTCGGAGTGCAAAGGGTTAATCGATGATACAAAAGATTCAATGACGAAAGTGTCGGTAGTTGATCAGTGATTAAGTTTAACTAACGATCGAACTGCGAGTTTAATCCGTAATCGCCGCAATTACGAGGGATCCGATTAATAATCGCAATCAACGACCAACGATAACCACTAATTTAGTCGTTAATTGCCGTTAACAAACTGAACTCGAAATTGAATCGATCGCCTGCCCAACTCTGGTATACGATATCATTGTCACCTCATCGCGACAACACGCCTACCCTTCGACACACGATGTGTACCGTCGAACACTTTGGATTACCCGTCTTCGAAACCTATTTGGAAATACATTATTCTTTGAAAACACACACCAAAATCTCTCTGTAAACCCAGACTGTTCCCTTGCGCAGCATCCGAACACAACCGACACTGTTCTAATACCTACAATCTACGCACGATACGTCTGAAATTCCGTCACGCGGCAGAAGTAGAGTAGACCGTTGTTGGTCAGACAGGATGGGTGCTAGCGACACAAGGTCTGTACACAATGACAAGTCTCGATTGAATCCAGTGTGACTAACAAATTCGAATAGGTTGTTCTTGCTGGCGAAAGGGTGGGGGTTCACGCGGTCACTGTCATGAACATTTTGAGCGTTCTATACAATGTTGCTTGTTCTTTCATAACAATGACGAATCTTATTTCAACGCATTCGCTGTCGTACAGTATGTGATTTGATTTGTCGATTGATTTTATGTTAGTTTGAAATATAACGAGGAATCGCGTTAGGAATTTGAAATTTCGAAGTGTTTAATTATGCATTGGTAGCGAATGGGTTGAAAACACAGGGAGACAGGGGGAAAAATGATCGATAAGGAAATGAGAGGCCGGAGGCAAAAAGGTAGCAGTCGTCATCGAGTCCTGTGGCTGTCATTTTTGGTACGTGACCACATGTGCACGTCCTTAGTTCCTCAGCACACGAGGAATGTAATTTTCAAGTTCATATTATATATACATCCCCGCTGAAGATCACACTGTCATTACGTTTAACATCCGAATGTCGATCACTGCGATACATCCGTTTGCGAATGTGGCGACGAAGCTTTGGATTGTCGAGTCATCGATCGAAGAGTGTTTGAATTTTTTATTTATTGAGATTCGAGTGATGATTGTTTGTTTTTTTTATGGGAATGGTATGGTGATCGTTTGATTCGATCGATGTCGATCGATTGGCGTCCAAGTTCGTTGTTGCTCGAGCTCTATCGACGACGTATGTCGAGAGAGAGAGAGTTTTCGCTCAGCTCGATGCATGGCTTGAGGCTTTTCGTAACCGATTATTGAAACTGGCAGCCGGTTCGTGAATTAATTCGACGATGTGTTCTGCAGGAGCATAACGAATCGACGGGATACGGGACGACCGCGGGTAACATACAGATCTCGTTGGCGAACGGGAATATTATGAGGATCCCCGTGACGAGCATCAATATCAGCGAGGAGGTGAACAAGACGGGGATCTGGCAACAGGTCAACGAGGGGAACGAGAAGCCGAAGCAGACCAAGTTGATCAAGTATGTATCGGTTGGAGGAAGAAGGAAACTATATTTTTGATCGAATGTGGAATCTGGAAACGAATAGTTGAAATTTCAACTTTTAAGTTTTAAGTTTCAAATTTTTCTGACTTTCAAACTTTCAAACTTTCAAACCTTCAAACTTTCAAACTTTCAAATCTTCAAATCTTCTAACAGTCAAGCTTTGAAATCTTGAAATCTTGGAATCTTCAGATCTTCAAATTTTCAAAGCTTCAAATTTTCAAATCTTCAGATCACTAAATTTTCAAACCTTCAAATCTTCAAATTTTCAAATTTTCTAACATTCAAACTTTCAAATTTTCAAATTTTCAAACTTTCAAATCTTGAAATCTCGAAATCTTGAAATATTGAAATCTTGAAATCTCGAAATCTAGAAATCTCGAAATCTTGAAATCTCGAAATCTTGAAATCTTGAAATCTTGAAATCTTGAAATCTTGAAATCTTGAAATCTTGAAATCTTGAAATCTTGAAATCTTGAAATCTCGAAATCTTGAAATTTTGAAATTTTGAAATCTTGAAACCTTGGAATCTTCAGATCTTCAAATTTTCAAAGCTTCAAATTTTCAAACTTTCAAATCTTGAAATCTTGAAATCTCGAAATCTTGAAATCTTGAAATCTTGAAACTTTGAAACCTCGAATCCCCTAAACCTTAAAATCTTGAAACTTTCAAACCTTCAAATAAATAAATTTTCAAATTCCAAATGCCACGTCAGCACGTCGAAGCAAAAGAAGCACTCGAAAAAGGATAGCTCGTTGATGGCCGACGAGACGACGAGACTGACCACGATGACCGAGGAGGACGAGGATGACAGTGGGATCTCTATCAAGGTGACACACGTAAATGACTCTAAATTCTAACCACCATCACCAATCCGATAATTCACATGGCAAGACACACAGAGCAAGAGCACCAATACACCGGCATGCAACTTAACCCCTGTACGCTACTGTGAGTAAGACTATGAAAGGGGGCTGCACGGTACCCTGCGGTTGAGTCGTCGTAGATAGAAATCCCCCGAACAACAACGACGACCGCTAAAAAGGAAAATATATCCAATTTCAATTTCCCTCGTCATTGATCCAATTCCCGACTATTTCTCGCATGGTCCCCTCTTAACGCGCCACTGCACTGCAGCGTCGTCTAGCATGCGTGAAAAGAAATCACGATTGAACGATGCAACCTGTTGAAAACGAAGGAACCGTCATTCACCTCCATTTATTTTAAATAATTCAAACTCCAACCAACATCTTCGAATAATTAACGCTAGAACTATCAAACTTCTCTGTTTTTAACCCTTAGCACTCCAGGTTTCGTAATCTAACAGCAACTGCAACTAATTTTCATTTTGAAAATTAGTAAATTAGAAATATAACAGTTCTTCGATCTTTTATTTCCCTTGTTAGTGAAATTCGGATGTGTGGAAAATCGATTGATTTTAGGGTAGTTTCAAGATTCATTAAAATATTTGATATTAGAACTGGTGCAGTATTGGAGCCTACAGAGTTCAAAGGGTTAATATTAATCTGTTGGTCTCATCTTCGCTTAAGAAAACTGATGATACAGAAACTTGTAACAACATTTTGCACTCCAAAGGTGCCTATCGATTGGTGCATCAAAATTGTAAAATTTCGTATTCAACATTAAGTTAGTTTTAAATTTTATTTTAAATATAAAAATATCATATTAAATTAAATATTATATTAAATATAAGAATATATATTACAATATTTGATTCCTCATTAAGTTAGTTGAAAAATCATCTATATCTCATAAAAATAAATTGAATATTTCTGGTAACAAATTTTTGGAGTGCAAAGGGTTAACACGTTGAACGCCGCATTTGAAAATATACAAAACGGAAGAAACATAATACGAAATCACTCGATTGAATTGCATTATTACACGTTCTATTTAAATGTTACATTATATAACATTAAAATACAGAAATGTTTTCAAATAATCGTTTCATCGAATGAACTGTATTCTATAAAAACTATAGCATTCAACGTGCTAACATGATATTCATGTTTGCCATGAAAATAAACGACGAGCCTGACTCGTGATATTCAAGTTTGGCCGAAAATTTTCATCGTGAGTCGGACTCGTGAAAATAGTGCAAGTCGACTCGTGATATTCAAATTTGACCGAAAATTTTCATCGTGAGTCAGACTCGTGAAAATAGTGCAAGGGGTTAACTCGCCATAGTTCCAGCGTTAAGGTGAAGAGCTCAACCCAAACAACTGCTTCGATTTTTGCTATGCACCTTGAACTTGTAATCGTCGCTCGTTCGTACGAATTTGCTCGAGAATCGAAGAATTCAAAGAAAACCACGCTACATATTCGATTGGATAATTCCAGGTAGACTTGATACGATCGAAGGAGAGCATCAGCCCGTTGACTGTGAACGGCACGACGTCGGCCGAGACTTCAGTTTAACGGTCCACGAGATCGGTTCGCGATCGAGAACGATCGAGGAGCTTCCCGATTCGTCACGTAAATCACGGTTCCGCCGAGTTCTCTGATCGCCGCTGGAATCCCAGAAGAGAAGGAGAATTCAAACTGGACGAGGAAAGGAGACACGCCGATCCGCGACAGACAATTGATTTTTTATTTTGTAGCGCATAAAGTCGCGCGGGAAGGCTATCTTATCCCGATCGAGTGTAATTAACGAGTGCCGCTGGCGGATAGCATCGCGACGGATGGGAGGGGAGAGGGAAACATAGAAGAAGAGAGAAAAACAAGTGAAACGCACACCGTTCGAGAATTGAACACGTAGCGTGTCGTAGATCCCGGCGGGTCTCGAGCCTCGCGCCGGCCAGTGTGCGATTACCCGTGTATATCTCTTAATCTGAATCGAGATTAGCTTACGTACCCGTTTTTACCCGTAACCGACATGCCAAAGAAACCCCTTTCAACGACGCGTCGAACCGAGGAATCTCGCGGAGGAAACGAAGGGAGAAGCGAATGGGAAAAGCTGGTCGGTGTGGATGGGGGATGATTAGGTTCTACGGCGGATTGACGCGTTTATCGGGCGAATAGGGTGTAAATTATTGTTATTTTGTTTTCGAGTTCTTGGCTCTAGGTTTGCGAAACGATTTGACACTAGAATTATCGAGCATTTAACCCTTTGCGGACGAATGTCAACGTTTTGCCGAGAACTTTCATATTTCGAATATTGAGTTGCTTTGAAAGATTTGCTTTTGGAAGATTTGAAGATTTGAAGATTTGAAGATTTGAAGATTTCAAAGCTTCAATGTTAGAAGATTTGAAGATTTCAAAGCTTGAATGTTAGAAGATTTGAAAATATGAAAGTTTGAAGCTTTGAAGATTTGAAGATTTGAAGGTGTGAAAGTATGAAAGTTGAAAGTTGAAAGTTGAAAGTTGAAAGTTGAAAGTTTGAAAGTTAAAATTTGAAACTTAAAACGTAAAACTTGAAGAGTGTTCTCTGAAGAATCTTCGTCCGCAAAGACGTGTATTCCAATTGTTTAGTTTTAAGGGAACGAACGTCAATTTCTCTAGGAACGACAGGATGAACTGTACAATAATTTTATTGTTTCTTCGGATTATCTTGAAACACTTTTGCGGACAGTTCCGCTGTCTGAAACGTTCGCTACCAGCGTGACATGTTTGTGACAGGCAAAATTTTATATTTTACATAAAGCAAATGAAATTAATCTTACAGATATTATTATTTAAAGTTATAAGCTACGGCATTATATTTAGGAACTCAATAACTTGTTCCAGTTTCATTTTTTCAACCTCATATTTTACATAAAGCAAATGAAATTAATCTTATAGATATTATTATTTAAAGTTATAAACTATGGCATTATATTTAAGAACTCAATAACTTATTTCACTTTCATTTTTTAAATATTTTGTTTATATGTATTGGATCGAATAAAATACAATTGAGGACGTCCTCGTCGAAATAAACGCTGGTAGCGAACGTACCAACGAGCGATCGCGCGATAAACGTGTTTCTCCGCCTCGATTCGTTTTTATACTCCTACTTGAGGAACAATCGTCCAGAAAAACTCTCGAACACCGGCCAGACCCGACAACGTTGTCACCGTTTTCCCACGCGTACGCTGAAATCCTCGACGACAAGGTTTCCCGCGTTTTTTAATCGAGATCCCGAGCCGAGCGACAAGATGGCCGCAGCTGCAGTCTTTCAGGCGGCAGAATCGAGAAACGGACGACATTCTCGTCTTCGCCGGTTTCCACTCGACGGCCGATCGATCGATCGAGGAAACGGGAAACGAGAAAAGAATATTTTTCAGATCTCACGTTACCTGGTTGTCGCGTATCGAGAACGAACCTCCGAGGCTTCTCAAATCGGTTCGAGGGCAGCGCGATAAATTCGTTGGCGATGCAACGTATGTATTTTCTAAGAAAGTGTTAGAGCAACCGTTCGCTCTGCGACCGTGTCACGTGGACGGGAGATATTTTAGCGAACCTCGTCCGGTGTAATGTTTAAGGACATACTCCTGTGCCGATACCGAGTAGGGAAGTAAGCGAGGGACAAGGCGATCGCTCGCGCGTGTGTGTTTTGTATATACAAGGTAATTCGCTGTACACGCCTACAAACTCGACGGGTTGCGGTGAAATCGCTGACGATGGTTCCTTGACACGTTCGCTACCAGCGTTTATTTCGGTGATTTTTCTTTTAACACGTTTGTCCAAGTTCTTGTTCAAATTAATAGGAGGTTCAGTTGGATTTTTAAAAGGAATTCAATGGAATGAGTACTGAAATATAAATATAGGATGTGCAACATAAAAATATTGAAAATATACACATTACACGTCCTCCATATCCAAGTCTGAACTCGATGAAACTTTATTTATAACTCTTCTTCTAAAACTCACTACTTTCGTTACTTTCAATTGTACTTTTACGCCGTCGAGTGAACATTTTGAGGATAAAAAAATCACTGACGTACAGGACTGGCCTGTAGATTGAGCCTGGGGGTTTCTAACCCCTTGGCCTATGATATATTTCTCAACTCTGGTCGATACGGCTGCTGTCGTTAATAATTTATTGGAAAAAGAGAAAAATTCTATGTTATGCCTATATTTCCTTTTAAGTATAAATAGTTGATTACAGAGGAATAATATTCACTTTGATTTCGAATCAACTGAGTAATATTTGTTGAATCATATTGAAAATCTTCACCACGAGTCTAACCCGTTATTGTAGGTCAAGGGGTTAAAAAATAAGAGCATAGTGCTCTCTACCCTTTTAATTTGAGAATTACTGGTTTACCAAGTACTTTGATATTTGGAATATAAGAAAAGTTTCGAAAAACTTATAAAAATCGCCTGCTAGTTAATTGCAACATTAGTACCAGCATTTACTTCGGTGACGACCTCAGTTGTAATATTCTATTCGACTGAACGGATCAAAACAAAATATTGAAGAAATGAAACTGAAACGAGTCACGAGTTAATTCTCGTCGCGAAAGAACTGAAGCATTCGTATATACAAGTTTAAACATTGCGCGTCGTTATTTCTGTGAATTGCTGACAAAATCTTCTCGTTCTTTATGGGTAGGATGAAACAAATTTTTCGTCGCTCGTTGTTTAAAACTTCCTGTCATCTTCCAATGACATTTCTATTTATTTATCGTATTTATTCGTGCATTAAGATATCATTACATTGAGCAAATAGAAGAAAATACTATTCGGTAAATCTGAACGTCTTTCAAAGATGGCGGCAATATTAATCCTTCGCGCTCGAGGGTGCCATTCGATTCGATCCAAGGAAATTATGAAATTTAAAATTCAATATTAAACTTTTATATACAACGCATGAAACATCGGAATAAAATAGTTCCGTCATTTAATTTATGCAAGGTATTTCTTTATGTCAGTTGTCAAAAGTAACATTGATATTTCATTTGAAAATAATGAATATTCTCGAGCGCAAAGGGTTAATTAATCCCACTCGAAAGTATTTACAAACGCATTCGCAATTGTCCAATCGAACGTTGATTAGAAATTTTACTATATCGAGCGATAGAACTGTTTCGCTTCTATATCTCATATATAATTACACTACATCTTTGACATTGAGTATCAAATTTTATAATTTTCACGTCAAATCGAGTGACGGTCACCGAGTGCAAAGGGTCAGCGATAGTTTCGAATTTTTGTCGGGACGTTCAAGGTGATTTCAATGCAACCCTCGCGAAGACAAGTCCGCGCATACGACACCAGTATTTTTCATAGAAGAACAGCAACAACGGAAACGGTAATGACCCGTTGGAACGCGTGGGCGGGCGTCTTAGGCGGATCATATCGGTGCATAGTCAAGAAGAGATAGGCTTTAAACGGGCTACAATCGCCGCTATAGTATAGTATCGGTTGTGATTAGACTGGAGACGCGGTCGATTGAACGTCGCGCGGTATTCCGACAAAGAATATTATATACATACATAAATATATAATGTATATTTTCCATTTGCATAATTCCGAAAGAAAGAAATCGTTCCGATCTCTGGCCACAATTTTCTACGAGAAATGTTAATGCGAGAACGCGCGCGTCTGTCGAATACCGTTTACCGGGCCTAGCCTTATCGTCAAGATGCATCAGGTGCGCGCGAAGGTTCTTGCCGATTTAACCGGTTTCGCCCCATTTTAACACTAGGTTTACGGGCATTCATTGCACACTTCATTCTATTATTCCTAAAAGAATCGATACTCGCGTAGGAAAAGAAACCGAATTCAGGGGCGTTGGGGATTCGGAGGATGTATTCTAATCTAATCTTTTCGGCTTCGGCTGTTTCGTACATTTCAAAGATAAATAAATCAGGTAAATTCGATTAGGTAAATTAATAAGGTAAATTCAAAGAATCTTCGTCCATAAAGGGTCAAACTCTTTAAATCCTCCACCACGAGTCTAACACGTTGTTCTAAGTCAAAGGGTGAAGAAAAGGAGCTCAAATTCAACAGAAGTATTTTCTATTAACACGTTCCGTGCTGGATTTTTTTGAAACTTTCCCTTCAGGCCGCATGGGGCGTATACGACCCACATTTTTACAGTCAATTAAAATTAAATAACCGCAGTATACATGATATCGAAATACCTATCTTTGACTCTACAATAAATTTCTAAAAAGTTCTCCGTTTTTCAATGAGAATTCATTTTCGGTCTGAACGGAAAATTCAGCGTGTTAACCGACCACATAATTCCCCTCGTTACCGATCACACATTCCCACTTCGACATCGCCACAAAACCGTTCAATCGAAATCGGCGAGGACTTTCGCGCGAACCGATAGCATAGCGTAGCAATCGCAACGGGATACCGTCGAGGATTCGTCGACGACAGAAACGTCTGCCGACAAGCGAGATCGCGGGCGTGCTTGATCGTAATAGTATCGATGTAGCGTACTTGGTACACATGTTTCGTATACTCACGGCGAATAGGAGAAGCTCAATGGCGTAAGATGAAAAGATGTTCGCGTGCTGAACGATCCGGCGGAGATCTCGTCCGAGTATCCGGCGTCGTTTCCGCTCTCGTAACGGGCAACCTCCTTTAAACAAACGATATCGTATGGAAACTCTGTACAGGATGTTTCAAAAACATACGCCACGACCACCGTGTCGATGACATTCGTGTCATCCGTTGTTCTTCAAGGTCAGAACATTGTCGCTTCCTCAGACTTTTCGGAACGCGTGGAACCACGCTGCGATCGTGAGATATTTTGAAACACCCTGTACATAGGAACGTTACCACGCGTTTAACACTAGGTTTACGGAAATTTGACGCGTGTCGAATTTGATAAATATTATTTATGAAGTGTTTACGTCGATTTTGATCGATGACGTGAATATTCATCCTAATCGTCTATCGTAGACTTTAATTTCCAAGATCTGAACGAATATTGAGTTTTCTAGGAATAGCAGAATAAACGACCGTAAACCTAGCGTTAATCGCACCGTACTTACGAGACCACGCGTGTTTGTACATACGAGTGAACGGAGAGAGAGAGAGAGAGAGAGAGAGACAGGTTGCGAGCGAGAAGGTATTTAATCAGTCGCACTCGTGTAATTCGCTGCCGTGCATGCAAATCGATGTACATTAGTCCTATTTAAACGACGCTATTGATAAATTCTGATTCGAAGGACCGTACACCGCTGGTTGTCCATTGATTTCTCACCCTGAGAGACACCCCCGTCGCGAGCGTCTCGTTTTCCAGCGTCGCCTCCGACTCGGTGCAGTTGCAGCTGTTCACCGAGCTGCCCAGCTGAAATTGGAGCAGGATGATCAGGTACGCCGACATCGAGCCCAGCATCTGAAGAGAAATTCCGAACGTTGTTTACCGCGATCGAGACGGATCGCCGATCGATGCCACGCTCGCTCACCGATAGGAACATCGAGTTGTCCAGACTGAAGTACCCGTAAGAGGTGAACTTAATTTTCCGATGGAGCAACTGGAGCGAGAATTGCTTCAGCTGGAAGAAGCGTGTCTGTGTCGGTCTCTGCGCGCGTGTGCGAGAGTCTCGGACAGCCGAGAACGTTTTAAACCTTTGCACTCGAGCGGTGACTGAGAGTCAACACTTGATTTAACCCTTTGCACTCGGAAATTTCTCACTGGAAGTATTTAATGTTTTTCGACAAAGACGATATTCTTTGGAACTCTAAGGGAAATCACAAATACGTTGAGCGACAAAGATAGTTTATTTCCAATATTTCAATTTGAGGCGTTATACAAAGTTCAACGTGAAATATCAGACTTTGTTGTTTTACTGTGGTAAACCAAGTGGTGAGAGTCACCTCCCGAGTGCAAAGGGTTAATATAACAAAACTATAAAGCTGAATATTTAGTACTTTAACTAAACCTTTGCTACGAAAGAATAACTCTATGGGGAAACGGTCAAGATTTTCGTGGCGTTTAACATGTTAAATGATTTTTCGCGTTGGTATCGCTTTACCTCTGACTTCGTTTCCCCGTTGATCGCGCACTTCAGCAACGAGTGCACGAGGATCCCGATTTTCTCCACCTGCAAGGAAAAATATAATGAACTTTCCGCTCGCGGTACACTGGTTCCCAATGCGGAGAGCAATTCGATTTTTAACCCATTGCCGCGAACGACGGCTGTAGTCGTCCATTTTTATAAAGCGTTACAGTCGAATATCTCCGAAAATGTGGTGGACATTCCAAGGTGACGTGAAGGTCAACTTTCTTTTTTTAAATGGAATGATACGTTTTTTCATCCACCATCAAACAGTGCGTTTTAAGACGAATTCAACGATCTATGACTCAAGGTCGTTCAAGGTCACACTTGCAGGGAAATGGAGAAAACGTGTGATCTATATATATATATATTATATCTATATATATCTATATATATCTATATATATATATATATATATATATTTTTTTTTTTAAATGGAATGATAGGTTTTTTCATCCATCAAACAGTGCGTTTTAAGACGAATTCAACTACTTATGACTCAAGGTCGTTCAAGGTCAGGGAAATGGAGAAAACGTGTGATCTATATATATATATATATGATCTATATATATCAAGCTAATGGTTTTTCAGTCTTCCCCCGCGTTATAGGAATTCCCAGAGGCCACCAGGATTTCAGAAACGCTCGAACGGTACACAGCCAAGGAATATTTGTAGCCACTGATACAACCCTACCTCGTTCAGCAGATTGGTGACCTCGACGGTCAGCAGTCCGATAGGATAAATCAGAAACATGATCCAGATGACGGTGTTGACGAACGACAGCAGCTCCAGGGACTCGTGATCGATGATCAACGGCTGCAGCAGATAGTAAAAGTTGTACAGCAACGTATAAAAGAGAAACGGGATGCCGATCAGAATCGGTAGCGAATAAAAGTCCGAGATCTCCTTGGAGACGTCGAACAGGTCGTCGTAAATGTTCCTCAGCTGAAGGAGAGACTGAATGGTGGAGCTGTTGACGAACACGCGTCGAGATCGGCAGAGGTACTTCGCGTAGCTGTCCGCCGCGTGCGAGCTGCTGCAAAGGTTTCGCAGGACGTGGTTCGCGCACACGAAGTTCATCTTCATCAGGCTGATCACCGAGAAATACTGAATGAGCAGCCAGTTCGCCAAGGTCGTGGGGAACACGTCCGTGAACCAGATGAGCGGATTATCCAGGAAAGCCACGTGCTGGGTGACCAGGGTGACGAAGAACAAAACTATGTGGAGAACGTAGACGATCGTCAGAATCCATACGATCCGCTTGTGATCGATCGAGTACCGCAGGAGACGCAGCTTCCCCTCGACGCGGATCAAGCAGTTGCCGATACTCTTGATGGTGGGCTGGTTCACGCAGTAATACAGCAGAATGCCGAGGATCATCAGATATCCGGATATACCTTGGATCTTTTCTATGACCGTCGTCGTCGAGGATTTGTTGGCGTACTCGTAAATGTACAACGCCGGAATACTGAACAGACTCGAGACGAGAATCGCGCAGCAGAGGAGCACGTTGTAAATCGTCCCCAAGGGTCTGGTCGCGAACGACAGTCGCGCGGACTGTTTGCTCTTCGAGTCGCCGCTCCGCAAAGAGGCTGTCGCGAGACCGAGCACTTTGAACAGCAGCCAGAACAGCAGGAACATCGAGTAAACGGAAGGCGAGCACACTTTGCGTGTCATCCTCGTAGAGAAACGAACGCCGAGGACATTCGTCTTCGCGACGCGACGGGAATCGCTGTTTCAACGGAACGAGCGTTCGCTAATGGAATTAATTTGCTCTGGATTCGCGATTGGCGCCTCGGCGGACACTGATGGCGCAGAGATCTGACAACTCCGAGGAATTCGCGAGTGTTGTTCTATTAGAATGAAATATTAAATAGCGAACTGTGCAATTACACTGCACGCCACGGTAGCTGTTGCGCTGATAATGTTCATCTATAATTGTATACGTTCCATCGCAGATGGAGTCGATTCGTAGATTCTAATGAAGCTTAATTAGTCGGTCGGGAATGTTGTATTGATATAAAAGCGAGAGCAGATATTGTAAGAGTGTCGACTCGAGAATTCTATCGAATAAAACGGGGAGCGAAAATAGAAATAAATTAAGAGGAGAAACCGTGGCGGAACTTGAGAAATCTGTTGTCAATTTTTTATTCAAAATATTATATACCTTTGACATTTGAAATAAACATTTTGCTTTTTAATAATCAAGATATCAATTACTTAACATACGTGTTTATCCATTTAGTTCTGGACGAACACCTAATAGACCTTATTGTAATTATTTAAAATGATAAACAACTAAAATTATAGGAGGGGGGGGGGGGGGGGGGGAAGAACTCACTAACAAAAAATATTCGTTTGGTATTATCGTTTTCAATGCACTTCAAAGGCACTCGTTCAAACCGTCGTGAAAATAAATAAACAGCAGCGTAACAACCAAACCCAACAAGAATAAGCGGTTATTTTTGTTATTCGACAAGGACAGATACACTAATTTCTTTTATTTACAATATCACCTTTACAGTGTATGTTCGTTTTTTTTTTCTTTTTTTTGGGATTTTTCTTCGACAGACCGTTATAAAAAGTACATTTATATCGTAAACGTTAGTGATAATTAATTAAAATGTAATCCTCTTAAAGAAACACACTTAACAAGATCAAATAACCATCGTTCTTAAAAGTTATTAAAATATCTCAATCGAAATAAACGTTAGACACATTTTATTTTTAACTCGTATCAAAGTGTAGGTTACAAGTTACATCGATGTAATTGATTTTTCAACGATAAGCTATGTTAGTTTGAAGAAGTTTTTTTTTTCATTCTGACGACAGAATGATACTTACCCATTTTAAGTTAGACAGTAGTGTTACGAAAATTGTTTCATGATATTCTTTAGCTGGAGTACAATAGAGATTATTGTATATTCCAGGAGTGTAGTAGTATTAATAAACACGTTCAACGGTTTGAAAGATAGTCGATCAGTCTACAACAGTATTTATTTATGTTCTTCTTTTTTTTTTTGTCGCTCTGTAAGTAGCCATCCCACTTATGCCTTTAAAGTGCGATGAAAACGCTTACAACCGAAAGAACGGAACATAAACTTCAACGCGTGATATTAAACCTCCACTTTTAAAGTAACCGAATTATGTTGACATTTGTGCCCACCTCGCATCTTGAATCATTGAGTATAGATAATTATTGTAATTTTCAATTTTGTGTTCAATATATACATTAATGTCTATTCTATTTAAGTAAATAAGCTTTTCGAGACATTAGACAACGATACCTATATTGTCATTGTAAATACATGTTATCCCATTTTTTTTTCCACTTTTCTTTTTTGGTGTTGTCCCAAAATTCAAAAGGAATTGCAATTATAAAGAAACTGTGTTGTTTAATAGTAGAAATAATTATGATATCTATTCTATATATACTACGTGCATTATGATTAACCAATGTTCGTAACATTATTGAAATAGTGAAAGCTGTTCATTAGTGTCACGGGGCTTCACAGTTACAGATATTGCAAGGGGGATGTGTTATGAATAAGAGAAAATTTACTAGAAGATCCATTAAATAAAGTATAGTGTCAAAATTTATCCAAAGGTGATATCCAAGTGTTAAAAACCGAACTCATTTTTTTTTCCAGCTTTAAGACACTCGTGTCATATAGTACTACATTAGTACAAAAGAAAGTAAGCATGATTTTTCACATCGTCAGATACAAAAGATCACTATGTTACTTGGCCTCTGAATCTTTTGGAGTCTCGCTCCTGGTAGGCACTTCTAATTTTGCTTCGACTGGCGCATCTGTATCTGGTTGACTACCACTTTCGTCTGCAGGTGAGTCCTCTGATATGGCTGCATCTGTAACTTCTATTTCTACATTCTCAGAATTCTGAGTATTCTTGGCTAAATGATTCATTTTATATTCACCTGAACAAGCGGGATCGGACATTAAAGAAAATACTTTTTCTTCAGGCATGTCCTTCGTCAGCTCTTTAAAATGGACCACTTGATCCGAAAACGATTGCCAAAATGATTGACCCTCGGGGATAGTAAACATGGCCTGCACATTGTTCACAGAAACGGAAAACATGATATACTGGCCCAGTTTAATGGAAACAGTGCGCACGTTAGATGCGCAGACCCTTAACCATAATTACCTTAAATTTATTATATATGTGTTCAGCCTTTTGTCTGATTTGCTCTGCCTTTTGTTTGAACGTAGCCTACAAACACAATACCAAATGTCACATGAAAAAATAAGTTAATATGAATTCTAAAAAATAATAAACTACCTCTTCTTCTTCATTTAATGTCCAATCACCTAAATTGCCAATGTACCGCCGCAACTAAAATATGGTCACAATTTAAAATAAATTTTATTATTAACCAACTAAATCTAATAGTAACAGAATCTGATTTTATCATACTCTTTTAACCGTTTCCACAATATGCGGATGTTTTTTCAACATTAGAGGATCGATTGGAAGCGATAACATATCATCCATCGCTTGTAAACACTTATCTGGATTTGCTCGATCTAATCCGAGATTAGATTTTATTTGAGCATCCAACTGTAGAAGTTGCGCCTCTATACGCAGCCATCTATAATAGATATTCAGGATCAAAAATTTTTCATTTTTAACTATCTAATTTCTTGCTACTACCTCAACTTATTAGTTTTTCGATGGAGTGCTCCATCCTTCGCTACCAGCCGCTTTTCTTCATCTGGAACGTGTACGTTAAAATCTAAACAATCTTTCACTTGCTCCGGCAAAATTTCGCCACTCTCTAACTGTGCTTTCAATTTCATAGCATTTCTAGCGGTGGACCATTCCCACTGTGTACGAGCTTTTTCACTTTCAAAAGACTTTGGTTTATCCATGTCTAACTTAATGCCTACATATTCACCAGCGAATGTTAATGCCAGCAGAAATCGTCCTGGTGTGTCACTGGATGTAGTGTTGGACACTACAGTACCTTCCAATATTTGTGCTTCGCCAGCATTATTCTTTTCTGCGAAGTACACCACATTTAACTCCGTATAAGTTTATTTAAAATATACAGGTTATTTTCCAGTACTTACTTTCTAAAGTAGCCCTTTTCTTATGCATTACACCAGGTGACGTTTGCTGATCGTTCGAATCTTCAATTTTGACTTTAGTACGGCCCCTTCCATGTTCTGAAATACACCGAATATTTACTGGAAAAAGTTCCAATAAGAAATTCAATTCATAAGGTAATATGTACCGCTCTTTTCCGTAGCATCTGTTTCTTCTGAACTTGAAAAATCAGCAAACCGTTTGGGTTTAATCTTCCTACCACTACGACTTACAACTTCTTTAGGTGATTCTTCCCCTTGTGAATCCAAAGCAGAATCTTGCCTTGTTGCATCACTTGTAGATGCTGATAAGGATTTTGCTTTCCCACGTCTCTTTTTTATCTCGGGTGTGTCCTAAATGAATTAACATTTTTTAATTTGATATACCAAAACATAGCAAATCATTTTTGTACTGAAAGCATTATATAACTGTAAGGAATAATCGCACAAACTATTCAACCTCAACGAATGTTTGTCGGCAATTCCTAAATTTCTATTGGAGTGCTCGGTTCAACAGTTGTTGTCTTAAACAATGTTGACCGTGATGAGCTAGGACTCCAAACTAAATCTTATATATTTATATCTGTATTTATATCTAAATGCTTATAGATGTAAGAAAGAGTATACAGATGCAAGCTTATTACAGGATTAGTAGCACTCAGCATGGTTTTCCTTTTCATGGATTTCTTTTTCTCTTCTTCGTCAATAACCAACGATCCTGATTCCATATCACTGTCCATTGCACTGACTGTTGGTAAATCCATTGCATTTTCCCTGTCCTTTCCAGCATCTTCCCCAAGAGCAGGCTCTTTGTTTATATACAAAAAATAAATAAGTATTTTTGTCATATCTTAATAAATTAGAAAAATATTATTTTTACCTTTAAGGTCACTAAGTCCCGATTTGCTTCTGTCATTTTTAAGCTCTTGCTCTAATTGTAATAACCCTTCATGAAAAAATTTCCTCCTAATAGGTTTCGCAAATTTTGCTTTATTTTCGATGTACGTATACAACTCTTCCACCTTACATACAGCACTAGAACAAAACAAAAGTTTGGTTGCCCTATGTCTGTTCCACGTTCCTCACGAAGGACTGAATGAACGAATACTTACGTTTCTCCTGTACCATAAAAGTAAACACTATACTTTGAATTTTTTGAATTAGGATCAATAACTTTTTCCACCTAGAAACATATTTATAAATTGTACACTGTAACACAATTTTCTATCACAAAAATGTTTCATAGTATTTTTAGAGCATCCATGTATTTATATGTTATAAACTTAAATAAGACTGGATCTAATTAATTTAATCGTTCCCCACATACACACAACTATTTCCATAAGGACGTAATTTAGTTTAATGTAGAAGGCATTACTCGTATCATAAAATATAAGCGTCAATATTTATTTTGTGTAAACACCATCTTAGAATAAATTAACACCGACATCATGCTATGTAGGAACGATGCTACTTAAGAAGAAATATATGTTCCACTGTACATCTAATCCGAAAATCATCATTAACACTTGAAAGGTTAACTGTTACCTATCCTGTCTAACTAACAAAAAAATAATATTCTCAATTGCTCTTACTTTAGCTGGCCACGGTGGATAACCTCGAACTTTCGCAAACACCTTATCGCCAGCGAAAAATTTCTTATGAAGCTTCACCATGTCGACGACAAGTTTTCTGAATTATAAAGTCAAACGACAAATGCTACCTCTTTGTCAATTATGCACAACGAATGGTATGAACACTTAATTTGTAAGAAACATCGAACAAAACATCGCGAAAGCCGCCATTTGCACGATATAACATCGAAAACACGCAGAATAAGACGCTGCGCGCCAATTCATAAGTCTCTAGTTACAAATCCTCACAAACTTAAACTACGTAGTATTAGAAACATTTATATTCGATTAGTTATAAACACTGTTATATATCACATGCTGATAGATTATTTTGCGTTAAAGAAAGATCTTATTTCGTCTCATAAACAAATTAGTAATAGTGGAAAACCGTTCCCCTTTAAAGAAAAAAATGACCACTAGTGGATCACTTTAGTGTCTATTCTGTCATGCCCATATTGTGCTCATCGTGTAATTTATTGAACGTTTAATTAGATATATCTGTTTTTTTTAACGATTAATGAAAGTAACAATTAAATGGAAGAAACGTAAATAAATTTATTTGAATTATAAATTTCATATGTATACTATATAAAGTTGGTAGTACGTAAAGTGATACGGCGACCACCGAATTGTTGTTTCTGCGTACAGAACTGACGTTTTACGTTGTCTTTGGGAACACGTGAATGAATTACAATTCAATAGATACGGTTTGTCTGTCAAATATCTGAATTGTGACACGGTATTTACTTTAAAATTCTGTTATATTTGGTTACGGATGTGTGCAATGATACCGTCGGTATCAAATTCAACTTCCCAAGATTCTCGACTAAGAAACTCGAGAAACCTGTTCACAAAAATGTAAGTTCGTTTCTTTTAACTTGCATGCAACATATCGTGCGATACCGCAGTTTTCTTTTTCATTTTCCTATTCTTGATTTTTTGCAGCATGCACCATGCTTCCTTTTTCCACGCACTTCTAATGTATATTGTAATATATTAATTTTAATATCATTCCGATATTTCTGCGGCATCAATCTTTAAGAGACTGCAGCTCTGTGATGTCATAATTGCCGCCGCTTTTATTTTTTATGCAAAGATTTAATTCACAAACAATGTAATCCAGTGAATTTATTAATAGTCTCTCTCTGTTAATAAGGTATTCTCTTTTCACAAAATATGAACCTTTAATATATTTGTATTTCTTGACTATTATATCTAATTATTTTCTGACATTGATCAGTATTTAGGACTGTATAACAATCTCATGTTTTTATAATATTTATATGATGTTATAGAATGTAATATTTTATTACGTTTTTTATAATAATGTGTAAATATTGTTACCAAGCATTAAATTTGCCTCATTTATTATGTTTGTCATTATTTTTGCAATTAAAGCATTTATACAATTTATAATGAACAGATGAGCAAAGCCTACACATGGCAGTAGTATATGTTGATGTAATCAAAGATGCCACTTCTTAAGGACCAACGCTTCCGTTGAAGTGTTTGAGTTCAAGAGGCCTGCTAAGGCACAATGAAAGCCATTGTATCAATTACACTGGTCGTGCTACTGTGTGGGATAAACTCAGCACCCATTAATGCCATTCGATTATGTGCCAGCAGAAAGAAAAATATTGAAAATCTTTCTTTAAAACAACATATACCCAGTGTACCTGAAAATATACCCAATAACAGTAATGTAGCTCATACCATAGTAAGTTTAAAATATGTTATCTATTACAAGAATACACTTGTAAAATAAATCTTTTGATATTAAATGCATTGAGTTGCATTAAGATACATTCATATAATTTTTACAGACTGATGATAATATTAAATTTGAGGAGTGTACCAACTTTTGTCATGCACTATGGCAAGAAGAAAAGACTGCAAATGGAACAGAAATAATCATTTTATCCCAAGGTACATATAATACTATTTATTGTACTTTAACTATTTATAAATTATGTTTTTAACACAGTATGATTTTTAATGTACAATAATTTAGGTTGTTGGAAACAGTCTGGTGAACAAAAATGTGAAACTTCAGAATGTATTGCTCTTCAACGTTCTACCAAAGCATTGAACAATACAAAATTTTGTTGTTGTCATGGAGATTATTGTAATCTGAATATTAATAGTACTAATCTTCTATATTCTGAAAATAAAGTGCATAATTCTATTACTACAGAAAATAATCAACCAAGTAAGATCAATGAATATTACAGAAAAAATGTTATGCAACATGTTATAAGTCACTGATACTTTTCATATGTGAATGTTTTTAGCAACTGAATATTTGGAACAATTAGATTCTGGAAGATGGATGATTATCATAACAAGTGTCCTAGTTTGCATATTATTAGTGATATGCATTTTAGCATTAATGATATATCGTATGTACCATATGAATATGTTAGCAAGATTAGGGAAACCACTTTCTTACACAGATCAGTTTTTGGACAGTACAGCACTAAGAACTGGTACTTATACAGTGGATCATTTGAAACTTACAACGATTGTGGGTATGTTTTCTGCAGACTATATAATTAATCTATATTGTGTTTAAATAATTTGAATATTCTGATACATATCACGTGTCTGCAGGACAAGGAAGATATGGTTCAGTGTGGCAAGGTAGTATGGGAGATCAAGATGTTGCTGTAAAAATATTTCCTTCTCATTATCGTAATTATTTTCAAAATGAACGAGATACTTACTGCCTCCCATTCATGGAACACCCATCTTTACTAAGCTATTATGGTCTGTTACTTTCATTCAAGACTTTCCCTTTCTAATGTTATGTACTAAAATATATTATTGAAAGCTATTTCGAACCCTTAGGTGTGGATGAAAGAGTAAGCATGGAAGGCAGCGTTGAATATCTTTTGGTACTTAGTTTTGCACCAGGTGGTACTTTGACTGATTTCTTAAGAACTCGTACAGTTGATTGGCCCACATTTTGTAAAATGGGTCTCTCTATGGTAAAAGGACTTGCTTACTTACATACTGATATACATAAAAGTGGTGAGTAGAGTATAAAAAGAATATTTTTTCAACGTTTTATGGCGTAATTTAGATCGGATATTTTATTTTTACAGATAAGTTTAAGCCTTGTATCGCGCATAGAGATATTAATTCACGGAATATATTAATCAAAGCCGATGGTACTTGTTGTATTTGTGACCTGGGGTTGGCAGTTCAAATCTCTGGTTCTAAATACTATTCCAATGGAGAGGAGCAACATGCGGAAATAAAATCAATCAACGATGTGAGACAATTTGAATACATTGTGCAATCTGTTTCATCAATAAGTCAGTATATAATGTTCTCCATACTCGTCAATTAGGTCGGCACTTTAAGATACATGGCCCCGGAAGTATTAGAAGGTGCTGTTAATTTACGAGATTGTGAAAGCTCTTTAAAACAAATAGATGTTTACGCAATGGGTTTAGTATTATGGGAATTAGTTTCACGATGTTCCGACATCTATATGCCAGGCTCAGAAATACCTATATACAGACAACCGTACGAAAAAGAAATTGGACTTCACCCGACATTCGAACAAATGCAAGTGTTGGTATCTCGTAATAAAGCTAGACCTTTATTAGAGGGTAGTTTAGTGGACAGACCCGGAGTACGTTTGATTAGGGAAACGATGGAAGATTGCTGGGATGCAGATGCAGAAGCTAGATTAACTGCTTTATGTATAGAAGAACGTCTTTCGGAGCTACAATCTCATCGTGGTACGTTTTACTGTACGATCACAGTATGAAAACATTATTATGGATTACTGGAAAAAAGCACTTCTGAATTTTCAGTGACCATGCACTTCACCGATGGGAGTCCAATGGTTAATTCCCATTGCACCTTAGTGCCTTCAACTACGAACAGTCTTTACAGCGAAACTTCTCATCACGATAACGTTCACGTCGGTCACCTGTCATTGCACATGGTACAAGATAGTACAAGTAACGATGGTATTGTTGAAAATTTAGTAACATTATCACCTTCGGAAAGCATTGTTCACGAACATAGTTGTAAGTATTCGGCAGCTAGTTTTTACATACTGAACGATTCGAATTCATATCACTTAATTATGTCTCCGCATTTTAGTTAAAAATTCAAATGAAGTCGCAATATACAATCATGCTCAGACACTTCAACCTTATCAAGGACGTAATCCTTGCATGGAAAGAAATTTAATGTTACAGTCGGACTCGTTCGAAGAGTTAGGGTGTAACGGCAATGTACTCGTTGACAAATCTATGAAACATGCATGTAACGATCAATACAAAATTGTATCTGAAGCGCAAGGGCTCGTTTCTCATGATTACTTGAGTCAACACACAACGCAAATGACACAGCTGAGACCAGCAACGCCTATACCATACGTTCAAAATGTTATCTCTGATGATGGTACCACATCGTACGGTAAACGCAAACAAACAAATGTGCATGAAGTTTGTGCTCAAGAGAGCCCTAGGAAGAAATTGTTTGGATGGCCGAATCTTAAAAAGTTACTCGTAAATAAAAAGATGTACACTTACAATAAATACCAAATAGACAGAGAAGATTCTAAATCGAATTTACTATCCAAACAAAACGTGCAAATCAAAACAGTTGAAACGAACGTAACGATATCACCTGGAGGAAAGTATGTGAATGGTATTATCACTAAGGCACCGGCATCGACCATTCCATTAGATAAAAATGATAAAAATGCTGTACAAGTTGGAAAACAAAAACTAGATAATGATAATAATACGAATACTCGACCGTCTAGTCTGCCTCTTGTCAATTTAAGAAATAAAAAAAGCGAAAACAATCTCAGTAGACAGGAGAGTATCGATAAATTCAACGAAGTTTTTAACGTCGGATCTAACGTAAACGTATTAAAGGATCCACATATGAGAATAAAGACGCCAGGGGACTTACCACCCTCTGTAAGAAAGATTCGTGGTCGTGGGCAATCAACCGCAAGATTTTCTCTCTACGACGATCGAATGATGTGCAATATTTTAAGCGAGGAGGACGACCGTAGCGATAAAGCCATTTGGAATTCTGTACCGTTCGGTATGGATTTCGGCGACAACGATGACAAACATTCGCCGACTAAACTTAGTACCAAAAATGTTACTTGCTTTTAATCGGATATAATATTAATGTATTTGTAAAGGTCATTAACTCTAAGTATAGTAACGGCTGTAGTTTAACTTCAGCATAAATATATGTATGTACAGAAAAGAAAATTTATAAGAATAAGACAGATTTTATACTCTTTACGAAAACACATTATCAACATTCAAGTATTGAAACAAATAAAAAGAATAATGAAACGTAAAAAAACGCAGCATGTACTGGAATATCATTAAGGCATTGAAGGGGGTATTCCATGTATTGTATTAATTATTTAACCCTTGCAAATATATTTTGTGCTTATACGATCTTTTAATTCAAAATCAGAACATGCTTAAGAGAACTGCGTTAATCTTGTGTAATTAGGAAGCTACTTATGAATATTGTATTAGTGTCACTCTTAATATTTTCTATGTTCAAATTAGTAACGTACAATTCATTAGAAACGCATTTTGATAAATGTAATGAATGTAAATCACGATTCTCATTGTGTGCATGTATTTAAATCGGATATTCATGGTCCATTGAATTACGCACGATTGATCAAAGACAATCAGTGTTGTTATTTATTAAAACGTAAATTATTAGTATCATTCGCGATATTTAATTATTTTCTTCATAGTCCTTTGAATTTACTTTGATAAAGTGTATAATGTATTTCTAAACTTGTACCTTTGAGCCTAACAAAAAAAAAATTATTAATATTGTTAAAATAATGTTTATACCGATTTATATGTTTTATAGACAATTATTTTTTAAATACATTTAGATACTTGATTAGTTTTTTAGGGAGAAGGTAATTATGACATTTGTAATACATTAAGTCGTGCATTGGATATAATGACAATTTTTATTGAAAAAAAAAGAATGTAAAGATGAATTTTACACTTGAGCACAAAATATAATTGTTTAAATTCTATAGTTTTACATCCTGGCTTTGTAAGCTCAATGTAAATATCTGTAGCATAAAAATTTAATGTATTCGTTAAATAAGCTTGTTGTGTTTTATTTTGTCAAGACTGTGAAATTCTTATATTCACAGTGTGCACTACTTTACATTAAGACAAAACATAAGATAAGGATACTGCGAAGAAAATAATAAAATACATAATTAAATGATATACAATAGATAATTTTTTCCTAGAACCATTACTTGTATCACGTGTTTAGCGAGTTTAATAAGCATCGTTTATTTTCGGCTATCTTCGTTAAACCTCGTCTATGTACAAAATTTCGCCTGTATAAGAGTCAAGAAAGGATAAAACTTCAAGCGTTAAACTTAAATTAATTAAAGTGAACAAATTAAAAAAGAAAAGAGTTAATCATCATGTCTATCATAACAGTTTTAAGACATAATATAAATTTTAATACATTATCAATGTATTCATACGTTTGTAAGGTAACAATTCTAACCTTTTATAGAATTTAGGTTACAAATGAATTACCAAATTGAATTAAAACGACATTATACATTGACACTTTTTGTTGTTTCTTCTACACTTGTTACAGAATTCACGATTTCTATCATCCTATATAAAATTTGCGGAACATAAACCAATAGAAAAAATTCGAAACATTGGCATATCCGCACACATTGATTCTGGGAAGACTACGTTAACAGAACGTATATTATTTTATACTGGAAGGATATCTCAAATGCACGAGGTAAAAGAAACACCATTTCTTTAAAATTTGTATACATAAGTTTTGTCTTCTACGTAACATGTAAAACTCAATAGGTGAAAGGTAAAGATAATGTGGGAGCAACAATGGACAGTATGGAATTAGAAAGACAAAGAGGCATTACTATTCAATCAGCAGCCACTTACACATTATGGAAGGATCACAATATTAATATCATTGATACTCCTGGTCATGTAGATTTCACAGTTGAAGTAGAAAGAGCTTTACGTGTTTTAGATGGAGCTATTCTTGTATTATGTGCTGTGGGTGGTGTTCAGTCTCAAACACTAACGGTAAATAGGCAAATGAAAAGGTATAATGTACCTTGCTTAGCATTTATTAATAAATTAGACAGAATGGGTGCGAATCACAAGAAAGTAGTACAGCAATTGAATGCTAAAATGGGCCATAATGCTGCATTTCTACAATTACCAATTGGTTTAGAAAGTAATATGAAAGGAATAATAGATATTATTTCTCAAAAAGCAATATACTTTGAGGGAGAATTTGGTAACCAGATCAGAGAAGATGAAATTCCATCAGATATGAGAAGTGGTATGCTCAAATAATTAATTATATTATTTTTATGATATTTAATTAATCAAACTGTTATACAAATGTTCTGTATATAGAGGCAGGTAACACTAGACAAGAATTAATTGAACGTTTAAGTAATGTTGATGAAAAACTTGGAGAAATGTATATAAACGATGTAAAAGTACAGAATGAGGATATTAAAAATGCTATTAGAAGAAATTGTATTAAGAGAAAATTCACACCTGTTCTACTTGGAACTGCATTAAAGAACAAAGGTGTCCAACCATTGTTGGATGCAGTTTTGGATTATTTACCTAATCCTGGTGAAGTTGAAAATTATGCACTTCAAGAAAGAGGGTATATATTTTCGTTTTTTTTACTTTATACCTTCTCTTAAGTTTTTCTTCTCCTTTTCTATTTGGTATTTTTATTCTCGATTTGCAGAGACGAAACTGTTAAAGTGTTATTAGATCCTAAGAGGACCTCTGGAAATCCATTTGTTGGATTAGCATTTAAATTAGAAGCTGGCAAGTTTGGTCAATTAACATATTTCCGCTGTTATCAAGGAATGTTGAGCAAAGCAGATTATATATATAACACTAGAACTAATAAGAAAGTATGTTTGGTAAAATTTGATATCTTCCAATTGGTAATAAGTATTCCTATCGATATACTATTTCATAGGTTCGCGTGCAAAGAGTAGTACGACTTCATTCCAATCAAATGGAAGATGTAAATGAAGTTTACGCTGGAGACATTTTCGCATTGTTTGGGGTAGACTGCGCATCTGGTGATACATTTATCAGTAATCTCAATTGCTCGTTATCACTGGAATCCATGTTTGTGCCTGACGCTGTAATATCTATGTCCATTCAACCAAGGAACTCAAAGGACAGGGACAGCTTTGCGAAAGGAATTGCAAGATTCACTAAAGAAGATCCGACTTTAAGGTTTCACTACGATGTAGACATCAAGGTGAATCTTTTAAATCTTTGAAATATCTGCATTTAAAACATGATTTTACAAATTGAAGCAGCTTTATAAGACATTGCTGTACAATGCAGGAATCTATTATCTCGGGAATGGGAGAGTTACATTTAGAAATCTATGGGCAAAGATTGGAACGGGAATACGGGTGTCCTGTTACTTTTGGAAAACCAAAAGTCTCTTTCCGAGAGACGCTGATGAGTTCTTGTGAATTCGATTATCTTCATAAGAAACAAACGGGTGGAGCTGGTCAGTACGGTCGTGTCACCGGAGTGATAGAGGTAGAGATTTCTATTACTTTCAATTAATTTTCTTCCGTGTAACACAGCACACGTCACATAGATATACCCTTTCAGCCACTGCCGCCTCACGAGAATACCAAACTCGAGTTTGTGGATAAAACGGTAGGAACCAATATTCCTAAACAATATGTCCCTGCTGTAGAACGAGGGTTCAGATCAATGTGCGAATGTGGACATCTTACTGGTCACAAAGTAGCCGGTGTTAAATTCATACTGAAGGATGGTATGCATCACTGTGTTGATTCCTCGGACTACGCATTCTTTCTAGCAGCGCAGGGTGCAGTGAGAGATGTGTACCAACAAGGAGCATGGCGGCTGCTGGAACCGGTTATGACGGTAGAAGTGACCGCCCCTTCAGAATTTCAAGTATGAGTCGTTTAGATTGAGGTAATTGTTTTCATGAACGGCACGTTATGCTGATGTCAATTTGTTTGCCAATGCAGGGAACAGTTATAAGTCAGATCGCGAAACGAAGCGGAATTATATTAAACACGGATACTTCCGACGGATGGTTTGCCTTAGAGGCCGAAGTTCCGTTGAACGAAATGTTCGGTTATACAGGAGAATTAAGGTCCCTTACACAAGGCAAAGGAGAGTTCACTATGGAGTACGCGAGGTACAGCCCTTGCCAATCAGCTCTAGAGGAGGAAATGATAAGGCAGCACCAAGAATCGCATAATTTGAATACCAATGTACGAAAAAGAAATCAATGAATATACGAGGTCGTACTAAACTAGGAATCAATTTGACTTTGTATATTAAACGACGTTGTAATAAACTAACTGTAGCTTTCTAAATATAAGTATATTTGTAACGGACAGTACGCAATTACAATCCGAAGTATGTCTGGAGCTGGTCCTCCATTCGTTACAAAACCGATGACGATAAAATACGAAAGAACGAATTATTTTATTTAGTACCTTTCACTTATCGATCACGAATTACTCCGAATGAAAAATTACACAACACATGCCTTGAAATCACGATGATTTGAATTACAAAAAGAACATAGAAAGAACTATTCCGTTCAAATATACCGACGTTCGCACGATCACTGTCCGCTTTAACCTGATTTGACGCGGTGAAACTTAATTTAATTATAAAGTCTGATATTTAATGTTGAACTTTGTATAACGCCTCGATACGTGAAATATTCGAATAAATAGCTTTATCCTTCAATATACTTCTAATTTTCCTTCGAGTTAACTTCAAAGAATATTTTATATATATATTTCTAGTGGGAAACGTCCGAGCGCAAAGGGGCTAATAACGAAATCTCGCCAATTCGAAAATTCGATTCGGATTGCGATTCTCGAATCCCCGTCTCGAGTTTCGAATAATTTTAAAATGGCGTCCGATCGGCAGCGCTGGCGTCGCAGTGTACCGATGCACGTTCCACCGAGGCTGGTGGATCAGTAGCGCAGGAGCGAGTATCGGGAGTGGTCGGTTGGTGGGCGTTCAGTGTATTTTTTTGTTTGCGACATTCTTGCCTCGTTGAAAAGACGAGAGCGGCCGCCGCGCGCCAGGGAGGAGGGTAACCGCTGTCGTGCTTCCGCGTGTGTACGTGCCCAAAAAATGTAATATGGCGATGGTCGCGTCGAACATGAGCGGCCACATACAGAAGCAGCTCACCAGAAGCCTCGAGCGAATCCTGGAGGAAGCGCACTTGAGCGGTGAGCTCAAGTTGAGCGGCCGGAAGCTAAAGGACTTCCCAAAAGTCGGGAAAACCGGATCCAGCAAGTACAATCTGCAGGATACAGTTTTCGCCGGTGAGTCCTCTTCGACTCTTGCTCCTTAACACTAGAACTACCAGGTGGGTCGAAACGACCAATTTCTTAATTTCCTTTACAATTATTATAAAGGTGTAGACACTTCAGTAAATAAATGATTAACGCATTGTGATTTAGTAATAGCTAAACTGAGATATAAACATTTGAAATCTTAATAAATTCACTAGAACTACCAGGTGGGTTGAAACGACCAATTTCATAATTTCTTTTACAATTATTACAAGGCATAGACAGTTCATTAAAATGATTAAAGCATTGTGATTTAGTAATACCTAAACTGAGGTATAAACCAATTGAAATCTTAATAAGTTCACTAGAACTACCAGGTGGGATAAAATGACCAGTTTCCTAATTCCTTTTACAATTATCACAAAGGCATAGACACTTCATTAAAAAATGATTAAAGCATTTGATTTAGTAATGCCTAAACTGAAATATATACCAACTGAAACCTTAATAAATTCACGCTTTTAGCATTTATAAAGAAATTTTGAAAAGCTTTAAATACTCGTTAGTTCTAGTGTTAATTATATTCCATCATTAACCTGTTAACCAACGAACACGAGCTAACACGCCTCTCGCGTCTTACCATGACTTTTCGCCTTTCGAATTGATTACTGAAAAATTCATATCTCCATGAAACAATGAAAACGAATGAAATAATAATTTCATGAATAATTAATAATATTTACGTCACTCGAAATCATTCGAACAATGGATTTACCATGGTGAATATTTCTATCCACGTATCCAGCGACGAAGGTGGCCACTCGCTTGACAGGTTAACCGTAAACGTAATAAAAATGCTAGTTGACCAATCGACGGGGGAGATTATCGTCGCCGCGGGCGATACATTATCGTGAATTTTCAACGACGCCGAGCGATGCAGCCGTGGACCGTTTCGAAAGAAACTTGTCCAATTGAAATTCTTTCGTTTCTTTTCATTCTGAATCCTGCGACCGTTTGCCACGGCCAAAAAAATGTTGTCCGAGGGTACCACCTGCGTACGTTCTACGCTCGCCTATTCGAACACCCTGCGGGGACAGTTTGGAACGTGTATTCGTGTTTATGTTACGTACTGTGACTACTTAAGTGTTGCGTACTCGGTGCATCCCTTATGTTAACCCTTTGCACTCGGTCGTTTCTCGCTAGAAATATTTGAATATTTTCTGATGAGATAAAGACTATATTTTGTGAAACTAACTCGAAGAGAAATTATACGTACAATGAGGAACAATATTTTTTAAATTTATGATTCATATAAGGTATAATATTAAATATCAGATTTTATAGTCTTACTGTGTCAAACCAAGTGGCGACTGAGAGTCAAAGGTTAACCCTTTGCACTCCGTTGGCTCTGTTATGGGGACATAATTTGCATCACAGATGTCATGTTACATTACTCTGAAATTGTAAAATTCTTCTTTCTATTCGAATATAGGAAATTGACAAGACAAATTAAAAGACGTGAATCCATGTGTACTTGTAATTTTCCTTTTTCAAAACGAAATTTAAGGTTCTTGAACGTTTCTCTATAGAAATGAACCATTAACCCTTTGCACTGGAAAGTTGTTCACTTGAAATATTCAATACTTTCCAATTAGACGTAGACAAGATCCTTTAAAATTAATTTATCAAGAAGTCACACATAAATTAGGGAACAAAGCTTTCTTTCAATATTTCACGTATTCATGCAGTATACAAAGGTTAATGGTAAATGCAAAAGTTTATGATTTCACTGTATAAAATCATCTGGCGACTGGGAGTCGCCTATCGAGTGTAGAGGGTTAACCCTTTCTATGCTGAAGGTACTCCGACACGCTGCTTCCTTTGGAACGTTGTTTTGAATACTTAATTTAACCCTTTGCACTCTGTAGGCTCCACTATGACACCATTTATACTGTTAAATATTTTAATGAATAAATTTGGAACTACCCTAAGATTACTGGATCTTCTATACATCCAAATTTTGCACTAAGAAGGAAAATAAAGAAATCTATGAGATGTTGCAATGTAACATTTTTCATTTGTGCTAGGGATATTATAAAAACGGCTTGGAGTTGGTAGATGATAAAATCATCTGGAGTGCTAAGGGTTAACCCTTTGCATCTAAGTTACCACTTGAATCGACGTAAAACTAAAATTGTCACAGGCATTATACAAAGTTCAGCATTAAATACCAGATTTTGTATAATGATTCGTGAAATATTGGAATAAAACAGCTTTGTTCCTTAACACTAGAACTATCGAGCACTTAAACTGACCTTTGGAAATTTATTATTAAGATTTGAATTGGTTTGAATTTCAGTTTAAGTATTACTTAATTTCTCAAAGAGGTATTTGTACTTGTTCGGTAATCGCGAAAGAAAATCAAGGAATGGCTCATTTTGACCCATTTGGTAGTTCTAGTGTTAATGTATTTGTGATTTCCTTTCGAATTAGTTTCAGGGAAAATTGTCTTCGCCTCGTTAAAAAGTGTTAAACATTTCCAGTGAGAAACTTCAGGGTGCAAAGGGTTAAAAGAACAAATTTAATTCAATCTAATTGAAAATGACATTGTACGTATTTGTGTATTATCACGATTGCAAGAATTGTAAATATCATGCTAGTTGAATAGACCTTGAGGTATATCTGGAGCGGAAACCAAGAAGACGATAATACTAGAAGTACTAGGTGGCTGAAAGTGGCATATTTTTATAATTATTCAGAATAAGCGGACGCCTTTCTATGAAACTATTCAATGAATCGACGTAGATATACCTAAATTAAAATATGACACAATATATAATATATAACTCATAACTAATAAGACAATGTTGCTACTAGGTAGCTTTTAGCATTAATGAGAAGTAAGAATGGTAATAGACGAGGGCAAGAGGTTCAGCGTCGTTCGCCGTTGCTGAACGGACAATCGAACTTCCGTTGTTGCCTTGACGATAAACAAAGGAAAACAAACGAATGACAATAGAGAGCCGGAAACTTATGCCGGCGCGTACCCTACTGCGATGACAGTCCTAAGAACACGCACTCCATGATCGGCTATGGCAAACCGCCACCGGAAAATATTTCAGAGTTACATAATTCGAGCCCATCTGTACATTTACGGTACAACGCACCGTGGCTGCGATTTACGTGCACCTGTTATTAGTTTTCGACCGGTAAAAGTGAAACTCGCGCGTGCGAATTCACCGTTGAACAAGAAAAATGGAATGGCACGTTTACCGAATACTTTTACCGGAGTTATCGCTGTTGGTTGTCCAATACGTTCGCGCGTTTCTCGTGACATATTGGATTTCCGAGATCAAATGATCGTTTCAGTCGAATATCCAATGATGTTTCGTCAATTATCGACGCTGGTACCTATGTTATTCCTCGCTTGTATCATTCACTATTGTCCCTTTATGTTTCATGCGTTCTTTTACCATATTTCTGGCGTGCCGAGAGCTCCTAGCAGGTTTTGCTACATATTCACAGCGATTTTCCAGTTGAACGAACACCCGACACGGCAGCAAACCGAACAGAAGCGGTTGGTTCTCCGAAATTCTAGGTAGAAGGTTCTCCGGCAGCGCTCAGCCTGGAAAGTCCTACGAAAGCGGGCATTTCCCCCGGAGAACTAGCGGAATTAAGCTCGCCTCGCGTCGGGGACTAAGTATAGAACAGATATTACTAAAAACCCTGTGGAACGGATGAAATTCAATTGGATGGTTTTCAGAAAAATAGGAGCGCTCGCAAGAAACCGGAAGAGTTAATTGGACAGGCTAATATAATAAATGGCGAGAGCGGACCGCAGTGCCGTACCCGATGGCGGGGTTAAAACGCAGGTTGTTGATCCTATTCCGGATTTACGTGACGGAAAGGTGGCCGATAAAAATATAACCGGCGCATCCCGCGCTATTAATACCGTCCGTCCGCGGCGTATCGCGGTTTTTCCTCGGGATGCCCGTTGTACACCTCGGTTTCCCTTTTATAGGAGAGCAGTCGGGTAGAAGGGCGCAGCGCGCCGCCGTACGGTGTAATTCGTTTTGCATGGCCAGCGACTCTCATCCCGGCGCGACGTTATCTCGACACGCCCGATGCTTCCTGTCCCTAAGATAGGCGGTGCGTTCGACAGTCGCCGATCACGCCGGGACTCAACAGGAGGAATTACGCGCGCAGAAGCGCGAGAACGTCCCGCGACTCTCGAGATCGTCGATAATCCCGCGGTGCGTCGATCGGCGTGAAACACCGTGCCGCGTAATCCGAGAAAGAAGCGAGACCGGAGCGCAGCGATACGTTGAATACATCCGACGATCGTTAGCGGCGAATGGATGTCATTTATCGATGAAAGTAATTATACTAACCAGCAACGACTTCATGTTCATTCGTGCGCGTAACGCGCTCGAACGTTTTCCCAGATTAGAACCGGCGTGCATCGGCGGTTTTATCTCGCTGCATTCGATTCGCGGCCGGCTAGCGATCGCGACTGCTATCGCGTCTCCATCGGTTACGCGATACGGTTTATCGAACGCGGATACACCTTCGCGGGAATCGCAAATATTTTCCGTTGGCGTCGAGGATCGTGAGTCAACGAGGCGCGATTAAAATTACAAAACCACCGGGACACGACTCGCCGAGCGGATCGGACTCGGCATCGACGTCGAAGTCGCTTGCATTCCTCGCGGTTCGGGCACGCCGATCGATTTCGTCTTGCCGTCCTCCTCTTCCGGCGTCGCCCCGGTCTAGAGCCTCGGCCAGATGTTCGCCGGAAACGAACTTTCTTTCCCTTCATCGGGAAACCATCGCGACCGAATTAGAAGCGCGCAGGCTGTTTCAATGCGCCAGCGGAGGCGGACCGTTCCAATCATCCCGGGGAGCATCGGGAACCCGCGAGCAGCAATACGTTTGTCCAAGCGAGCATTAATCGCGAGGGGGTGGTCGTGATTACTCTCCGATCCCCGGCGCGCGCAAAGGAACAAATAATTGTCGCGGCGTTCTCATCGCGCGGCGGTCTTCACGGACACCGAGTGCTGCTTATCGGTTTTCGATGGCGATCCTTTCGACCGGCGAGAGGGGTCGAGGCAATTTCGGTCGGCCTCCCTTCAATGCCCGAGGGATGATCGCGCGGCGCGGCGTAAGCGCGACGGGAGAGGGATACGGCCGTTATAATTTCGTCGGGCGGACGGACTTTCTTCCGAGCTTCGCCGATGACAAAGAGGGGACGTAACTTCATTAAGGAACCCCAGGTCAGTTTTCCGTGCGCCGAGAGATCTAGCCGACCGCGTCTCTACTAGCGATGTGCGCTTGAATCCTAGTTTCAAAGCGGTTCGATGTTTCCGATGAAATTCGAATCATCGATACTCGGAGTCTCGACAGACTTACGTTCTCTAGGAATTCGAGACTTCCGAGATACTCTAGAGTCAACCCTTTGCGGACGAAGATTCTCTGAAATATACAAAATCCTCAGATGAAGCTAAATTATACATCAATTACTTGAACAATAGAAAAATAGGAAATCTCTTGCTATTCGAGTAATTGAATCATCTGTTTACTTAGTCTTCCAACTATGAAAATTTCATCTAGTCGAAATGTCGACATCCGTCCGCAAAGGGTTAAAGGGTACCGAATTCTATTAAGAGCTATTCGAATCTTTCATGTGTACCGGGTGTTTCAAAAGTGCTTGCTCAGGTTCTGTTCCATCGGACGAAAGCGTAGAAACGATTGGAAGACTCGACAGCTCCTAGTCTCTGGGGCTGTGCTCGAACGCGTCTCTCGTGCAAATAGACCGCGACGATGCTAGCCACGAGGAGAACGCTAGGAACGAAAATTACGAGATCGCCGTTCGCCCCGTGCTCGCCAGGCTTTTCGATCCCGAGTTCCGCGCGAGTCTCGCGAACGCACCGAGCGACAGCCCGGTCCCATTCACCGGAGAAACTCGTGGGTTCGATACGGCCGTGCGCGCACCGGAAAAGAAAAATCGCGGGCCATTGTTGCACGGAAGCAACGCACGCGCGATGCGGGAGAAAGAAAGGGAAATTGGCTGCGATAGGCGAGTCCGGCCGGAAAAACCCCGAGAAAGGGGCTTGCTAATGCCGACAAATTGCTTTCGTGTTACTCGGCCGATTCGGCGGCGATACCCTTAACGACTTTCGTAATTAGGCGCGTATAAGGAAGCGACCGCGGCGGCGAAAGTCGAAGGCAGGCCGAATTGGGGACGAGACGAAGGCAAACGTCGCGACGCGATACGCTCCCGCAACGGAAAAAACTTCTTATCGATTATGTCACGGCGTGCTGCGCGCTTTCTTCGAGGAACCTCGGCGTGTAGGAGGGTGGAAGATCCTTCCTGCCCTCTTTCCAACCCTCGGCTCTCTTCGTTTCTCTTTCCAGTCCAGCGGATTCGATCGTGCAGCCCCATGAAGTCGCGTGTATTTTTCGAATTTTCTTTCACGTGAGCACGGATCTAGATTCTAGAATTATACAGACAGAATACGTAGTTTCGGGAGGTTAACCCTCTATAGGCCCATGTAACTTTGAAGTCAGGTATCAGTATATTGGCATCTTGTTGATTTATTTCATTTTGCACTCAAAGTGGCGAATAAAATGAAGTAATCGGTTAACTGCAACTTTTACACGCTCAGGCGTGAAAGTTTAACGTCATTGTAACTTGAAAGTTACGAAATATATTCGTTTGTAATTCGTATTCATATGTGGATATTTATTAATTTTGTACTGTGAACAAAAATTTGGCCCATAGAGGGTTAACAGAAGTTTCGGCGAAAGGAAAGCGACAGGAGAGTACTTTATAGTACAGTCGATTATGTATTCAAGTATCTGAACACCTAACCTTTTTAAAATTGTTAATTGTCAGAGAAAAGATCCATTGAAGCTAGGCTCCATAAAATCAGGCGAATGAAACAGACTAACGAAATTGAGTAATTACCAGCGTCTATTATTAACCTCTTGGCTACTGTTGGTTCTAAGGGCGCTTTAGAAATTTCGTTTCGGTGCACTGTTAGCGCCCATAGGCTCCCGTAAAATGTTACTGACAATAATTGCAGAGCTTGGATTAGATTAACCGTTTGAGTGCTGAGGAGCGCTATAGCGCTCTTGTGTTGTGCCAAAATTGAGAGCGCGGAGGCGCTTCCGTTTATCAGTATCAATTATAATTTTCTTACTATGTTTTTCAAGAGATAAATCAAAGTAAATTTATTTGAATACATGTCATTTTTTGATATTTTTTTGTAATAACACAATATCTGTGATCTCGTTAGATAACTACTCTCATTAATTCTTTTGCCCCAATCACTTCCGCATTTTTGGTAAATATCCACAAAAGTTGTTTAGCATCCAAACGGTTAACACATTGCGTAGTCACGAAATATCTCGTATACAGGGCGAGCCACTTAAAACCGGCCACCCGAATAACTTGGCTGCTACTGGCGATAGGAAAAAATGCAACAGACCAAAATTATTTGGTATCGAGGGACAGATCATCGGATGTTACTAGTTTTTTGATAGGTGGAGGCGTCAAGGAGATATGAAGGTCGTATCATAGATAACTACTCTTATTACTTTTTTTGCACACATCCAATCACTTCCGCAATTTTCGTAAATATCCACAAAAGTTGTTTATCCAAACGGTTAAGTGAATTCTAATTCAGCAATCACATCTTCCATTAGTCGTATATTACATAAATGCGATTGCTCTACATTAGTTTCTTAGGAATGAAAATTCTGTCACAACCGAAGGGTTAATATTCAAATAGTCCAACTTCTTCTCCATCCCGAAGGCGATCCGACTCGGCTCGTCCGCCCGCCGCGCGATTCGTAAATTCGCCTCGCTCGGGGGAGCCCCGATGCGAGCGCATTTCGCGGCGAGCAGGTGTGCGGCGTGATTAACGAAAAGAAAGAAGGAATCCGGATAACTGGGCTCGAGTGGCGACGTCGGCGATCGCGGCCTCGTCCCTCTTACCGGCTGCCGCGTGCTTCTCCTCTCCGTTTGGCCCGCGTCGCGCCTCCCGTTCCTTGTATTTTCTCGATCGCGGTCGGGTTCGCGACAGGTGTCTCCCGATGGGAACCGGTCGGCCGAATCGAAAGCGTTTTCCGTCCGAATCGAGGCTCGTGGGACGGCCGCGTGCGCTGCTCCGAGAACCCGGATCGATCCGAAACGAGAAACTCCGGAGAAAATGACTGTATTAAAAGTGGGGTAAGCAGCTCGGGGCTCTTGAAGCGTTCCGCTTCGGGGAACTCCGCTCTTCCGCGCGGCGACGACAACCCTTCCGTCCTCCGGAGATGTCCCAGATCGGAGGCGAGCCTCGCTATCGAGCCGGCGTAGGATTCGTTGAACTTTCGCAGGGACATGTCCGCGGCGAAGGGTCGTGGTTCCAAGCGAAGGGGGCAAAGTACGCGCGAGCTGCGCGTCCGCGGGAGCGGAGAAACGCCGAAGGGGAGAGAGCAGCCACCATGGGTATGGAAGTGTCCCGCGCGATGGGCCGGGCTAAAGATAGAGATACACCGCAGCTGCGAGCGCAGGGGTGCCAACAGGTCGATACTCTATAACGCGTTACATCGTTCGCCTTCGCCGGGCGACTGCTTATCTCGCGCTCTCGTCTCTCCGCCGAACGAGCACTCCTCGCAGATCGAGTCGAGTGCCAAGCAGCTTCCGTATCTATCTAACCGCGCTCGCGAATTGGTCTTATCTAATTTAACCATGGAACAACCGGACGGTTCCAAATTGTTCTTGGATTCTTGTTTCATAGCTGGAAGGGTATTGCTTGCCTAGGAGATTCTCGAATGAATTGATATGTAATTGGCAATGGAAACTAGGTATTTCAGTACTTCCCGCGGTAATCGATTTTAGTAAAACTTTGAGATATCGCAAGAATTGCTTATTTTGAAAAACTTCTTGCAATGGTTTTATTAAAGCATTGCGTACCGGTAATGAGAAATCTTGTTTTTATATAGACACTTAGCTATGCAACTTCGCTAATTATCACAGCATTGAAGAAAATTTAAAATTTAATTCGTATTGATTATCTATTTAAAATATATTACGTAACAATGTGATATCTGAGTTTTTCTATGGCCTCAGTGAAAATTGCCATCAATCTGTTAAAATCGGTTGCTGCGGGGAAGTACCGAGACGCTACCATTATCTACAAGTGAATCGAGATCTCGATTCTACCTCGGCTGCGAGATGATAGAAACTGATTGATCCGATTGTTCGACAGTTGCGTTAACGATGCAAGTCGCGTGCGGATTTTCCTAAAGCGGAGAACACTTTTACAAAACTATCCCGTACTTTCCGCGTCCCTGTTTCCAGTATCTCGCGCACTAGTTCAGCTGTAATTCGTACATCACCGGGGAACACGATATCGCGGTATGGCATTCTGCTCTCCGCGCGCGGCGTGTACTTCACGCTGGAATCGTGTCGGCGTATCGGTAAACGCGCGCCCACGGATCATATCGCACACGCATCGAGAGTACGCGATGAATGTTACCGATACGACCGTGTGTCTCGTGTTTCGCGTGCCCCCGAGCTACGCCCTGTTTGTCTCTCGCCTAGCCACCACCGGCGCCGAATGCTCATTTTCGTTCTTCGCCCGTCGTTTCCCAGCGAACGAGCGAAAAGAACAACGAATCTCCGAGTATCTTCACGAATCTGTGCAACTGTTAGACATCTTCGATCATCCTCGTGAATCTCTGAATATTTTCAACCTTTTTTAACCTTTTGATTTCATACAGAAAAGTTATGAAGCTAGATAACTAAATTTCATGTAATCCACCTATATGTGGAACATCAAAACAAAGCAGCTTTGTTCCCTAATTTATGTATAATTTCTCATTAACACGTTGAATGCCGCACGATTTCATAGCGCAAAATCTAATATGGAGGAAATATAATGTTAAATCATCTGATTGAATTGCATCGTTATTACTGCACGTTCATGTAGCTAAATGTTAGAGGATTAGGTAGCATTATTGATAATATAGAAATCTTTTCAAATAATCATAGTATAACTGAGTGAACTATAGTAATTCGATTTGATTGGGGGTCACCGGTGATCCCCATGGCATTTAACGTTACTTTTACAAGATGTCTACGTTCCATCCGAACTTTCTCGAGTACCAGTAACAATTAGTAATAATTTCTAATAATTAAAACACCGAAACTGCACGTCGAAAGAGAAATGCGAACGGTGCAGAAGAGTTCTCATTGTATAGCAGCTGCAGGGTTAAGAACCCTTACGATTCTTCGTGAATCTTCGGCCGCCTTCACGGATCCTCGCGGCCGTTCTTATAGAATTCCCCCGGTATCGATCGACCCGTCGCGTGTCAGGTCCCGGAGACGCCCGCCTCGCGTGTCCCCGCGAAAGAGACATTATTTAAACACCTCGGTTAGAGGCCCCGGGGGCTCTAATTAGCGCGGCTGCAGAGTAAACGGACATCGCGCGGCGTCGGCCGGCAAGAAAGGTGGCGGGAAAGTAGTCGCGCGGAAAATGGTAGAACCGTGGGCGGAAGATGTAAGGGAGGAGCGAACGGTTTCTTTGAAAATCCACCGTGTTCCCCGGCGCAGCTCCGGCCACTTTCCGTCGACGACGTTAATGCGCGCCCGCTTTACTTACGGTGCACCGTGCACGCCGCTCTCCGGCGTATCGCGACTGCAAGGCAGCAACGCGGTGGTTTCGTTGCCGAGTTATAATTAGCAGTGTAACAGGGCCGTCCTAGCAGGCTCGCGAGCCCACTGTACATTTTTATTGGACGTCGCGGCCGTCACACTCCCTTTCGATCGGCCAGAAGCTGTCTCGCCGATTTTGACGAAGGTGCGTCCTCCCCGGCCGCCGCGATCCGAGCGGGGTTTCAGGGCCGCGACCTTCGAGCGGACCGATATCGGGTTGCCTGCGCTCTATTTCGCGAACTGGGTCAGCTCTAAAACGGATAAAAAGTGCTGACTCGCGGTGGAGACCGGCGATGGGTCTGCAAACACGGCCGGGATGCAATCTGCCGCGATATTGGAGACCGCCGCGGCGAACCAGCTGGATCCGCGCCGGGAAACGCGTCTGTGCAAGCTATTACGCGTCTCGCGTAGGAATGCTAGTTTTTCGCTGGCTGTTCTCTTTACAGTTGTCCGGCTGGCACCGGTCAATATTGAGAAACGAGACGAGAACAGGCGAAAACCGATCAATTAGACCCGCATTCCTGTTCTTGTCCAAAGCAGAGGATAGCAGTTTGGAAAGAGTACGGCGTTCCTTGTCGATGCTGGCGAGCAGCGCGGAGGATTTGGAGCAAAGCCTTTGAAAAACCGAGAGATTAGTCAGTCGCTGCTCCACACGGTACGCGAACGACGCTCCCCGCTCCGGCCGAGGCTTCCCTGGACTGCTCCGAAGACGTCGCGCCGTAGACACACTCGGAATAGTTTTTCATGCTCGGTGCAGTCGCCGGTTGTAAACGCGGTGGAACGCTTAGCTCGGTCGGGAAGGAAAAGGGGACGATAAGCGTGTCGATCGACCGGCTGGCTTAACTTGGCGCGGCCGCCTCGAACCGCGTTTTGTTCGTCGATAAATTCTAGCCGCATTGCGGATACGAACCGTGTCTTTCTAGGAACGTTCCTCTCCTTCTTGGCATGTGCGCGCTAAGAATCGATGAAATAGTTGTCCGCCTACCCCGCGACGCACTTTGCACTGGCCTGACCGGGGATCGTTGCCATAACACGCCGGCGGGCCTTTCGATGCTAGCCGATCGATGGTCGTTTCGCCGCGAGCGACGTGTACAGGATGTTACGGGCATCTATATCGCGAATCGATATTCACCTTTTGTTTCACGGACAAAGATGCGAGCGATATACCTCCGAGACACCCGGTATACGGTGAAACATTCGAATCGCTTCCAATAGGGTTCGATACCCTTTAACCCGCGAGTGTCTCGACAGTCTCGAATTCCAACCGATGTAAACAAGGATGTAAACAACCGATCGGAATATTTATCTCGAAACGGTTGGAATTTGTTATTGCATTGTTATTCACATTCCCCTGCGAAGGGTACAGCATCACGCTGCGTTAGTTGTATACGACCTTTGAAACACCCTGTACGGGTCCCTCGATAAATCGGCCAGAGGGGTGGGCGAACGTGTTCGAAGGGAATCGAGGCTGGCCACGGGGACTTTATTGAGGCGAGCCTGGTCACCCATCATCGCGGATTTCTTCTTTAGCCCGAGCGCGCTTTAATTAGTCGTTCCGCCTTTCTCGACATCCGCTGGTCGCCGGCGAATCGTAAACTATCTGGAAACGGCGCCGTATATTGGCAACCGGAGACAACCGGGGAAAAGGCAACAGTGGCTAATCATTGGACACCGGGTTTTATGCGTTTATGACGGACACGAGTGCCCGGAATATAAAGCAAGCGAATCCTCGCCGGGATTTAAGAATGCCATTACTTTATCTTCGAATCGTTGCGGCCCTTAAGAGAAGAAATCGGTTTCCACGGGATCTTTCCGTCCCCCCGGCGTCGCCGCGCGACATTTTTCATCCGAAATAAAGTCCCGCTGTTTAGTAATTATCGTTCCAGGTAGAACCGCTCCGTAGTCCGAGCACGCGTCTCGCGTGTCGCGGCGAGCGTCGCCGGAGAAGCGCTGTTACGGTCCGCGGCTGCGGTCTCGCTCCTCGGGACAGCGTTATAGACGACGAACCGATGTAATTAAGTTATTCTTGGATCGTTGCACCGATAAGTCGTCGGCGCCGTCCGTTTCAGATGATTAACCCGTTGCCGTATGATTTGTTTCGCAACTGTGCTCGACGGAGCTACTTTATTGCTACGATTCGCTGGGTAAAGAAAGGAATCCTTAACTCATATTCCGCGTCTATGGTTACTCTACAGCATGACGATCGAAAGAATATTTCATTCGAACGGAATCGACGGAACGGAACGACGGCCGACGTAAATGCCCGCCGTTTGTTTCTCGAGTTCCACGAGCAACGAGCGCGCGGATCGCGATGTCCTTAGTTAATTTAGCGAGTTTCGCCTCGAAGCGAGTCGGAGCTTTCGACGAAGAGGATAAACGGCGCGCGCGGTGGATACTGGTTAAACCGGTGACGAAATCCACCTCCAGTCCCCGCGGCGTTTAATGAAAATGACACGCTTCGCCGCCGCGAATGTTTTTCCGCGAGCGAGAAACCTATTTCTCGCGGTGCATTCTCGAATGTGGCATTGTTCGCGAAATTTTTCGTCCGCCCGGGGAACGCGGAAACGCGTCTGAGCACGGCGATCGCGTCGGGACCATCGGAGGAAAGAAATATCTCCCCGCGAATCACGCCGCCAGCATTTACACGGCTCTCCCGCGCCGACACTTTTGTCTCTCCGCGCCCTGGACAAGTGGAATTTTTTATTTTCCCGGCTTTTGTTGGCGGAACGGCCTCGCTCGCAGACGGGCTGAACAACCCGGCGCGCTTTCGCCCGACTGGCGCAGCTTTGCCGCGTTCTCGCGCGCGGAACCTTTGCAATCGACTTCTGAAACGATCGGGACGCGCTTTCATCCCCGTCGACGCGGTCTGAGGGTACGTTCGCGGCGGAGCTGCGACGCTCGATCGGAAACCTGGAAACACACGCTTTCGTTTTGGGACGAAAGCGTTCGCGTTTCTAGCGCTGCGTTACGAGGTTACCGGTAATTAACCCTTTGCGAAGGAATACCGATGTTGAAATCAAATCAAACTTTCATGTTTGAAACGCTGAAAGCAAACAAGCTTCCTTTTTTTATTGTTCAAGCAATCGATATATTACTTAGCTTCATCTGCTGAAAGTTTAGTATATTTCAAGGAATCTTCGTCAGCAAGGGTTAAAACACGAAGCTATTTAATTTCTATATTTCACAAATCGTTTGTACAGAACTTAACCCTTTGAACTCTGTAGACTCCAATATTGCAGCAATTCTAATATTAAATATTTTAATGAATCTTTAAGAAACTACCCTAAAATTATTAGAGTTTCCACGCATCCAAATTTTGTAGTAAGAAGGAAAATAAAAGATCGAAGAAATGTTATAGCATTTCTCATTTAATATTACACTCCTATAAGACTTTAGAATTCTATTACATCAAATCGACCGATAATTCTCATTTGGAATACGCAAACGAATTATTTAATTCCTCGAACAGCAAGAGATAGTTTTCTTTCAATATTACTTAAGTATTTAATATATAATCTAGCTTCATTTTCCACCGGTTTTCTCTACTTCGATGAAACTTCGTTAAATCGTTAATCAATAGAAACGAAGACAACGATGGAAGAGCTTTCAGCGAACCGCTAATTGGTCGGTCGCTAAACGGCGGCTCTATCGATCAACGTAAATGCTCCCATTGTAAGAGAACAACACGCATTTGAATGTTTCCACGTTGGTCCGATCGAGTGCCGCGGTTCCGCTGCACCCTAACGCGCGCGCCACCCCTAATCCTGCCGTTGCTCGTTTTTCGAATCGCTCGGTCGTTCCGGGGCATTTTGCATCGGCTCACGGCGACGCAGCCAACCGCCGTTTCCCCGAGCTCTTTAATCTTTTCGATTTCACTAATGCATCGGGTTTCCTAGCTGCCGAGACCGCGCTAAAGGAAACGGGAGAGGCACAGGGACCCGGAGGGAAGTAGTCGTAGAGCCGGGCGCAACGAGCGCCTACTCTAACCGCACGCCAAACCGAAAAGTGACGCACAAAGGAAGATTAAAGCTACTTTTCCCAGCGGGTTCGATCGCGAACTCACTTCGCGTCCATGGATACGCGTCCCGACGACTGAAACGTAATCCGATTACGCTGCGTTACCGACGATTCGAGTGTAATACCTGATTCGATCCTGTCCTCTTATCTTCAATAAGAAAAATTATTTATCATCTCATTATCCTACGATTTCTCTAATAACGTTACTCGCGAGACTGAACAGATCGAAGAGGCTCCTGGAAACTAGGCTCATCAATCGCATCTCAATCGGTGTTTCAACCCTTTGCACTCGGAAGCTTGTCACTAGAAATATTCGACACTTTCCAATGAGACGATACGGTTCACAGAAATTCTCTTCTCTGTCGCCGGAACTTTTTGCAAAGTTCATTAAAATGTACAAATATAAAATTCATTACAACATAAACTCAGCTGCTTTTTATTAAACGATACGTGTAATACGTGTAATTTCCAATAGCACCACGTTGAGGTCACCGTAAATAACAAACGGGATGCAAATGGCACCACGTTGGTGTCACCGGACGTGAAAGTGTTAAGAAACAAAGCTATTTCATATAAATATTTCACATATCGATGCGTTATACGAAACTTAGTTTTATATACAACTCTTCGTAATTTCGTTATATCGAGTCGAACGGTGAGAGTCACCTCTCGAGTGCAAAGGGTTAAACACGCCGCTCGATCGGATTCTGCTGACACGTCCTCAATTGGTATCCGCGAATATAGGTCTCCTAAATCATCGAACCCAAACGAGTCCACGACGAGAATAGCCGGCGCATCGATTCCCGAAGCGAAACGACCGATTTCGTGTCCGCGGATATTGCTTCGCCCACGCCTCTTTCCGGTTCCACGAAGATGACGCTGCCAGCGGGGAGTCGCAAACGCGTGTAATTAGTAGGCCGCTGCGCGATTAAGGCTAACCGAATCTGTACCCACGCGGCTTCAATTAGGCGATACCGGGGCGAGACGGTCGCGCAAATAATTCGCGTGGAAACAAATCTACAGGCGGCAGCCCCGGTTCTCGCTGCACTCGTTAGCCGGGGTTAAATTAGTCTCGTCGTTAGCGGGAAGACGTCGCTCGCCGGGTCCCGGAGCGAGACCCGGTGCACACACGCTATCGGTCAGGTTTCCACTTTGCTCCGATCAAATATTCTTCAGTTGTTTACGATGCACTCGTTCGCGCTGTTAACCGCTTAAGTGGCAAGCAGCGCGATCGCGCTTCTTGGATATACCAAAGGTGCCATCTTGTCGGCTTGTAGAATCAAATGAAGTTCGTTTATTCGTCTTCCTTCTAATTATTCGATTTTAGCTTTGTTATTGTTCGATTGGAAACGGAGAAATAGGACGATTTATAATAGCACTATTTAGAATTCGCTTATGTGCAAATAGAAAAGCGTCGTTTCTGAGCTGCAACGAACTCTTGGCATTTTTCGACTGGGTTTATGGAAAACGTGCCATGAACGATTAACACTAGAACTACCGAACAGATTGACTTTTCGAAATTTTTCCATAGAAACTCTATGGTATTGAGATTCCTATTGATTTACAATTCAGTCTGCCTAAATCAATTTCTAGTAATTTCTCCGAGAATTATCCATTATCTTTGTAATAATTGTGAAAAGGAGTCAGGAATGGGTCATTTTGATCTCTCTGGTAGTTCTAGTGTTCAACAGTTCAAAGTAAGAACTTCAAAACTGAATTTTCTCTTCTTTCTACATTTACCTGCGCAAAGAAACATTCTGTTCTGATGTATGTGTCAAAACGCAGTTCGTATTCACTGTCATCGCAGCCTAAATCGATATTTCCGCGAGAACCTGAGGACGCAGCGGTCCGTATCCTTCGATGATTGGGTGTTCGCTGGAAAAGTGTCATCGTTTCATCGACGATGACGTCGGACAAAAGGCACGTCGCGTCAGGAGTATGTCCTTCGGTCTAGTCTCCGGGGACATAACGACGGACCCCGTGTTCAGGGCTTTGTCTCGCGGTTACGCAGCGTGGTTAAGAACAAAGGGACTCCACTGCGCGATCGAGCCTGGCCCTTCACCACCGTCGCGGTACCTCGTGGATTTTTTTCGGGGAAACCGTCAGGTGCCGTTCCTCTCTGTACATTCCCATTTCGACAGTGTTTCAACGCGTTGACCGCCATGATGGTCATATGTGACCGCTGATCGTTCCTTCTGCAGTACTATGATGGCCATCGGTGACAGCTTCAAAATTATCAGAGAATAGTTATATCTTGCAAGATAATGATTAACACAAATGTACAGTAGCTTGAATAACTAGGTAATCACGCGTTCGAATTGCGATATCAATTAGTCAATAGTTCTTCCTGATTGTTTCTTATGTAGCACTATGATGGCCATCGGTGACAGCTTCAAAATTACGAGAGAATAATTATATCTTGCAAGATAAGGATTGACACAAATTTCCAGTAGCTTGAATAACTAGGTAATCACGCGTTCGAATTGCGATATCAATTAGTCAATAGTTCTTCCTGATTGTTTCTTATGTAGCACTATGATGGTCATCGGTGACAGCTTCAGAATTACGAGACAATAATTATATCTCACAAGATAACGATTAACACAAATGTCCAGTAGCTTGAACTTATTGAATTAATCAATAATTCTTCAATAACTATGAACTTATTGAATTAATCAATAATTCTTCAATAACTATGAACTTATTGAATTAATCAATAATTCTTCAATAACTACGAACTTACTGAATCAATCAATAATCCTTCCTCTCCATAATTCCCGCAGAAAGAATAACACATGAAATAACGTTTCTCGCGGTGTCCTAAGCAGAACAGTGACTAAGCAGCATGACGACCAGCTAGCGAAACGCTTCGACGGTAAAATTAAAAAGATTCCAACACCGAGAGAAGTAAACCGATTGAAACAAGTAGGGGCTCAATCGTATCTCCCCCCGACGAAGCCCCGGCAACCCTCAGGGCTGGACACCTCGCTCGAAACCGACGAGAAGCAGTTTTGCGGCGAGCAGACATCGAACCGTTGCGATTCGATCGCTCGGCCCGCGAGAAAAACCGCGCCGTTCGTAGCTGCGCCGCGCGGTGTAACGCGATCTTTCGAGCGCTCTCGTCCGCGAGACGGTCCCGTTCCACCCCGTGCGCACCTTTCGACGAGCCGCTGCTCGCTCCGCGTCCCAGACCGCACAGTTTTTTCCACCGCGGGCAACGCGGCCGGTTTTTAGGTCAAGGATTTAGGTGGAGCCGCCTGGAAACCCGGCTCGCGGGCTCGTTCCGCTGGAAACGAGGAGGCTCGGCGAGGAGCGCCGCCGCGACCCTCGAGGGAGCCGGGGTTTTCGTGGTCGCCGGGAAAACGCGGCCGATCCGCGCCTCTTCCGCCGGGCCTATGATAATTGCCGGGCTGCCTCCGGCGACGACCAAAGGGGAGAGAGCCTTGGCTCCCTTTTTAGACGGGCGAAACGAGTTTTTGCGCTCTCCTCGCCGCTCCGAACCGCGAAAACGGGTAATAGCGTGCCGAATAATTGACGTCGGGAACTCTCCTCGTACCCGGCTGCTCGGGATTGTATGGCAACGCCGTGTATAAACCGAGTTTCGTATGCTGCACCCCCCCGGAGGGACATGAATCATTCCGATCTGCGGGGACGTCGTGCTCCGATGATGATGTTTGCGAGCGTTCCTTGGTTGGTGCTTGTTACCGAGGATGATGTTAATGCGTTTGCTACGAGAACTTTGCGAGTTAGCTGGAAGACATCTTTCATTAACGCGTTCGCTGCTACGGTCACTGGTGACCGGAGTTTCTAAGTTGCTTCGAAACGATTGGAATAAGAGGATTGATGCCGCAATTTGATACAAATATTCGGTGGCATTAGAGTGGTCTGTTATTGGCGGAGGAAGAGATTCGAGAACATTAGAGAAGTACAACTTCCTGGTAGACACATGTCTTAGATGCTAGGATGAGTGTAGGAGATTTACGGACGGAATCTTGGAAAATGAAAATAATGCGGTGCTCCGACGTCCTTATTTCTCTACGCTCTTCTCAGTACTCGGACGAACCAATTGATTTGTTATAAGTTCGACAAAAGGACGTCTGTACTTTGAAGAAGCAACGGACGGTCATTGATTTGTTGTAAGTTTGACAAAAGGACGTCTGTACTTGGAAGAAGCAACGGACGGTCATTGATTTGTTATAAGTTTGACAAAAGGACGTCTGTACTTGGAAGAAGCAATGAACAGTCATTGATTTATTATAAGTTTGACAAAGGGACGTCGTTATTCACATACGTTCAAACGAAAAATTGTTCCTCAGAGGGCGTTAACGCTCGAATGAAGTAATATATTCGAAAATGCCCACGATAAGCAAGTAAGTGAGGTCTCAGTTCTTCTATTGGCAGACTGGGCCAATGACTATGACGCCAGATCGTTAAAACTGGTCGAAAACAGTTTCAGGCAACAGACGACGAAGTTCGGAACTGTGGCAGCGCGATAGCGACATGGAAACTAAATTATCGCGGGAAAAGCCTTGTTCTTTGTTCATAGAATCAGTGAATACGCTGCGGTCGAACGGAGGCGTGCACGCGTACCGGCACGCTCGAACACGCAGCGCGCACAATACGGTGCACTGTTCGGGGTACGTAGCGGCCGGCTCGGGCGGACTGCAGGACTATGGAAACCGGCTGCGCGATACCCACCTTCTTTATTTCACGTTCTCCGCCTGGCCGTTCGATTCACACGCATCGTCGCTCGAATCATCGCGTTCCAGATGCGGCGATCGGAACGATCACGCGTTTACGCCGGCTTCTCGTGAAAATTCTGTCGCAATCGCTTCTCGACGCGTTATTCCGTTGTTCTTCGCTGGTCAACCGACAACTGACTCTCGTCCTCTCCTGGCACTCGATTTAGCAACACTCGCTCGCATTCTTTCGTTCCTCATCCACCGATCCTTCGCATCTTTCGCCTCTATTCCATTCGTTCTCATTCATTCAAACATTCATTACAATTCTGATGCTTCGGAGAAAGAACGCTGCTCTCGAAACTTTCTGTATTTTCACTAAAAGTCGGGGATAAATCAGACCTAGAAGAAAGAGCGAAGACAAAGTCGGTTCGTACCGAAGCGTACTCGAAACTTGCAACGTTTTCGCAAGAATACGGGAAGCTGCTAAAGGAGACGTAAAAATGGAAACTTGGTTGCCTACGCGAGGATTAAAGGAAACCACGGGCGAGCGGAGGACGGAGACAGAGTGAAGAAACGCCGCAGACGAGTCTTGGTGCGCAGACGATACATAAATCTTCGTGCATTTTCGCAAGAAGCGGGGAGCCTTTTAAAGGAAACGCGAGAATGGCGGCGCACGGTCCAAAGGAGATCCTAGACCACTGGAGGCGAAGATCAGCGAAGAAAACGCTGTAGTCGAGTCTCGATCCATAAACGATAGATAGATGAGCCCGTCCGGCGACTTTTCCCCCGATCCGTTCGTTCCGTGTATCGAGTCCAATCGAGTATGCCAGTCTTGTCCGGGCTCGCGTCCTCGCCGCCGGAAGTGGCGGCGGTCCCCGACAAAAGCGGCGGAGCCAGAGCCGGAGTTCCTTCTCTCTCCTACGGTCCGCGTTTCTCCTCCTGCTTTTCCTTCTTCCCGCCGTTCCCCGTGGCCCCTCGCTCTTTCTCCGCGCTTTCCTCTGCCCGTCTTTGACGAGCCATCGCCTCGCCAATGACACGCAATGGCGACGGTTCAAGGACGGCGGGACACAAGGTAGCGTTTACTGTAATGATGGATGTAGAGGCATTTTCAGTCGTTTTGAATTCATGATAATATAATCGAATTTTTGAGAGTCTTTAATTATTCCGTAGATTCGGAGCGATTGAAGATTCATCATTATTGACAGTAAACACTACCTTGTGTCCCACCGTCTTTGATACGGCAATGGCGACGGTCCAAGGACGGTGGGACACAAGGTAGCGTTTACTGTAATGATGGATCTAGAGGGATTTTCAATCGTTTCGAATTCATGATAAAATAATCGAATTTTCGAGAGTCTTTAATTATTCCGTAGATTCTGAGTCTCGAAAAGATTCTAATGTTTCATCGTGGATTCGGAGCGATTGAAAATGCCTCGAGATCCATCATTACTGACAGTAAACGCTACCTTGTGTCCCATCGTCTTTGACACGGCAATGGCGACGGTTCAAGGACGGTGGGACACAAGGGTAGCGTTTACTGTCAGTAACGATGAATCTCGAAGTATTTTCAATGATTCCAAATTCACGATGAAACATTCGAATTTTCGAGAGTCCTCAATTATTCAGATTTTGAGTCTCGAAAAGATTCGAAATTCTTATCGCGTTGAATTTCCTTCGAGACCTCGAAGAAGTTTACAGAAATGGTTTGGATTTCGCTGATCAACTTCGTATCGTTTCGAAACGGAGATTCGAATGTTCATTCTCGTTCTCTCGTTCCCTCCTCGCGTTCCCCCTGCGGATTCTGTTTCCTCGACGTCCTCGTCGCGACGCGCGAGAACGACGGCGAAAGTCAATTACCTCGCGCGCAAGGTGCAGCCGTTCTGCGTTTCTGATCGATGAAGCGGACCCACGCCGCGACGCCACCGGCAGCGTGACGAGAAAAAGAAACGGTGGATTCTTTGTTGCCTCGGTCACCCGTGGCCTTGGAACGAAAGGACGAGGCGCAGGATGAATGTCTTCATTCGGTCCTCTTCGAAGGACGCGATCGCGGCACGCGGAACCAATCCGATTTCCATCGAGCCGCGTCTCTCGGGCCGTTGCGATCTGGATGCATACACGCTTCGCGTGCGTCCTTGGATCCTATCGTGGATGAAACGCTAATTAACGAGCTGAATGCCGCACGATTTCGCAGAGCGAAGTACACAAAACGGAAAGAGTTTAACATTAAACGATCTGATTGAATTGCATCGTCATTATTGCATATTCATCGAGCTGAACGTCGTTACATTAGCTTGCATTATTCGTAATATAGAAATGTTTCTAAATAATCATTGTTCAATTGAGTGAACTATATTAACCCTTTGCTAACGAATATCGACATTTCAACGAGATGAAATTTTCATATTTGGAAGTCTACGTCGCAAACGAATGATTTAATTAATGGAATCGCAAGAGATTAGCACGTAGTTTCCTATTTTTCTATTGTTCAAGTAATTGTGATAGAATTTAGCTTCACGTGTTGAGGGTTTTGTATATTTCAGAGAATCTTCGTCCTCAAAGGGTTAATTCGATTTGTTGGACGTCACCGGTGACCTCCACGGCATTCAACGTGTTAAAACTATAGACAGTACTCTAGAATTATCCATATATCGATCGAAGAAGAAACAAACGTGCTGGACGAATGGAATGCTCGGTTCCTGCTCGGTGTAACGTTAAGACTCGTATGCTCGGAACAGTTTTCTTCATTAAGCGGAAACTAGAAGGTCAAGGTTCTTCATAATAATTGCTACAATCTTTCTTGTGTCTCATACATCCAACTAGATTCGGTTCGATGCGTCACTAACGAATGTTCCAGTTTATGCGGCGAACAGTGTCGCTCGAATTTGGTGACGTGGCAGTCGAATTAATTGCGATTTAGTTTCGTAGATACATTCGTTAGAAGTATTCATCGTTAATAATGCACTGGTAAAAGAAAACATTCGGGGCGATTGAATTACGTTGTCTATAGGAAATTCTAATCGAAATTTTAAAAACAGTCATTTGACTGGTCGCGGTAGGAATGGTGTTAACCCACGAAGACAGCGCCTGGTCGCGTACACGATCAGGCACCTCCCAGCAGTCCGCGCGACATCGAATAGCCTAGAGCCAACGACGATGCATCGATGTCTAAATGTCGGGACGCATAGATGTCAGCGTCGCTTCGGAAATTAGTCGTCGGACGCTTCCAGCGGCGCCAACTGGAGCAAAATTGAATCCGTTCCAGCCGCTTGGATCCGTGGCTTCGTTAACGGCGTTCCTCGTTATCGAGCATTAGTTCCCAATGCGCTCGCCCCGTCCCGAATGATTTTATTTTCCACGAGGAGAACTCGCCGAGAGGGTGCGGTGTTCCATGGGACACCTTGCGCTCTCCCGGCGCACGGCCCGACCGACCGGCGAGAACCCCCTAGCGCGATATTTGCTATGGGGGCGTTATCGATCGGCCGACCCTCTGTTTCCACGGTTTCACGGCGGCCCTTATGCCGCCTCTTACAACCCCATACGCATCCCGGCAAGGATAACTTAACGTCGTTACAGTATTTTCCTCGGGGTTCCATTCGCCTGCCATCGGATTAACCGTTTGAGAGCCACTGGACTCGGCGAAAATCTGATCGCTGTTCCGCCGAGTGCGAACGCGTTTTTCTTTTATTTCAGATTGGGACACGGAAGATGGGGAGCTTTTCTGATTGAACTTAACCCTCTGTGAGCCGAATTTTTTTTCATGATTATAACAGAACCTATACAGTACAAAACTAACACGTTCCCTTCCGCGTGGGGCGTATGACATTAATATCAGTATGAAATTATCAGCGTATTCAATAGTTTTAATAATTTTATTCAAACGAATGTATCTTGTAGCTTTGAAGTTACAATGACGTTGAACGTAAACTCTTGTGTGTACAAAAGTTTAAGTTGATCAATTATTTAATGGCATTCGTCAGTTTTCAATGAAAAATTAAATAAATCTATTTAACCCAGTATATTGATGTGTGACTTCAAAGTCACACGGGCCTACAGAGGGTTAACCCTTTGCACTCGAAAGTTTTCCACTGGAAATATCCAACGTTTTCCGACGAGATCTAAACGATATTGTTTGAAGCTAATCTAACGATGAATCACACGTAAATTAAGCAACGAAGCTATTTTATTTAAATATTTCACATAGCAATACAAAGTTCAATTTAAAGTACTAAATATTCAACTTCATAGTTTTGTTATATTAAATCAAGGGTTAATATATTTTTAACCCTCTGCGGACGAATGTCGGCGTTTTGCTGAGATCAAACTTCCATGTTTGGAATACACAGTTGTGAACAAATGATTTAACTGTTCGAACAGCAAGAAATCAGTACACAGTTTCCTTATTCTCTATGATTTAAGCATTCAGTGTTTAATTCAGCAGAATTTGCAAAAGGTTTTGTATACTTTCAACAATCTTGTAACTTGCGAGAAAGAATTAGGAATTCGATTTTGTCATTTTAGTTTGGATTTGTGCTATATATATCTAAAATGTTACATTAATGTAGGACTGGCAATTAAACGGTAGACTAAAGATCCCACATTATCGGAGCGCGCAATGTGTCATCGCTTTGACTACGGTTATCGACCGGAGCTTCCAATTAGAAGAAAATAATTAGGACTCGGAAGATAATTGATTTCGAATACAACTAGATAATAGGGTAATATAAGAATTTTCATATCAAAGAATTAATAATTCTGGCTTTGTACCCTTGCTATAGAAAATGATACGTGAATGATGATTTTCGTGACAGTCAGTGTGTTAACACTAGAACTACCAAGCGATTAGAGCGACTATTCCTAATTTCCTATAAAACTTAGAACGATCTCTCGAGATGATTCGAATCTCCTCGATCAGTGACGCAACGAGTCTCTCTAAAAACGAAGAGATCATTCTGTTGCCTAAGTGTTGACCCGTATCCGATATGCGTCACGTTGAGACGTGACATTACACTTTTTACCATACCAAAGGTCCGTCACTCGTACGACATGATACACCATTCCTCGACATCCGACGACCTACCGGCACCATTGAGAATCCGTCGTCGTCCCACAAGGGTTAAGACACGACCTCCGGACGCGGTTGCGGTCTGCGACATCGATTGCCCCCGTAAGAATGACCGCAACAGTCGCGAACGCGCAGCGGATGCCACGGTTTGGGTTTCCACGCCGCGGAGGAAACTATTTTCCGCTCGGCCGGGGGTCTCTTCGCCCTAGAATTAGCGCGGAGTGAATTTTTGCGCTTGGTCGTTGACCCTTCGCTTATTGTAGCCGGCGTTTCGTGACGCGACACGCCCCGAGACCGCGACCGCCACCTCCTTCAGCCTCAAGGATTTGCGAAAAAGTGCTCCGTACCTAACGCGACCTTTTGGACCGTGACGAGGGCTCGCTAGAAGAGCAGCGATCCTCTTCAGTGCCTTCTGCGCTGGCATTTCGCTCGCTGCGTCCTCGTGCTCGTGCATTATCAATCCTCAGAAGAAATGCTCCATTTCACTTGGCAACGCAATATATCTTCACCTTTACGCTCTCTTCTCCTCTCTCGTTTCCTTTGTAACCGAGTTACAAAGGAGAAAGGATCATTGTCGCTGAACATTGCTCATTGTTTCATCTACGCCTCACGAGAACTCCCATTTGAATAGGTTACTACATACGGCAATGCTCGGTCAACTATATGTTGATTTTCAATGGCAACCATTGGAATTTTCGAAACCAGCTTACTGGATTAACCCTTTGAATCCGAAACCCATATATACACTCTCTCTGTCGATATATATGAAAGACGAATATACGCCCTCCACTATCAATGCAAATGCCATGTAGGTTTACGCGTTGATACATGTGTTAGAATATACGTACAAGTTGATCATTAAATCGGTTTTATTATCTTATTATCCACAATCGTTAATACCTTCATTATCACGTTGAAATTGTCTAAGATCTCTTTCTCATTATAACTTCCAGACTTCTCTTTTACATTTCATTACCAACGAAAACTAGAGGAATCTGCATTTGTCAGCGAACAATCGCACCAACTGACAGAAGATCGCGCGGTCTGTACTGATGCTGCTCGACGATCGTGCAGTTAAAAGGTTGAACAGCGATACGTCCGCTTTTTCATTCCAGCAGGCAGATAGCGAGCGTGCAACAGAGTTGGCCGAGCAGGTAGATAAAGTTTTAACACGGAAACCGCGAGGCGGAAGGTTTACCACCGTCCTTCCGGTGCGATTGTCTCGAGCGAGCGTCACCGGCGCGTCACCGCCGCGATCGAGCCGGTTAAACGCGGCTCGATATTCCGGTCGCGTCGCGTTTTATCAGCTCGGAGGAACGATCCGACGCGACGTGCCGGTCCCTCAGCATTATTTCGATTATCGGGAACACCGAGACACCGACGGATGCCGGGGACCACGCCCATGCGACTCGCGGTATCGCGCCACGCCGCGCCGCGCCACGAAATTCGCCTGGTTCAGCTTTGCGCGAACGTTCGCGTGCCACACGGACGCGGTAGTATCGATCTCCCCGTTCACCGGACCTCGACCTTGGTCCTTGGAACTGGCCGGTGCATCGACCCCTTCGTGGAACACCCTGTAGCAGACCACGTCGCGGCTGATTACGATTTTTAGCGGGCGCCCGCGCGCACAACGGGCCGCGTTCACCGTTAGCGCCGGAAGTCTGCTCGACGTTTCCTCACGCGAATGGAGCGTATTCGTTTGGAGCTGGAAGGGTTCGAGCTCTGACCGTTGATTTACGTGCGCGCGTGTGGTACACATGAAAATATTAAGTATATTAGGTATAGGTGAAACTCGCGAGATCTTAGCGATTAAAACAGAATTACTGTTAGTAATAAAGCAACGGTAATAAACGAGTCGCTTGGAAGCCGCGTGCAGAAGAGAAACATTGAGAAAATTAATGTTTGAGCTTCTGATATTATTATACAATATACACAGAAACTATAGAAGGGATTTCTGGGAAAACGAAGGAACGAGTAAATCCTTTAATAACTAGAAAAAATGTTATTGCATTAACATTCAGAAGAATCGGAGAATATCAGAAAATGAAGTTAACCGCGTTGGCTGCTGCGCGACTTTACAGCGCTCGAGTCGGTTGAGAACCACTGGCGGCTCTGACTGAAACTCCGACGACGACTCAACCGCTTTTCACTGTTTATTAGTAACGTTTCGATGTTTTTATTCGTATCGTCGGTTTGTCTCGGTGTAACGTGTATCGTATTACACGAGTACGCTTATGATCCCCATAAGAATGTTCTCAACGAGCTATGGCATGAGAAACGGTGGTTTCCGATGTTTTCAAAGGAAAGGGCGATCGATTCGGTCATCTTGCAGAGTGCAGCGGTTTCTACCGGAACGTTTCATTTGTGTTTGATTTTAGTGCAGACTTTGCACGAATTCTGTTTCCACGGGGGCAAATAATGGCAATGGTCTGGGAGCGGTATAGGGGTTGCTATTCGCGTCTTCATCGAGCACGAACGGGCCGACGCCCTTGCTCGGCGATTATGCGACCGACCGTGCTCCGATGGTTCCACGCTCCGCGTTTCCACCCCATGGATTCGTGACCGTTCCCGGCGTGGGCGTATGCTATTTCTCCATCTGTAAATGGCGATGACGGTAATTCGTCCGTATCGACGCACCCGCCGTGAAGCTTGTAAAAGGAGGAACGCACTGTCAATAAAATAACGATGACGAATGGTGATTCGAATCGTTTCCAGCGGCGCTATTTCGAAATCCTGAACGGTAACAAAATCACGTGGAACGGCTACACGGAAATACAAGAATTCCACGTGCGGCCCTATAGAATCATCGAACGGGCTTGAAAAACAGAGAAACCAAAGGGGGTAGCTTCGACGAGAACTCCGTACCATTGATCGATCCGCGAATTTCCTTGTTCCGATCCGGCAAACCGAATACGCAGTTCATTCCCAATTTCCGAGGGCGTACCGTGATTTCCCTGGGATTAACGTTGTCCAGCGTTTAGCGCTTATACACGCGCTGTTCGGAAAGTTTGCGTCCTATTCGTGGTAGTACCTTTTTTTCCGTTTAAAGCTTCATTGAAACTCTCGACGGAGAGTTACAAAGCTGTATTTGAAATTTACTGCTAACATTTTGCTATCGGCAATGAACAATACTGATTTTTGTTCAATTAATCTGGAAATCATCGCGAATCTTACTCGTTGTATGGCAAGGTGTTAAGTGAACAGTAGTACTTATATTTCATTAGAACACTGTAGAATATAATAAATTGAATGTATAACATCATATGTTTCGATTATATTTTTGAAAGAGTTTACGTACAAGTTGTCACGCTTGAATATTCGGTCTGCGGCGCATCGTTTCAATGTTTAACGGTGAGAGACAGTTTGTATTCGAGGTGGTAGTTGGTTCGGTCTGTCGGTCGAGTGGCGCGTTCGATCGGTAGGCGTGGAGACTCGAAAAGTTGGCACGGAGGGAAACGACGCCGAGTCGAACTCTGTTGGCCGACCAACCCCTGGAGAAGCCAGGAACACACAGACGGTAGTTATTGATCAGAAAGGAGGTCCGAAGCCGGGAGCAGCTGAGCCACCCTTATCCTTTTCCTAGGTTTCGAGGCTGTGCACGCACGTGGCCGTCGCTCGCACCCCATTCATAAGAACCCCCAGCGGACACGAAGGCCACCCCTAACCGGAGCACACAGCTGTTGCCACGGGAATCCTACCAATGTTCCCAATTAATCGGCCCTTCTTGAAACGACGAGAACGTTCGGTTCTCCATTTCGCGATGTTTCCGGGAACCCGGAAACAACACTAGAAATTCGATAGGTCTCCTCTAATTCCTGATATCCTAACGTGTAATATTATAAATATTCTACATTTCTATGTCTAATTATAAATATTCTAATATTGGTAGTACCTAATTAAGACACTAGAGATTTGATGAGTCTCCACTAATTTCTAATATATTAACGTCTAATATCATAAATATTCTAACATTTCTATGCCTTACCACAAATATACACTGTCAATATTCTAATATAGGTAGTACCTAATTAAAACATTAGAGATTCGATGAGTCTCCACTAATTCCTGATATCCTAATGCCTAATATTATAAACATTCTAACATTTCTATTTCTAACTATAAATATATAGTGTAAATATAATATCCTAATTCCCAATTCCTAACATCCTAACGTCTAATATCATAAATACTCTAACATTCCCATAACTACAAATATACACTGTCAATATTCTAATATTCCTGGTACCCAGTCAAAACACTAAAAATTTGGCGAGTCTCTTATTCCTAACATCCTACCGTCTAATATCATGAATACTCTAACATTCCCATAACTACAAATATACACTGTCAATATCCTAATATTCCTAGTACCCAGTCAAAACACTAAAAATTTGGCGAGTCTCTTATTCCTAACATCCTACCGTCTAATATCATGAATACTCTAACATTCCCATAACTGCAAATATACACTGTCAATATTCTAATATTCCTAGCACCTAGCCAATACACTAAAAATTTGATTCTCCACTAACTCCTAACATCCCATCCTAATATTACAAACATACTCCCACGCTTCGTTACAAACACATAAATATCCCAATAGTTCCACTAACAATACACAAGAAATTTAATCAACCCGTCGTAATTCGGTTGCAGATCTGTCGAAGAACCGTTTCGCTGAGCTACCAGAAGAAGTCACCGAGTTCCCGTTCCTCGAGAAGCTTCATCTCTACCACAATGCCATAAGAATAATACCGGAAACAGTGTCGATGCTCCAGTCGCTCAACTACCTCGATCTTAGGTACGCGACGCAACTCTCAGCGTGATATTTATTTCGACAGGAAGGATGCGGGCGAAATTAACGAGCTTCGGCGATCCTCTGTTCACAGTCGGAACCAATTGACGTCGCTACCTCGGGAGATATGCAGGCTACCGCTCCAAACGTTACTGGTCGCTCACAATAGATTAGCATCGTTGCCGGACGAATTGGGCAGAATGTCGGCGCTGGCCGAGCTCGACGCTGGCTGCAACGAAATTGCGAACCTGCCGCCCAGGATGGGCGATCTCGCGAGGCTCAGGTCCCTGGACCTGAGGAGCAACATGCTCGTGCACCTGCCCATTGGTGAGTCCCCTCGACATCACTGACGAACCTGATTGACCCTCCGACTGCCACGTAAGAATTAACACTTTGCCGATGCAGACAAACTTTATAATGGAAATGGAAACGGAAATATTCAACATTTTCTGACGAGATACAGGCGATAGTTTGAAACTAATTCAACGATAATTCGAAGCGATAATAAAACGAGAGTAATTGAATTGCGTTATCATTGTTACAGGTTTATCTTGTCGAATGTCACTGCATTAGACGGTATTTCTTATAATATAGAGAAGTTTCCGAATAATCATTGTTTAATCGTATGAATCATAGTAATTTTTGGTTGTCACCTCATGACATCCAACGTGTTAAATAATCATCGAACAAAGGAACTATGTGCCGATTGCTTGCTGTTCAAGTAGTTCAACCATCTGTTTACAACCTAGTACTACAAACATGACAGTTTGTTCTCGGCAAAGTATTGACATTCGTTCGCAAAAGATTAACCCTTTGAACTCTGTAGGTTCTAATATTGCATCAGGAATGAAAAAAAAAAATATTAGATATTCTAATGAATCTTAACCCTTTGCACTTGAAAGTTACTCAATGGAAATATTCAACATTTCCTGACGAGATATAGGTCATATTGTTTGAAACTGATTTAACGATAATTCATAGATGAATTAAGCGTGTTAAGGGTGTTTCATTTAAATATTTCACGTAGCAGTGCAAACTTTAGTTTGAAATATTACATATTCAACTTCATAGTTTTTGTATCGAATCACCTGGTGACTGAAAGTCACCTCTCAAGTGCAAAGGGTTAAGTCATTTGAAATGTTCGGAGTGCAAAGGGTTAATTTCTATGCTGAAGGTACTCCGACACACTGCTTCCTCTGGAACGTTGTTTTGAATACTTAATTTAACCCTTTGCACTTTGTAGGCTCCACTATGACGCCATTTCTACTATTAAATATTTTAATGAATAAATTTAGAACTACCCTAAGATTACTGAATCTTCTATACATCAAAATTTTGTATCAAGAAGGAACAAGAAATCTAAGAGATGTTGCAATGTAACATTTTTCATTTATGCTAGGGATACTATTAAAACGGCTTGGAGTTGGTACATTACAAAATCATCTGAATTTCTAAGGGTTAACCCTATGCACTTCGTATAAGCGATTCACGAGTGTCACAGGTTCGACAGTCAAAGGGTCAACATTCAAAGTGAAAACACGTTCCCGACACATCGAATTGAATTCCGTTGAACTCCCAGCAACGGCAGCGAAGAATTTCGACTTTTCAGTTTCCGTTCCATCAACGAAATTGGTTTGACCGCGCGGGACATTAATGATAATGTTCCTTCGGCGATTGCCTACGTCCTTCCGTGGAAAATACAGTGTAAACCGAAACGATTCGAACGTTGCGCGTCCACTCTCGGAATCCTCGTGGCCATCATCAACGGAAACGCTCAGCCGGGTGAACGTTTCTTTAATGCACGCATTAAAGCTCTTTTTCATCGTTTCTCCGTCGACCCTTCTCGCCGAGTCAGCTAGTTTTTTATCAGTCGAACATTCGACGAATCTCGGTAGCTTTTTCCTCGCGGAGACACGTCACGCCTCGACATTCAACACTGAACGCAAACGTGAACATCTTCCGCAGAACTGACGTACCTGAGACTGGTGAAGTTGGACATCAGCGGCAACCGAATATCCGTGCTGCCGAACGAGATGAGGAAGATGAAGAGCCTGGTCGACTTCCGGCTGTCCGATAACCCTTTAACCTCGCCGCCTGCCTCGGTGAGCAAACGTTCCTTCGTCGGGGACATTTCTCTAGAAACGAAGCAGCGTACGAATCGGTGCTTCCAGGATCAACCTTCAAGGATGAGCCTGGGAAAGTCCCATAAAGTTTACGTCTTCGAGGCTCAACCTTAACCCTTTTAGTGCCAGCGACGATAAGCTCATAGAAACCAAACTAAGAATGATATCTACATAATTCAAAAAATTCTTGCAGTGAAATTAAACCATCTGTAACATTTATAAATTTATTTTGAGATAGAGTTCTCCCGCAATGTATAGTAAGGCGCTATTGGATGCGCAACGATATATCGTCGCTGGCACTTTCGTGTTGCGAACGCGTAAATTTGACGCAGATTGAATTTTACAAACATTATTTCGTAAAATAATGTTTATAATCAGTTTTCGATCCAATTACACGAATCTGAACCCTGATTGTCAATTTCTACATCTACAATTTCCAAAATCTAAATGAACGAATATCAACGAATAAACTGAACAATAAATGCTCGTAAACCTAGTGTTAACCCTTTCGCGACGGCGTACCATACTTCGCCACTTTTCGCGACTGCGCGGCTGACCATACTCTGTCGCCCACTGTTCGCTAAATTGTGTATCTCATTTTCCGTGTTGCCTAATGCCAGTACTAGCTTTATTTTGAGTTATTGAAATAAAACAATAATATAATTACGGTTCACCAACAAGTGACCGCCGTATATACGCGGCACCCGTCGCGAAAGGGTTGAAGACTTTAACCTTCGCAGCTGAAAGTTCCACGACTAATCATCGATTCTCATCATCCTCAGTTACCAATCTGTTAATTCACCCGCAGCTATGCATTCGCGGGCGAACGCACATCTTCAAGTACTTGGAGAGACAGGCGGCGAAGCACGAGAGGGCCAGAGGCGGCCGCGGCAGGAGGACGCCGCTGGACGTGAGAGGTCACGCGACCCTGGACACGCGGTCCCACAGGCGACACAACGTCGACAGCGGGTACAGCACCAGCGATGGCGTCGACAAACGCTGGTCCCAAGAGATCCACAGCGCGGTTAGTTTCCTCGCGGTTCTACTCGCCCTCTCCTTAACTCTGCGCTTCTTCTCTCGGCTGTACAGCATGCTTTTCGCCAGCCGGCCCGTAGATCCCGGCGTAGATTACTTTGAGCCGGCGTAGCACACACTTTGTCTCCCCTCCTATCCGAACATGTAGATATCGAACGCTAAACATAGAGAGAAAGAGAGAGAGAGAGAGGGAGTATACTTACAAATAAAATTAGCGTCGGACGCACGCAAAATATGAAACCAAGCACGCACGATGTCGACGACTTTCTCGTAGTACCTCCTGCTGGACACGTTTTTGCGCGCAGGTGCACGACGGAGAGATTCGAGGTCTATGGCGGCAAGAATGTTCGCCGCTTTCGATCACTCTGCCGCACGAGCATGCGATCGTGAACGGATCCTGCAGCGGGACCTCCACCCCGAGCACCATCTCGCCCGGCGAGCACACGTCACTCGAGGACGAGCTTGGCAAGGTAGGTTAAGGCGAGAACAACCGTTCGTTCGTTAAGCTAGCCGTCCATTTTAGAGCGGAACCGTCGCGAGTCACTCGCGATGGAACTACCGGATGGATCCGAATTAACGGTCCTGATTTCTTTCGATTGTTAACCCTTTGCACTCCAAAGGTGCCTGTCGGTCACCACTCGATTGGCGCATCAAAATTGTTAAATTTTGTACTTAACGTTAAGTCTTGAGTAATCTGTCGATACGTGAAATGTGGAAATAAAATTCCATTGTTCCCCTTATTTTGGGAATAGATTCCTCGTTGTTAGTTTAAAAGAATGTCATCTATATCTCATAAGAATAAATTGAATATTTCTAGTGTCAAATTTTCAGAGTGCAAATGGTTAACACTAGAACTACCGTACCAGTCAGAATGATTGGTTTCGATTTTTTAGCAATTATTGATATCTTCGAAGCATTGAATATTCGAAATGACTTTGGAAATAGTTTCATTTGAGTACTATAATGAATGTCTGAAGAAACTGAAAATCTGTTACAATTTTTATAAGAATTGCTTATTAATGGTATTAACCCTTTGCACTCGAGAATATTTTTCTCAATGAATATTCATTATTTTCTGATGAAATGTCAATGATATTTTTTGCAATTAACGTAAAGACATACCTTGCGTAAATTAAGTGACAGAACTGTTTTCTTCATAAAGATATACGAGATATAAGAAAGATAGTGGAGCAATTACTAAGAAGAATCTTGATTTCTCAGTTTCTGGTTAATGGAGAAAACTGCTCCAATAAATTATTAATGACAAAGCTGCCGTATCGACCAGAGTTGAGAAATATATCATAGGCCAAGGGGTTAAAAGAGAAATGATGGTTATTTGAGAAACTATTGAAGACGTTGATTTTGTAATATCCAAATTATATTGTAAGTCAGTTAAGATTTTAACCGTTTGAGTGCGGATCTTTGAAAAAACCTGGTTGAAAGGTGGCAAACTTTCCTATTTTTACGTGAAAAGATTGAAAAATAGGCGATCGTTCCGTTTTTCCATTTCGAAACAAGAAATGACAAGGAAGATAAATAATTAAAAGGAAGACAAATAAATTTGATTCTACGAACCGATAGAGTGCACTTTTAGACAGTAACGGAGAAGCGGACGTGCTTCCCACTCAAATGGTTAACACGTTGAATGCCATGGGGGTCACCGGTGACCCCCAACCAAATCGAATTACTATAGTTCACTCAATTGGACCATGATTATTTGAAAACATTTCTATATTATAAATAATGCTAACTAATGTGGTGACATTCAGCTAGATGAACCTGCAAGAATAACAATGCAACTCAATCAAATGATTTGATATTATATTTTTTCCATTTCAAGTATTCTGTACCATGAAATCGTGCGGCATTCAACGTGTTAAGTGAAGTGTTCAGGTTACTTTATTTCCCTAGAAATTTTTCATATAATTTGATACCATTTTCAGTGTTTAACCAGTCAACTGTTTGACGAGTACACACGTCATTGTAAAGCTTGATACGATACTAATTCTTCCAGTGATGAATTCTTTTTTCCACATAAACATGCAATTCTTTGTTTCGCTTTGATCCTTCATTAACCCTTTGCACTCGGAAGTTTCTTACTAGAAATATTTAACATTCTTCGACGAGGCAAAGACGATATTGAGATTAACTCGAAGAGAAATCGCCAGTATATTGAGGAAAACTATTTTATTCTATTTCACGTATCAAGGCACCATACAAAGTTTAACATAAAACTATAGAATCTGATATTTAATGTCTCTCTAATGTCTCTCTCGTAATGAAAGTACATTAATTATTTAACGTACTCTCAGTCATCACCTGATTTGATACAATAAAACTAGAATCTGTTATTTAATTGTATCAAATCAGGTGATGACTGAGAGTCACCTCCCGACTGCAAAGGGTTAAAATATACTCTACGCGCATCCTTCGTTCGACGAGTACACGCTCCATTTTACTTTATTGCAGAACGAGAGGTTTTTCCAACTAAATTCCACAGTTAACTAGTTAACAAAATAATAATTACAAATGAACAACATCCATTCTCTTATTTATCGCAAGCAGCTGTACGCCTGTCGTATGCATTGACGGCTTTACGAGGGCGTATATATATTCGCAGTGGAAAGGTTAAGCGCTCGGTAGTTCCAATGCGAAGAGTAACGATCGGTTCGACAGTGCACTTGAATAGCGACTGTCAGGGTGTCCGCTCGCAGAAGGTGCCCTCGGCGACTCGCGGCGGTTTTACTTTCAAACGGACGCGTACCTCCGTACGGTCCTCCCGCGGTTTCCTCGGTCCGCGACTGGCTCTCTTCGCGCGGATTTTGTAACGCCCGGAGGAGTCTACACCGAAACGAGCCGCGCGTGATACAACGTCTATATTTAGCGATTGAATAGAAGCCGCGCGCCCCTTGCAAATGATATCTGTGTTGTCGCGGCGCGCTTGGCCCTCGTTCAAGCCTCGTTGAATGACCTTAACCCATTGAAAGAACTCGCCGCGGCCCGACGCACGCAGCGTCCCTCGCGATTGATGCACGCCTGACAGCCCAAGTATCCTGCGTCGCCGTCGAATCGGCATTCGGAAGGAATGCAGCCGCGCGACGATCAATCGATACCCTAAGAACGCTAGGTGCGAACGCGTCGATTTGACGAGTTTTGCCATTTAACTGTGGAAACGATTCAAACGACTTCGTCGATTTTCATTGGAGCAAAGGAATATGCAATTGTCTGGTTTCAACCCTTATCGGACGCTAGATTTTTATACAGGATTCTTAGGTTGTGGTTGATTTTGGTAAATATGTGAAAATCGCGGCATTAATTGCTCCGTTGCTGATAACACATTGCGTACCGACTAATTTTCAGGAAACTGAATTGTGATGGCAATTTTCAGTGAGGTCAACTTATATTACTATACATAGAAAAACTCAGATATCATATTGTTATGTAATATATTTTAACCCTTAGCACTTCAGGTTGTTTTGTAATCTATCAGCAACTGCAACTAATTTTTATAGTATTCCTAGCGAAACTTGCTAATGACATTCCTTCGATCTTGTATTTTCCTTGCCGAATGTCATCGCGTTAGATAGTGTTATTTGCAATATAAAAATATTTGCGAATAACGATCGTTCAACTGACTGAATTATAATTCGATTTGGTCGGGGTCACCGGTGACCTCCACAGCATTCAACGTGTTAACACATTGCGTACCGGCAACGAGAAATCTCGGTTTTATATAAAGACACTTAGCTGTGCAACTTCGCTGATTACCACAGCATTGAATAAAATATAAAATTGAATTCGAATTAATTATCCATTTAAAATATATCACATAACAATATATCTGAGTTTTTCTATGTATGATATAAGTTGACGTTGAATTGGTTATGTCGATCATAGTTGAGAAAGAAATAGGGCAAGGGGTCTTCCAAACACGAACATTTCATGTCGTGTCGACACTCGTTCGCAAAGGGTTGAACCTCTAATTCCCAAGAAACTGTACAAACGTCCGCAAACCTATCGATAAAGATAAGGCGTTGAATCCCGAATGGCGATTCGACGGCGACCGGTTAGGCCGCTCCGCCACGTTCACCTCGTTACCTGTCAGTCCGTGCCTTCGCATCAACGTAACACTGTTCGCAGGCGATGATACTGCACGATCAATTGGAAAAGAGGAGGCTGGAGAGGAGCACCTCGGAGAACGGCGCCGACGTCAGAAGACCGATGACCTCTGGCCTCTATCACGCGTCAATTACGCCGCCGGGGTAAGCAAGCGACCCGTTCATAAGCCGATGAGAAACCGCTAGGCGCCGTAACGCGCCGCGTTAGTTAGCCCGTGCCGGCTCGTAACCGCGCTCCTGCCGCTTTTATACCTTTAACCGTTAATCTCCCGTTGCAGCCCCCTGGAGACCTCTCACTTGAACCAAGCCCCGTCGGCGTCGGCGAACACCCAGCCGGTTCAGCCTCTGCACAGCACGACCGCGAACGCTACCTCTTTGCTGAACGGAGACGAGAAGAGGCCTCTGAATCACATCCAAACGTACAGGTACGCGGGTCCACGGTTTCCTTTTTCGCGTCGTGGAGTGAATGATTCGTTGCGCGCAAGGGCGACCAGGATGTTTGGAAAATAGTGTGACTGGGTTTAGAAAATTTTTAGCTGCTGAAGGAATGCCAGGAAGAGTGGAACCGAGCGACTGGACCGCGAGAAAAGCGTGAATTTTGATTATGGACGAAAGATGATGAGAAGGATGCAAGGGTGAGAAAGCGAATGGGGGTGTGTTAGAAGCGGGTGGGAATGCGCGAGGGATCCAAACTGCAAAATATGCCCAAAACACCTTGACCAAATCATATCTTTCGAGACTGGAGGCTAAACGTCGATCCAGCTAAAACTCAGGCTAGAAACTTCAATAGGAAAAGACCACAATCAGGTCTCACAATCCAAGGAACTCAAATTCCCTGGTCCACATCAGTAATATATCTAAGCAATTCTGGAATCTAGCCATACAGGACAGAGCAAACAAAGCAATCGCCTGCCTCCGCACCCTTTACCCCCTTATTGACAGGGAAAGCAATCTAAAAATCCAAATTAAAAAACTGCTGTACACCTCAGTAGTCCGAGCAACTCTCACTTATGGATTCCAAGCCTGAGCTCCTGCTCACCCCTTCCATATTAACCTCTTAGGCACGGCTGAATTTTGCGCGGGGCTGTTTCTGACGGACAATGAGAGACGGACAAGTCAGTCTTTCTTCTTAGTATCGCTTCTGTTCGAATAAATTCCAGACTGTTCAATAGCCACATCGAAAACACGTGTTTCATGATGTTGATCGAAGCACATTTGAAGTATCTTAACGAGGTATCTTCAAATGCATCTTCAAGACATCGATTTTCCATCGAAGTTGCATAGAAACAGGGATGGAACTTCATAGATGAGAATTTCAAGGGGAATTTCATGTAGCATTTCGTGTAACGCGCGAAAGCGGCGATTTCCGCGGGATTCTATCAAAAATACAGAACACTCGGGAATATTCCGCCATATTGGAGGAATATGTAGATCCATTTCCACCGTACAATCGTTGGAACCTCCCATTCGGTTCCGGTTCCCGCTAAAACCAAGGTTAGCCGTCAATCTTCCGAAAGTCACGCGCGGCAGAATATTAACCGCTTTACGCGCGATCTAGCAACGAAATCGTTTGCGATTTCTCTCGGAACTTCGATTGCCCGTTGCGGGTCAGATAAAAGCTCGCCGCGCGTGAAAAAAATGCGGGCAGCGTAAAAAATACGGCGTATCGACCGACGAACGCGAAGGTGAATAGTCGAAGCTCCGGTGTCCTCCCGTAGTTCGGGGTCGTTTAATTCGTCGATGAACTTTCCAGGGAGTACAAGGAGGCGTTGAGACAACAGAGGGCGAGCGAGGGGCCCAGCGTGTACAGGCCCCGGGAACAGGTGACACCGCCCGGCAATGAATCGCAGAACAACGAGACGGACTCGAGCAACAATAAGGAAGCCGTCGCTCTGACCGGCAAACAGATCTTCAACGAGGAGAACGCCACGAAGAGACCAGTGCAGAAAGTGACGCCGTCGCGCATCAACTATCAAAACACGCCGATCATCAATGGCAGCAACAGCGAGTACAATAATAAGAATGGCAAGTACCTCGAGCAGCCGTACAAGAAGCCTAACTCGCCGATCAAGACCTCGACGAGCATTCTGTCCGCGGGCACTAGTCCCGGACACACTCCCAGACTAGTCAAAACTGCTGTTGGCTACGTGGAAGGTAATTTGATACGACGTTCTTTGATACGATGATTGACGTTGTTCGATTGAATGTAACGATCCTGATGTCTGACAGGTAACAAGAGTCCTAGCAGAAACGGCGGGAGCCCGAAGTCTCCGCGGTCGGTTACATGGAACAGCAACGTTCCGGAGAAATACTCGTTCACGATGAGACGGGAGTTCGAGCGTGCCAAGGAAGAGGCTGACTTGATAGAGCAGCTCAGGAATGTGAGTAGTCGACACGTTACCAGCGATTATTTCGGTGACGGTCTCAGTTATATCTTCTTCGATCCAAAGTCGTCTAGACAAAATGGAAAAGTGGAAGTGAAACGAGTCGTCGAGTTCCTAGATATAATGTAGTCTAGTTTCTAATAACAATATCTATAGGATTAATTTCATTTTCATTATGTAATTTCACTGAGCATTCTAAAATTCTTATGCACCCTATGTAACATGTACATAATTTCTAATATTATAATATAATATTTTTATAATATTTAATATTATATATAATATTAATATATTATAATATTAATATTTTATAATATTTAATATTATATATAATATTAATATATTATAATATTAGAAATTATATATATATTACATAGGGGGCATACGAATTTTAGAATGCTCAGTGAAATTACATAATGAAAATGAAATTAATCCTATAGATATTATTTGAAATTAGAGACTACATTATATCTAGGAACTCGACGACACGTTTCAGTTCCATTTTTATATTTTCCTTAGGAGAAATATTTTTATAATATTTAATATTATATATAGTATCAATATAACATTTTTACAATATTTAGTATTATATATAATACTAATATAATATTTTTATAATACTTATTATAATACATGAAGTGATATTTCAAATTTAAAATGGCCCCGTTTAAAGATCAAATTGCCCCACGTTGGGAAACACTGACGTAAAATATAGGATTACGGCCGTGACAAATACGTGACTGGTGGCGAGCGTGTTAATCGCCAGCGGTAGTGGAAGTTTAATCGAATCGTTTGAACCTCGAATCACTTTTCAGCATATAGAGACAAGGCTGAAAATGGCGCTGCCGGAAGACCTCGCTCCGGCGCTGACGGACGGTGTCGTCCTCTGTCACTTGGCGAACCACGTGAAGCCACGGTCGGTTGCCAGTATTCACGTTCCTTCGCCTGCAGTGGTAAGCATCTCCTGGTTATATTAATCGTTTGGATGCTAAACAACTTTTGTGGACATTTACCAAAATTGCGGAAGCGATTGGGTGTGTGCAAAAAAATTAATAAGAGTTATCTAACGAGATCACAAACATTGTGTTATTACAAGAAAATATTAAAAAATAATATTCAAATAAATTTACTTTGATTCATTTCTTGAAAAACAGTAAGAAAATTATAATTGTTACTGATAAACAGAAGCGCTTGCGCTCTCCGCAATTTTGGCACAACACAAGAGCGCTATAGCGTTCCTCAGCACTCAAACGGTTAACACGTTGAATGCCATGGGGGTCATCGGTGACCCCCAACCGAATTACTATAGTTCACTGAATTGAACCATGATTATTTGAAAACGAAGAATTAAATAATAGCATTATTTATTATATAATATAGAAATAATAGAATTATTTCTATATTATAAATAATGCCAACTAATGTGTCGACATTCAGCTAGATGAACCTACAACAATACCAATGCAATTCAATCAAATGATTTAATATTAAATTCTCTCCATTTCAAGTATTTCGTACCACGAAATCATGCGGCATTCAACGTGTTAATATTACCAGCTTCGTTCTAAACGAGCACAGAATCAAACGAACACTTTCCCATCCGCAGCCCAAGCTGACGATGGCGAGATGCAGGCGCAACGTCGACAACTTCCTCGAGGCGTGTCGGAAGATAGGCGTTGACGAGGTAAGCGACAGCTATTCCGACACCTTGTCCCCCGATCCTCCTCCCGAGATTCTTCGCGCTTGCCCGACGCTCTTAGATTTCCCGTTAACTCTCCGTCACGGGCACACACTTGTTTGCGATAACCACGAGCTCGATACGACACGTTCGCGCCGCTTCCCCGGAAGCGCGCGGACGCAGGAATCCGATGGTATAACTCGTAGCGATCGAGCGGAGCGAAACGAACATACACGTCACGTGCGATCGATGTTAACGAGAAGGGATCCGTCGACAACGTAGCTAACGCACCGGAGGCTACCGGGTACGTTTGTCCATGATGTTTCCAACAACTACTAGTCAGTCCCCGAGTTCGATTGAGTCGCGATGATGCGCAATCCGTCAGTGTCCCCGATACACACCCGACGAAGTTCAAACAGAGAAAAAGAGAGGAGAGAGGAGAGAGGAGAGAGAGAGAGAGAGAGAGACACGTGGGAACAGAGAAGCTAGAAACTAAGAAGTAATTGCATGCTAGATTCGTGTTCGCTTTCTGTCGCTGGTCGCTTGTTCGAACGCTGTGAACGCGGTCCGCGAGAGTCCTCCATCCCGATCACTCCTCTGCGTGTTCACGTGTCTTTGATCATATTGTCTCTTCGTCGAACCATTCGAGTTCAAGTTCGTCCCGATTAACGATCTCTGTTCACCGCTCGTCCGAATGAATCTTTGATCTCGAGGAACGTATTCGAAAGTGTAGCACAGAGGCGAAAGGGAGATAGGGACCAAAGAGATCTTACATAAACCAAAACAAAACAAAACAAAAGACACAATCGAGCAGCGACGAAGTAGAGATTGGGACTGAGTAGTATCGTTGTTGGTGTTGCAGGAGGTGTTATTGGACGCGGACGCAATCATGGACGTGGGTTACATGGACGCGTACGGGCTGGAGGCTCTGGCGCGTCTCGTCTCCGCTCTTCTCCTTCTCCGCGACGAAGGAGAGAACGATACCGAAGAGCCGGCCGCAGGTTCATCCCGTACGATTCAGGACCGCGTTCTCTCCGCGATGCTTTTCGCCACATTCCTAACCACCCTTGTTCTGCTCTATCTCTTCCCGGTCCCCGATTAAGCGGTGCGAGACGAGACGGGAACAGAATGAGACCGAAATGAGCGACGAAGACGAGAACGCCAGAGCGCGAAAAACGATGGATCGAACACGACGACGCTCGGAAGGAGAAATGTGGCACGATCGAAGATGGGATAGCTCCGATGTACCGAGCCGCGGCGACCCGTTGCGACGCGGCAAGCTCGGAATTTCGCTCCTTCGACGAGTCTATCGTCGCCGAGTCGTCGGCCCGCTCGATCGGACCGCCGCGCGATACTCTTCCTGCCTCGCCCGCCATTTTAGTACCTCTAGAGCGCGGCATAATCTTCTCATGCGTTTCCCTTCTCTTTTCTTTCGCGCCCGTTTGCTTAGAGCGAAGGACTGAGTGTCGCGCAGAGTCACCTGGCATGTCGGTGCCGATGATCGTCGAGCTGACAATGATTCCTTTGGAAAGAGTATCCGTGTCTCTTTCCATCGATAATTCGTTAATATCAAAGTCACTCGTGGTGATTTTTAAAACGCTCGAGGCTCGCCGTTCGTCGACACCGTTACTCTTCGTTGCCGAAAGCGTCTTCCCAGCTCTTTCGCGCAACGAGCATCGCTACCGAGTCGAGCTACCTCGAAGCCGCCAGTTTCCCTGACGAGGGCAGACAAACACCGCTTCGCTTTGTAAACTTCGATTTAGTTGCCGCGAACCGCATCGCGGCCCCGCAGCTTCCACCGGTTCCGTTCGTTTCTTTCGCTCTGTGGTTCGGCGGCGGCGTGCAAGTACCACGCGATAGACCCTAAGCACGAGGATTTTTGATCGTACATTTAGCCCGCCTAGTTGTAGGAAACGCTACGTAGTGCGTAGGTTAGATAAGTATACTTGTTGGTACGACCCTGAACTAGGGCTCGGGCGTTCGCTTCGCCCGAGTTCCGGTCAGCACTTCGCTAGACGTCCCGCGACGAAACAGAACGCACAATCAAAGAACTGAATCAAAGCTGAACGCTCGCACGTTGAAACCGGATCGTCTGTCGAACTCGTTTCTAAAGATTGATCGTCGCATGTCCGGGGAGGCTGTATTGTTGGGCAAACGTCGACGAGAGAATAGTATTTTCGTACGAGTGAAGCCTGGTCTCCAACGATATCGGTGATGCCCGCAGGAATATCTTCTCTGTCCGGTGAAAGGTCGACGAATCTCTCGTGGGAGACACGACGGAGACACGAAAGGAATCTTCTTAGATGGTACCCGCGGTACAGGACCGTCCGCCGGGCGGCCTGGTTCGAGCAGAGCAGAGCAAAGCAAAGCAAAGAGAATGAGAATGAGTATGAGTATGAGAATGAGGATGAGAATGAGAAAAGAAAAGGATGCTAGTATTTTTTTAACGTTCGACCAATGAAATCGCCTACGGCTCTTTCAGAATTGATGGGTCTGTGATAGGTAGCCTTCGAGTACTACAGAATTCGCAAACAAGGTGCTAGAGATCTCTTTCTGTTTCGAGGATTTCCTATTTTGGTACGTAGATTGTTAACGCACAAGTCGACACTTCTTTCGAGGGTCCCTTCGTTCCAGCATTCGTTTCCTTCGTTCACGTAGGAGCCAACATGGAAACCGGAAAATCGCATCCCTCGACACGGTACAAAGATGGTTCAATTTTTCTTCTTCTTCTTCTTCTTCTTCTTCTTCTTCTTCTTCCCTCGTCCTCCGTTTCTTTCGGCCAAAGTGCACGATCGGTTCGCGACGAAATCATAGACACCAAGTTCTTCCTCTTCAGAGACAACTTCGTGTCTGTTCGTTCGAGCTCCAAGCGGCGCGATGGCGCTTCTCTATTTATTATTTCTCTTTTCATCGTTGAAAAGTGCCGGTCTATCGGTTCGATAGAGGATTATCACTTAGCACACTATCGGCGGGTAACATGAGCTTGACTCACGTATAGCGAAAATTAGTGAAGTATGAAAAAAGTGCATTTTTTAGAAAACATGTAATATCTTCACATCTAATAGTAGGATTTCAATGAAATTTGGAAAATAGGTATCCCATAGTATTTCCAAGATGTAGATGAAATTTAAAAAAAAATTCAATTGTTAATTTAGTTTTTTATTACTTCATTTAATGTATAACATGGACCAAACAATAATTGTTAATTTTCGAAAGTATTAAAAGTTCACGTAGTAAGAGAAAAGCGTAACAATGTTTAGGAATATTTTATTATTCAGTTTCTTATATAGTAATTTTATTGACTCTAATATTTTTTCAATGTATGGTATTTCTGAAAACACTCACCCCTACGAAGGGGAATCTGACAAAACTTACACATATAAGAAGTTCAACTTTTCTTTTTATGCACTGCACAAACACGACATTAAAAAATTACGACTGCCCAAAAATTAGTGATAATGAAAAGAACAAGCATTGGTAAGTGTTACTAACACTTAGCGTACGTTCTGCATAAAAGGTATTAATACCCTTCCCGCCGATAGTGTGTTAATATCACTTATTTATTTCTTTTCCTTCTAATTACTCAGCGTTATTTCTCTTACCCTACAACTGGAAAAATGAAAATTTCTCGTAAAAATAGGAAAATGTAATTCAGATTCTAAATCGAAAGGAGAGAAACGCCATCGCGCCGCTTGGCATTTTTCGACCGGATTCGAAACGGTTTATTCCAGAACAGTCGTCGCGGCGACGTTTCGTCAAGGACCACTCGTCCGCATTCGGCCATACGGCGACGAACGAAAACGATACCATTCACGCGACTTCACCGGCCAAGCAATTCGGCCGTAGCCTAAGATGTTCTACATATTTTCGTATAAACGCGAGTTTCGGCGGGAGAGAGACGAGGTGTAGCGCGGCAAACCACGTGTATCGTTTAGAATCGCATTATACGCGCGTATATCATATTCTACGCGTAATATATCCGTACGATAAGGGATTATTGTCTATGAGTAAGGAGTTTTCGGAGGAACGAGTCTTCGAGCCGCGATTAACTTCCAGGTTTCGTTTCGAGCAACCCCTTGCCTTATCGCGTCGAATCGATCTCGCGATAAAGACACTCGGCGGAGTCCCTCGCACGTTATCCAATTCACACCGACTGAAGTTAGATAGCTTCCCGATTATCAATATTGTAACGTAACGCTCTGTACGTCTCTTAAACATTTCCGATTATCGATACTTCACGTTTACAACGCACTTAATCTCGCGTCGAACGTTCAATTCTTTTCTCTGTGAACGCGTAGTCGACGATAAAGCAACTATTGTGTCTAGAACGAAACGAGGCAAGGGAGTCTACTGGAACTACCGGGTGGGTCAAACAGAATCCCACTATAATCACTCAACACTTAAAGTTTCTCTAAGAAATTAACACTAGAACTATTCCCGATTTCCTTTTAGAATGATTGAAAAGCAGAATTTCAGAAATTGTTGTGGAAACTGATTTAGTAATTCCTGAATTAACCCTTTGCACTCGAAAGTGTTTCACTTGAAATATTCAATACTTTCCGATTAGATATAGACAAGATCCTTTAAAATTAATCTATCAAGAAACCGAACATAAATTAGGGAACAAAGTTTTCTTTCAATATTTCACGTAATCACGCAGTATGCAAAGGTTAATAATAAATACAAAAGTTTATAATTTTACTGTATAAATTCATCTGACGACTGAGAGTCGCCTATCGAGTGCAAAGGGTTAACCCAATTGAAGTCTCAGTAACTACGCATTTGTGCTTCAATTTTCAAAAGTCAATTTGAATGATCATCATCAAAATGACTGGTTTCGATCTTTTTGTTTCGCAATTATCGATATCTCAAAAGCACTCAATATTCGAAATGATCTCGAAAATAAACAGTTTCATTCGAATACTCCAATGAATATCTCAAGAAACTGAAAACAATCTATTACAATTTGTATAATTACATATTAATTGTGTTAACCCTTTGCACTCGGGAGGTGACTCTCAGTCACTTGGTTTGATAAAATTATAAAGTTCGATGTTCAACACTAAACTTTGCATAACGCGTCACTATGTGAAATATCAAAGTAAAATAGTTTCCTTCAATTTATCGATTAATTTACATTAGTCGCAACAAGCATCGTCTATATTTCACCAAAGAGCGTTGAATATTTCTAAAACTTTCGAGTGCAAAGGGTTAAATACTCGGTAGCTCTAGTGTTAAATCGGCAACAATACGAAATTCTAAGTCCTCGAAGTCGATGCACTTCCAAACGTCAAATGAACAACTCACCAAAGTGAACTCGACTGCTCGGTAGTTTTAGCGCGAATCTCCGCGCGATCTCCAGCAACCGACGCGAACGGCTGCCGATCGAGCATCCACGAAAATCTAGTGCCAAACACGCGTGGCCGAATGAGCGCGTCGTTCTCCGTTCTCTCCGAGAATCTTCCGCACATCGTGTCCACATCGAAGCGGGACGAATCGATCGAACGCGCGCAGGGGAATTTTCCACGGGAAACGATCGGCCACGGTCTACCTTCGGTATTCGATTTTTCGAACGGCGTACAATCTCCTCCCCCGTTTTTACACGGGAAACTCGTTGTATCTCGGGTTTATCGCGACACCGCGCCGCGTTTATCTCGACGGGAGAGACGATAAACGCGGCCGCGCCGGCTCTCGTGGTCGTTCAGGTGAACACGCGCCTGTTCTTCCGAGAAGTCCCGCGCGCCACTTCAGTCGACGATAATCAGTTCCATTTTCGCTGCAATCTCGGCAGCCCCCGCGTCGATCGACCGCGCGCATCGTTGGTCCGTTTCTAGTCCTCGGTATTACTTCTAATCGTAAGTGTTACGTTGACGCTGGAACCACCGGACGGTTGGACAGACTGTTCGTTGTTGTTTCGCGGAAATCGCTGGAATGTAATTGTTCAGGTATACCTTGGTGATTTTGAATTTACTCTTTGACCCTTTGATGGATTCTTTGAGATGTAGGAAATATTCAGCGGATGAAGGTAATTGGTACAATCGGTGATTAACCTAGTTTCAATGAACGCATTGCGTACCGGGTAGTGTTCAGAAAACTGAATTGTGATGGCAATTTTCAGTGTGGTCGACTTATACATAGAAAAACTGAGATATATTGTTGTGTAATATATCTTAAATAGACAATCAATTCGAATTCAATTTTATATTTTTTCAGTACTGTGGTAATTAGCGAAGTTGAATAATTAAGTGTCTTCATATAAAAACGAGATTTCTCATTACCGGTATGCAATGTGTTAAAATCGTAGTTTTCTTTGTTTGAAAAATCGTGCACAGAATCGACTTACATCATTTTCGTTGAATATCACCGAAGAATAAACAAATGCATTAGTATAGTTTGCAAAATGTCGTTCGCTGCAATGGGTAAAATCTGTTCGCAACTTAGGCTTCGAAATTTCCTAGCGAAACGTTGATCAAACTTACAATCATCATTTTATTTATCGTCTACTTTATGAATTATAAATTGGAATCTTTTTAGAAGTTTCTGATTGTCGATCAAGGGATGGAACTATTCGATTTCAATACTTCGAATACATTTCATTAAACATCTCGAATACAAAGGGTTAACCTTTACACTCGATAGGTGACATCACCACTTTTTCATACAGTAAAATTCTAAAGTTCGTTCAATACTAAACTCCATATAACTTATCACTACGTGAAATATCAAAGTAGAACACTCTTTCCCTTAATTTATCTAAATTACAACAATCGCAACAAGAATCGTCTATATCTCATCAAACAGTAAATATTCCCGTCAAAAAACCTCCAAGTGCAATGGGTTAACGAATGTCGTCATTCCGGTGAGATCAGATGTTCACATTTAGAAAACCAAGTCGCGAAATGACTTAATTAGCGAAGCAGCAAGAGAGCAACACATAGTTCCTATTAACTTCATCCGTCGAAGACTTCGTCCTCAAACTATCTTCGTCCGCAAAGGGTTAATAATTAAATTTCATTCTACCTGTAACGTCGAGCAGATGCGTCTCTCCATTGATCCTAGAAACGACTCAGCACCGACTCCGCTCGGTCCGGTGGTTCCAGCGTCGATCCTTCGGTTCTAGTCAGCAGGTTCGTATTTTTCCTTTGTTCTCGCTTTAGTCACGTAACAAAGTTTCGCATACCGGTGTCTCGACGGCTCGACCAGTTTACTTAATCTCCGTTCGTTCATCTACTTTTTCTTTCATCCTCGCAAATCTTCCGCTTCCCCGCCCCTACCGTCCCATCGACCCGTCGTCACCGTTCGACGGCCGTTCGAGCGCTGACGGGAGTTTCGACGGGCACCGTCATCATCAGTATTACTCCGATCAGGATGATCGTAGGAGACGCGTCAGCGCCGACAGATCAATCGCAACCGTAAGACTGGTTATACACAACAGACACGCTTCGCGTTAGTTTACTCGTCCGTTTCGTAACGATCTTCGTCCCCGCTGTTTCTACCGCGGTGCTCCCCTTTTTTGTTTGTTTGTTTCTTTATTCTTGTTTGTTTTACCTTTTTTTTACGATTCCTCCTTCACGACGACTAGTTCTTCGTCAGAGGCTGCATCGTCGATTCTACGCGTCCTCGCGGACGTAGATGAGACGCGTGATAACGAGACCGAACACACGAAATCATTCCGTTGCATTAGCTTGTATAAGTATCATTTTTGTAATGATCTGAATGAGAGAGTGCATGCTGCGCGTGTGTCGAGTGAATGCGAGAGAGAATGAAATGGGTGCGTATATATATATTATATATATACATTATTATTATTATTATTATTATTATTATATTATTATTAATATTATTATTTTTATTATATCATACTGTATTGTATGAACACAGATATATGATACGTTGACGCCACTTTCTTTGGTCGTTTCCATTTTTGTTTCTCAAATTTGTACTTAAGCGATTCGCGTGCTTGAAACGATCGCTCTAATGAAATCGGTGCTTCGTTCGTTTTCTACCTTGTTGTTTTCTAAGCCTAAGCTTCTTTTCTACGATGTTCGGGGATAGGAGGGCTCCTATTCCCATTCGATTCGCGTTCTTCCGATCGGTCGCGAGCTCGCGATCGATGAATATTTCGTTTGTCGCGCCGCCTGGATTCGCGGGCGACCAGGATCCGCGAATCGATGGGTGGAACCGAATTCCTGTGACTCTTGGAACGGCTGCAATTCACCGTCGGACGAGTTCACCGGGGTAACTTTCCGCGAGGGAGGCCTAATTAACACTTTTGCTAAATGTATGAGGTTCAATCCGATCGATGTTAAATGTATTATAGACGCCTATCGTTTCATCTCCTGTCGAATGTGGAATGGAATATATTTCTGAGTGGATTGTGCGGTGAACTCGTTCGACCTTTGACACGTTGGCTCGCATTGTACCATCGAATGTCGTTGGATTGGTTTGGTAGATAGAATTGCCATGCAGTTGAACGTTAACACTTTGCACTCGAGAGCGACTCTCGAAAAAAAAAATTCAAAGAAATTTTGAAGTTTGATAGTTAATATTAATTTTTCTGTAATGTGTCGATACGCGAATATTGAAATTCAAGTTTGAACTTTAATTCACGTGTAATTTCTCTTTAACACTGTAGGACCATGTAACTTTGAAGTCACGTGTCAGTATATTGGAATCTTGTTGATTTATTTCATTTTGCACTCAAAGTGGTGAGTAAAATTAAGTAATCGGTTAACTTCAACTTTTATACGCTCAGACGTGAAAGTTACAAAATATACTCGTTTGATGAAATTATTGAAACTATCGAATGCATTGTTAATTCGTACTCATATGTGGATATTTATTAATTTTGTTCTGCATAGATTTTGTTATAATCATGAACAAAAATTCGGTCTATAGAGGGTTAACACGTTTGCTACGTCACTTTTGTAATTTGATTGTAATCCTATATTTTACGTAATCAAAATGAAATTTATCCTATAGATATTGTTATTAGAAATTGTGAACTGTATTGTATTTAGGAACTCAGTGACTCGTTTCAGTTTCATTCAACATTTTGCTTAGATTCATTGGACTGAAGAAAATATAATTGTTATTAGAAATTATGAACTGCATTATATTTAGGAACTCAGTGACTCGTTTCAGTTTCATTTAAAATTTTGCTTAGATTCATTGGACTGAAGAAAATATAATTGTTATTAGAAATTGTGAACTACATTATATTTAGGAACTCAGTGACTCGTTTCAGTTTCATTTAAAATTTTGCTTAGATTCATTGGATTGAAGAAAACATAATTGTTATTAGAAATTATGAACTGCATTATATTTAGGAACTCAGTGACTCGTTTCAGTTTCATTTAAAATTTTGCTTAAATTCATTGGACTGAAGGAAATATAATTGAGACTCACGAGACGCGTTAAACGAGTTTCCAAAAATATCGTTACTATCTCATCGGAGAATATAAAACATTTCCGATAAACTCTCGAGTGCAGAGGGTTGATAGAGAAAGCACAATTCGAAGAGTCCCGCTGACGTGAATTCTGCCGTCAACGTGTTAACTGTACGACTGGGACGCGCAATGGAAACACGAGGATCGCAAGCTGCCAAAAAGAAGACTCGCTCGCAATCGAATGACGAAACGCGAATCGTGATTCCTTGCCCGCTCAGCTGCGTTCGCGTTGCTCCGATCGGTCCCGGGGAACGGTCGCCGGAAACAATTTCGCATTCAACGGAACAACCGTACTCTGTAACATCGATTGTACGACTAACCGATAACGATTGTAACACTATTTCCACTGATAATAAAATATTCTTTTTGCTAAACTCCGCCCTGAACAACGTGACACAGAGACCGCGCGAGTCGTGACCGGGTCGCTATCGAATTCCATAAAGAATTTTCCATGAGGAAAGAAAAATTCCATGAACTTACGTTCGTAAGTTCCTTTCGAATGGGAGTTACATTGCGTACTGGCAACGTGAAATCTTGTTTTTATATAAAGATGCTTAGCTATGCAACTTTGCTAATTACACAGCATTTAGAAAGATATTGAATTTGATTCGGATTTATTATCTGTTTAACCCTTTGAACTCTGTAGGCTCCAATGTTGCATCAGGTATGATATTAAACATTTGAAACTTAAAGAAACTGTTCGAAAATTATTCGATTTTCAGTACGTCCAAATTTTGTGCTGAGAAGGAAAATAAAACATTGAAGAAATGTTATAGCATTTCTATTATTTATAGCGTTTTGATTATAAAATAACATGGAGTGCTGAGGGTTAAAATATGTTACATAACAATATGATTATATATCTTCTATGCAGGGTTACCAGTGTCTTCCTATCAAAATTACAAAACGGGGAGTAGAAGATTGTTTTTCTGTTCAAAAAGTCATAAAGGCATAATAAATTGATGAGGACATCAAGAACATAATTACTATACAAATTTTTAAAGGTTTTATGTAATTTTGTTCAGGGAGTTTTCTTATTCATAGATCAAGTCGGAAAACGTATTGTTTTTAATTGATCTCACTGAAAATTTCCATCCGAACAATTCAATTTTTTGAAAATTGCCGGTACGCAATGTGTTAATAGGAATTTGTTTCCAACGATTCGCCATCATTGCAGCTGACTTCATCAGAAGCGAAAGACACACTGATACTGGTGTACCTAGGAAGACTGTCTTTATTTAAGCACCTGATTCATGTTCCGGATCAGTAGTCATCAGTTTTTAACCCCTTGACAGACAATGTCGTGTCAGACTCGTGATGAAAATTTTAAACTGAATCTGAAAAATTTAAGTGTTTATTTCCTTAAATATAAATTAATCCTACTTTTCTATTATCAATCGTTGACTTTTGGACACAGACAGAAAGCAAGCATCACAATTCTTATTTTTCCTAATAAATTATTAATGATATAGTAGTTGCATCGATCACGGTTAAAAAATAAATCATAGGGCAAGGAGTTAATTATTCAGCTGAACTTTTTAATTGTTGTAGTTTAGAAACTACTGGTGAACTAAGTGTCTTTAGCTCCTGATGAAGTCAGCTGCAATGATAGTGAAACGTTAGGAACAAATTCCTATTGGCTCTCACTCAAAAGTCACATATGAAAGTAATATTCATTATTAGAAAGCATTAACACTAGAACTACCGAACATTTAATACAATTACATATAATTCCCATAAAAATTGTAACAACAGATTATCTTCGACTTCTTCAATCATTCATTATACTATTCAAATCAAACTACTTATTTTCAAAATCATCACGACCATTCAACGCTTTTAACCCTCTGAACTCTGTAGGCTCCAATACTGCACCAGTTATAATATAGAATATTTCAACACGTTGAATGTCGCACGATTTCATAGAGCAAAATACAGAAAATAGAAAAATTATAATATAATTATATTATTACTATTCCACATTCATCTAGCTAGACGTTACCATATTAGATAACATTATTTATAATATGGAAACGTTTTCAAGTAATTATCGTTTAATTGAGTGAACCATAGCAATTCAATTTGTTTGGGGGTCACCGGTGACCATGGCATTCAACGTGTTAATCTTAAAGAAACTACCCTAAAATTATTCGATGTTCCACATCCAAATTTCGTACTAATAAAATAAAAGATCGAGGAAATGTTACAGCATTCCTAATTTTCGCTGGGAATACCATAAAAATTAATTGCAGCTGATTACAAGACAACCTGCAGTGCAAAGGGTTAAAACATCAATAATCCCGAAACAAACAAAAACCAGTCACTTCGACTGCTACATAGTTCTAGTGTCAAAGCTATCCAAAGGTCTTCGCCATCGCAAACCTCCGCGTTGCCCTATAATCTTAGAAGATTAATGATAAACGCACACGCCTTGTAATTTCCAGAATCTCGTGTGCTGCGCTAGCGACGTGCTGGAGGGCGGCCGCGGCGTGGTCCGCGTGGCGGTGACGGTCTCGGAGCTGCTGAGGTTCCACCAGGCCCGCTCGCCGTTGCAGACGTCCTCGTCGAGCGTGCCGAGCCACGTGCCCGCTTAGCGCCAGACAATATAATCGCACCCGGAAGACTGGTCGACCGAAGACGAGAGAAGAGAGGACGCAGCTGCGATCACGTTTTCCTCATACCTGCGACCGTTCGTCGCGGCCCACCCCACAGAGTCATCCCGCCGCGTCGCGGACGATTCTTTGATTCGGAACAGGAATGACCTTGGACACCGGAAACGACGAGAAAACGACCGGAGCAGGGTCGCCATCCGATCGAGGGAATCGGAACGGCGATTGCCGAGGACCCGAGACTCTTTTCTACTCCCCCCTAATTTCCCGCGAGGTGAACGCGCGACCGTTTCGAAATAGGCACCACCACCCCGGCTGTAGAGTAGTCGACGGACTGCGATCGACCATGACACATTCGATTAGATGTACGAAACTTTTGTATCGGAGGAGCAGGCGTAAACTTTGTACGGAAACGAGGAATTAGCCCGAAGACTTAGCGTTTAAATAATCGCGGCCGAGGGCGCAGACCCGAGGCCGCGCGGCGAGAATCAAACAGCGATAGGCGGCGACCGAAATCCAGTATACTCGTGCTTTCTGATAGCTGGTTACCATTGCGCGGCGTTTATATATCGCGACGCGGAGGCGAACGCTCGAATCAAAAACGCGGACGCATCGGAACTCTCTCGGGACGATTTTCTGGCCGCGGCTCAACGCGAGGCGCGCTCCTCGGAAGTCGATTTATATTATCCGGATGGTTTCGTTCAGATAAAGCATTCGTGCGAATGATCCGTGAATGTTTATATATATTGAAGATTCGGGAAGCTGCTCGCCAATTTAGACTGTGAATGTTTCATATACTAATCGATGTCTGAACGGATTAGCCCTTTGCACTCCGAAGTACACTGGAAATGTTTCGACGTTTTCTGATGAATATTTTGTGAAACCAAGTCGACGAGGAATTCACGTGAATTGGACGAAGCTGTTTTACGTGAATTTTTCTCAGATTGATGCGTTGTGTCAAGGATAATATTAACCCTTTGCGGACGAAGATTCTGGGATATACAAAACCATCCACAGAAGCTAAATTATATATCGATCACTGGAACAATAGAGAAATAGAAAACTACTTGCTGACCTCTTGCTATTCGAGTAATTAAATCATTTGTTCACGACTTAGACTGCCAAATATGAAAATTCCATCTCGTCGAAATGTCGACGTTCGTACGCAAAGGGTTAAATATCAGACTTTATAGCTTCACTGTAGGAAATCAGTGACTGAGGGTCACCTCCAGAGTGCAAAGGGTTAACGCCGAATGTTTTCGTCTGAAGCACGCAGAATCTCCTGTCTGGTCTGATAATATAAATCAATTTCAATCGACGCGAGTCCCAACCAGTTCTGACCCAATCCTCTTTTCGTTCGACGATTTCTTCGTTGCTTTTTAGGGACACTCAGTACCCACCGAAGAAGCTTGGAATCGCCTGCTCGTTTGACCCTTTGCACTCGAAAGTTCTTCACTGGAAATGTTTAACCCTTCGTACTCGAAAGTTTTTCATTAGAAATATTTTAACGTTTATTGATGAGATAGAGAGAATACTTTGTGAAGCTAACTCGACGAGAAATCACACATCGAGGGACAAAGCTGTTTTGTTTGAATATTCCTCAAATTGATGCATTGTACGGAGTAATATTAAGTATCAGATTTTATAGTTTTACTGCATGAAATCAATTGGTGAGAGGCACCTCTCGAGTGCAAAGGGTTAATTTCTCGACGAGATACAGACACTGTTTGAAACTGATATAACGATCATTCACGGATAAACTAAGCGACGAAGTGATTTCATTTAAACATTTCCTATAGCAGTACAAAGTTTCATTTAACCCTTTGCGGTCCGAAGTGCTCTCGGTTCCTTCGAGGTTCACGTCGACGTTAGTTCATTTAATTACACCTTAATACGCTTTATTTATTCAAGAATATTCGTGAGTCATTGAAACGTTACCTTTAAACGGTACAATTGTGATGCTACAAATACAGAAAAAATTGTTAAAACAGGTAGAGGTTGCAATAAAGTAGTCGAGTCTGACATAGGACTGCCAAGGGTTAAAGTACTAAATATTCAATTCTATAGTTCGCTGTATCAAATCGAGTGGCGACCGAGTCACCTCTCGAGTGCAAAGGGTCAATCGGTTGACCCCTTCGAAAAAGACCGCGATTCTCGGCGACAGGTAAGGCAGGTATCGCCGCGGGGCCGACGGTAAGTTAGTTAGGAACTTTTTCAATGTTACCGACGATCGGTGCGCTCGACGTCGCGTCGGCAACGATCGTCGCATCGGGATATTATCCGTGCGTAATGTTAAGGCCTAGGTGTTCACGGCGAGCGTGTACCGAGAGACGACGATCGCGATTTCGATGTTCGCACCGCGCGACAAGTGCCCTGTGTTTTCATTTCGAGAAGCGCGCGGCACCCGCCGAGCGCGGTGATGATTTAGTAATAATTGTCGAAGCGATGAAACCCCGTTTAGGTGCTAAGTGTAATATCGTTACGTGTAACTCCCTGCGTCGCGACGTTCGTTCATGATCGTTTCGTTTCGCTCTCTCGTTTCTCCTCAAATTGATTTCCGCGAGTTCGACGATCGCGCAAAGGGAAATCCGAAGGATCTCATCGCGTCGTGATCGATCAGGAGACCCAGCGCTCGAACCCTCGGTGTTTCGTTCGTGGCCATCGCCGATTTCCCCCTGTTTTCTCACCGGCGAGACACCGACTCAAGACGACCACACCGTGTATTCGTATTTATTGTGCCAAAGATGTATGTTAATTTCTCTCTGTCTCTATGTCTGTCTCCGCGCGTCTATCTAGGGGTCTTTTCAGAGGTAACGCCGCTGACACCGGTCTCGAAAGGAGTAACAGCACTGCCAGAACGTCGATCGTCGACGGAAGACCCGAAGAGGAGCGCGCTGTTCTCGAGAACGACGTTCGTCGAACCGTCGTTCCTCGATTGTCTATATTTTCTCTAAGCTGTTCTCCCTCTATCCTCCCCTATCATTCCTCTGAATCTTTCCACTCGACTCGACCAATACCTACCCCGTAGGTACCCCGTGACCCGCGCAGCGCGGAGCACTTTCGCTCGCGAGCGAAGTAGCCGCGCGCCCGTACATTTCTTTCACCTTTCGTTGTATCGGACGAGGAAGAACGCGCCGTCGAAATCGAACGCTCGGAGCATCCCGCTCGACGCTCCGCGACGGACAGTATTACCCACCGGAAACCGAATCTCACCACTCGAACCCCGCGGAGGGCTCGACAGCGTCCTGCGCGGGCCGATTCTCGTTGCGAACCGCGTTCTCGGCCGATCGGTAATTATAAACACGTACGTACACGACACAGATGCGCGTCGCACACAATTATATTTAAAACAAACGAACAAAGCAGGAACAGAACCTTTACAGGATACAGTGTATAAAATAAATCGAGGAAATCTCCGCATGTCTAACCGTTCTTCAGATTGTTCTTCACCCGTTCAAAGAATCCTTCCCCAGCTCTCCATCGCGATCCCATCCCCCGGGATCGGCTCGGTACCCGCGTTTCAGCCGAGCCGAAGGAGCTTTATTTCGAAAGGGGGAGCGCGTCCAATTTGAATTTAAATGCATGCGAACGGATCGGTTATTCTCGCTCTGTTTCCACTCGAAAGCTGTCGGAAAGGGACCGTAATTGCGATCGTTTGAAATTCCCCGGCGGAATAACAAGCGCGAGAGAGAGAGAAAGAGAGGGAGAGGGAGAGGGAGAGGGAGGGAAGCGGGGACGGGATATCGGCGTGGCGAGATCCCGGTGAAAGATGAGCCCCGGCGCGGCGGTCGGTCCCGCGGAGCGGCGCGAGGAGGATCCATCGGGTGAACGACGTGGGTGGACCACGGTAGGCGGAGTTCAGGCCCCGGGGAAACTCCATTTTGTTCGAGGAAGGCGGTCTCGGTGTTCCACCTTCCCCTCTACCTACTGGGCACCACCTTGGGACACGATCGACCTTCTCGAGGTGGAGGGAACGCGAGCGCGAACATTGCCGAACAGGAGTTCGCGATACGAGTGTGCTCGCTCGTCGCTGCCCGATACTGGTTCTCGCGGTGCTGCTAGTCGCGTGGCTCTCCGCGTAACCGCGCGTTCTTTCTCTCTCTCTTTCTTTTTCTCTTTCTCTCTCTCTCTCTTTCTATCTCTTTCTTTCTTTCTTTCTCTCTTCCTCTCTCTCTCTCTCTCTCTCTCTTTCTCTCTCTGTCTTCGGTACGTCACCTGATCCAACGAGACCGTTTCCGTCAACTGTCAACGCCGTCCACCCGGCAGAGCCTGTCGCGGTTAGTCGGCCCGTATCGCGTATCGTCGCCGGACATGGACAGCCGCGGTGATTCGATCGCCGGATCGTTGTGACAGTGTGATTCCGCATGCTCGTGAACCCGAAGTGACGGCCGGTTCCAGTGAAGGACCAGTTCGACCGGAGAACCGCGGGTACGGCACGATCCTCACGGCGGCCGCGAAGGATGATCGAGACGTCGCCGGCACCCGGGACCACCGGCTCCTAGCCGTGGACACCGTGGATGAATGAGGGGACTCGGTAAACACAAACACGGGGAATGTCGAGCGGTGCCCGGTGACTCGTTTGCCACGGGTTCATTGATATTTCCAGGTAACGCGGCAGCCGATACGCGTTGGTACACAACGAGTAGTTTTTGCCCGAAACCGGCTGCCGGCGAATCCGTTCAGTCTGCAATGATACGCGGCGTTGGCAACAATCGGCTCGATAACGCGCGAGCATCGTCCCGCCTGGCAGCCTTCCTCCTCCTCTTCTTCTTCTTCTTCGCGGAGCACGACGAGTGCTATTTACCGACCAGCCAGCCTGCCGATCCCTCGGGACCCTCGCGAGCACGTCTACACCGGACGTCAGGCCAGCCAGAATTCAGTTGAACGCGGGACGCGCTCGGAGAGGACAGGGCGTTCGCGAGAGAAAGAGATACCCTCGACCGGTCGCCCGCGATATCGGCGCATTACGGATAAATATCAAATTTCCGGCGGCTCGCAGATCGGCCGGATAATACGGTCGGAATTCTATCGGGAGGCCGATAACAAGAATCCCCGCGAGATATCGATCGATCGGGCCGAGCCGCGCGATTAGGATCCTTCCGGCGCGCGGGACCGAGATGCGCGCGTCTCGATCGGAGAGTTGTCGAGGCTCGTGCGACGTGTTTGTCCGCGTTGTCCGCCGCTGCGATCGTTCGGACGACATTTTATCGTCTCCCTGAGAACCGTTTCAAGGTCTAGTTCACGGGACCGTCGAATGCGACCGGGACATCGAGGCTGTTCGATCGAAGATCCGTCCGCGAGTTCGCGACGCCGACGACCAACCTTTCACGAAGGAACCATCCCGAGCCGATCCGTGCTCCGTTTCTCCCGTTTGCAAGCGTCACACAGTGCGAACCGCGCGTTCATCCCAGAAGAGTGTCGGGACACGGACGTGAACAGTGACCGAGGATCCTCGTCTCCTCCTGTTCTCCGTTAACCCGGCTCCGGTTCTTCCGACGTCACCAGTGAGTACATTGTGCGGGTCAACGATGGACCTGAGCACCACGCCGAGGAGGGCTTCGGAGAGCATGACCAGCGACCTTCAGAAGACCAGGGTCGCGAAGAGCGTCTTCAGCATCCGCAGCCTGGTCGACGTGGAGGAGACAGACCTGCCCGCGGCCGAGGACACGGACACAGCTCAGAGTGAGTCGATCCATTCATTACACGGTAGATCGCACGATAATCGCGATTACGTAAAGCCTGTATCGATCGTTTGAGATTCACTCGATCGCCCGCTCGCCGATGTAGCGTCGATCGGGGAGCTGGTGGGGATGCCACGAGGAGTCCTTGTATGTTTGGTTTAGGGTATGGATTAAGTCCGTGATGATAAACATTACCAGCGAGCACACGAGTCAAACTGATTTCGCCTCTCACGAACGCGTGTTTATGCCGATGCTCGCGGAACAGGGATTCTGGAATTCCTTGTTTTCATTTATCCGGTAGTTTCAGTGATAATCTCCGACATCCGACGATATTCCTCGCGATCGCCCGTACCCCTCGCAATCAACGGCGGAAAGAATGTACACATTAACGGAGTACGCTATCGCGATACGGAATTTAATATTGAATTTTAAACGCTGCCCGCAGTCGCCCGCGACCGCCGAGAGGCGATATTACCGATACAACGCGATATTGGCGGACAGTGTCGATAAGTATCCGAGAATACAAACAACAAGCGTCCTACCTGCCTCCACCGGGCCCAATTACACCGGCGTTCCCCGCTTTCTTTCCATCGGCGCCGAACAATGTCCGCCGAAGCCGCGGACACGCGCGAGGGCAGGCCAACCTCGATCCGTTTAGCATTCCCCGCGGTCGCGTAACAGTCGATCCGCGTGGATTCGATCGCGCAAGAGACGGAAAATCGCGCGTCAGGTGTGAACGCGGCCTCCGTCGCGGTGATCGATCGTTCGTCGGCGAGCGGCCTCGTCGCCGGAGATTGTTCCTCGATCGAGGACCGGGACGATCCCGAAAAGCCCCGGCTAGTTAGGGAACGAGGAGGCCGGCCGATCGCGGAGACGAACTTTCTAGGAACCGAACCGTTCGACATTCCACGGCCGAGAAACGCTCGTTCGAGCGAGCTTTTTTGCGCGGCGAGCGCCTTTTGTGCCCCGCTGCTTGCAGCGGGAACAACCAGTCCTTGTAGAGCGATCGAGTCAATTAAGGCTCACTTATGCTCGGTAAATTGCGATAAGACGACGATTAAGTTGAAATTAGCTCGGCCGCCCCCCCGCCGGCGCTGCCGGGCAAAAAGTGTATCAATGTCGTTATTGCCGACACGTATCGAAGGTAAATTAATACCCGTTCTACCGGGCGCTCCAATTAAACGAGTTACACGAAATCGAACGGCGGAGGTTTCTTTCCACCGCGGCGCGGCGCGGCGCGGTTAGCGAGCTTATCTATCGCGCAAACGTCGGATTCGGATCGTGGAAAGTAGTCCCCGCGGACACCGAAACCGCCGCGAGAACGTCCGTCGCGGCTCGGTCAAGTTTCCAGCCGCGGCACGGTCGATATGCAAAGCGTTCCGCAACCGCGATAACTCGCATTACTCGGCTTTCCTCGCGGAAAATAAATAGCAAATTACCATTTAGCCGTCGGCGATAAAGCGAAACGAGCCCGCGCGCGCGCGATAACGGAATCTCATTCCACGAGCGCGCCGTATCGCCTCGTTATCGGGTAATTAACAAGATAGCGCGTCGATTAACAAATTATGGACTCGCGAGCGAGCGAGCTAGCGCGAGCACGGGGTCGTCGCCGGGTCGGCCGGTGATGGTTGCCGCGTATTAATTGACACCGATCCGCGCCGGAAAGTTAGGGCTCGAGCGCGTTCGCGATCGGAATTTCGTTGTCTCGAGGATAATACGCGAGTCGAGGGATGTCGCTGAACGCTCCGGCAGTGTTTACCTGTTCTTCGAGGAAACGGTCGAACGGAGATGATTGTAAAGTAGAAGTAAACAAGGTGAACGAATGTTAGTGGAAGCGGAAGCAACGGGAGGAGAACGATCGAGAGACCGATCCGATCGGAGGGATCGAGATCAGGCGAACGAGCGGAGCGGAATTTGAAATTTGAAATTGGTATCGCCGGTTGTTCGACCGGTCGCGGTGTACTTCGAGTTAATGGAGCGATTATGATTACTAATTGTGTTTATGTAAACGTTGGGAAGCGACGCGATACGGCGGAACCATTGTCTAATCTCTCGAATATGAATTTTTGATATAGCGAACGCGCCGATGTTACGGCGATGCGCCGCGCAATTACGTATACGCGATAACGGGAGTAAGTAATAACACGGTTTACTCTTTACCCGGCGCGGAATTAGCGTTGCCAGTGAAATTTCACCGGGGACCGACCGAGTATTCTCAAAGTTGCAAATGTATCATTTATTTCATCGATGTAAACAACCGCCGTTGCACAACCAACGGGACGCTAGACACGGACACGGCGTGCGTGCGGCCGTGTCCTATCGTCGAAACGGAGTCGCGCGACTCGGCCGGCCGACCCGCTAATTTTACTAACAAAACACCGCGTAATCGCCGAACAATTACGTCCTCATCGGCGTGCCGTCTTATCGGCTCCTTGGTCTTCTTTCCTTTTACGTGCGTATTTCACTAATAAGCGGCGAAGTGTACGGCTGCGCGATAGCCGCGACACGATTATCCATCAATTTTCAAGGTGTAATTTAGACGTTTCCGAAGACCGTTTACGAACCGAGGGAAATTGGCAAATTTGCCGACGCCACGTGACGTTTCCCTTCATTCTCTGACTTCGCTAACGTTCGGGCTTATTAGTTTGTTAGTATTCATTTCTCGCCGCGCAAACGGGAGGCTTCGAGCGCGTGCTACCGAATTGTTACAATTTTGCGCCAACGATTGGACTACGGCAACGGTCGGGCGACTCCTTTTCGGTTTCCGAGTGTCGAAGTTATCGGTATCTTTGAAGTATTAGATATTTGAGATGATTTTCAGAATAGCTTCGCTTGGATATTGTAACGGGTGTTCGGGGAAACTGGGGGAAATCTTCTGTTACCGTTTTTATAAGAATTACACGTGAATCACATTAACGCGTTCGATAGTCTCCAATTATATTTTCTTCGATCCAATAAATCTAAGCAAAATGTTACAAAAATGGAACTGAAACGAGTCGTTGAGTTCCTGAATATAATGTCGCAGTTTCTAATTTCTAATAATAATATCCATAGGATTAATTTCATCGTTATGTAAAATATAGGATTACGAACGTGTTAAGAATCGAATAGAAACAACACCGATGACTTTTAATAACAAATAACATGGTACAACTGAGAAGCTCTCGGTTACAAAATCAGAATACCTATAGTCATTATTCCATAGAAGATTGTTTTTAAACAAGTACCACAGAGTTAGATAGATTCTCGAAATTCTAACCCAAATAGCTAATTTCTTGCACCACTTCGACGAGTCTCACTCGTGATTACAATTCTGTACGAAACACAAACGACACGAGTGAGACTCGAGGTCACAATTTCGGGCCAAACATAAATATCGTAAGATATTGACTGCTACAACCATGATCTGAATTTTCCCCTGCTAAATGATGGTGCTAGAGGTTAACCCTTAACGAGGATTGTTTGAACTATACAAAACTTTCAGATGAAGCTAAATTATCTATCGACTGCTTAATACTAGATTTACGGACATTAGTACAGCTTGTTCTATTTTATAAAAATTGATATTCGTTCGTTTAGATTTCAGAAATTAGAGGTTTAAACATAGACTCAGTCACCAATCGATTGGTGCATCAAAATTGTAAAATTCCGTATTTAACATTAAGTCTTGAGTAATCTGTGAAATGGGGAAATAAAATACCATAGTTCTCCTTATTTTGTGAATAGATCCTTCGTTAAGTTAGTTGAAAAAAATGTCATCTGTATCTCATAAAAATAAATTGAATATTCCTAGTGACAAATTTTTAGAGTGCAAAGGGTTAATCGAAATCGACACAAACATTTAGCAAATAATGTTTATAAGATTCAAAATGAGTCGAATTGACTTCGGTAAATCTAGTGTTAATCGAAAAAAGGGAAAGTACGTGCTGTCTTGCTGTTTGACTAATTAAATCATTTGCTCGTCTTCCAAATACAATTTCATCTCGTCAAAATATCATTCGTCTGACAACGGGTCCCACCCATGAAATTCAACGATCAACATGGATGATTTCTCGACCAATCGGCTTCGACAGGGGAGACTCGTCACAATGGAGTTTGGGGTCGAATTCATCCACCCCTAACTTGGTGACGTACCTAAGTACCCTAGAAAGATCGCTCGATGTCTGAACTGACGAATGTGGGCCTGATTGGTCGGCTCTCATCTGCCTTGCAACGCTAACTAGCTATTCATCGGAAAAGTGTTCGAGGCAAACAAAAGTACGCGTAAGTGCGTACTCGTTTGAACACGTCAACATGGCTGACCCGTGAAATAAATGCAATTTCGGAAAAAGTGCGACAGTCGGACGTGAGAGGACGACAGGAAATCGCGACTGTTGTGAACAGTCGAGTCGCAATATTCGTTAATCGCCTTCATTGTCCAAATAATGATTCCAAAACTCTGTTCCCCTAAAAACTTGACTCTGCACAGTGCGGCCAAACGTTATCTGAACAAAACTCGATACCTTAAAAGGTACGAGTGATGCACAACAATGCTTCAGGCAAAAGGTTGCAAGGTATAAAGCTAAACACCTGGTAGATATATTTCTTCTACATTGTAAGGATATCGTGCAGTTGTTTCAATGACAATGGGTACTTCACGTTTCGATTCCAACGTTATATCCATAGTGAAACGCATTTATTTACACAAAATTGTTATTTCTCAAATAAAAATCATTTTCTATAGCAGGGATTCGGCAACATGTACGCCAACCTTCAATTTTCGTTATATGCGTATAACAATATTCAATATTATTTATACATTAAATACATATTTCTCAAATATCTACTTTAAATCTCCGAATATTTAGTTAGTTTCTTTCATTCACTTTGCACTTCTTCTACATAGAAGATTACTACTATTGCTACATAATATATAAATATACACATACATAGAAAAATATTTATATCTAACATTTCATTCATATTAACAAGTACAGCTCAACAAATACTTTCCAAACATTTGAAAAAGATCTACCAATATTTCTGCGCGAGAAGTCTTCATAGGTTTTTCCCCCATAAGGCCAGTACCCCTAGATACGTACAATATTTAGACCTAAAATTTCATTCATATCAAGAAGTACAGCTCAAAAAATACTTCCCAAACATTTGAAAAAGATCTATCAATATTTCTGCGCGAGAAGTCGTCATAGGTTTTTCCCCCAGAAGGCGAGTATCCCTAGATACCGAGTCGCCTCCCCACAGCGCAAAATGTCGCCTCGAAGCGAATGATTCTGCCCTGCAGCCGGTGCACCGTTCCCAATTCGCCGAGAGATGAACGCCGCCGTTGAAAGGGACCCGGGGTAGGGCTCCCATAGTCCCGGCGGCGGCGGCGGCGGTGGCGGCGGTGGCGGTGGCGTCGGCAGGTTCGACTCGTAACAACGAGCGGGTTGATTGCGAAAAAGAAGGAACGCATCGTCCTCTCAATAACGCGCGCCGAGAAACCCATAAATAACCGGCGGTCGGAGTTTTACGCGTGCGTACACGATAGACCGCGGAACCCGGTGATTGGTCGACCCGGTAGAGAGCCGCTAATTGTGTTTTATTAGCGTTCTCTTTCCCCTCGCCGACCAACGTCCGCGATCACCGCTAACTAACCTCCGCCCATGTACTAACTATAAACGACATTGTTATTAAGGGTCCTTACACTGTATCTAAGAACCCACACAGTCGCTCGCGTGCGCGCTTACACGGCCGCCGCGCCGCTCCCTCCGGTTCGCTCCCTGCGCGCCTCGTTAAGGGCTGTTAAGGAGCCCCGGCCCCGAAGAATCTGCGCTTTCGACGGCCTCCCGGCGAAATCCTCGGTACCGCCGGCATCGACGCTATCCGAGCCGATCCGTTCGATCTAGAGCTACGTTCGCTTGACAATGGTGTATCAACTTCGTCGCTACCACGTTTCCCATAGAATAACCACCGTTGCGGGACAGTTGCATTTTAACCCTTTCGCGACGGGTGCCGTGTATGTACGGCAGTCACTTGGCGCATCACAGCGACTGACGCCGTGTATATACGGCAGCCACTTTTTGGTCCACAGAGGCTGACGCCGCTTATACACGGCAGTCGCTTATTACTTTACAGCGGCTGACAGTACAAGTCAACAAAAGTACAAGCTATATCGCGTCTCTGTTCCCGTGATAGAACCGGGAAGTCGAGACTCCCAGATTTCGAGCCGTTCACACGTGCCGCACCGTTTTTCAACCTGTTTGCATCGTAACGTATGCCGTTGTAATTTGTACATCGTGAAGAAAGATAGATAGATTTTTAGATTTTTATGCTATGAGGATTTGACCAATGATAATTTATCTCAACACAAAGTTCGTCTCTATACGAGCGTTCAACTGCCTTTGCACCTTTCTTTCTTTTTCGTCTTTCGTTTGACACTTTGACTGCCACGTCTCCTGTATTCGGGTGACATATTTTACAGAAACGTGGACATTTCTTTCATGACGTATCGAACGAACTGAATTTTGTTGGATATATGAGATATGAGAAAGATAGCGGAGCAATTAGTAAGAAGAATCTTGATTTCTCAGTGTCTGGTTAATAGAGAAAACTGTTTCGAATACACGGGAGTTTTGATGAGTGTTTACGTGGCAAAGTGCTAGATACGGCAGTCACTTATTGGTTTTTTATATTATTATTCTATTTCAATAGCGAGCTCGAAATAAAGCTAAAAGTACAGTGGCGAAGTATGGTTCACTTGCGCTTTCGCGGACGACGACAAAGTATGGTCAGTCGCACTGTTGCGAAAAGTAGCGAAGAATGGTACAGGTGCGCCGTCGCGAAAGGGTTAACGGCCTGTAACACGTTCAGCTAAAACACTTTGTCCCGAGTTTTCCGATTGCTTTGTCCATCCGTTCTCTGTCTTGGACCGGGTATGTAAATGCATTTAACCCCTTACAATCTTTAATAACGAAGAATATGAAACTCAAAAGTCTCGGTCTCATTAGCGAAAAACTAAACAGCGATGCCCGATTCGCCCTGGGATTTAGGTACCGACCTCTCGACGTTCAAGTAATCGAATCATTAATCAACCATTAGTATTCAAAGTATCAAAATTTCGCGTCGCCGAGGCGTCCTCGTTCGTTTACAAAGGGTTAATCCTAAGGCCGAAACGTCAAGTCTCGATTCCAGGCGGAAGACGTTCACTTATCTTATCTCCGATTCCCTTGGTTAATTGTATTCATCGCGGAACAAGTCTCTTCAGATCGTTATCACTGCCATTAGGCGGTCGTGGCTGCGCGGGTATCATTAGCGATCGGGGAATCACCCGGTGAACGGGTTAGAGGATGCCCGAGAACGGCTCGCGCGCGAGAACGCGGCCGATTTCGAAGGAGGCGGAGACAGAGTCGAGAGAGTCCGGTCGAGTCCGAGTCGAGCAATTTCGTTTTCCTTTCCACCCGGGGTTCGGCAGGGGGTCGGGACCGTGGGGCAGGCTCGGGCGGGGGCAGGGGCGAGCCTTATAACCGCGGGCAGAGTCGAGCACGCCGGCGCAATCAAATAAATTAGCCGGAATTACGCGGCTCCGCGGACCGATGTTGGCGTAGGCGCTCGTCGTTCGACGTCCGCCACCAATTAGCAGAGCTTTATCCCGTCCCGGGCCCGCGCGTATTTCATTCGGGCCCAGCTTTCGTCTTCCGAGAAGCTCTCCTCGAAGCTTACGATTCACCGACCGCCGTTCCGATCTTCGCTTCGAGACGATCCGGCGGGCTTCGATACCGCGGAAATTCGAATGGAGTACGATTCGATTGGAAAAATCTGTCGAATCTTGGGTGATCGGTCCCAGGATATTAACCCTTTGAACTCCGTAGGCTCCAATATTGCAGCAGTTATAATATTAAGTATTTTAATGAATCTTAAAGAAACTACCCTCGAATTATTCGATTTTCCACACATCCGACTTTTGTACTAAGGAAAATAAAAGATCGAAGAAATGTTATAGCATTTCTAGTTTTCGCTAAGAATACTATAAAAATTAGTTGCAGTTGCTGATAGACTACAAAACAACCTGGAGTGCCAAGGGTTAACCCTTTGCACTCGAGAGGTGACTCTCAGTCACCACTCGATTTGATTTGCAAAATTATAAAGTCTTATATATAATATTAAGCTTTGTACGATGCATCAATATATGGAATATTGAAATATTTCTAGTGAAAAACTTCCGAGTGCTAAGGGTTAACCCTTTGCACTGGAGAGGTGACTCTGTCGCCACTTGATTTGATAAAACTATGAAGTTGAATGTTTAGTATTTTAAATTAAACTTTGTATTGCTATGTGAAATATTTAAATGAAACAGCTTTGTTGCTTGATTTATCTGTGAATCATCGTCAAATTAGTTTCAAACAATATCGTCTATTTCGTTGGAAAATGGTGGATATTTCTAATGAAAAACTTCCGCGTGCAAAGGGTTCAGCTACGCGACGAAGATTTCAAGAACTGAACAAACAAATATTATTTTGTTTGAATGCAAGTTACATTATTCCTCTGTTATCAATGATTTATATTACTCAGTTCTTGTGAATTCAACTTAAATATACTTCTGTTATCAATAATTACTCCAAATGTGGACATAGGATACGTCTAGAATTCTTCTCCTCTTTTCGATAAATCGTTCATGATAAAGTCATTGTGTCGGTTGTAGTTGAGAATTAAATCATTGGGCAACGGGTCACCTATACCTGAATGTTTAGTCTCTTATACTTTCTAATGAGATGCAGATGACATTTTCTGAAATTAACATAGCGAGGAATCGTGTATACACCGAGGGAACTATCTTCTTTCGGTACTGGAAATATCGATGAATTATAGGAAACTCAATATTAAATATCAAGCTTCACAATTGTGCCATCAAATCGATTGGCGACTAAGAGCCTCTGGACTGCGAAGGATTAATGTTAGTCACTGGGCAGCGCCGGCGCCTAATTATTACCGGAACAGGTCTAAGTGTTGAAAAGATTCGAAGATAACTTTCGAGTTCTTTCGGTGGAGATTCATGAAATCTAATCATCTAATCAAAGCACTCGACTTCCAAGACTTTCGATGCTTCCTAGTTCTAATGAGTCATTGGAGGCTCGACACTTGTCAAGCCTTACGAGACTATTATAGAATCGAATGTCAGAAATACTTCGAATACTCGGACCGTCGAATCACTTCGAATCACTTCGAATACCGAGATTCTTGAGAACTATCCGTCATAAATTTAAAACGATTCGAAATGCTTCGAAATTCCCTGTCGAGTCCCAGGAGAAAGGGACGCAATTCAATTCAATTTTGTTTCGAGTTAACGGGAAAAATCCCATTTCGAGATGATAGCACATTACGTCACAGAAATTCCGAGCGTGATACTGAAAATTGATTTACATTTGATAAGCCGACGATGGCGAAAGAAGGAAATGGGAGGAAATCTTTTATGGTACAGTTGATTATCTATCTAGGCATCTAAATATCGAGAACCATTTCACCTGGATCGTCGCGCAAAGATCGGCTCGTAACGTTACGTGGCGGATGCTGGCCGCAGCGATGGGGTTAATCGAACGAGTTGGGCGTCCAGGTTCGCGCGGGGCCTATCCATTCTCCGAGAGCGGCCCATTAAAGCGCATTACTCGGCTAATACTCGATTGTAAAATAGAACGATCCATGAACCGGTAAAGGAGATGGAGGGCACTATCTACCGTGGAACATCGATCTTTGAACAGGTCGCATCGACGGTTAGCTGAAAGAGCGTACCACCGTAATCGGTTTTGCGGCGAAAATTTCAAAGGGAATATAGAGAACATGAATATTCGATTCCTTTGAATTCCAGTGAAATATTATTCTGTTATCGATTTATATTGTACGATAATTTAGAGCGAATAACTAGGAAATATTTAATATGATCGATACGCAATTCTAAAAGTTGTAACGGATTATTCTGTTTCTTGAGACATTTAAGCATTCGAGTGAAACTATTCTCAAAATCATTTTGACTGTTCGATGCTCCGATATCGATAATTACGAGACAAAGGAAACGTCATTTCGTCGATATTAACCCTTTACTCGACGATATTTTTTATTCAGAATATTCATTACTTTCTGACTGAACATTAACGATATTTTTCGCAACTAACACAATTGATTATCTTATAGAAATTAAGAGACAGAACTATTTTACTTTTTTTTTTTGTGTTGATACGTTAAACAAGATTTAATATGGAATTGAAAATTTTATAAGTTTGCTGTCGAATCGGATTAAACTTCTGTACCTAACACATCAAACTACATGCAAACGCTTTAATTACCCAAATACGAAGAACCTAGTACATACTTCTCCTTTGTATTATGAGATCAACATATAATTTACCTTCCTCCGCAGGATTCGAATACTTTCACAATTCTCCACGAAAGGTTAACCCTTCGATTCACGAAACGACAGAAAACCGTCAGAGAATGAAGCTAGATTACACGTCAAGTGCTTAAATAACTGAAAAAGTAAATATCGATCTCTCGCTGTTCGAGGAATGAAGTAATTACCTCATACTGCAAATACGTTCGATTCTGCCAGAACGCCTTAACACTAGAACTAGTACCAGTCAAAATGGTTTCGATTTTTTTTTAGCAATGATTGATATCTTCGAAGCATTGAATATTCGAAATGGTTTTAAAAATAGTTTCACTAGAGTACTATAATGAATGTCCGAAGAAACTGAAAATAATCTATTATTACAGTCTTTATAGGAACTGCATATTAATCGTATTAAATGCTCGGTAGTTCTAGTGTTACCCTTTGCGGACGAATGTCGACATTTCGGCGAGATGAAACGTTCATATTTGGAAGACCGAGTCGCAGGCGAATGATTTAATTACTCGGACAGCAAGAGATCAGCAGTTTCTGTTTTTGCTATTATTTAAGCAATTAATGTATAATTTAGCTTCATCTGTTGAAGGTTTCATTTCAAAGAATCTTCGTCCACGAAGGGTCAAAGATGATCCTCGAGAGGGCGAAGATACGGCGAGCGTACTGAAGCATGACTGCGACGATAAGCAAAATAGTATCGTACACTTGAAAAAGCGGACCGATTTTGTTCGAGGAAACTCGGACCGAAACGGTTACCGCGTATTCTTGCGTGACGCGTTATTAGCCGATTGGCTCATTAATCGCTCCGTCGGCCCGAGACAGCCGAACCCTCCCCTCCCCGCCCCGCCACCACCGTTTCGATACCGAGTAATTGCTAATCGCTAATTGCGAGCTGAAACACTCCATCCAATTAACCCTCCCACGAGCTCGATCGCCGCCTATGATTCCTGTTCGCGGCAGCCGCGCGTGCACCCCCCCATTTTAACCCGCGTATTTCATTCCGCTCGCGAGCGCGGCCCGAACCTGTCCCGTATCGGCCGATCGTAAATCGCCGACTTTCCCCGGTGACCGGCCGGTCGCTGCTATCGGAAAATTTCTGAGCGTGCCCTTTAACACGTTGACTGCCACGGGGGTCACCGGTGACCCCCGAACAAATCGAATTACTATAGTTCAATCGATGAAACGACGACTGTATGAAAATATTTCTATATTATAAATAATGCTGGATAATACAGTGACATTGAGATAGATGAACGTGGAATAGTAATAAATCGATCAAATAATTTAACGACGATTATATGAAAACATTTCTATAGTATAAATAATGCTGGATAATACAGTGACATTGTGATAGATGAACGTAGAATAGTAATAATTCGATCGAGTGATTTAACACATTGCGTATCGGCTAATTATCAGAAAATTAAATTGTGCGGATTTTCAGTGTGATCTTATTACTTATATCACTATCTATAAAAAAAGTGGGTATTGTATTGTTATGTAATATATTTTAAATGGACAATTAGTTCTAATCAAATTTAACATTTCCTTAAATGCTATGGTAATTAGCGAAGTTATATAGCTAAGAGACTTTATGTAAAAACGAGATTTTTCGTTACCAGTACGCAATGTGTTAATATTATATTTTTTCCATTCGGCGCTCAACATGTTGACATTTTGACAGTCACGTCACCCGAATTTCGGTGACATCAGGTTTTTAACAGTTCGACTGCATGTCGCCCGAATTTTGAGTGATACCACTTTTTTAAAGTGATCTTGAACATTCATTTCCTTCGTGACGTATCGAACGAAGTTTTATTGAATGTGCGAGGTACAAGGAAAGGAGTAAAGGAATCGTTACTAAGAATCTTGTCTCTTTAGTCTTTGCTTTAATAAGAGAACTGTTTCGATTGCATGGGAGTTTGATGGTTGTTTACTTAGCAAAGTGTTAAAGTTAACACGTTAAGCTATATGTCTATTCAGTTTCTGAATTACTTGAAAACCAGTGAAGCAAAGGTTAATATGAGTTTCAATCGTTTGCACTGGATGATTCTTAGTTACCGCTGGATTCGATATAGAATTATGGATATAGTATTAAGTTTTGCGATCGATACGTGAAACATTCAAGTAAAACAGCTTTGTTTCTTAATTCACGTGTCGTCTGAATGTTTCTGTTGAAAAACATTCGAGTGCAAAGGGTTAACCTTGACGCACCTTCAATTCTTACGTGATTCGTCGATGATTTATCTCGAATGGGTTAATCCTGCAAACCAACTAATTGCTCGCGCGGTCTCGTTTGTTATCCACTTCATTGTTTCATTTCCCACAAAAATTTCGAATTTTCTGTTCGAACTTTCGCATGACGCAACGCAGCTTTGATCGAGCGACTGGTTCTTTGGGAATGATCGCTGTATAACGCAGCCTACGTCGTATACCAATTAGCCGCGTGAACACGTGTGCAGAGCGGACTGTATCCGTGCGCGTCTACGCGAGGAGCTTGTTACCTTTTCCGTGGGTGTTGGGCGTGATAAACATGTAGGCTAATTAATGCAACGTGTGCGAGAAGGAAGCGTACGGAGATCATAGCAGCAGTCGAGCAACGTTCATCGTCGCGATAACGGGGAATCCTCGTTGGAAGAGTTTCAAAAATTCCATACGATTCCGATTATCTCGTTAGCCTTCTTACTAAGGTGCAGAAGTGCGGAAGTTCGATTGCTTCCTTGATTCACGTTCGTTCGACGTTATCAAGCCACTTTCGCGCATCGATTATCTATTATCGCGATACTGCGTCGCACGCGTACCAATGTCTAGACACTTCAATCGGTTTACGCCTAGTACAACCGTCTTCCAGCTCGAACTACAATCGACACGTATACTCGACGTTGACTTTTCCTCAAACTATTCCTATCGCATCTGACATCATCATCGATCTCTCAAACAAATCAAGTACCTGCCGCAAAAGTTTCGTTAATGCACAATGAATCCACGATATCTCACGTTCAATTATGCTACTGAATTATACATGATCCATTCTGATTTATCTTCCTCCATCTACCCCATCTGCCTCGCGAACGCCGTCTTTTCAAACCTCACATATCAAACACTGCAGACAGAGACGGAAACATGCATAACAGTCTAATACATTCAGTAATGAATCAATTACTTCGCTAATGTATTCTATTGTCTCGCAGAAGCTCCCTTACACTTCGATTCGCACAGTCGTCACCTGTCCAAGCATTAACCATGAGACTCTTCGGCTCTCATCCCATCAAACACAATTAGAATCAATCAATTACTCGATATCACGATTCCCCCACTATTACCTAGTTACTCGATAACTATATTATCTAATATACTCGTCCGATCTCCGTTTTACAATCGTTCCCAAACTGAGAAACGCAGCGCCGGTAACCATGATGGCAGCGAGCGCGCCGGTTCCGCTGGCCGATCGAGTCCGTCGGTGGGTCCGTCGTTGATTCGGCTGGCCCGGGGTCTAATCGCAGCCCGAGGAACACACCGGCGTCATGTGTCGTGCGGTAAACGATGCTCTCGCCCTCCTCCCGAAAACCCTCCGTTCGCCTCGTTATTCCCCTCCCCCTCCGCCGGCCGATTCGGTCCTCCCTAATGAAATTTCTTCTCCGGAGCGAACGCGTAAACAGCCCCGCGCGCACCATCACGGCGGAACCGTGGAAAGAGGACGGCCGGAGGGGAAGGGAGAGAGAGAGAGAGAGAGACAGGTACCCCTTTCGATCAATTAGGGCTAATAAATGGCGTCCGCGGTGGGGTCGTCTATGGCGATGGGGCGAAGCGCACGGGGAACAGGGGAAATATTATTCGAGCCGGCCGTCAGGTCTGTGGGTTTATGCTATTAAAAATGTAAATATCTGCCGGCGGCTCGTTATCGGATGTAAATATGGCGGCAGCCCGAAACCAGATGGGTGGAGGGGTGGATTTCCAGCTCCTTTGTTTCGTTATTTATTGGAATGTGGGCCACGGCTACAGGAAACCCACGCTCCTCCGCGCCGGGCCGAGCGACGAGGAACCGTACTCTATCCCCTCGTCCTCTAACCTCGAATCTTTTCGGCTCCGACGCGCGAATCCGAGTATTTACGCGATGCTCGAGCCGTTAACCCGTTCGCTGCCAATCACGGATAAGCGAGCGGGCAGGGGAGCACTCGGGATTCGCGTCTTCGTTGCGATTCGACGGCGTTCGAACGTTCAACGCGTCGACTGCCTGCGAGGAACCGCGTTTCGTGTGCCGCTTGTTCCTTTGTAGCGAAGATGGGGAATGATTTGAAGTATTTGGTAACGCGATTCTTAGGTTATACTATTGTCTGATTGTATTGAATACTCTCATTCGACGTTATCTTAGGAATTGTAATTGTTTTCGAGTAATTCGGACGCTCCTCGGTGACTGCAGTCAACGTGTTAATGTGTGTTCCATTGTCCTTGGGTCGATATTTATCTAGATCTTGTGAATTGAAGGTTGTAGAATAGAGACACGTATTGCTGTAACATCGATCAGAACCGAACATTCGGCGGATAATGTTTCTAAGATAGTGCCAAGCTTCGATGAAAAGCGAAATGCACCGGCGATAGAAATGAAATCGTAGTTCGCTAGGACTAGAAATGTTTAACCCTTTGCACTCGGAAGTACTTCATTAGAAATACTTAACATTTTCTAACTAGACAAAAATGATGTTTTTTGAAATGAATTCAAAGAGAAATCACAGTTGAATTGAGAAACAATTTTTTATCCCAATATTTCACGCACCGATGCATTACACATAGTTCAATGCTAAATATAAAATTTTCTAATTTTGCTGCATCAAATCAAATGCTGACTGAGAGTCACCTCTCGAGTGCAAAGGGTTGAGTCTCGGACAATTCTACCCTCGACAGATTTTATTTCCCCCCGTTCTCAATCTGCTCGGCAACGCCGATCAAGAGGAAGAATCAGTGACACGGATCGAGCGGTTTCGCATGCGAGTTTGCGCCCCCGAGCGTTCGTGAGCTGACGAGAATCATCGGCGGCGAGTAGAAGTTTGGTGAATCGGGTCCTCCGAGCAGAAACGCCGGCGCTCTTCCTTTCCCTCCTCTTTCGCTTCTTTAGGTTCCGAGATTTGATATATGACTCAATAAAACGGGACCCAGGGCGGACCCGAGTAAATATCATAAGTAGAATGTTCACCTCGTTAACGTTTGCGCTCTCCGCTCGCAGAAACCATCGACATCCCGGATAGAAAAAGACGACGAAAAAAGGAAACGGGTGGAAAGAAGGTGGGGAGAGGGGACGGCGAGGGGAGGAAGCGGAGAAGGAGGGAAAAAAAACGACCGTCGGCCGCGGGACAGAGACACGTGTATCGAGCGGAGCGCCAATTAGAAGTTAATTAATGTGGATGTCGTAAATCAATCCGCGGGAATAAGGATTTTATTTATAGAACGATAAATTAATATAGACGCGTCGGGATCCCTTCATCTTTGCCCCGGTGGAATTTTATGCGGTGTCCCCGGAGCCCGCGCTAACGCGCGCCGCGCCGGACGTTTCTTCCTCGGATCGGCGGATACCCACGGGAATTTTCGCCGGCGATTAAATACGTGGATTCGTGGGTGGCGGGATTTCATTGCTCTCGCGGGATTGCGACGGGACGTCGCGTCGCGTCGTCCTGTCGGATAAGCGGTCGTTACCGCGATTCAATCGCTAACAATAAGGACTCGCGTGAAACGGCTTTCGCTTGCAACAACGCCGACTTTCGGTCGTTCCGGGCTTGATTGGTGGACCAATCTGGCAGCTAGTTGCACAGGGATGAAGCGAGAGTCAACCCTTCGAAACGCGAAGTCGAGGATTCAAGCTAGTTGAGATCAGGAAGCGACAACATGCAGTTGAATACACTTGTTCGACGACTAATCTTCTATTTTATTGTAATTATGGACGCCTATTCATTACGGCGAGTCAGCATTGATTCTAATCTGTTCCGAATCGGTTCTCGCGATGCATACAGGCAGCGTTCGGCTCGTGTTTGCCGAACACGTGTTCGTCCCGTTGGAAACGCGGGAAACCAGACGTTGTACGGCGAAGTGAACTCGTCGCGGTGAAAAACGTTATTACGAGTAGCAGCATTATCGTTATCAGATCGAGCCTCGTGTAGGACGGGATTGTTTAGGCGATTGGCAGGTGCGTGGCACAACGACCGGTGACATTACACCGGTGTAATTACGGTCGTCTTTAAAGACATGCGACGCAATCGAGATCCCGGCAGATAGCGCGGAAAGTGTCATTTTCAAAATGCTATATTACCCCGACGGCGTTACGGACTGTCGATTACGCGGTCGAGATGAAATTTGTTACGGTTACATTACATCCGTATTGTTTTCCTTTTTCGCGCACAAGCTTCTCCGCCCAGGAGCTGCTCGAACGTCGACGTGTCTTTACATATTTTTAATCTCCGTAATGACTCGACGATCTCGTCTGATTTACCTTATTATCGATGATTTAAGGTGACGGGGGAATAGATTCACTTCGAAAGCTGAGTACTAGCAATAGGAAAATAGCGTCGCGCGGAATACGTAATCGTTCCTTTACACTTCAATTGAATATTACCCTTCTATTAGCAATTATTACTCTTTAACACTCTGCAACACTCATCAGACTCCCGTGTACTCGAAACAGTTTTCCTCGTTAACTAGAAACAGAGAAGCGAAGAGTCTTAACAATTGCTCCACCTTTCTTATATCTCGTATATCCAAAATTCGGTTTGTTCGATACGTCGCCAACGAAACGAATGTCCAAGTTTCTATGAAAAATAGTATCGCCCGAATTCTAATATTGCTGAATGTCTCTAAAACTTTCCTCTCTGTTTCAATAAACGATGATCTGAGAGATAAACCATAGGGCAAGGGGTTATACCCAGCTAGAAATCGCTGCGAGTTAATTGTCGAACTCCCGGGTCGATTCTTAAGGCAACGGCTCTCGAGCGCAGCGTCCGGGCGACTCGAAACCGCAGAACCGATTATCTAGAGCTTCTTCCCCGGTGTTTGCCATTGAAATCGGGCCGAGGAATCGAATCGTCTCGTAACGCGACCGCTCGGTTCTTTCGATCTTCCTCCATCCGGTTGGACAGCGACCGGCGACGAGAACCGTTCGCATTCTCCTCCGCTCCGGGACCGAATGCCTCGTCCTCTCTCCGTTTCACAGTCCGCGACTGAAATTTTTATCTCGTCCCGGTGGAAGAGAAGTTTTTAATGGTCGTGCTTCGCGGGACACAGCCGGAGCGTATTTTCTCGAGGATGACTTCTTCTTCGACCGGTCCGCCCATTAGACTCGCTTTACCGCGTAGATAAATTGAACTAAAGAAATGCCCTAATTTATGGTCTTGAAAACGTAAGTGGTCGTTACCGCGATCTCGATAACCACGGCTACAACGTTGCTGACATATGTTGTCCGAGTGCTCGGTTAATTCGCGTTCTGGTATCTGATTGCGCATGAAACGGTCGAGAGCTATCCGGCGAGGGACGATCCGTTCCGTGCGACGGTTTCGTTCGCCTTGATCCCAGGTTAATAGAGATTTCTTCTAGTTTCTGGGCCTGAGCCGGCTTCGCCTTGTCGCGGGACGGAAACGGCGCTCCTCGCGAGCCAAAGTCGAAAGTGTTCCTTGCAGCCTAGAATCGAAAACCTGATATCACTGGCAAACTAGAATCGAAGTAGTTGCTGATTCTTTGCTGATCATCTGGAAAGCACTGAACTCTTTATCGAAGTGGAAAAATTTCAAGTTCGCTTACCGCCAAAAAATATAGATAAGAAACAAATTCATAGAAGTGACCTAGCACAACTTGTTAATTATAAATATTACAACAATAACGCCTACAACGCGGCATTGCTACGTTAACTTGCCTCATAACGTACCAGACTTGCGATGAAAATTTCAAAGCGAATTCGACAAATATAGTGACTTATCAATTTCTAACATGAATTAAGTATTATCCATTATTAATCTCTAACGTTTAGAGTAAATCTAGACACAAAGTATAAAATTCGTTTAATTCTCTACTAAATTATTCACATACTTCTATCAAGCACAGTTCAGAAGTAAGTCATAAGGCAAGGGTATAAGGGTTAACCCTTTGCACTCGAGAGGTGACTCTCAGTCACCACATGATTCGATACAACAAAACTATGAAGTTGAATATTTAATGTTTCCAATGAAAGTTTGCATTGCTACGCGAAATATTAAATAAAACACCTCTGTTGCTTAATTTATCTATGAATTATCTCGCCAGAAAATGTTGAATATTTCCATTGAGAAACTTTCGAGTGCAAAGGGTTAACATATCACACTTCAGTCCATATTATCCACATTATCTGTCAACGATTGCGACGCAAATCGCAAAGGATGATACAAGAGAAGCGAATATCCAAACATTACTCTTACCCTTCGGTTAGCACCGTTCTACTCGATTCGCAGCGTCCGTCCCTCTTTTTGCCCGGTTTCCTCGGCGGTCGAGACCGATTCGATTTGTCCTCTAATCCGGGCCACAATGGACGTTGGCACAGGTGTTCGCCGTCCGAAAGCCATCCAGCGTGGCAAGACACCGGAGACGTTTTATCGAGTATCTTCCTCCGGCTCTGCCGATCGCGGTGGCTGATCTCTCGCCGCTGGCCGACGCTAACTGTTCTTTGTCGCCCGGCCGTCACCGTGCTCGTCATTAGTTCCGCGCCACGAACGAAGCGTTCGCCTTTCGGCCTTTCCACGGGGAACGCGGAGGGCAAGCGACGATCAAACGGAGCCAACGGAGAACGAGTTAACGAGCGGACGGGGGAGCGAGGAGGACAGAAGGGTTCGGCTCGGATGAGTCCGCTCGGGAATGAAATTGTCTCGTAACGGGCGGGTGACGCGTTTTCCGGTGCACGATTTTCCCGCGTCTCGGTCCGACGGCAATTTGTCGAATTAAGATTTCACGGCGACATCGAGGTCGATAGTTTCTACCGAGTGTTGTTTACCTGGGAATGTTGCCAGGATCAAACTGAAATTTCCACTGGGCAAGAGAACTCTTGATGCTGAATTCCATATTTGGCCAAACTGCGTCTTTCTGTAGTCAAGCAAAAAGTATAGTATGATTATAACAAAATCTATGCAGTAAAATTAATAAATATCCACATATGAATGCGAATTAACAATGTATTCAATTGTTTCAATAATTTCATTAAACATTTCATTAAACATTTATATTTTGTAACCTTCAAGTTGCAATGACATTGAACTGTCACGCCTGAGGATATAAAAGTTCAAGTTAACTGATTACTTAATTTTATTCACCACTTTGCCGTGCAACATGAAATAAATCAACAAGATGCCACTATATTAATATGTGACTTCAAAGTTACATGGGCCTACAGAGGGTTAACACAAACGAATTCTTTAACCCCTTGCCGTACAATGACGAGTGAGACTCGTGATGATTTCAAGACAAATTTAACAATCAATGTTGTTCGTTACCCACGGATCAAAACAAACAACTATTTTGCTATTATCAATTTATTATCTTCACGTGAAGTTTCCACTTCAAGTAGAATGGAAAACTTTGCATTTCTTCCGAATTGTCGATAGTGAAATATTACACGAGCTTAGTAACGAAGGTAAATAGAACGCGAAGGGGTTAATGTGAGCAGTAGAAAGTGACAATAATATATAGTCCAACGAAAATATTATCGTTACGCGATTCGGATAATAAAAAGGAGTCGAAACTATAGTGACGTTTTTTAAAAGAACCATTATATTATAACTATCATTGACACCTAAGTAAAAATATATATTATATTATAAATATCACTGATATCTACCTAAAAAATGTCGACTGAGAAGGCACAATTCGTTTAAATTGCTAAGTATATACTATATTTTCAATTGTTTCTAGTGGTATTCTCAATCTTGCACGAAGGCCTATTAACTATTCTTCTGTATATCATATATATGAAAGAAAATACGTATAAGATTAATTAAATAGGCCTCCGTGCAAGATTGAATACACCAATTGAATACAATTGTGAATATAGATATTTGGCAATCTAAACAAGATCTGGCCATCCCACCCGGAATTACCCTAATTACCGAACAGATCGTCGCGAGTGGGCCTTTTCCCTGGCTCTGTGTATCCACCTTTCAGCTCGCGGATAGTCGGCCAACACGACCGAGCTGGATCGACGTTACTCGTTTTGAGCGATTCGAAGGGGCGGATGATTCGATTCCGAGAATCCATTAGGAAACACGAGTTTAACACGATCGTCGATCTGGAAGCGCAGCGGTCCGGGCCGGGGATGGGATGCCGGGAATACCGATCGTTCGTCGGTGGCAGGACAAGCATTCCTGGCGACGGTGGCCAGCGAGCAAAGTGTTTTCCGTAAATTCGGTTAAGATAGGACGGCCCACCACGAAGTCGTCCCGCTATTCGGGGTCACGATAACGACCCTCTCGCCCCGTTTAAAGCACTCGCCGTTCTAGGCTCGGCCGCCGGATTCTCCGAGACGCGTTATTCGCGTCGCTGCACACCATTTCCACTTATCTACTTTGAAATTGCGAGTCCGTTTCACTCGAGACGAGCGATTAATAAACTTTCCGTTCCGAATGAGACTGTTCATTAACACACTCGAGGCCGTGTGTAATTTACCGAAGCCCGCGGCTGAACGCTGTAAGGGAATTCAAACGTGCGACAAGTATGTAACGGAACTGTGTTGTCGATAGCTAGTTACAAATTTGCGAATGATAGGAGATTAAGCGACCGGGTTTCCTCTAAAAAAAAGAGGAAAAATGATGTGGGACAAATTGGTATCCCCGTTGCGCTGAAGTTTCAATAAAGAAATTGCTCGACACCTAACAACTAGAGATAAAGCGATCACCTGCTCACCCGCATCGCAATTCAGGTTGCCCTTATCGGTTATCACAGTGCTATGGTAATTATAATATGTAAGACGACGATGCGAAATAAGCGTGTTAGTAACATAGGTAACTTGATAACAGTGTAACGTAAGGATCGCGATACCGAATGGTCAACGATTGTTTCTATTTTTTGCTGAGAAAGAACGAGTGAAACGCTCAAGATTTTCCTGGCAGTTATCTAGGCAGTTTCTTCTTCTATTTTCTGTTTTTCCCTCTCCCCTTTCCCCGTCGCTCTTTTCCCGGCGAGCTATTCCGCTATCTGACCGACGGGTGCACAGCACCTGCAATGAAGAGGCACTTACGATTAGACCCATCGAAGGTCCACTTACGCGCGATGGTCCACTAAAAGTTGGCGCTGCTCGTAAATCGAGCCGAACGCGAGCATTTCTACCGTGGAGGCTTCGGCTCGTCCGTCTAGACGACTCACCGACAGCCAACAGATAAGAACGGTCCTCCGCGACGACACCGGACGACGAGACTTTAAAAGTGAGCTCTATCGGGCTCGCTGAACAATACGAAATTCCGGTAGGGTGACTGTAATCTTCCTCCAGAAACACTTTCAACGCAATCGCGATTACTCGAGGGTTCTGGAAATAAAGCACGTTCGACGCCAAGGTCTTCTGAATGTTTCCCTTTCCGTGATGGTGAGTTATTACAGAACGTAATTGGGAAAGTTGAGTTACGACGCATAAGTGTTTTTCGTGGTGAATATTATACAATGCATTATACTTTGAACGTTTCTTACATCTGATCGTATCGCGCGCGTTCTGTATAACTTTATATTATCAAATTCCACACGAATACGTGGAAATCCTCGGTCTAGCGATCATCAATCCTTTTTAATTGTCCGGTTGCAGCGATGGCGAAACAGAGATTACGAAGTTTGATAGTTAACATTGCGCAATATACTAACGCGTTAAATATTGAAATATGATAGCTCCGTTTCCTAATTCACGTGTGATTTCTCTTTAAGTGAATTTTGCAAAATGCCTATGTTTTACGAGAAAATGATGAATAGTTAAAGGTGAAAACATCTTCCGCGTGTAAAGAGTTCACTCTCGAAAGCTTCGAACGACTACAGCTTTCTATACAGCGAAAGCACCGGGTCTAGTCGAAAGTAAGTAATCGTCTCCAGCCGCCATTTTGAAGGAGCACCGGTTGGCCCGCGATTCGGCCGCGGAGCCATTACGGCGCTCGTTTCGCGGGAACGCGGGTTTGATTTATATTCATTTTAGCGGACAATCGCACTTGACGAGAATCACGGATCACCGGTCTGTTTGCCTCGTATATTCCGATTCCTAATGACGATATCGCGGGAGCCGGTTAATACGCTCGTGTCTCCGACCGCGGCCGCGCCGGCCGCTTAATGGATTCTCCGAACTTAGCTCTCATGATTAATTTTGCATCGACGGACCACGACCGAATCGTGGAACAACGTTCCCCTCTGCTTCCCCTCGTTCTCTTTTTATCGTGACGCTTCTCGGTCGCCCTGCGACTAGATGACATCTTCTTTCGTGCTTAGCTACGAACCACCGAACAATTTTCCATTAACGTGTCCCTCGTCTCCCGTAAGTTGTCACACATTCGACAGAAGAAAATTGTTTTCTCGAAAGAGATCGCAATATTCTAATCCACGTTATAAGACTTTAACAATTCTTCCGGCTAACTTGTTGAAGGTACTTGAGAATAAATCCGATTTTCTCTATTGGATAACAGCAATAAATTAAAGCTAGAAACGTTTCGAAAGTTCAAATAGAAGATTCAAGCGCGCAATAACAGCGTAAAGTTCTACAGTCTATTCACAAGCAACGAACCAAGGGAAATTCATAGGCGATTCACTGGTCGACTAGACAAGGCAGGATAGATACAAGAGGCTTTCTTCTCCAACCAAGTCTAGTCTAATGAAGTCACGACGCGGCCCGCAGACGGGAACAGAAAATTCCGCGGTACTAAACGCTTAAACGGGGCGTGTGTACGGTCTTACCCTCGCAAAGGGCATCGCGGTCTACCGTCCCGTGATGCGATGATATTCTAATCTAATCTAATGTCGAGAGGATGGCTCGAAAATACAGACGAGCGGGTTGCGCGAGTATTAGCAGCGACGGCGGGGGCATGCCACGGAGAAAGAGAGAGAGAGAGAGAGAGGGAGGAGGAGAAGTAAATACTACCTTCAAGACGAAGGAGTGGTGCGGGCAAGAGCGAAAGAGACGAAAGGAGAGAGGAAGGGAGAACGAGGCGAGCGATTCAGGCGAGGCAGAAGGGTAAGCAAGCAAGAGTATCGCGTGCGGGATAATCAACGCCGGGCAACATTAATTATCGTTATCAGAGTCCTCGGTCTGAAGCGTCGAACAAGCGGAGAGCGAGCACAGGCGAGCGAGCGAGCGAGCGAGCGGGCAAGCGCGAGCAGGCGAGTGTGAGTTACGCAGTCCCGAGCGAGGCTCAAAGGGACCGGCCACCCTTTTGCGCGGCTAATCCACTCACTCCCGCGGATTCCTGCGGCTCGCGATGGAAACGGAACGCTGCTCCGGCCCCTTAAATCCGCGATAAGACAGCCCGAAGCGAGCGAACTTTCGCTTCCAATCGATGTTCGATGCTCGTAAAATACACCGTTACGAATTACGAGTGTACCGACGACGCCGCGGTTATTTATCGTTATTATTATCGTTATTGTTATTATCGTCGTGCGCATACGCGATGCGGGAACGTGGAAATACGGAGCCGAAGGGACGCCGAGGGAGGGCCCCCGGGAGGCGCGGATTGGGAATATCGGAGATAGAATGAGAGGGACGGAGGGGTGGCTACAGAGCAGAAGTCGAAGCGATGCTTCTTAGTCGGGGCAAGTGTAACTCGTATGTTGACAATAATAATGGTGATTATTACCGGTGTTAGTGATACTCTCATTAATATAGAGTAATGTAGAATCATAGAATACTGAAATGTGACTATTAATATTAATATTATCGTCAAGGTGAGAGGAGACGAAAAGAAAAAGCAACCAGGATGATCGAAACCATCCTTCTGTCGCCATTATTTCGTAATATCCGAATGCAAGAATTAAGAGGGCATCGTAAATAGCATATAAAATATTCCGCGGGAGGGTAGTGCATCAAAGGGAACGGTCGGAGTACTCTGCAACGAGCGTGACGAACTTTTGAAAAGAGCGAAATCACGGAGCGTCCTGGGACCGTATAAAAACCGTCGGAGGATGCGCGCGATAGTGGTCGAAGAATAAGGAAGAATTTAGCGTAAACGGCAAGAATGGCGGAGAAAGGGAGGCGCGCGGGGTGGCGCAGCTGCGGGCACGGACGCGAAGGGCGTGCATCTGCGAGCCGGTAGATCCGACGCAGATACGCTTACGAGTCTATTTGCTAGACGTTTATGTCGCGGTAGGTAGGGACGGGGGAGGGGGGTCCGGACGCGACATTGGCCGGTACGCAAACTAATTATCAATAACTGGCTGAATTTCGCTTGGGACACGGAAAAACGCGAAGATTCATCGCGCTGATTAGGCTCCGTTATTGCTCGAATACCCGGCCTCCTCGAACGTCCCCGATATAACGCTTAATTATCGTCCGGCCGCAGGAACGTTTCGCGAGTAACTCGCGTGTATTTCATGCGTTTAACGAAAGAAAAGCCGGCGGATTTTTGCGGCGCGCCGTTTTATGCGTTGCACGCCGGTCTGCGTCCCGAAGCCAATCAGAAGCGTCGCCTTAACAAGGTGACTGCGTCGCCCGTACCTACGCCGGGCGTACATTAGGCCGCGGCCGGCTTCCTTCGGGGATCGCGTGCAACGCTTTTCTTCTCTAGATCCGAGATTTCTATGGGAACCGGGTCGCGGACGGTCCCCGCTTGAAAAATTCCCAAAGGCAAAAAGTTGCGTGGATATCCGCGCCTCGCGTCGCCTCGCCATCAGGCCATTTGGGTCCGGATAATTGCCTGGGAGTCGATTGTGCTCGGTACAATTGATCTAATCGCTTGGAAATTTGATTTGTTCGAATCGCGATGATTGCTACTTAGGCGGATCCGTTTAGATCAAGTCGATGCGCGATTGTTTCTATTTTTTAATGTAATGCGCGTAGTGTTCACGGAGAATTCGACTCGTATATCAATTTCCTAATGTATAATTAGATTCGGCCTAAGCGCCGCTGCTTGTAAATCGAACATTTTCTTCGTTAATCACGAGGATCGGGAACAGTTCCTTTTTACTCCGAAGCGGTACGCAACGTTTAGCTTCATTCAGCCGGCAGATCGGTTCACCGATAATTACAGGGGCGATCGGTGGATCGATCGATCGAATAGGCATATCCCACGGATTCCAGCGCGACGAGTTGACATACCGCGACCCGTAGACGCCGGCACTCTCGAGTTTTCCTCGGCGAGGCCGGCCGCGGCACGATAATCGCCGCGATCGGCCGGTCGCGAGAGGAATTCCCTCGTATTCGGGTCAAATTCGAGCGCGTTCTCTCGCTCGTCGCGCGATGAAAAACTGGAACGCCGTTGAAAAGAACCTGGTCGACCGCGGCGCGGGCAGCGGAGCGGCGAGGAGGTGATGAGGCGACGAGGCGACAGGGGGGAACGGTGAACGGAGGGGGAAGCAAAACGAAGAAAGGGAGGCGTTTTTAAGAGAGGAACGGTAAATCATTATGAAATTATCGAGAGTCCATTTGGGTGTTTAAGTGGTCCCCCAGGAGAGACGGGACCGGACGGCGGGGAAGGGGAGGAGAACAACTGGATCTGGTCCTCCGGAGCGGGGCTTATCGTAAAAAAGAAAATGAGTCGGACGGTTGACGGTAGGAGAGGAAGGAAGGAAGGAAGAGAGGCGAGAATACACGAAGAAAAATCAATGTACGAAAATTCGTCGCGAGATTCGAAGGTGTGCAAGACGGGGGTGGGGGTTGAATCTCACGGGGTTTATCGTGAAAAAGAGAACGAAGCGGATGAGCGACGATAACGAAAGAAGGAAGAGTACAAGCAAGAATGCACGAAAAGAAATCCTTCCGTGAAAACCTGTTGTTAAAAAAGGGGTTGGAAAAGAGTGTAGAATGCCTGGGGTTTAAATGTCAAGTGGTTCAGTGTAAAAAAGAGATTAAGTAAAAGAACCGACGACAGTACAAGAAGGAAAAGAAAAAGTCATTCGCTTTTCCTTCTTCGATTTCTCTTATTTCTCTTTCGGTTCTCATTGTGGGTATCGCGATAGTTCTTCGAAAATCTACGTAAACGGACAAAGAAAAGTCAGTGTACGAAAGTCAGTTGAAGATTGCCCGTAGACTCGCAGAAAAGGGGATGGGGGTTGAGTTCCGCGGGGCGTCGCGGTAATAAAAGCGTCGAAGCCTGGTCTCGTCGTCACGATCGAGCGATCCCGGGGCCCCGGGAACGAGCATTCCACGGTATCCCGCGATTATTATTCGTGTATCGCGCATATATACGGATAGGTGCGCGATTACAGATAGGAAGCGTAATAATCGGGGGAATAGTATTTTCTATCAAATTCAGCGACGAGGATCGTTATCAATAAGACGCGTTACGAGTCGGCCGTTAGCGGTGGCGCGTCCTATCGTAAAAGCAAACTGCAGCTACGGTTACACGTGTTTCCCCGAAGCTATAGATAAAGTAAAAGCCCATAAAATACTCGGCGTTTCGATTAACGAAAGCCGTAGATAAAATGTGGGAGCTCGGTGAATGGGCGGAGCGGAGCGGACCGGGCGCGCGGTCCCCGGCCGGGCCTGTGTGTGCGTTCTCCCCCCCGGTGCACGTATAGACGGGGGCGCGTGTAAATCGACGAACGCCCGGGCAAATCAAAGTGTCGCATAATTACGGCGATATACACGCCGGCTAATAATTACAAAACGCGCGATCGAGGAGGAACGACGCGCAATTAGGTAAGTATTACAAGTTTTACGAGTGCATATATAATTCAGATATTGCACCGCGGCCCGGAATGAGCCGCCGTTCACCCGGCGATCCTTTTTCCTCCCTCTTTCGCCCGTTTCCTCCTTCCTTCTTCTTTTTTTTTCCCCTCTTCTTATTCCTCCTTTTTTTCTCCTCTCCTCTCTCCTCTCTCCTACCTCCCTCCCTCCCGCCTGTCCGCCGCCGTTGTCCGTCTCTCTCCGTCGAAACGCACGCGAATCGCGCGGTTCGTTGTCCCATCCGCCGGGCATTTTTATCGGTCGCAGCTGTACGTTTCCGAATCGCCGCGTAAATACTAATGTATTTACGATCCTCCGCTCGTAACCGCTTCTTTTTTTCAGTTAAGTTTATTACACGCGCCCAGGCCGGAATCGCTTCACTCCGGGGTAATATAAGTTGAACGTTTTCGTATCTATTTTCCTCGAAAGAACGAGTTAATTAAACTCCGCTGGAATACGAGCCTCTAAAACGACCGACAGCGATGCCTAAAATCAATGAAAAATGGATCGATCGTATACCGTGTGCAGCCAACAGCTTGAGAACTCAATTACCTCCTCCTCCTCCTCCTCCTCCTCCTCCTCCCCCTCCCCCTCCCTCCTTCTCCTCGTACTTCGAGTCTCTCCGTTGCTGTCTTCTCCTCCCCCTCGCGGAATGATAACCGCCGCGAAAACTGCGGCCGCGAAATCGTACGTTTCATCGACGACGAAACGCGAGCGGCCCTTCTAATCGATTCGATAATCGCCGCGGATCCGTTACCGCGTTGCACCTAGCACTACGGTCGCGTGTCTCTACAAACACGCTGTCAAACAGCCTATATGTTCTCCGTTCGCTGCAAACCTGACGCAAGCTTCTTTCTTGGCAGCTTGACGATTTGCGCAGCTTGTTCGATCATCTCTGCTGACTGTACAACGGTTCGATTACCGCGTCATTTGGGAGACAAGCATTTTCATATAAACTTGAAACTGAGTTCCCTCAATGACACATTGTGCAGTTGAATTCTACCGAAACATTATCATTCCGAAAGACTCTGCGCTCAAAAGTTTCCTTGAAATCTCGTTGATACGCGAATCAAGGGCCGGAACTGTTCTGTTACAACCTTTCACGTATAATTGCGTTACACGAACTTTGAAATTAAGTATCAAACTTTTTAAAAGACTGACACGTTTTCCGATAGGAAAGATCTCCAATTTTTCTTGGCAACGCGACAACTTCGACTTGCTTGCGTCCTTTTTCCTTTTTCTTTATAACCGAGTGCTAGAAGACAAAGCATCGACGCCATTGGATCATCACTTAACGAGAATGTTAATTCCGAAGTGTAACGCTCGCGAAGCACGCGCGATCGACAAGGTGCCAAGGGAGCTGTGACAAATCTTGATGTACCAGTTCTCAACTTTCTTAAGATTGTTTCGACCAATCGACGCGTCAGCCGAGGCAATCCGTTCTGCCATGTGCGCGGTATATTCGAGATAATGAACCGATCGATCGATCGATCGCAGACGTTCGTTGGCCGCTACCGAGGGACACACTCGTGCCTCGCGTGATCGTCGATCGTTAGGCGGCGGCTCGTTGTCACTGTCGTGATTTAGCCAAACGGTTTCGCCGGATCGAAACTCTACACCCGTGTTACGAGAAGGAGAGGAGAGAACGCAAAAAGCGGATCCGCTCGTAATTGCGGCTAATTGTTTGCGGTAACGACTAGGCGCAGCCATCGCAGGCCATCGAACTTATCGGTCCGTTAAATGAAGCTGGCTTGACCGGCAACGCGGTTGGAATTGCGCAACCGAACTTCTCTAACCGATGCTCCTCCGAAGGTGCAGTCCGCCATCTTACTAGCGGTCTGGATCACCGATCCAGCGGCCCGCCAATAGCTCAAGCGTCGAAATTTCAATCAAAATATTCGCGAAGCGTCGCGTACACGACAAAATACTCTACGCAAATCATCTCCAATCTGTATAAACTATAATATTCGTATGAATACATTTAACACTAGAACTACCACATCCATCAAAGTGACTGAATTCAGTTTCCTTATTTCGCAATTACTGAGACCTTTAAAGTCTTGTTCTACTGTTAAGTACTTAAATACTATCGTTTCGCACTAGACTTTTGTTACATCACTCGCTAAAACCACAAGCTTAATTAGGTATTCGCACATTAGTAACATTTCGTTTCAAACCAAATCTATGATAGAATTTTCATCTATTGCTCACTCTGATAAACAAAATCTTCCCTTAATTTCATCAAATTTACGATATCCTCTTCAAGAGAACAGTCCAGTGTGCAAAAAGTTGATCATTTTATATCCCGTTCAGGGCGTTAAGTTTTCAAGTTTGCTTTTCCGAAGGTTGCTCGTCACTTGTGTAGATCTCTAGCCGGGTGTCACCGGAATCGAGATTACGAATCGAGGCCGCCACCGATCGAATCGAAGCGGCGAAGACAGTCGTCCGCGCGTCGTAGACGATTCCCGGAATCGGACCGATACATATTTTTCTTTTCCATTTCCCAGCAGGGCGCGATAAGCTCGGTTCCGCGAACGCCGGATTCGTACGGGTTGCGCTATCGGCGTGGGTAAACAAAACTCGGCTTCTGTTCGTCGCGGCGAATCGGGTCGCGTGCTTTATTTCATTTCATTTAACGTCGATATATAATGCCGCTCGGTACGATCCCTTTGTGTGTTTTTCTAATGCGCCCCAGGCACGAAAGTCTCGCGGAAAAAACGCCCGGCGATCCTGCCGCGCGATAGAGGAACGGTAACGACCGGCGCGGAGCGAATAAATTTAATCGCGCTGGGCCCCCGCGCCCCGGTAATTAAAAATCGTATCGTTACAGAGGACCCGGTATACAGGGATTTAATATCCTTCGCCGCGATTGATGATCGGTAGTTTGTCCAAACGCGAAAATTGCTGGTTGTCCTTCGATTGTAGGTGTTCACGACTGTACTAGTTGCTCGTTGTTCATCTGTCGAGTACCTTGCGTACTCTCGGCTAGGAACAATGTGATGGAGGTTAGCGAAAAATTGAAAGAATCGATCAGTCCGATGTCTAAGGCTAAGTTTCGACAATTTGCGAAAACATGTCCGTTTGAAGGTGAAAGCATCGTTAGTTGCTACTGAGAATAGATAAAGTAACAGATAGCAGTCTGGGTAATCTAAGTAAAAGATAGATCATTGATCATTCTGAATATAGTATCCCGTCGCGAAAAATATTCTCGAACTTCCACCTCGCAATAGCTCGACTCGCTATCTATAATTAATATCTATAATATCTATAATGTCTATCCTATCTATCTATAATTCAGTTCATTAGAAACAACCACGACGAATCCCTGACTCTCGAGACTCCATCCATAACTTCACTCCGGCGCACAGTAGAAAAATCGAACATCGCCAAGACTATAGAGGAGTAGCTTCCCTATTAGCTTATCTAGTCATAATTCAATTCGCGAGACGACCACGACGACGATGATTAACGATTAGCAGCACCGCGGCCCGCGGGAACGGTAAGGTACACGCTCGAACAAGTGGAGGCAAATGAGATCCAGTTAAATTTGAGTTTAGTAAGTTAGCGCAAAGTTGGCGGAACTCCGCGCGGCCCGTCACGCGGGGCACACCGATCACGAAACGAGCGAGCGAGCGAGCGAGCGGGCGAGCGGGCGAACGTAGCGCCGCGCCGCGCCGAGCACCGAGCAGTCGGCGATAGCGTACACGCGGTGTAATTGCAATTAGCATATATCACATTGGCGTAGCTCGGCCCGGGAACGCGGACGCACGCGAGCCACCATTGGCGTATCCATCCACCGTTTTACGAGATCGAACGGATTTATGCGAGAATTGATGTACGTTTACGTGGACACCGGCTATAAATGCGCCGTCGAAGCGGGCCGATCGTTAAGCCAAAAGGGAAAAAAGCCTGCCCGTTAATTGCCACCGCGCTGTAACGAGTTAATCTTTCTGCTTGAGAAAGAACCGGGGCCAGGGGAGAGGGCAGGCGAACGGAAAGGGGAGGAAAAAAGAAGAGGATTGTTCGAACGCGAAAACGGCCGCGAACATTTACCAGGGGATCGATCGCGTTCCACGGGTAATGCGATCGCAATTAGAATTATGCTGTGGCCATGGCTAGCCTTAACTTAACCCCTTTGCCTCACGGTTTCGAGGACTCGCGATGAAACTCTGGAGATTCAACGAATAATAAAACTGATTATTTTCGAGTTGAAACTAAATACCATCTTCCTATTGTGAATACTCGGTTTTCAACGTAGATTTGCGATGGAGCTTCCTTTAGCTTCTACTTAGAAATTGGTTCACTCTATAGAACAAAAGGTAGAGAAGATTAATGCAATACTGTACTATATTGATTCTAAAAAATTGATTACATACTTCGGATACTTGATTACTACCAGTATGTCTTAATCGATCAATAATATACCTTCAAGTCTTTATTATTATTGCAATTTCCTGATACTCGAAGGGATTCTTATTATTCCACGATGCTGAATTCAATAAAAAAGTATTTGAAACCTGGAATGCATATAAACTGTTAAAAGTCTATCGAGCGCGTTAACGATAAAACGTTTGGTAGGTAACCATTTGGCCGATGAGCAGCTGGATTATCGTCCGCACGAAAAAATCCCATACTTCCATGCGAACAATAAATCGCCCGTATCCCGCGCACGCGTCACCGTGCGTTTTCAAAGACGAATCACCGAATCCTCGGCTGGTGCGCACGATTATTTATACGATCGTGCCTCGCCTCGAGGCGAGTCGGTTCGCTTCCTACGGCCGATGCTATCTCCTCTCGCGCTCCCCTTATCGAGCGCAATTTACAGAGCAAATCGAGGATTCCGCGCGTACCTCGCGATCCGGACGCTTTACGGGGTGTCCGCGAGACGAACACTGCATCGCGATATCATTTACACTTTACGGGCGACGTCTCCCGTTCCCCGCGAGAAGGGAACAGTCCGTTGATCGCTGCGTCGGACCCGGACGCGATCCCGGATCTCTCCGCGTCGGCCATGCTAATTACCGTTAGCACTTGCGACGCGTTGCGATATTGCTGTTTGATGGGACGGAGTTACGTTTCACCTCGTTGATCGACTATCATGGGATTGGACCGTTGAATGGTACCGCAGTGCCAAAAATTGTGTGAAGTGTGGATTCTCGTGTCTACTTTGATCGATTAGATTAACCCTTTGCGGACGAATGTCTACATTTCGAGATGAAAGTTTCGTATTTACAAGACTAAGTCGTGGACGAATGATTTGATTACTCGTACAGCAAGATATCAGTATGTAGTTTCCTTTGTTTATATTAATTAAGCAATTGACAAGTAATTCAGCTTCAGCTGCTGAAGGTTTCGTATATGTTATAGAATTTCCGTAGGCAAAGGGTTAAAGTACCAACGAAATTCTGGGTCAGTACATTTTTCCGGTAAATATTTACGTATTACACATCGAATATTAAATGTATTCAGTAAATATTCAACATTTACGTCGTATAATCTAGTCTAATGTCTATACACGAAAGAATAAGCGTGAACCAATTGAAACGTGGACCGTTGAATGGTACCTCAGTGCCAAAAATTGTGTTAAGTGTGGCTTCTCGTGTCGACTTTAATCAGTTAGACTAAACTACCATCAAAATTCTGGTTCAATACATGTTTCCGATAAATATTTACGTATTACGTCGAATATTAACCCTTTGTATTCAAGAGGTGACTCAGTCACCTGATTTAATACAACAAAACTATGAAGTTGAACATTCAGTACATCAACCCTTAACGGCCAAAAGGCCCTACAACAGGGACATAGTACTTCTGCCATAGAAAACGAAATGCCCAATACGGTGACCTGAAAAGAATTTAGTTTTCATTTCATTTATTCATCGCTGTAGTGTTCTTTCGCAAATATTGCAACTTAACATCTTTCCTTTGTTGATCATGACAAAAAATATTTACCATGATGTAACGTCTTATGGGCGAGTATCACAAAAAAAACTCTGGGTTAAGGGTTACATCAAACTTAGTATGTGAAATATTTAAACAAAACAGCCTTGTCGCTTAATTCATCCATAAATTGTCCTTCAATTAATTTCAAACGACGTCGTCCGTCTCATCGGAAAACGTTGAACATTTCCATTTGAAATCCTCCGAGCGCAAGTGGTGAGATGTTCCCAGTAAATATTCAAGATTTCCATGATACAATCTAGTCTAATATTTACACACGGAAGAACGAGCCACGAACCGATTGAAGCCTCGATCGTTGAAAATGCCGTGACCCGGCAGGTCGATCTCGCGTGAAGCTAAATGAACCGGTAAGCGGTTGATTAGGTCGACGCGGATCGTTCGCGTGCGCGACGCGAAACGTCTCCGGTGACGTTTACGAGGCCGGTAACATCATGGCTTCGGAATCGTTCGGTTCCAGAGGGCGGGTACGTGGCGAGAGAAAGGAATATTGAAAACGCGAGAGAACAGTGTGGTACACATGCTCGCGCGATTTCTGTTTAGAGCGGATCGTGTGGTTTTTCGAGTAATAAACTTACGTTCGAGTCGATTCCCGCGTGCAGGTTTACCGGGACGTCCGACAGAAGGGACGAGGCGAGTTGCAGGCAGAAAGACGGATAGGATCGTCGCTGGCTCGCGTGACAGCGCGCCCGGGGATCTCGCTAATCGCGGCAACACTGTATACTAACCATGCCGCCATCTTCGATGGCAATTACAATTAACAGCAAAACGGGGATGTCGTAAAATGCAATTAAATATTATTACCTTTCCTCTAATGGTCGCGGCGGCCGTGAACGCAGGCCATATGTTTTCCCGGCTGCGTCTGTCTGCGTTGCACGCGGATCCTCGTACGTGTATTCTTATTAACAATCCGTTAATGCTCGCTCCACGCGGCTCTCGCGCTCTCCTCCTCCCGGTCGAGGCCCTCTCGCGGAGTTATCCATCGTCCGTGGAAATTCGCGGCAAATTTCGCCGCCTCCTATTGGTCACCCGGAATACCGAAAATCGCGCCTTTTTCCTTGACGCGTTCCGTGCCACGGAAACTTCGGTTATACTTTGCTTGTAAAATAATAAGTTATATCCAAGTTTCTGGTCATTTTTATATATTTTGATATTGTTTCTTTATGTTCTCACTGCTTCGTAACGTATACATTAAAAATATTTTCGTACAAACATTGGCGTGTACCACATGTGGTACACGTGGCACGGAACGTATTAACACTGAAATTATCACTTGAACTGACTTTTACATATTTCTTCATAAAAACTATAAGCGTGCGTTCACTGAGTTTCGATTGAGTTGTATTTCAGTTTTGCTATTACTAAATTAGTTTCGTCAATTTTTCGTAGAAACGTACCTTTCCAGTAATTGTAAAAGAACTAAAAAATAAGTCGTTGTTAACCGCCTGGTAGATCTTAATCTTACTGCGAATTAAACGGAAAATGAATCGTTGACTTCGACAGTTCGGCTTCGTAAATATTAAATGGACGATGCTACCAGTAACCTGCTGCGAATTATTTCGTTCGGCACTTCCGGTTGAGAACCCAGAGAGAGTGCACGCGGAGGCAGGACAATTATCGAAAAGGGCAAAACGAAGGAAATAAGTGTACAAAAAAAGGCGGAAAAGTGAAAGGTGAAATGAATTGAAAGTGAACGAGAAGAAAGGCACGGGGAAATATCACAGAAAGAAGAGAGTGGTGCAGAGAAGAGGTTATGTACGCACGTGTTAGAAACAAATACTAGAGAACCACGGGGTGCAAATGGAAAACCAAAAAAACAGAAAAGATAATCATAAACATTCACAAAGAAATAATAATTCAATCGATACCTTAAGCTTCCTCGAAGTTCCACAGAATACTGTCAGTAAGTACCATCGGTAACTAAATCGCGCTGCGATTAATCGATACACGAAGACGAATCGTTAGCATCGATAAAACTAGTCTTCTCGAAACGAAGTAAACGACGGCACGCCACCGATGTCGACAAAGAGAAACGAAGCTACAAGAGCACAACCGAAGCAGCGTTCCCTGCGCGATCAGGGGATCCAACACTCGGGAACGTTGTTCGACCGATCGAAGATGAACGGCGCGACCATGATCCGCGAGATTGGAGGCAGATACTCGAAAAAAAGAGAACCGTGTGCGTGGACGTTGAAGACGGTGGGCGTCACGGTACCTTCCCGGTATTCCTTGCGAGGATCTCGCGAGCGCGAGAGCACGTAGCGGCGCGTCCAGTCGAATCAACGTCACAGGTACGTTAACGTCTTCACTTTTGTTCCTGTTGGCGAATCGGGCTGCCCTCCTGCTCCGGGACAATGATGATCGGCTCGATCGTTTTCGTGACAGCGTTCCCGAAGCGACGCAGATGCCTATCTCTCGGCCTGTAACTCGTCCGAAAATTCACGCTATTATCGAGCCCGCCTCCCCTTTTCACCCTCCAGTCGTCCCCTCGGTTTTTTCTTTCACGCGCCATCGGCACCTCTTTTGGGAAGATCGATTAAATACCCGAGATTTATCGCTTCGTCGCGGGGCCCGCTTAACAGCGCGTTTTTAACCGGTTAACCGTGGAATTCAGTTTTAAGAATCTCTCGCGGGGCGTCGGTGTGCGTGTAATGGAACCGAGTCGACGAGTGTACGCGTCGAAGGACAGGGTGCCTAATGTATATTAACTTGTCCTATAATATTTTGTCAGACCGGCGGCCATGAATTTTAAACCGAATTCGAGGAATGTAAATGTTATTTATTCGCTTGGGGTATGAATGAAATATTGCGTTCGCGTTATCTAGTCACCTTTGGAGTATACACGTGGATTACGGATTAAATTCTTTTCGTTTCTCAGTGGATTATTTAACGTGCAGTGGCTCCACGAAGTATTGACCCTTTGCACTAGGAGGTTTTTCACTGGAAATATTTTAACCCTTTGAACTCTAGGCTCCACTATTGCAGCAGGAATAATGTTAGATATTTTAATGAATCTTAAAGAAACTACCCTACTATTATTAGATTTTCACACATCCAAATTTTGCACTAAGAAGGAAAATGAAAGATCTGAGAAATGTTATAGCATTGTTCATTTTCGCTAGGGATACTATAAAAATTAGTTGCAGTTGCTGATAGATTACAAAACAACCCAGAAAGCTAAGGGTTAACATTTTCTGATGAGATGTGGACGGTATTTTGTGAAACTAACTCGATGAGGAATCGTACATTGAGGAACAAAGCTATTTTATTTCATTGTTTGTCAAATTGATGCATTATACGGAGTATAATATTAAATATCAAATTTTATACTTTTACTGTATGAAATTAAGTGATGAGTGAGAGTCACCTCTCGGGTGCAAAGGGTTAAAGAGATCATGGAACAAGGGGTTGACATGGAGAAACTATGGCGGAGTGAACAAGAATCATATGTTCATACGAGGAATGTAAACGTTATTTACTTGCTTCGAGTATGAATGAAATATTACGATCGTGTTATCTGTTAACCTTTGGAGCAAGCATAGAAGTGGATTAAGAATTGAAATCTTTTCATTGTTTAGTCAATTATTTGCCATACAGTAATTCCGTGAAGTATTAACCCTTTGCACTCGGAAGTTTCTCAGTAGAAATATTTAGACATTTTCTGATGAAATATAGACGACAATGTTTGAAACTAATTTAACGATCATTCACAGATAAACTAAGCAACAAAGCTATTTTATTTAAATATTTCATATTGCAAAATGTAATTTTAATTTAAAATACTGAATATTCAACTTCGTAGTTTCGCTGTATCAAATCGAGTGGTGACTGAGAGTCACCTTTCGGGTGCTAAGGGTTAAAGAAATCATGGGACAAGTGGCGATTAACATGGAGAGATGAAAGTAGAGTGAACAAGAATAATCTATTCATTCGAAATGCTTAAGTAATTAATTGTTGAGTTGGTCAGTATTATTTCGAGTTCGAAAATGACGTGTACACTCGTCGAACACGGTTGACCAGTTAATGAAACTATCGGCCATGGACTCCCGCGACGCGAAACCTTTGTCCCCCGGCGCGTAATCGTAATCGCGATCGTAATCCAATAACGAAACAACGGTTGATAGCCTTTTGCCGTGCAGAAAAACGATTCGAACGACGAGCCGTAAACCAACGTTGACTTTATCGTACGCGGCGATCGAGCACGCGGGGAAATTCACGAAACGGCGCGAGAGGGACGGAGTGGAACTAGAGAAAGAGAGAGGCGGGCGCGTTTATTTCCGCAGCCGGCGAGCCACCACCTCGTTGATTTTGTATTAGCCGGGCCGCGCGAGTGTTCGATTCCGTGACGTACGCCAATTTCCGGTACCGTTCTGTTCCGAAGTAAACCGCGGTCGCTTGATGGCGCGAGTCGTGCGTACTTTCTTTCCCCCGCGACTTCACCTTCGACGGGATCGGGACGAATGGGAACTGTGATCTTTGAAAATGAGCCCTGCGGTTTCCTCGGGGAGTACGGTATTGTCATCGGAGCCGTGGTATTCGTTCCAGAATGACGACACTGCCTCGAGAATTAGAATACCTTGGAAATTACAATATCGCCTTGGCACAAGTGCAGCCTTGGTTGCGACAGTCATGCTTAGGAAATGATGGTATCGCTTTGGTAGCGGTAATACTGTTTTGGAGACGATAGTATTGCTTTAAAAATTATACTATCGTAGCAGAAGCATTGTTTTGGAATAATCGTATCGCCGCGATAGCAACCATGTTGACTAGGAAACCATTGTACCGTCTTGCTAGGGATAATGTCGCTTCGGAAATAACGTTATCGCCGAACGAACTACGTGTTTGCTCGATTCGAGAAGTAATTTCCAGTTACACCGAAAGTGTTAATTCTCGTCTTGTTCCTTTTCTCTGATCGCCCCCTTCCCTTCGTGTACCTTCGATCGGGTTCGATTCGATTCGTTCGGATCGCTTTTCACTCGCGATCGAGAGCAAGAGCGCGGCGCGCGAGTGACCAGAGGCGGAGGGAAAAGAAAAGGCTCGGCGGACACGCGGGACGAGAGAGGAGAGAAGGAAAGGGCAGAGATGCTGAACAGTGCTCATTGGACGGTTGCATTTTATGCGCTGGACCGGCCCCTCCTGTAATTGGTCGCCACTCAATTGCCGCTCATTAGGTAACTGCCCGTTTTTTGCGCCGACTGTGACTACGCCACCAGCGATAAAGCTCCGAGAAAAAAGAGTTTATCCCCTTTCCCGCTGACCTCTGTCGTCCCTCGAGCCTCGGCTCCGTAATAACACGCTTCCCCTCGAGGATCGACCCGAGCGCACCACGATCCATGGTATCCAGGATCGTGCAGCGTCCAGGCCGCCCTTCCGGTTCGCCGCCGACCACGGATCACCGTTTCCGTCGCGAGCGAGCTAGCGTGGACACGATCACGGGAACAATTATCGGTAATTCCGGATCGTACGAGGATTCACGGAGCGTCTCAAGCTTCGACGTTGCAAGCGGATCCCCGTCGGTCGAGGAAAAAGAGGATGGACCGCGTAATCTTCCTAGAATCGGTTTATCCAGCCGAGATATCGTCGTTCGCTCCTTCCGGCCATAAGAGATTTCTGTTGTCGATATTCCTTAACACTGAAACCACCGTACCAGTCGGAGTCACTGGTTTTGGTTTGTTTGTGTCGCAATTATTGATGTCTTCAAAGCATTGAACGTTTGAAATGATTTCTGACTTGAATACTATAATGAGTGTCTGAAGAAACTGACAATAATCTGCTGTTGGAATTTTTATAGAGATTATACGTTGATCGTATTAATTGCTCGGTTGTTCTAGTGTTAATATTAGAACGTACCGCGAAATGACAATTAAAATGGATCAAAATCAGTCGTTCCTAAATTCTTCTACGATTATTGAATAGATGGCGGATACCTCTGAGAATTAGGGAGTTGATTTAGTAACACGCAAACTGTACTATAAATCAACTGCAATCTCGGTAGATGCATTCTTGGGGTGTTTGTAGAACAATTTGAAGAAGATAATTTGACTGTTCGGTGGGTTTAGTGCTGAACGAACGGATTGTCCGGACCTGTAAGCGTGTTCGAAGCGGAAAGCAGCGTCTCGTCCTTCGCCAGTCCTCTGCGAATCCTCCGCGCTTCACCGTGGAAACCCACCCACACCGAGACAGGCTTAGATTACTTTAGATTACCGGCAGATGACAGGTCGGCCGTTCTTTGTCTACCTCCGTAGCCTGCTGCTCGGACTCGGCCCTCTTTTTATATCGTGAAATTAGTTGGCCGCGGTTTCCGGTCCCCGATTCCTGTTAGTTCGTCCCCACGTCCTCCAGCGTCGTTAACCCTGGACCCGGAGCGAGTTTTGCGAGCGGTTTTCTGCCGGATCGAGGGAATCCGTCGGATTCGTCCCTGGCCGAGGGGACTCGACCATTGTAACTCGGAGTTCCGACGAGAAGCGATATATAGTATAATATCTTCTCAAAATCGATCGGTACACATTTACTGGGACGTAACTCGAAGCAGATTCGAAATGATCAAAATCTGTCGTAGTGAATTTTTGTTCATCCGTTTCGATTCATTCGATTCCTCCGATCGTTCTTCGACAATCCGGAATCTACATGTTCCTCTTACGAGCGAAAAGAACTGGAACGTTTCCGACAAGTCGAGGAAACAGGAAAACAGCTGCGTACACGGGAAAGACAATGACCCCATCACAGTTTCATCGGAAACGTTATCGTCGCGTAATCGGTCCCAATAGCGAACTGTATTTGCAATGTTGGAAGCAATCTCGTAACCTCTTTAGCGCAGCAATACACAATATTATCTATAAAAACTGTATTCACAAACAAGAATCCTTTTCTACAAACGAGCATCGCAAATATTGAAGTACCATTTCCAATATGCGACAACAAGAATACTCGCAGTAGCTTTATTTGCCCGCAAAAACCCTTTTCTACAAACAAGTAAAACGTTGAAACGTCGGAAACGCTGTAGCATCTTCTACGGAGCATCCAAGCTACTCGAACCGACAAAAACTCGGTCCCGTTTAAAAGTCGCAGCTACCGAGACAGCGCGTTCCATCATCCGCGGGCCATAGGTCGAAACACATAAGATGCCGTTGAGGCATCCGCCGCGCGAATGGATCCACGACTAGTGGCTCGCCCGCTCGTAACTCATAGATAGATACAAGGTACACCGGGTACCTTGTAATCTTCCGAGTTCGCTGTCACCGGGTTGACAACAGGCCCTCGTAACTGAACTTAACGCGATCCTGATTGGCTATAAACGATCATTACCGGAGAGAAAATTACGCCTTTTGCTCGTCAGGCCCGCTCGATAGCGCAACAACGTGCATTAGTCTCGCGGGCTGCGCTGCCGTCGGAGGGAACGAGAAGGAGGAAGAGTAACTCGCGTCGTTACTCTCCAGAAATTTATTCGGCATACCTTCTTCGTATTTCACGCTTAAAGTCCTCCGATCGCCGGAACCCTTTCATCGATCACGTAAATCACCGACATTTTTGCCGTCGTTCCAGCCGCCTCTTTGACGTTATCGATGCCGCTGGCTATACTCCTTCTTCCGTTCCTCTTTTTTTCCGCCTGTCCATCGTAACTGTCCGAAAATCTGACAGAAAACCAGGGGGACGGGTAACGAAGATGGAGGAAGAAGCATTTCGTCACGCAGAGGAATCTCGCGTCGTTACGCGTTCAACCCTTCGCGGTTCTTCAATTTATTCGAATCGTTAAGGAGGCGATGAATTTTTCCTATATTTAATCGTGATAACGACGTTACGTTTTGTGTAAGTACGACATCGGTGCATCTCGGATGTTCTTACATAAATGATTAACCGTTCGCGATCGAATACCGACGTAATGGCGAGTTCGAGCTACGATATCTAGAATCGAAACATCGAGAGATTAACGCGTTCGCTATCGGCATTTTCTTTTTCCTAGTATCTAAAACTCCAAGAACAATTCAGCGTTTCACCGAAAGAATGTTTAGAATATCGATACAGCGAAAAGCTGCGAGCTTTCCGGACTCCAAGAGTTAACCGTGTTTACGCACCATCTGGTAAGCCTTCACGATCCACGCTTAACTCATTCGATCGATCGACCGATTGATGGAACAATTATTACCCGGCTCATCGTATCCCCGCGTCACGGTTAACCGAGTAATTTTCTAATTCGCGGCGCGCAACAAGATATAAATTATTTTTATTACGTCCCGGTGCCAATGCGTCGCTGAAAGCGGCCGGGGAGGAAAAATTGAGAAGGCGTGAGCGAGAGGGTGACGCCGAGGCGAGAGAGAGAGGGAGAGGAAGCAGCGAGAGACGTCAGGTTCCTGTTAATAACCGTTATGGATGAGATGTATAGCAAGCTACATAATTACAGGTTTGGATACATTGCTTACTGGCCGGTGCACCCGAGCACGCCCTCTGTTCTCCTTCATTAAGGCTGCCGAGGACGGTAGCCGCCTGTTACTCCTCCAGCCTCGTCCTCGTCGGTCTTCGTCTGTTCCTCTCCGTTTCGCTGTTAGCGCCGGCCAGGATTCTCCCTTTCTTCGCGAGGAATTCGTCTCGTTCCACCCGTTTTAAATGTTCGATCAACGTGTACACGTGCTCCCTCTCTCTCCTCCCTGCAGGCCTCGGCTGAATTACACGTTCAGCGCGGCCTCTCTTTCTTCTAAGATAAGGCTGACGGCGCAGCGTCGATTATCCGGACGACGATGAACGGAAACAGCAATTATCCTGAACATTCGGTACCCCGGGAGTGCTGATCGCGATCGAGGTGTTGGGAACGAGGGTAATCGATGTCGGTGTGTGAGTGTTTTGTTTGGGTTGCGAAGACGTCGAGGGTTATTTGAATATCGAAGCGTCGCGGGTTGATGCGAGCCTTTCATCTGCGAGAATTATTAATTTCACGGAGTACAAGATAGAAGAATGTGTGTAACGAGCACTAAGAATTACCATTGAAATTGGGAAACATCGAGAAGGTGGATGTAATTGGATTGGTCTCCGTCTATTAGGTATCTTCGACTTTCTGCTGAGTTTTGTCTACCAGCGTCGGGAAATTAGAGAATACTCTTTCGCTCGCCGGCAAAGTATTTACTTACTGTTGAAACATCTCAGAATTTCTGTTTTCGCGATCGTATCATTATGTTATTATACATTTTAAATGAGCCACCATAACTGCCGGTAGTATTGCTGTTAACGATCGAACACCACGCACGGGTGTGTATTATTCAAATTGTTTCTATTCTGCCTTAATTCGTCGTCTGCTGACACCCTTATCAATTACAATGTTTCTCCGTGCATCCCCTATCATCTTTACGTCGTATGTTCCTAATTGTCTCGTCCCGTATAATTAATTAACCCGAATACGCTCGGCATCCTGCCACAAAGACACCTGACAGGTGTCCGCGTTCGAAATTTCACAGTCGGACGCATCACCGTGCCAGTTAGCCGTCCCAGGAATTTCCCTTATTGTCTTGCCAATGACGTCGTTCATCACACGATCACGCAACAGCGAGAAAGTAAAACGCCGAAACCTGTTGACAGTCTTTAAGGAACGACGATAGGTATATTTATCCTGCCGATGACAAACGAGAACTCCGAAGCCGACGAACCAGCGTGTCGATGAGAGAAAAAGGAGATTGACGCGGCTCTCGATGAAAGGCAATTCCACCGCGAAAGTTCAAACGCCGTCGAAAGTGTCTCCACGTGACACTCTGATCGGCTTCTACGAAACTTCCAGCAATTCCCGAAACTTTCCAGTTAATAAGATCAGTTAATAACAAATATCTTCCATTGTCCAAGTCTTCCGACCATCGACAAGCTTAAAGTATATTCTAAACCATCAAAACCCGTCATCATCAATTTCCGCTAATCCATTTCGACTCCTCCAATCATTCTCCGGTAAACTCGAGTCTCCCTCGAATAAAGACGAACTGTTTCGACCAAAGTCAAATTATCCGCGAACATTCCGAAGCAAACAGAAGCTTCCACGTAACACGCCGATCAGGTTCGATGAAACTTGCGCGAGTTCCAAAACTAGATCGACAAGCAGTTAGACGAGGAGAGCGAGCGCACACGCGTCAAGCGAGACGTATTCGAGACACGTTCGCTGGCAGAGTAAACAAGTTTAATTTCACGCGAGCGATTAAACGGTTCGCTGCGCGAGGTGCTTAGCCGAGCAGCCTAGCCGGCTGGCAGAGCTTCCATCGTCGTCGAAGGGAATACTACTTATAACCTTGTCGCGGCGTTCCGTTCGTTGGACTAAATTTTCGAGGGGAGAAAAAAAGTAGGATAGAATCGAAGGAAGCGGCTGCCTATTAATAAGAAACGGCCGCGCATCGCAGCGTTTTCCATGCGGATCGGATCGATTACCGATCCGGCTCCGGGTCGGACGCCAGAACCCCCCGAGATCTCCTCTGTCCACCCCTGACCCCTGCCTCCCCCGATCCTTTCGCTGGGCAGCACCACTCTATCATTTGTTAAGCTGGACAGCTTAGCCCCGTCATTACGAGCAATCACACTTGATTATTTTTGTCTACAGAGTTGTGCACACCATGCGATGCAGCGCGTCTCTCCGGTAAATGATCGGTCCCTCGGCCGGGGCCCGGGAAGGAGAGCCGGTCCCGGGCCCCGAACTCTCTCGAAAGGAGATCGGACCCCGACGATCGACCCTCCATTTCCGTTTGATTGCCGGGGATGCGTGCTCGGGACCCGAGCGCCATGCGCATGCGGCCCAAACTCAAATTGGGGAATTAGAGAATCCGTGGGGGGAAGCGAATCGGCAAACGTATTCGAATCGTGATCCGTCCCGTGTCCCTTTCCGTACCGTTCCCCGGCCGAATTCGCTATCGGCGGTGTTCATCGGCAACAAATGCGAGGTCTGCGAATGAAAATGCACGGGCGACTGCTAAACAGAAGCGATTTCCATGCGAAAAGCGTCCCTGAACCGAACCTCAGGGTTTCAAACGCGCCACGGTTTTGCATAATTATCGCGCAGCAAACAATAATTAGCTTTATCGGTATCGGTGATACGGGCAACGTTTGCCATCGCGCAGATAACGTCCGAGCGTAACTGCGACGCGGAACGTGATCGACTGTCGAACCCTTGATCACGAGATCACGAGATCGAGCTTTCAGCTTTCGCACGAACAACGTTGGAATATTTTGCCGAACGTCATTTCGAACTCTTGTGATTCCATTTTCTAGATTCCAGACATTCTACAGAAATTTGTAGGAAAAACTTTTCTTAATCCACAGAACGTTTCCATTATCTTATCAAACAGTTGTGTACAAAACATGCTGTTTCAAATGAAAGCCAGACCCCGGCCCAAGACTCGAGTTGTCCAAACACGTCCAGTTCAGCCATCGCACGAAAGTTTCGGCCGAAGGCGGGTCCGAGGAAATTCGAGCGAAATGAACTTATTAAAAATGGGGAATGAGCGTGGCCGGTGATCGACCGGGGCCTGATCGAGGCGATGAGACACGGCACCGGTCGCGCAATCTCTCCAGGAGACGGACGGCGCGCTGTCCCATCGGCGCGGTGGCGGTTAACCCGCCGTGAAATTGGTAGGAGTCCCAGTGACGCCACGCGGATCCGCACCGTCATCATCGGCTCGTCTTTCGATCGCGCGCACGCACACGGCAAAAAGAACCGATGCGTAGGACCTCGGTGTTTGTTTAAGAACCGTACCGTTTCTGTTCGACCGCCGTCCCCCCACCGCCTGTAAAATTAGATCGCAATCAAGATTCCTTTCAACAGAATTATCCTCCGAGCGATCTATCATTTTTCAGTAGTCATCGTCCTCCGGCGCTCGACTCGCGATCTATCGCTGCCTCGGCTCCGATAAAGCGATCCAGAAAAAAGACGCCCGGCCGGGGAAAAATTATTTCATAATCAACGTCCCGCGTCCCCCACCTCTCTCTCTCTCTCTCTCTTTTTCTTTCTGTACTCGGTAGAAAGTTTCGATTAACGCTCGCCGATACACGCGCGCGATAGCGCAGTTTAATCGGCTTATCGAGCAGGATTAATACTATGTGGCTGTTCGACGACGATGAATTATTTAATTAACCCTCGGTCGGCAACGCTATAGCCCGCACCGCGGCCAGGGACACGCGACGACCGCAGAAAACACCCGGCACGTCCGACTGTCGCCGTATCCGCGACCGCAATCGTTTCCTACAGCCGCGACGAATTCGTGCCGAGTTCCGGTCACGGTTTCCGTGAGATGTTTTTCCGTTCGGTTGTTTTGCGAGGATTTTGTTTTGTCCGGAGACTGCGGCTGGACGCTTCTTCCTCGCGGGACACGTGTTGCCGGTTGCAAGATTGTTGCGAAGTCGATGGCAAGAAATTGCGTTCGAGAAGAAAGGAAATTAGAGGGACGACGGTTCGGGGGACTGTGGGATGGTGAAATAATATATCTTCGTGCTCCGGTAATTTGATTGTTATCCTATTAATCTGATATTCGTGATGAGATCGATGGGAATAGAGGAAATTGGTAACTCCTTATAATATTCTGTCAGTTTTGAGAGGAAAGCTTCAAATAGAATTTAATTCAATCCTTTTCCATTCGAATTAAGTATTATTCTTTTGTTATCAATCGTTATTCAATGCAAACGTAGATATACTGCGAGATGGAACTCTTCGTTGCTTCTAGTAAACTGACAAAATAACTCCAGCGAACGTAGGTACGAAAGAAATGACGAAACGAAGAGTTGAAACTGCGTACGGTAGAAAAGAAGAATACCAAGCAGCAAGAGTACGGAAGAAAGTATAGATTAGAGTGAAATACGACGCAAAGGAAATTCAACTAAACGTTGAAACCGTCGGTCTACCGAGCAGCACCTCTTTCGTTCTCCATCGACGTCCGTCCACACCCAGTCGCGCAATCAACAGCAGAAAACATAGACTATCACAGCGGCATCACGTCGATCCGATTCTACCCCCGAGGATGATGATTGGGGTGCGGATCGGAACCGCGATCTACCGTATCATTTCTCCGCATTACGCGGCGCGTTATCGTCACTTTGTAACGCGCGTTCCGGAGGTGGTGTCGATACGAGGCGCGAAGAGAGGGGGGAAGTTGGCTTGCAACGCGCACCTATATCCCTAGGGGTATCGTTATTATCCGCGTGGATCGGAGACACGCCCATCAATTTGCATTTCCATTGGACGGCTCGGTACCTTATCGAATACGACGTCGAGAGACACGATGATCGGCCGGGGATCGAGGATAATCGTATCTTGCGCCTCTAGAAACGGTTTGACCACAAGCAGACAGTTCTATCGACTGCTCGACTATTATCCTCGCGGCTCGGACGCGCCGCGATACGCTTAAACGGCGGACCGCGCGACGGTGAACGGTGCGTGTGCGTGAATCGCGTTTATATAAAGTGTGATCGAGAAGTTCGGTGATATGGTTCGCAAAAGGAGATTGTTGTGGGCTTAGGAACTTAAATCTGGAATATCCTTGTCGCTTGTTCCATAAACCTATCAAATTTCATCGAAATTCCTATTGTTTCCTGTGGTTTCTATAGTAGATTCGATCTCTTGAAGCATACTACGCCGAGTACAGTGACGTAATAAAATTGAATTCTATGCCACACGTTCTCCAAACAGAGTGTCCTTTCAACTCAATTATTGTTGGCAATTCAAGAACGCGTTTTCGTGAAGCAAATGTCAATCAACGGAGAATATGCATCGCGAGACTCGATGAGACCGCAGAAAGAGCAACAGAGAATATTTCCAAACGTTCTATCACACCTTGTAGATACCTACGAGCACCGAGACCTCTGTTATCCAGACGAAAGTTCAAACGGTGCGCGCGTGTGGATCGAGAGCGATTTACCGTACACGGACGCGTCGTGTTGCGTTGTGTTCACTCGTTGCGGATCGGTCCGCCGATCCACGTAATCTGCGCTTGCGGTTTCGCCGGCCGATTCGCGTCGATCCCGCGGACAACTGCCGCATGATCTTGTTGGTTTAGCGATATTATCGATAATTTGACAATCGGCCGGCAGTTCAGCGCCACTTATATCGCTATTAACCGCCGCGTCTTCTGCACCACACCTCCTCGAGCATCCCCGATCCGATCCGGTCCTCCCCCAGAGCTCGTCCGACGAGCCCGGTGGCACTCGGTCGAATCGTTCTCCGCACGATTTCTCTCTCCGCAGATTTTTCCATTAACTTTCGAGGCGAGGAAAGGGAGCACGGGAAACGCGGCGGAATCGCGGCCGTTCTCTCGATAAACAAACAAGCGCCCGTGAGCGGCTCTCTCGCTCCCCAAACCGCAGAGCACTTCCTCGTAACGAGCATCGACGATGTTTCGATCGCGCGGGCTCGCTTCGGCGATGTTTTTACCAAAACCAGACCGCAAGTTCCTCGTTGACCGGCCGATTCGAAATAAATCAAGCGGCAACGAAACCAACGCGATTCCAGTGTATACAAAGAACGGCGGGAGTGTCGTTTTCCTCGTTTCTCGTTAAAATATGGGCGACAACCATCGCGATGTTGCGGCGTTTTTTCATTGGGAACAGGTGACACCTTTTTCATGGAGATTCTACCTGCCGATCGCACAGTGTTGCAGAACGTTGATGTCGCCTTGAATGAAAAAGTCGGTGAGACGAGAGGGTAGATCGTATCTGACTGTCGACAGGAAGATGAAGATTACGCGTTGGGTGTCGGGGGAACTTCGGGTGTTTCGTGGAATATCGCTTGTTCATTTGTATCAACGACGAATGGTATTGAGAATAACTATTTCTATTCTAATTTCTCGGCAGTTCTAACGTTGAACGGTCTCCTTTCCCGACGAAGGTAACCTCGAAAAAATCCGAGACACGCACTTAAACCAGACCCGAAGGAAGTGGCCAGACTAATTTACGAGCCACGAGCTTTTCGGTAATTGTCGAACGAGACGATGACGCTACTCGCCGGCTAAAAGTAAATCCGAAGCACTCGGTTCGCCGGAGGACGCAGTTAATACACCGAGTCATTAGTCGTGCTCCGGGGTCCGAGCTCGGCCGGGCATCCAAAGGCTTTTGTCCCGCGTCGATGGCCTTTTAAGACCGACGAAGGTGTAGATTAACCAATCAAACGGGTGTTGCTACCTCACAATAGTCGACTTAATGACTGTTAGCCGGGCCCTGTATCGATCGACCGATCGGATCAATGATTCCCTTTCTCTCGTTTTCCGCGTCATCCTCGGCTCCCTCTTTCGCCGCCAGCTTCGTTTTTCCTTCTCGTTTTTTTCCTTTTCCGTTTCGAGGATCCGTTTCGCTGCCGATATCTATATCCCCTCACTCAGACCTCCCGGGTATCAACCATCAAAGTGTCACCTAAATTTCCAGTGCGACTCAGCCTCGGTCCGGCAATTTACTTCTGGGGAACGTTACCCGAACACGCCTCTGCCCGCCAAGTTTCGAATATCGCGCGCTTGCTCGCGTGCAAAGGACGCGCTCGAATCCTCGGGGAGAGTCGAGTCACTTATTAGCCGCCTCTCGCGCGCGCAAAAAGTCTTATTTAATTAACCAGTCATAATAGTGGGGCATCCGTCGGGGTACGTGCTCGGAGGTCCCCGGGGCTCGAATTAACTCCGGAGTTTCTTACACCTCGGGACGATTCTACGGGGCGGATGAGTCGAGGGAACGAGGATGATGGGGAAAGAAGCTATCCGAGCGAACTCATCCGACCGATGATTCGGCGTAATGGGGTAGCGCCGTAGGGGGCGTGGCCCCTGCTTAATGACATCATCGTGACGTAATCGTTTCCTTTCAGTCACTGTGTACCCAGACACGGTAAGAACAACACCGTGAAAACAGGATCACAATGGCCGATGATCGCCGATCGATGCCGGCGCGATACCCGTGAGACTCGACGCGAGAACTAAATTCGAGCGTCGTCGCTGGTCTCCGATTCGCCACGCTTAAATCTCCTAACGCGGCGCTGAGCAACCTTCATCTTGCCGCGAGCCAGTGTCGGAAATCTTTATATTCTTCGCGAGTTGGAGTTAGAGACCTAATGTTCTTCGTAGGTTACAATCGAAAGACTAATTCCTTGCGACCCAGGATCGAAAACCTAAGTCTAGTTTAAACGGAAAGGTCCGTGGATAGTCATTCTTAGACCTGAGCTAGAAAGTCACGAGTTGCTGTGCCCTGCCCCAATCGATCTTCGTTATAAATTTGAAGAATCAGGTGGGAGGAAGGCGGAGCCGGTATGGTTTCACGATTTCGATTAAAATATCAGGTGCGCGGTCGATGCGCGTGGTCGAGGGGTTGCGACGGCGGGTATCATCCAGGTCTTAATCCAGGCTCGGGTAATTCCGATAATTTATTGCGCTCGGCGAGAGATTAAGAGATAACGCGGTTCAATAACGTCGATCGGTTGTTCCCGAGTTCGGTCCGCCGGCGATCACGTGAATCGCCAGAAGGAACGAAAGTAGCTCCGGGGATAATTATTTGTAGCCGCGGTTAACCGTATGTAATTTCGAGAGTCGGTAGCAGCAATCGATCATCGGAGATCAGATACAAGAGCTCGGTGGATAGCGGATCCTCTCGCCGACGGAGGAGGAGCAGCAGCTCCGAGAAACTGAAGATAAGTTCGCCGCATGGGGTACTCGTAATTATCGAGACAAGAACGGTCAATGATCTTTTCGGAGCTACCCGTTCCGCCGCGTCATCGATATCGCGGGTCTACGATTCCATCGCGGTCCTTGATCTTCCGCGTCCAATACCAGTCACTCTGCTACTTGACTGATCAAAAGCATACTCTCAATACACACGGATCCTCCACTCAAATCTGTCCAGGACCAAAACGAAGCTACAAGAGTTACATCTCAAGGCATCATCATCAACGGACAGTACCGAGCGTTCGCCAAACAAAGGGGTGTAACCTAGCCACTCCCACAGCCGTAAAGCCCCAACCCTCCCTCCGCAATAGATCACTGAAAGATCCTGCAGATTCCGAACAGCTGATCCGCAGCTTCACTCCAACTACCAAGTCAGTTGCCATGCTTCTCTAGTCCGGTGTCCCCTAAGTGTCCCAAGCGGTACCGCGAGGGGATCGAGTGGCCGGGTTGCCATTTTCAAATCGCAACGGTGGTGGCCCGGTAAGGGACGAGATTCGTCGGTTCGCGTCCGAGCGAGAGGGAACGAACGACCACCTCCGGCCAGACGGAGAACGAGCGAAAAGAGAAACGTGAAAGGGTAGAGATCGCCGCTCGTGGAGGCGTAGCCATGGAGCGGCGTGGATTGGCGCCGTTGCCCGGCGCCGGGATTGGCGGGGAGAGTGCGCTCGAGGCGGGTCGCAGCTCGAAGGCGGGCGTTTCAAAACGACCGGTTCACCCAACGCAGCGGTCCGGCAAGGTGGTGGACTGGCTGCAGCGGCGGCGCGAACCATTCGAAAGTCCCCGGTGCAGTGGGGGAAGTCACCTTGCCGTCTGCTGCAGCGGCCGAGGCGCGCGCGAGGAAACGGCCCCACACACCGGTTCGCGCAGCCGCAGCGTACGCCTCTCTCTCGCTTCTTTCAAGCCGCGGATCCGCGAACGAGCCGTCGCGTCGAGCGGTGCGCGCGCGTTCATCTCTCACCAGTTTCTTCCCCTTTTTTCCCCACCCCACCCCGTTCGACCCGGCACCGGCCCGTTTCGCGTACGGTTTCCGTTCGCCGGCCGCTGCGCGCGGAAAGGATCGCGAACGCGGCTCGGCTCCGTCGTGACATCCGGTCCAGGAGGAACGTGCCCGAACAAGGACCCTGTGCGGGATCAGTGCCTCTCCGTTTGCCCGTTTACCCGAGTACCCGGGGGAAGATTAATCGAGCTGGTCTCATCGAGAGAACAATCCTGTCGACGCATCAAGGTCAGTGAACACACGTGCACCGGATAGAGGATAACGTAGTCTCTTCTCTTGTTTTCTCCCCGCTCGCTGACAGCCGCTTTATTCGTTCGTTATTATCGCTTGGTGATCAACTTCGACGAGTAGGACATTCGGGAATAATTCGTATTGGCGCGGACACGGAAGAGGTAAATGATTAAAAGATCGAGAAGGTTTATCATTCGACCGCGTTGCTCCGTATTCCCGACAATTATACGCGTTCTCCGAGCTGCTCCGTTTTATTCCCTTGCTCTTCGGGCTGAATAGTCGCACGTCCCGTCCATCCACGTCTATCCCGGCTATTTATCGCTCCGTACAATGTCTCGTTGAACGTAAACCGCGGGAAACGCGATAATGGAATTTTACGCCCGCCTTTAGTACGACGCGCCCGCTATTAAAATACCTTTTGCCTTTACGGCGCGATAACTTACCGGTCCAAGTATCTCCCCGTGCCGATCCCGCCGGTGCGCGGTTCGATCCGGCGGCGCGAGCTCGTTCGCCGATAATTGCGCGTCGAGGAAACGAGAATTAAATCGATCGGGCGCGCACGGCGGGTAGGTACACGACAAATCTCGCTTTCTCGCGGGGAACTTTCCAATCCCGATCGCGCGTACTCTTTATTTCCGTGATTCACGCGTATCCGCGTAATAAACCAGCCGACAGCCCCGCAGCGGTTCGACTTTCCTTCGCGCGGACATTGATTGTCCGTGAAGGTTCTGCGTCGATCGGCGCGAGTGACAGGGAGTCCTTCCAATCAAACGAGAAGCTAAGTTCCTTTCCGTTGAATCAGCGCCAGTCGATCTTTACCGTCGGAACAGCCGCTTTACTGTGACAATCCTCTTTTCCAGTCAACTACCTTTTCGGGGTACAGACACCCCGTGATTATCGATATTAGAACATCGTATTACCAGCTTGTGTTCGATATCGATAACGGCAAAGTCCGAAGGGACCAAACTTCGCGGCGTTGGCAGTAAACAAGCGATCTTAGGGAGAATTAAGCTAACAAGCAGTTATCGTGTTATCCAACGCCACTTAGTTCAGTTTGCGTCGCGTCATTATTCACTTCCGAGCGTCGAGGGCAACGCGGTTTTTAAAAAATCAGCGGCAAACGCATAGACTGCCGCCACGAGGCGAGGGTTCGTGCGAGTCCGTCTCGCGTCGTAGCGGCGACCGGTTAAGAAGATTCACCGAGGCGATTCGTGTTAGACGTGAAATTAACATTGCAAATAAGAGGCGAACACGTCGAAATAAGGATGCGCGGCAGCGGCACAAGGGACAAGGAAATAATTGAGCTGCGGTTTTTTCGCGGGGATCAAGCCCGAGCCCTTCGCTTCGGCGAGATTATGAGTAATGCGTTCTTTGGCACGTTCTCAGGCAGTGGTTCTCCTCGTACGTCTCTTCCGTCCCTCTCGCGGCCGCTCGTTCCCTCCTCCTCTACCCTTGTCCTTTTGGGAAGCTGATAGAGACCAGCTTTCTCGGCTCGGTCGTCCCATTAGCGTAATGGCTCGAGCTGTATAGTCTTCGCATTTAACCCACCGAATTCTCGTTCATCTTTACTCAGGGCATAATTCCTTTGCCTCGCTCCTTAAACGTTCCTTAAAATTTCATTCTCCCCTCTGATCTCCGTTCCTCTACTCACCCCTTAACAGTTGAATTTTCTCGGTACTCAACGCTATTCGAACCGAGTGTTGCTTCACTAATCGCTTGCGAATGAAAAATCGTTGCAACTGGTATCGAGAGCTTTTCGTTTTATAGAACAAGTTAAAGCGCGGAGTTCAAAGGAATTAAGGATCTGTACGCTGAATATTTTTCGCAACTCACGGTCGGCTGCCGCGCGGATTAGAAAATTGCAGAGATACGCGTGATCGTTCCACGGTAATTATAAGGAAAGTAACGTCACGGGCACGTTCGCCTGATATCGATTGTTCCGCCCGTAGATCGGCGTCGCGATTTATCCAATCTTATCGCGCGTTAATTAAGCGGGAGACTTAACGCTTGGAATTCCAATGTTTTCATACTCGCTCGAATTGTTGTTCCTCTCTTTTTAACATTTCCGTTCGACTTCTCGCCTCCGTTCGGAGATTTAATTACGATTAAATACATTGCGACGCGTACGAACCGTCGCGGAGTGCGTCAGTCGAGCAGAGACAGATCCGTTACGCGGCCAAAGCAACTTCTATGAGCGACTGTACAGCCGCTGCCGGTACTAAAGTATAAGTTCCGATAGCGGGGGCAGGTTTTAATAAGAGAAGGATTGAGAGCTCCTCGTACCTGCACTACCACGAACCGGTGGGCTCTTTCCCTGTCGCGGCACGACCAGATAGCAACAATAAATAACTTGTCCCTGCGCCTGGCTAAAAGCATCCCACCGATCCTGTTGGTGGCCACCTCTACCGGCGATTCGACCGGCCACGCTTATCGATACTTGTCCCCGAGCGTTTACCGCGCTATCATTTTCCATCGAGCCTTCCTATTCTTCTTCGCGTTTCACCCGTTAACTGTCGAATTTTCTCGGTAAACAGCGTCTCGAATTCCGAATCGAGCGTCGGTCCCGTTATCGTTTCCTCGTGAACGTGAAATCGTTGACATGCAACGCTTGATAACAAAGCTTACAAGGAAAACTCTTCACTGACGGCGACAATGAGGCTGTTATTCCGGATAATCATCCGTTCGTCACAGAATTGGTAATTGCAATGATCCGTGACGTGTTTATATCATTATTGTAACGGGAAAGAAACTTTTAGCGAGATTTCGCGAGATTCCGAGCGTTTCAACAATCGTTTTATAGAAATTACTGTTCCCGCGAGAGTCGAAGGTATTGCAGACATTACAGATTTCAAGTAATTTATCTTCCAGTATCGCAACTATTCGAACACAGACGAAGGAAGATAGTGAGTCTGAAGCGAACATGACTAGTCACAATGAGAACACTCGAATATCTCAAACATTCGAAATTGAATTTCGTCCATTGTAATACGGTACGTTCACAATGGCAATCGTCACGATTTCCATTGAAAGCGAGACGTCTAGCCTCTCGAACCCGATCCGCGCCCCGTCCGACGCAGAAGTTGCACGACTCGCTGGCGGCAGATTGCGAGCGGAACTTTGCCAGGGTAACCGTTAAATTTCGTTAATTGCCGCGACGAGGGTTCGCGCGATTCACGAATACGCGCCGGCGTACGGAGCTAATTAAAGAAATTTGCGACGGCCGTTTTTGCAAACCGCAAATAACCGAGCGCGCCGTGAGAGAGTTTCGCTAGGAGATCGGGTTTCCTCGAGGCGAGCACGGACGCGCGCGCGCGAGCGCGCGGTCGCCTCGCCGAGCGGGATTTCGAAACCGCGGATATCGCGCGTTCGATTCGAGCGGAACGTTCTTCGGCGCGGTGACTCGACGATAACGACGAAAAATGCTTGCACTCCCCTATTGAGAACTGTTGTTCGCACTCGAGAATCGACTCTCGGTCGCCATTCGATTCGACGCAGCAAAGTTATAGAAGTAATTCAATATTAAACTTCGAATAAGGTATCGACATAGGAGAAAAGGAAACAGTGTTCCTTGTTTTATGTAAGTTCTAAACAACGTCGTCGATATTTCGTCAGAAGGTAATGAACACTTATAACGTAAAATATTGTGGGTTGCAAAGGGTTAAGGCGTTAGCTGCCACGTTGGTTGGAGCAAGAAGATCGACGTCGACCAAAGTGATTTAGTGACTAGACCACAGCATAATGTATGATTTATGATACCAGATCGTGAACTATTTTTGACAGAATCATAGTAAATTCTCATGGCAGTCAGCGGGTTAATTGGCAGTAATCGCGTATAATTAGGCAGTAGAATTACGAGAGGATCGCTCGCGTCGAGACGACGAGGCCGTCCAATCCCGTTCCGTCGGCGTGTCTCAGCGATAAATCGAGCGATCGTGGTTCGTCTGGTTTTCGTCGAAACGCGAGAGAAAGCGAAGCGGGTTCTCGGCACTTTTTGTTCGGCTCCGGTCGATTATTCGCGCTCGGCCCCGCTAATCGAGACTCGGCGCTGCGGCGGCGGCAACGGCGACGGCGACGGCGGCGGGGACGGCGGCCACGGTTCCCTATATATATGTATATATTATAATAATGCAAACTGCTAGATAAGCGCCGCTAGAAATCAACCGGATTAATCGATCGCCGTAATAATAATTATTATGCGTTGCCGGTGGCAATTACCGGTTGACGATAATACATCGCGCGCCGATCCGCGTAATCATATCCCTCGTGACGCGGATGTTGCGCGAATCGGCTGGAATGAATTCGACGGGAACGATAGTTATTAACGAGCGAATTTACGAGCCGAGGGATTATTAGATTTCCAATGAAAACGCGTTTCTCGATACGCCGATCGAAAACGAACCACAGGAACGCGGAGGAAAAGCCTGTGTGCAAGTACTTCGCTTTACTTGCGCGCGTGGAGGGTTGGGGAAGGGGGGCGCGAGCGCGCGCGCGTTCGCGAGCGGCGAGATAGAGGCTGAAATAAAAACAAGTGGAGCGGAACACGGGGAACGGGGCCAGAGAGAGAGAGAGAGAGAGAGAGAGAAAGAAAAAAAACAAAACGTTGTCCGGGGGTTGTAAAAAGTTTACTGCCTCGCCGACCGCCCTATTATTTAAGGGGATGATTCCTCCGGTTTCCACTTTGCTGGAAGGGTCTTTGTTCGTTTTAGAGCTTTCTCGCGTTCCTCTTTCCGTCACCGCCACTTTGATGCCTCGCCTTCTCTGTCTTCCTCTTCTTCCTCTTCTCTCTTTCCATCTCAGTCTACGCTTCTCCCTCTTCTATTCCTCTCACTGATTTCCGTCTGAATCTTCCTTTAGTTCTATTCACTTCTGTCTCTATCTCTATTTATTTCTCCCTGACCCTCTCTCAATCTCTAATTACTTCCCTCCAACTGCCCCTCGCTCCTCTCTATCTCTGTTTCCCCTCGGACCTTCTCTCTTTCTCCTTCCATCTCCATTTCCCTTCGACTCCGTCCCTCTCTCCCTCTCTCTCTCTCTCTCTCCGTGCACCTCTATTTACTTCTCTTCGAAACTGTTCCTCGCCCCCGTCCCCCCACCAGGCCGGTCGTCTAACACCCATTCTTCCCCGGCGTCGGGACGAAACGCGCGCTTTCGACATAACTACAGGCTATCGATAACTGCCACTTACCCGGCTGCGTCACTTCCGGTTTCCAAACCGACCGCTACCACCGTTTACGAGTTTACAGTCGAGCAATCGCGCGGCTCTTTCGCGGTGCCCCTTCTTTTTTCGACGGCGCGGATTACTCGGACCGAGAAATCGTTTTTTCGACGATCGATCCGTCCCGCCGCCCCGTTCCCCTGGGGACCCGTCGTTCCCGGAGCCGGTGTGCCGGCCGCGCCGATTGGACACGCGTCGAGCTTGGCGCGGCCTGGCGCGAGCGATCGTCCATTGTCCCGGCTGCTGCTCGTTGCCTAAGGTAAATACAATTTCCGCTTTTGCTCGTCCAGCGGCCGCGCGCACGATCGCCCCGGGTCCCGGGACCCGGCCCTCCGCGCTTTTTATAACCACAGACAATATTCCCCGATTAGTTTCGCACGGAATCGCGCCGGTTCACGCGTGCAAGACAACGCTTTTTCCCCTAATTCGACGAAACCCGCTCGCCCCGGGACGGGGAGGGGGAAGTTTCAATGACCGACATACGGCGGAACCTTGATTGACTGATTCTTAACCCTTTCAGTCCTATCGCTACGCACGGACACAGTTTTGTCGATCTTCTCGATGTGACACGTGCTGCAGTGGCAAGTGTTAGTTAAGACGCATATTAAGACGTCTGTAATGTTATGGGAAGAAGAGATTCCAAATGTAGAGAGAAATGTAGTGGATTTATGTTTCTGGTAGACTCGTGCCTTAGATGCATGAGTGTAGGATTTTTTCGAATCAGGTGCTGCCTGATTGGTTATCTGTAATATGGGAAAGAGAACTGCCTCGGGTATGTTCCCGTAAAATGAACCTTTTAGCTACGGAACTACCTGCTAAGGTATCTCTGTACCGCAAGGTCCGTCGCGGTCTGTATGTCATGAATGTAATGTCACCGCAATTTGAGAGCGATAGAATTGTCTGTGCGATTACGTTAGATTAGACTACAATGCGCAGAACTGTCGGTGGCATAGAAAAAATTGTGCCGCCGTAGCGTGCCATTCAAAAAGATGATACACACGAAAGTAGCTAAAAGTAGTAGCTAAAAGGTTAAAGACACGAGGACGAGTGTAATAGGTTTACGGATGGTATATATAGAAACAAATGACTGAACAGTAGCGAGAAAGACTCGTAAAGTAGGAAAAATGCTGCCACACACGTTTCTCGGTATTACTCGAAACTGAGGAATTATAATGAAAATTTATTCGCGTCTTGTATCAATCGGCGAAGTCGATCGTCGAGCGACAAGCCGAGCGAAAAAGTATTCAACGCTGAAAGGGTCCATTAGCCGAGCAACAGATAAATGGAGGCTCGAGGAGAAATTCCTCGAAGCATTCCTCAAACGATCTGACAATCTAAATCATCGAGTTAGCGAGAGCAGCCGGGACTGAACCTTCTAGATCGCGAAGAACGGCGACTCGGTTAACGGAGGTCCCGGCGTACACAAAAACGTTTTCCTTTCGCCGAACAATTATAACACGTATTTCGCGCGCGGCCGGCTCCGCACGTTTAATAAGTTTATGCTCTAATTAACCCGCGGCGCTGCGTCGCGCTTTGCCGTGCCCGCCGAACGTTCCGGCAAAAGTTGGCCGATGATTTTATGCGTTGCGCCAACGGCGGATAACAATTTGGTCGAAAAACAGGCGAGAGTAAATAATTCACGCCACTATAAAGCTGTTCTCCATGCTCGAACGATCACGGTTTTTCTCCCCTCCGCGTCGGCGAGCGGGCGCACCGTCGACCGCAACGCGATTACCGTTCCCGCGTTTGTATTCTCGCCGGAATGAAACCCTGTGAAGGTACCACTACGACCGGGTTAACAGGAACTCTCATTATCGCGCGAATCTTCGCGGGTCCGTCGACTCGCGCGCCGGCTGCGCGGTCACACCGGATCGGTCGCTGCTTCGCAGCCGATGAAGAAACGGACAACTGAGACGGGAACGATTCCTTTTTTCCATGTCGTATCCGATCGTTCGATCGGGGAGTAATACCGTCGTAATGCAATGGAATTATAGCAAGACCTTTTGCAACGTTGTCACCAGACTGCGGGTTTTTATGCATCGACGGATGACTTGAAAGTGCCAACGTTGCACCGAATGTACGCAACTTGATGAAATACACGAAGTATCCAAAGCAGGATTTTTACAATCTTCAGATAATTTTCTAATACTACTCGGTTGTTCTAATTATGTTTTTAAATTAGAGTTTGCAGATTCGATGTAGCTTGGTTTTTAACATTGAACATTGGCTAATTCGATAGAAAAGTTAAAGGAAGATGTCGTTATTCTTAGTCGCATGTTTCTTTATTTTTGTTTATGTGCTATGTACTGAAGTAGATGACTTTGTTGAATGCTAGTTCGTTTATCGATCTGTCTCCCAGGAACATATTATGATGGATAATCGAGGCATGACTGTACGTCGTCGATCGCACGGTCCGCCGCTCGCGAGCTCATCGCGATCTAATTCCTCTGTCCCCGTGAGTTGTTGTTGTCGTCGTTGTCGTCTTGATTCAATTTACCAGCGTCTCGGTAACATCGCCGTAAATCGCGCGTCCGTCAGTTAATCGCGTGCAAATGTATTCCGACTGTCGCATATTTTAGCCGCCGATAAGCGGGCCGATTTCGCGCAAAAAAACGACTATCGGTGACGTCTTCCGTTCGGATTGGGTCGCCGGGGGCTAACCGGGTGTTCCGGTATTGCCGGATCTCTCCGCTAAATACATAAAAAGTCGCTTAAACAACACGGAGTACCTGTTCTTAGCGTTTTCATCAACGGCGTTCTTGTTAAACGTAACTCTACAGGGTTCCGAGAGATTGCAACAGTACAATGTCTTGTCTCTTCGGTAGAACCTTTCGCCAGGCAATTTTAGTCACTCTGGAAGCTCGCGTAACACATCTATCAGACGAATCGAAGCAGCTTACTTCTGATCGCTCCTTTTACAATCGTCAGAAAGATACACCAGCTCTCTGAAGAAATTCTTCGACGAATTATAGCACTGGGAACAATTAGTCAATCAAAATTTCAATGAACAAACCTCCGCAGTCCAAAGAAATCGGAATCAATCAGTTGACCGGACAGTTTCCACATTAATCCTCGCCAGAAAGCATCGAGCGGCGAGCAGCGCTAAAGAAACTCGTCGCAACTAATCCCTCTATCTCGCGGAGCTCAGTCCACGCGAGGTGTCTCGCATAAATCAATCTGAATCTCAACGAGCGCACTTTCACGGTTTCCGCAACGAAGTCACACCTAGTCGTTCGGTTTGCTCGAACGGTCTCGCTACCGATCCCTACCGGAAAGCAACGGGCGACGCTGAAAAGGCTCCGTCAGCTCGCAGGGCGTCTTCTAGCTGTCGGAAGCAGGCGGTCCCCGTTTCGTTAACCGTCCGCCGCGGGTTTCCAGCTGCGGAAAAAAGCGGCGAGGACATGCGGGCGCTATCTTAGTCCGCTCGCAGATACACGCGGACGTGTAGTGCGGCTTGTACGCGTCGGTAAGCGTTACGCCAGCCCGATGGAATACTCAATTAGACGGCCCCGTGTCTGTACCCCTATTCGAGATAATTAATAGCGCGGCTCGGTGAAAAATGCTCGCTCGCTCGTTCGCTCGCTGGCCGGCTCGCCTCGCCGTCTCGCTCGCTCCCCTTCAGCTGGCGACCGCGGGGCGCGAGGGGCGTGGATCGACCGTTATTAAATATATTATCGTCGAAGCGCGTTGTCAATGCGGCGACGCGGTCTCGCGGGGCCCGTCGCCGTCGCGACCGAACGGTATTGCCGGGGGAAAGCCGAGAAAAAGAACGCGCCAGCGGGAAGCGATAAAAGCCGGCAATATCCTTAAACAATAACCATAATCCGTGTTGGTTACGACACGTTTGTCTTTTATCGATTACTTTGCATAAGTTTTCAGCTATCGACAGTCGCGTAATGCGAGAAGGGCGGCGGGGAGCCGAGGGAAAGCGAGAGACAGAGGGAGAGAGAGAAAGATAGAGAGTGAGATAGAGAAAAAGAGCGAGGCGAGACCGTCGCTTTTAGTGTCGTGCGGACGATCGTTCCAGCGACCGAACGAAAAAAGGACTACGCGCGGGGAGCGGGGCGGGAGGGAGAAAAGAAATAGAAAAAGCCACCTCGCGACAAATTGCTTTATGGCATCGGCCGCGACGACCGCCACGCTATGCATTTCCATGTCGTAAACTCGTGTTATTTAGGGCTTCAATTAAAATTTTAGCCGGTCGAACGGGTTCGCGACGCTCTCTAGACGACGCGGGACCCCTCGGTGTTCCGTGGAACCTCGGCGAACGTGAGTCCGATTTTCGTCGCGACGCTCTTCCTTGTTCTTCATCGGCCGAGACGTTTGCGTCTCTGTGTTAGCAGGAATGTTCAGTTTGGGATTTTCCATTCCGACATTCACGTCTGACCTATAACGTATCTTACAAATGTATACATATAATATCCACAACATCGCTACATAAACAATTATATACTAACCAATCAATTCTTTTCTCATCGCATCTTGCCTCTTTCCGTATCCATCCACTCCAACCAACAAACCACGAAAGCACGTCTACGAAATTCCCAAGCGAGATTCCACCTCGCAATTCTCGGAGGGTTATTAATAAAGGAGACGAATTTAGATAAAATCGCGGAGGTGCGCGAGGGTTAACCACGGAGGAGTACACCGTACAACAGTCCGTGGACCGCGGAAAGGGGGGAGAGGGTGTCGGGGAGGGACCGAGCCGAGGCGACGATGCGAAATCGCTAAACGAAATCACGAAACTCGGCCGTAAGGAGATGCGAAGTGGTAGAGACAGCTGATATACATGGGATAGGCAGGGCAGAGTAGGGCAGGAACAGGGCAGAAGAGGGCACACCGGCTTGGACCAGGGGTTGTCATTAACTGGGAGCTCACTCGAGAGATAACCACTACCTGCCACCATACCGGGGCTCATTTTCCTCGCTATCCCCCCGGACCCCACCCCGCGGCCGGCTCGCTCGCAACTCGCCTCGGCTCATTACAAAAAGCACGTGAGCCCGCTGCTGGCTATTTATTTCCGAATGGTGCATATCACTTTTCGTAATGGGCCCCGCGAAATTAAAAGTATGCCCTCCGGCACCGAATCGTGCATGCATACCGTTGCATATCGTACGAGCGCGCCGCGTCAGGGACCGATACGCGCCCTCCTCCCCTTTTGTCTCTCCTCTCCCCACTTTTCCTCCCGCCAGGACCCCTGTCTCTCTCTCTCTCTCTCTCTTCCCTTCTCCCTTTCGGGCCCGTCTTCGCAACCTTTTTTCTCTGTAACGTCCCGGCCGCCCGACCGTTCGCAGAGGACGCGCCGAACGACGCACGCTCATTTCCAGTGATTCAATTTCCATCGGGCCGCGGTGCTCGCGTGAAAATTGAAAACGGAATCTTCAATTAAGAGTCATTACGAAGCCGGATGATCGCACGTCTACGCGCACTGCTCTCGTGTCCCTCCTTCCCAGCCGAGAGGCTTTCCGCAGGCTAACCGGGAGTCCGACTTTTGAGTTCGCGGCGAAACGCGAGAAACGGAACGGATAATTTAATCGTTAAGGGGATACAAGTTATTCGATCGCTCTCGATGACTGCTTGTAAATCAGTTTGATCGTTCAGAGACGAAAGAATTGGTAGTTTTCTTTTTCTGATGGTATCTGAAGCCAGAACCGACCATTGAAACTAGCTTTCCGAATTTCTTGAGGCAAACTGTAACCGTGCGTTTATTATTCCAATTAACTCGCGTCTCAGCTTAGATGTTAGTGAATCAGCTTCGTTAATAATTTCTCAGGAATCTTCTGACCGATCTGATAGTTCTAGTGTCAGGGATTCGGTTTACAATTCACGTTCCTTTAAACAACTCCTCGCAGGTGAGTGTCCCGATCATCATTCGTGAACGCGTGGACGCTCGGACGATTTCGCGCGGATGGAGCGAGAAACTCGTTCGTCTCGAGAAATTGAATTATGTAGATTATTCGTGTCCAGGAGAGCGTGCCGCTGTGTTTACAGCTTCCCGAATCGTCCGGGTGGTTTTTCGGAAAGGTAAATTCGTTCCTCGGAGCCGGCCGGCCCGTATCCAGCAATTACGGGTCGGTGGGGCGAGGCGGTCGGAAGAAGGTCAGGGTTCATCGCACAGCTTCCTCCACGGACAGCTGCGCTTCTCCCATTAACAAACGCTCGTGTACCAACACGTTCGGCTCCTTTTTTTATTTATTATCCCTGCCGCCCTGTTCCCCGTCATCCTTCTCGCTCGCTGTTCCTCCGCGCCGGCGAGGCTAGCCCGAGGAATGCAGCCGTGCATAAGAACGCGGCTGTGCGTAGGACGATGACGAGTGAAGGAAATGGAATTTTCGTGGCTAATTGAGTTTAAACATGCGAGAGGGAACCTCTTCGCCGGCCGGTACAGGTGTTTCGACGAGTTAATGCGACCTGGGAACGCCTCTCGAGTAGAAAACCGCTCGAGATCGCCTGTCCGCTCGATGAAATTAATAATTCCCGTCAGCCTCGGATCTCGCTGCGAAAGAGGAAGTTCACCGGCGAGCGAAACGACGTTGTCTAAACGCGTCCGACTTAGACGGAGACATAATCGAGCTGATTTGACGAATATAAATCTATACCAGTTACCAGTCACGCGACTTGAACTCGGTTTTCTTCTCGGTGTGGTCCCTGATCCTTCTCAATCGGGATGTTAAACAATTAGTTGTTTTCTCTGGAAAATGTACAATCTATTACTATCTAATCCACACTCTTCATTCCACCGCAAACCCAACACGAAGGAGTTGTTCTCCAGTGTCTCCTGCAGCCGCGCTCGTTACGCACACCTTTATCCGTTAACGTTGCCCGCTGTTTGCAATTTTCCCCGCGAGAGCGCGTATGCTAATTTTATTATCCTCGCAACAGTGTATTCAGTGACATTGAATCGGCGCATGCAAATCGGTAGCTGTAAAAAGCGTGTCGCGGCTGCCCGGCAGGGATCGGGGCGCGCGCGCGCGGCTCGCCCGTTCGCGATTATCATTTCTAATGTTGGATATGCAAATGCATAAATCGTTAGGCTGGAAACCGATGAAAAACGAGGTGCCGACAGGGTACGCGAGGCCGAGAGCCAATTCACACGTGCCAGTTTCCCGTGACAGCGCACCCTCTCTCTCCCTCCCTCTCTCTCTCTCTCTCTCTCTCTCTCTCTCTCTCTCTCTCTCTCTCTCTCTCTCTCTCTCTCTCTCTCTCTCTCTCTCTCTCTCTGCTTCTTTTCCTTTTTCCTCGCCGTTTCACTCGCTCATCATAAACATATTAATTTACGAAGCGCCAGCGAGAGACGAACGGTCGCACGGACCCGCGGCAGCACGCATAATTCGCAATTACCCGGGAAGGGACGGAGCGCGAAAAATGTGGGCCGCGCGCTCGCTCCGAATGATAATAACCCGACGTAATTGCGACGTAATGAGACGCGATATCGCTTCTTCCACTTCGCCGGCCCGTGGGGCAAGCGGGTCCCTTATCGCTTCCGCGTGCATTCCCGCTCCGCCGAGCGGCGGTGAGCGGATCGACCTTTCGAAAAACTGGAAAAGGAAGATTCACGGCGGGCCGCGGAACCGTCGTTCGTTGTTTTTAGCGTTACGCGTTAATTGGACGACGCGCGGCGGCGGTGCTGCATGATTGACCGGCCGGTACGACGAGGGACGAACGTTCCGTCGGCGTTTCCAAACTGGCGGACGATTACCGCGATAACGTCGCGTTTATCGGCCACCGTGCTCCAAATTGAAACCACAGATACGAGCAATTGCGTCGAATTATATACTTTAGGAACGGCGCGTTGCTCGTGTGTGGACATTGTCGCAGTCCAGTTCGATCGATCGTTAATCGGTTATGTAACGATTTTGTCTTTATGTAACTCAGGTGATATTTTATCGAAGCTTCTGCCGAAGTTCCGACATTACCCAGTTCAGAGTTTCGCAGTGTAATCTTATCAAAGTCTTAACGCTACGTTTATAGTTTAACAATTTATTTCGTCAAACTTTCAACATTTCGGGGAGGATTGTATACATAGACGTCTCAGATTTAACCGACAAGATTTAAAATACAAGTTTAACGAACACTTGCTTCCCAAGACAATTCTACCAGCCCTACGTCCCAGCCAAGCCGAAAGATCAAACGGTGCACCCCGAAACAGGCGGTAACCTCGAAAACGATTTTCCCTGGGACGTACACGCGTGGACACCGGCGACGTTTCATTCGCCCTCCAATTTCCTTTCCCGTATCGCGTTTCTCGGAACGAGCGGCGAAACACGCGATCCCCGGGAACGGAGTAACGCGATTAAAGGTATCGCGGGTTTCGTCGAGCATGCGACGCGACGGTTCGAGTGGACGTCTTCATCAAGGAACTACCAATCAGGGTACGTGCTCGCGGGCAAAAAGCGGACGGTCCGTCCGAAGAAAGGAGCCCGACGGAGGGAGCGAGACGGCGGACGGACGTCTCGGGGGAGAGGAAACGCAGGGGAGCCGGGCAGGAATCGCGGCTGGAAAGCTCTTAATGGCACCAACTGCAACGGGAGATGAACTGGACGAGAGTCCGGGGAACAATTACCGCAAAACGACGGCGACAGGGCGCGCGCGCACGGACTCGCCGGTCCCCGGCTGGAAATCGGAGCGGGCAAGAAACCAGCGGCGTGTCATCGCCGATGGCGCGCGCCTCCCTCTTTAATTCATGAAGCGAGCAACAGCTCGCGGGCAACCGGCCGATCGCGATCGGCCGGCCAGATAATCCTCGCTGCGGCTTTCTTGCGACTCCGCGGCCCGCGATCTCCTATAAGGCCCCGACACGGACGAAGAAACCTCGGCCGATTCCGCGAAGGTTGCCATGTTTAGGTCGAACACCTGTGCGGACTTTTATGGAGGGCTTCCCACTCGTCGGGCCGACCGATCCCGATAGGAAAAAGAAATCGGTGCCCCGAGTGTCGCCAGAAATGATGCATTAAGTGCTTCCGTCGCGGGGGGACTGCGGTAAAAACGGCCCCCCTTCGCCCGGCTTCTTGCCGCCGCGGCCGTAAGAGTCGCGAGGGGTCAATCTCGTATACGTGTCCCGGTTTTTTTTACATTTCTGACCTGCGGTTCTTGCGGTGTCGACAGTTTGCTCGGCGGTGAACGGGTCGTGTGTGACCCGATGTTTCCTTGTCGATTGTTGGGTTCTCGTCGATTTTATTTTTCTTTGGATTTTAATGGTTTCCTGTTGTTCGTGCTCGGTGGATTCCATTCGGGAGCCTAGCTTGGCGTTGCACGGGTAAGAGTTATTGCTGGGACTAACGGACCAAGAAAGATTTATGGTATATATTAAAAATTATGGTATATATTAAATATGAGTCTCATTGGAATCTTAACACGTGCATCCTTATAATTTCTGCGGAAGTCTATAGGAAAGTCAATTCATTTGACATGGAAGGACGTATCTTCGTGGATATGTATTGAAAAATATTGAAGAATATTGGAAAATATTGATGAATCAGCGTTAACTCCTTCGAGGATTATTGTCTGCAGATAGACACCGTCGAACTTTCATGTTTACAAAACATTTAATTGTCCAAACGACAGACGATTAAGGCGTACTTTCCTTTTGAAAAGGAGTTCAAGGATTTAAGGGCTCGATACGTGACTTAGCTTCCTCCGATAAAGGTTCCAAACAATCTATAAAACCCCTGACCGCGAAGGGTTAAAGCGAAACGCGAGTTCGACGCCGATCAGAAGCTTCTGCTCTCCGGAGCGGCGCGCAGCGTTTCTTCGAATATCCTGTTACGTCTAAACGAGCGGCGTGACTCAACGTAATGCACCGCGGTACGCCTTCGGGGACTGCCTGTGTGCACCGATGCGTTCAACGCCGGAATGGAAGAATAATGTCGGGGACAAAGCACTATTTGCGAGCGTAAACCAGCGATAAGTCGTAAAACCGTGTGTTTCGTGCGCGACTATGTTGCGAAAGATACGAGACAGAGATACGGCTCGTGTGAGCCGGCTAATTCGGAAGATTGCTTCATTATCACGAGCATCGACCACGACCCGAATTCGCGAAAGAACGGCTCAGGTAACTCGCAACCCGTCGCTGGGAACGGCTAATAGGAAAACTTTCCTCGCGTCGCACGATTTCTTTTTCTTCGGAAAAATCAGTCATTCGCCACCCAACAGATCTAAGATTCTAACAGCAAAACGATTCTTTCCAAGAGAAAGATAACAATAACGTCAACACTATTCCGATGGCACAACACTGTCGCACACATGACGAAGAAACAATACCGACTATAAATAGAACTATTAAAAACGCATCTACAGCGAAGAAACTTACGTCTGCGCGCGTGTAGCATCGACGGTCGATTAAACCGGTGATGTCGACGGATTCGTACGGTCCGATCGTTTAAAATGCAATCAATTCTTTGCTCCCCCGTTTCCGACTATAAATGCAAAGCACAGTACGGCTAAAAACAAGTCTCAGTTTCGTAGATCATGAACGGCTAAAAATGTCGGAGAAAAGGATGGGAAGAGGGAATCGGGCATTCCCGGCACGTCCCTTTTCGCTAGAAAACACGACCTCTCGGTTTCGTGGCCGGTCCTCTCGTTATGCCCGAGCGTTCCGTCCCGAGAAGCCCGGGAATTCGTTGACCACCCATCGGGTGGTGGTTTCTGCTGTCGCGATCGGAACGTTCCCCCGGGATCCCCGGGAATTGACTCGTCGCGCGCGGATTCTTTCGCAGGAAGGGGGGTGGAAAAAATGGGACGAGCGCCGGTTGGACAGACGGACGGACGGACGGACGGACGGGTCGGGACGGGGACGGCGGGCCTTATGTTAAACGAATTAGACAGCGGAATGCGTCGCCTCGATGAATTGCTGCTCCCAGCGCGCCCGGAAAAAGGACGCGAGCGTTCCGGGAAGCCCGACAGGTATGCCGGGATACGGAGAAACCACCGTGTACACGGCGACAGGGATAAGCGGGTTTAATTGCTCGCGTGACCGTGCTCGATCGACGCCGATCGAGGCTTCCCATCGGTCGAGCATGGTACACGGATCGTGAATCAGTGTACTACAGCGGATGAGCAATCGCCGCGAGATTGGGCGTTTCGCTGACGACTTACGGCGCAGGGATCTTGGAAACGAGAATCTTGTACGTTACTCTCGTGTTAATTACGCTGCGTTTATAATGCGGATTTTTGCGATTTGCTCGTTTTATACGCTAGCTCTCCGGGGCTCGCGAATTCCTCTGTCGCGAAGTTCGCGGATTCTCAAATCGAAGATAAAATTAACCTGGGAATTAATTCGGAGACTTGGTAAACTGTTGCTCGAGGAATTTTGTTTATTAATACTTTTGTACGGTGATATATTTCGAAAGAATCTGGTATGTGTAATGCACGTCTTTCCAGCGTAAGAGGTTAAACGCATACGGTTGTCAGTAGTCCGACGATTGATCGTTTCGAACTCCGAAGTTTTTCACTGGAGATATTCAACATTCTCCAATGAGACATTCTTTGGAGCTAATGAGAGGATATACATAAATCAATAATATTCGAGCGTACACGGTAGACACAGCGAAAGAACCGATCGAAACGGCGAGCCAGGAATAATTCGACGTTGTTACGAATAGATCTGATCGATCAAACGATCGCACCGGCCGCGTATCGTTCGATCGCCGCTGCCTATCGCGTCCCGCGCATAAATCCCTGTCGCCCGTGTAAATCCCATTCGGAGTTGTAAACGGCGATGGATCGGTTAATTAGCCGGGGCTCGCGTTTTCAACGCGTCCGGCCCCGTCGAACGTCTTGTTACCCGTTGGCGCGTGGCCGCCACGGCGTGCGCCAATCTTAGATAACATCTAAAAGGTTCCCGATCCTAATTCGACCGCGTGGGGCTCGCCGAGCTTTTATTTGTATTTCATACCTACGGCGACATTCCTCGTCACAAGATAACATCCGGCGATCCCCGGGTTGGACGGGAACGACGCGACGCGCCGCGGGACGCACGCCGCCTGAGTCCGGGGGACACGGGCCATCTTTTTTAAAAGACCTATTACTTCGTAAATATCACTGATACCTGACATAAAGAAAATATATTTACCGAAGTGAATACATCCTAATCTCGCCGGAGAATTGTCGCCTGTGGCTGTCGCGTTTCGTCGATGAAACTCGTCTCGATAGGGACGATTCAAGTATCGCTTCGCGTGTTCCGTGAAGTCGAGACGTAAGGGAGAGAAGTTCGACTAGGGAAATCGCAAGGATATTCCCTTGCGGAATATCTGAACGCAGTGACTCAGAGCGCGAAGCAACGAAGCATCTGAAAACAGTGAATCATCCGTACTTACGCGGCGCATCATTAACACGTGCTACGAGGATTTTGAGCGTTCACGCCATATCACTTGCCTTGTTTCAACGCACTCGCCAGGATGAAACACGTGATTCGTATTTTCGGTTCATATTCGGTTCGCTTTCAACCCTTCGCGCTCGAACGATTTTCACTAGAAACGTTCAGCGTTTCCGGATCAGATGCAGACGACATTGTTTGAAACTAATGAGGAAATATACGGAAATTAAGAAAGGAGAGTTACTTTGTTCTAATATTTCCGCATATCGATGCATTACACAGAGCGGAAGACTTTATTTTTAGTACATCGAGTCAATCGGTGACTGAGAGTCGCCTCCCAAGTTAACATACGCTTAACCTTTTAGCTACTGTTTACATCCTGTTCGCGCAAGTCATTCTTTATACGCCAGTATAGCGGCTTTCGAGGATATCATGTTCTCAAACATTATTCCACTGAATTGACTCACTCTATCTACAGATATATCGCCTGACTCACCTCATTTCTTCCATTTCACATTCGTTCCGAAACATTTCCTAACATTTCTAATGTCGCAATAGGAATCCTTCTACAATTTCGGTACCCGTTACAGCTTACGATTGCGGAAAATCCTGGTATAATTAACACGTTACACAACGGAGACAAGTACTCCAACAATCGTAAATGCTTCCCTAACCGCGAGTAATAGACGCGGATCGACAGCGAACGGATTAACGAAACGGGTTAACCCGCGATGCTTTTGTCCGTGGAACAGTCGACGAAATGATCTTGTCTCCGGGGTTCCGGCAAATTCGAAGTACGCGGGGGACGATCGTTGAATTCCTCTCCAACGGTGGTCGGGCGGAGTAACGAAAAAAGGATTGGAAGCGGCTCGGCGCGGCCCGGCCCGGCCCGGCCCGGCGCGGCTCGGCGCGGAACGTCGACGCGGCCGCCACCGGGCCGAAGGACGCGGCCGGCGCACATATCTGCGGTCGAGAGTGGTCCTGAGGACTCGGATTAATCGGGGACAAGGCAAGCACATTACCGCGGCTCCAGATAGCGGTAGGATAGCGCCACGAAAACCACCGTGAAACTCCGAGAACCCGACACCCGGGTTCGTTGAAAGCCCCGTGGTGGAACGAACGGGGCCCGGGAGAGCGACGTCGATCGTCGTGGCCTGCGAACGGGGAACGGGGCAGCCCGAGAAAGACGGGAACACCGGCGTGGAGGGAGAGGGAAAGACTAAATTGGTCTCCGGGCCTCCACCGAATCTTGTGACGGGTTAATCCTCCCGGGTTCCACGAACCAGGGGAGAAGAAGTTGCCCGCGGGAGAAGATTAAAGAAAAGGAACTGCGGCCGAGAGATGGAATTGGAATCGGAAACTTGCGCTCCTGGGAATTTTTGCGACGTCCGGCCGCGTTTCTGCGGATCGCGACCGCCAGGATCGGACCGCTGGGACCCTTGCGTTGCGCACGGCCTGGCGTGCGATCGGCTACTGGCTTTCGTGAATCTATGCCGGCGTCAACGATAAGTCCCTCGGACGCGCTCGGAATCTCGATTCGAGCGCGTCTCGCGAATCTTTGGAGATCTCGTATGTTTCTGTAACGATGCTGTTGATCTACTTTCTTTGTTTTTCTTATGTTACCCGTAGTGAAGTTGCGGGGGATAAGATCATTGATAGTATTGTTCAGTGTTTAAGCCTTTACGGAAGATTCTTTGAAATATATTCAGCAGATGAAGCTTAGGTCGATTACTTAAATAGTAAAAAAGGAAACTATGTCTTGCTGAGTAATTAAGTCATCTGTTCGCTGCTTAGTGTATATAATATGAAAATTTCATCTCGTCGAAGTGTTGACATCCGTCCACCAAGAGTTAAAATGGTTTCTTTGAGTCGGAGCGGTTTTAATTGGACAATAACATCTCAGTCTGAAATCTGGTAATTAGAGGAGTATTGTTTAGTGTTTAAGAATCTTTGCGGAAGATTCTTTGAAATATATTCAGCAGATGAAGCTTACGTCGATCGCTTAAATAGTAAAAAGGGAAACTATATCTTGCTGAGTAATTAAGTCATCTGTTCGCTGCTTAGTGTATATAATATGAAAATTTCATCTCGCCGAAGTGTTGACATCCGTCCGCGAACGGTTAAAGTGGTTTCTTTAAGTCGGAGCTGTTTTAATTGGACAATACCATCTCAGTCGGAAATCTGGTAATTAGAGGAATGACGGGTTAATTCGGAGGAATCCAGTCCACGCAGGTCCCATCCACTCGGTAATAATACTTTGTCGAGGAACACCTCGCACGGACATCGAACAACGCGATTGTCTCGGGCCGCGACAGAATTCGGCTGATCGCATCTAAACGTTTGACGCACGAACGCGAGCATCGGAGTCGCGCGCGTATCGTGGATATCTCGGTCTGGTTTCCTGCGTTTACCGGCGACCGTAGAGGATATCCTGGCGTTGTACACTTAACGACGATTCACGGCTGCCCCGACTAATTATTCCCGCCGCTGCCTCCGTGTGTCCGGCTACCATGGGACCTCTTGTTCAGCGCGAGGGTCACGCGGGTTGTCGCCTCGATGCGCTCGGCGGGCTTTCGGAACGCGATTAAAAGGACGCATGTCGTCGCAAACGGTGACAACCGCCACGACCAACGTCGATCCTTATCCTTACGGCAATGTTGCTTCACCGAGCTGTTTCATTTCGATCTACAGCACTCACGTTGGCGCTGCCTTGCTTATACAAATTAAAATTGCTCGTTAACATTGAGGATTCATCCGTTGAGCGTAAAACTTCGTGTCTTTCCCTGCTGCTTCATTTGCTATCCGAGCCATTAATCAGGATACATATATAACTGCATCAACCAAAATCGACGCGTTTAGAATCTGAACGAACGCAGGAAGATTAAGCTATCTATTTAGAAACCGTCGAAAAGATTCTAATGTCAAATTGACGCGTTTAGAATCTAAAAATACGCGAAAAGATTAAGCTATCCATTTAGAAACCGTCGAAAAGATTCTAATGCTCACAAAGTTCCAATATGAACCTAAGTTCGTCTATCCACACCATCAACATCGATGTTGCTTCCTCTTCGCAACATCGCCGACGACCCAAGATTCACCTACAGAAGGTGTCCCTGAAGCTTTTCCCCTTTCCCTTTTAAATACTTCGTTGCGCGTCTTATTAAACAAAGCATAAAGATACCCACGGTCCGGCAGCCAATCATAAACCGCCGCGAAAGCCGCGTCAAAGCCGCGACCGATCACGCGTGAACGCAACTCGAAGAATCCGGCGAGCGATTCGCGAGCGTCGCGTCGCTCTTTGGAATGGCAAAGTTCACGAAACAGACGCGGCGGGAACGCTGACGAAAGAGCGCGCGCTCGGGAACGGCGTTAAGAATGTCAAGGTGGCGGCGACTCGAAAATTGCCCGCGCAACCGCGCACACAAGCCGACACGGCGGCGGCGGCGGCGGCGGCGGCGCACTAATGCGCTTTAATTGCGACCCTCTGAAACGCGCGACGGCTCCTCTTCCACCGGTTCGCCGAGCGCGAACGCTGGATGCACGCACGCGGGAGCGAAGCGCGATTGTGACATCGAATTAAGATAAGCGCAGTTACGGAAATTGAATAATAATTGCAGGCCTCGCTAGAGCCGCCCTGCTCCCCCCTTCCGACCCGCGGGAAGCCGCGTTTCCATTCCTCGCGCGAGCGCGGCTCAAGGGAAAACGGTCTGATAGCTCTCTGCTCGCTGAACGACGCTACTATGCTCTTCCAGCGTATCCGTTCATCTCCTTAATTAGCATTCCCTTGGAAAAGCGCGGAACAATGGGACGCGGACAGAGCCGCTGGATGACGAGCAGTCGCAGTTTGCACCGACTAAATTGTCTCGCGCGATAACACGTTCCGCGAAGCGAAAAACTGGATTCAGCAACCTTGGGAGTTGGTTGTATTTTGAAAGAAGTCCTGAGACATAGAGCATCACGGAGATTGTTGTTCCTATGGATGACGTTCAATATGAAAGGTAGACTTTGAAAGACTTAGGAGCTGCGGTTGGTATTTTAAGAGTCTCGGGATGCCCTAAGTATCACGGTAGCCATCCTCGAACGTGTCGAATTGATGAAGTTGAACGGCAGAAGAAGGCACCGCGGTTAAAATGGTAGCTAACTCGACGTAATCGAGTCCTGGCACAGACACAACGTAGGTGCCGCGAGGAAGATGGCCGTAGAAGAGCAAAAGGTTAAGTGCGCGACGGGCTTTACGCGACTTCGTGGAGGGTACATCGCCGGTGCCCATCGCGAGGCGAGAGGAGCGCGTTGCGTGCCCGCAGGATGTAGGTTTTCAGCTCTAATGGATATCTCTCGGAAGCTCCTGGCGTACGGCGACGAGGAAGCAGTGGCTAGCAAGAAACGCAAAGTATAGTTATTGATCCTAATTCGTTTGCGTCCCGGTACACAATGCGCGGCCGCCGGTTCTTGCGGGCATGATCGATGGCTAGATAAAGCATCGGGGAGGCAGAGTAATCGGCCCTTAACCGTCGCACATAAATCAAACGACTTCATCCACGGTGAAAAGAAGCGGCGCGCCCCATGCGCGAGATGTATACGACATAACGATGCGTAAGTGGATTTGGAAAACCGGTAGAAAACCTGATTACCGCTGTCTCGTTCCCCCTTTTGGTTTCCGCGCGTTGCACGCAACGCAACGCTGCGACGACGGCGGTAGCAGCAGCGGCGGCGGCGGCGGCGACGGTGGCGGCGGCGGCGGCAGCGGCAGCTTGCGCGCCGCGTACGAGGCGGTTTAATGAAGTGGCTCCGCCGCGCGGTTGTTCGATAATTTATGAGCTCGTATTAATTACGGAAATATCGGGTACGAAAGTGGATTGATTTTAGCCGAACGATCGAGAAGTATCATAATATTGGTAAATGGAAACGAATGGACGGAACGAAGCGGAGAGGAGGCGAGAAAAAGGGAGAAAGGGGGAACAGGGAGGGCAGGGCGATGGAGGCGAGCCTCGCCCCTCGAGGTTCGAAAATTTCTTGGCCGTTTTTGCTTTCGTGTTTTGCCTCTCTCTATTCACTCGGCGAGAAGATGATCGGATTTAATGAGAACGATCGGTCCGCGAGAAGGAGGCAACGCGGCGATGCGATGGCCGCGCAGCGCCCCGGTACAAGGTGAAATTTGCCCGACCGCTTCCAAAAAGCTGCCTCATTTCTTGATTACACCGTCGGTATACGCTTCGACAATTATGCAAAACAGCCATCCTTTTATTCGCGCCCCGGTGCACCGTCCGGCAACGCTGTTATTATTCTCTCTCCGGGAGAACAAAAAACCCAGCGACGAATAATGTACTTCCGCCACGGAGCTATAATAATTCCCTCGCCTCGTGACGTTGCTGCTACCGTCGGGCCCGCTCGGACGTGGCAGCGGCCGGTAAGGGGGGGCCGTCGACGAAACGGGCTGCGTCGTTTGCGGGGTTACCGTTTAATGAAATCATTAACTTAGGATACAGAGCATTGAAAGCGGTTTTCGTATGGAAACCGAATATTCTTGGGCATTCTTAACCCGAAATTAGTGAACTGATGTTCCATGGAACGTTCTTTTCCGTAGGAATGATGGTTCTTTTACAAGATTAAATATCTCAAGATAATTTCAATTCCAACCATCAACGAAATGTAAAAGAAAATATAATCGTGGAACATCAAGCGTTGCACAGCTGAATATTTGAAAAGCAGCAATAAATTTTGCGAAACGCTTAACTTTAAGGGCCATTCAAGTTTGAAAGAACCGCATTTAATAGAAGCCGAACCGAGCCGTGCCGAACCGAGACGAAACGAGACGAGACGAGACGAGACGAGACGAGACGAGCTAGCCGCCGTTAGTATCGCGACGCGCGCGATAATTCTCCGGACGTTGAAAAACCGGACGACGGCGACGCGCTTCCGGCGCAGAAAATGTCGCCGGTGTCGCCGCGGGAACGTTCAACGATTCTTTTTCGTTGCGCAATCCGCCGCGTCGGCTAATGCGATTAAAAAGGCATTACGATTACGTTCAATTATTAACAATTACAAGCGCGGCAAAAAAAGCGTAATTACCAGCCATTAATCAACAAGTCCGAGAGGAGGCCAGCTTCTTCGCGGCCCTTCCCCGTCTACGGCCGCTCTCCCTCGCGTTTCGCGTGTCTCCTTTTCTTTCCGGCATACCGTACGCCGCCCCTGCCCCCACTGCAATTACCCTCATTCCCGAATAACCCGCAACGCTCGCTCCGCTGACATTAACGGGGAAAACGAGGACCGAGCGCGATGATGATCGCTCAAAGCAACTAACACTTTGGACGTTGATTTTACTCCGCGTTTCAGGGGACTAACGTGTTTCCGTGTCACGGTGGATATTTAATTATGTTGTCGGCTAAACGATGTAATTACCTGGAATCCTAGATTTCGACATCTAATCCGGAGAAATCGTTACCGAGACTCTTGCTCTTTAACTTTAGACACTTTAATATCTTTCTAATATCTATTCTTATATTATTCTATCTCCCATTTTCTAGTCTTCCTCCAGCCCATCTCCTATCTCTTCGAAAACCAAATTTCCAGCTGTTCCCCGAACTTCCTCGATCCACAGGGAATCGCGTAACAAATCGTGCGTATAGAAAATTTCACTCAAGCAACTGCTCCTCAGTTATCGATACTCATCGCGAACATCTAATAGATCTTGTCACGCCACATGTACGATCAGTTAGGTAATAATACAGCCGGCCGAGCTGTACACCAGCGCACGGGTTTAAAATTTATCGTTGTTGGCTGCAACTAATTATCGGCTTCCATTAGAGCTTCTTTTTTTCCTCGACGCCTTCGTATGCGTGCAATTTTCCACGCGCGAGGACCGCGGCGGCGGCGAAGCCGCGGGAACGATGCAGTTTAGTAATTAATGGTGACATTGTGGATAATTAACTGCCGTGGATAATTGTGATTGTACTTAAGTCTTGTCTGTCGGCTGGTACGCCGGTACGCGGCCAGGGAAAGAGAAACAAAACGGACGAGCGCGTCGCACCGTTCCGCGTTGCTCGTTCGCCATCTTGGCCTCGCCAGTCCGCCGTCACCCTAGTCGACTCGTCGTCGTCAACAACTCCGCCGGTCCTTCTTCTTTGTTTTACCGAAGACGGGGAAGTCCCTAGAATTATTGCGAAGGAAGAGGACCGAAGTTGAATATACCGTGTGTACATTTCATTCGTCGACCGTGGTGCGATCTCTCGATCACCTGTACCCGTCTCGCAGGTAATTCTTTTGTCGTATTTTTTCCTTCGTAATTAATTGCGAATAATCAATTAATTCTAAACCGTTGTATAACAGCGAAGTGGAGTAGCTCGGAATCGGATCGTATGATGAATCGCATTAGAATCGAATTAAGAATCCTGGATATGTGTAGATTTACTTCCGCTGCACTGAATTCTGTACGCTAATAACGGCGCCTAATAGCATCTGATCTGAAAAGCTTGCGAAACGAGAGATATGCATTTTTTTCGATGAGACTCGCATCGAAACACGAATTAATAAATATTTATACACCGATCGATAACGATGCAAAAACCGAAGTGACTCGAAACCACGGTAAAAAATGTAAATAAAGTCAAAAGCAACGGTCTGAGAAAATGGCTGCTAATACAGAACACCTCGGCAATTTGTAAACGAAACTCATTTTTATCAGGAGAAATGAATATTCATCGAATTAAGAATAATAAGTAAACGAATTTTCCACTTTCTTGAACTTATGTTACGTTCCTTTTCCTTTTTTTTTTCTTTCGCGCGTTGGATATATGAATAACACATCGGGATCATTACAGTTTTCATGGAAAAAATGGATTGGACATGTGTTTTTCATTGTTATTATTCAAAAAGGAATACAATTTTCAGCCTATCTATATTAAGAAATTTGACTGTTTAACTCGTCGTACAGAAAATTTAACGCACTGTCGAACACAACGATGCTTCGCGTTCAATGACAAATTGTTCATTGACGTCCAAGATTGTTTTCTATTACCGATCAAGCGTTTCCCATTCAATGACAGACTGTTAATTGATGTCCGACTATCAATACGATTATTCTCTATTACTAATGAAGCGTTTCCCACTCAATGACAAACTGTTAATTGATATCCGACTATCAACACAATTTTCTGTTACTAACGATGCGTTCTCCATAGTAATTCACGCATCGAGCTACTTACTTTCCAAAATATTGTGTTCCATATTATGTGCTGTTCCACATTAGATGTTATCCTACTTATACACATGAGAGCTTCGTCACACAAGCGTAGTGTTCATCGTTTCTATTTTCCACTCTCTCGAGTTGTTTCACACAAACAAATACTCTACAAAAATCTCAACGATTCCAATCGATTCGTTCGCATAAAAGTGAATTCGCTATCTAATTTGTCAAACGGAAAATCATAGAATACGACGCGATCTACGCTCTAGAAGACAATCTGACGCAAATGCTAAAGAGCCAGTTTCTTATCATTCCAACGACGAACAAAAACACGATCTCCGTAATTAGGCTTCAAAGTCTCCGCCTTTTATTTCATCGAATAAAATTTACGTTCGATTTCTGTGATTATCATTACTCTTCGTTGACGCGAAACGAATAAGTACTAAAACGCATACCGATCTTTGTTCTCTTCTGTCGCGACAGACTCTGTTTACGCGACTTTCGTTCAAGCGAAACGAATCGACATAACACGGTCACTCCCCGTAAAATTCACCGATTCTCCCCGATTAACGGATCATCAGCGTGCGCACGCTGCCTCGCGCATCCCTCCCTTGCGAGCGGTTTCTTTCGGGCGGCGATAAGGAAGAATTTTCTGCGGCATAGAGGCGAGGTTTACACGAAACAGGTATCCGTTGATCGGCGAAGGTGCGTTGAACCCCTCGATCCGCAAAAAAATAAACGAGAACTCGCCGTCGACAATTTATGACGAGGCCAGTGTGTGTTCCCGTGGATGTGTGTATTTAGATGTAGATTAGGATGCGTGCAATTACGTTAGTACGCCGGTAAATTGCACATCGGTGGCCGGCGTGATTTATCGTGCGTGCACGCGCGCGCCTTTCAGGATCTGCTTAACGATCGTTCGCGAATCACCTATCGGCGATCGACGGATGGAACGGGGACTGGCGTCGAAATCGTGACCTCGGACTCCGGCGACCCTAGATTAACCGAAGGAGATGGGGATTCGCTCGTTTATTCTTGGTGCATATTGCGTTGATTCGTCTCTCTACTCTCTATCCCGTCTGAGTAATTTACGAACATTAATTCAGAACTTCGAAAGTTCGCGAAAGAAAACAGGGGATCGAACGTGGAACTAACCAGAAACTAGAACTACAATTTACATTCGTCATCGAGACCATTGAATCGGTTCCCTTTGATGCCTGTCTCTTACAATTCTAAACAATCCCGAGACATTAGTTTGAAAGCTTGAAAGAGAAAACCGACCGAAGGAAACACGAAAGTGACGCGGTAAATATAATCGCAAGCAACGGTTATCTCGTTCGATACAAGAGTCCGCACACTCGACTCGATGGCAGAATTTCAATTTATCCCCGGCTAATTACCTCATCCGTCACCTATTTCCTCGCGCGCTAAATTCCCCGGTCGCGTCCCGAGCGAAAGTAATAACTGGTCGAAGGGAGAAATAAGTTGTCAGCGGTGACCTCATCGAGATAGCGCACGCAATCCGGGATGAAACGAGCGACGCCATAATCGTCGATCGAAAGAAAAGTATCAGCCGCGGGCAACAGCCGTGTATACCCGACGGTGCTCCACGGGAATCATTAACATCTCAGGGCCCGAGACGCGAAGAGAGCGTAACGAATTCGCGTGGCAGACCTTCCTATCTGCCTACCTACCGCGCACACCGTCCGGCGGGCCTTTTATTTACAGTTCGTGGCACGGGCACCTTTGATTTCCGAATGATCGATGATCAAACGATTTCCCTGACGTCGACAAATTACACTCGGCCCGCTATCGTGTACCGATCGTTAATTGATTCCGCGAACGTACACACACGGCCCGTCGATCGAAACGCGGCCGCGGATAACAGACCGATTCGGGACGGAGATTTTCATCGGGCCTCGCGTGAAAGAGATTTCCGCGCCGTGACCGATCCACCGACGGACCCGGCGGTCCTTTCGTTCCCGATGGTCGTCGATGCTCGAAGCGGGAAACGTAATCGCGTGTTCTTTTCTCGTGAACTGTGAAACGTGTGTTCTCCGTCGAAGGAGCTATTGAAACGAGGTTTTTCCTCGGTAGTTAATCGTATGCATCCAATCTGCCGATCGTTTAATATCTTGTCACGCGATTGTCTTCATGATACTCGTCTAATTTATTACACTGTTCTATCATCGCAATTCCGTTGCGATCGCGAACGAAGGTGAAATATCGAGAATAGGAAATAGTGTTGCTCCTAGCTGTGAAATGAACATTACTTTCCATTAGATTGACTCGTTAGAAACCTGATCTTATCGGGTTCCATCTAAACTCTTCGCAATGGAGAGACGACTCTCGGTTACCGTTCAATTTCACGCGGGATCTGAACGTCGATGTTCAACGTGTTACGGAATCTCATCTTTGTTAGGGAATGATTAATGTTTATATTGAACGAATTTTCGAGGGGTTGAAAGTTATATTTACAGGCGCGCCGTGCCGCAGTGACGAGCGACGCGGCGGAAACGCTCGAGCGCCGCGGATTCGACGGGAGCTCGAACGAATCGCGTGTGCCCGCAAATTGAATCGTTTGTTTGATTCGTAAACCGAGTTTTATTGGGCGTTCACACGTCGGCAACGTGTTCGGCCGTGGCAGCAACGGGAGCCATGCGGTGCCGAGCGCGGCGCGGCGCGGCTTCCGACGTCGATTCTTCGAAAAGCAATTATCTCTGCGGACCCTTGTTTTATCAGGCCGGGTAGTATAATTATTATTAATAGTTTTTTCCCCGATCGCGGAGGAGAAGCGGCTCGCCGGTGTCCGAAACGGAATATTCCGCTCAAGGTGGACGGGGTATTTCGAGCGCGTTTTTCCGCGAACAGGATCGAAAATCGATTATGCCCCCGTGCATCGCGACGGAAACCAGGACGAATCTCGCGGACTACGCCGGGAAAAATCTGATGAGTCGACGGTTAGGAATCGGGTATCCGTTGCGCAATCGAATTTGTCGTTTCAACACACGTGCGGGTAAGTACGTTCGTATAGGCGAGAGGCTCGCCGAGAAATCGACTCCATTAGCGCGTTAATTGAACGTTGCCGCGCGTTGACAGAGCGGGATTGTCATTAACAGTGGAACTACCGATCGAGTCGGAATGGCCTACGATTTGTTTGTTCGTAATTATTGAAAAGGTACAGCCTTTATGGTTCTATAGTTCTGTAATTTTATAATTGCGTTGCTCTATATTTCTGTGGCTCTGTAGTTGTGTAGCTCTGTATCTGAATAGTTCTATGGTTTTATAGCTATATAGCTCTATATATACATTGTTCTATAGTTTTATAGATGTTTAACTCCGTATTTAAATTGTTCTATAGTTTCATACTCGTATAACTCTATATTTAAATATTTCTATAGTTCTATTGTATGTAATTGTTCTATAATTTCATACTCACATAACTCTACATTTAAATACTTCTATAGTTTCCACTCTATATTTAAATACTTTCATAGTTTCAAGTCTATATTTAAATACTTCTGTAGTTTTCACTCTATATTTAAATACTTTCATAGTTTCAACTCTGTATTTAAACACTTCTATAGTTCCAACTCTATATTTAAATACTTTTATAGTTTCAACTCCATATTTAAATACTTCTATTGTTTCAAGTCTATAATTAAATACTTTTACAGTTTCAACTCCATATTTAGATATTTCTATAGTTTCCACTCTATATTTAAATACTCCTATAGTTTCCACTCTATATTTAAATACTTCCATAGTTTCCATCCTATATTTAAATACTTCTATAGTTTCAAACTCATATACCTCTATATTTCTATATTTCTATAGTCGTATACCTCTACACTTACACAGTCCCATAGCTTTACAGCCACATAGCTCTTACACACTCGAATATTCCCATAGTTTCATAGTTACAAAGTTTCTATCCGCATCGAGCCGTTCCGGTATTCAAATTCAAAGGCAGCCTCGCGCCTCGACATTCTAGGCGACGCTGTTCTCGGAAAACCAGCGAGCGCGAACGGGACGTTGATTCGAGGCGTATCGAAATAAGAAAGATTCGTTCCCGCCAACTTAATTACTTCTACGATCGGCTCGCAGATAATTCCCACAGTACGTAACGTTACGTAGCTAATACAGTGGTTGTACCTACATATAGAAGCTGTTCCACCGGCGACCCCCTTTCCCCCCCGCGCGCCCCTTCCCCGACGATCCGTCTGCTCGCTAACTTCACCTCGACTCGCCTCGTCCCGACACGGCTCGCCTCGCCTCGAGACACGACATGGCCCTCGTCTCGCTTTCACATCTTTCAATCTTCGCCCGCCGCCGCCGCCGCCGCGCCGTACGGCCGGTCCCTTCATTGTTACACTTACTATCGGGCGAACCGGGAGTCGCCGGTCCCGGGGATCATACGGGCTAATTAATTCGGCCGCAACGGCGAAACGGAGAGCGAACGCGCGGGCGTATAAACGGGCCCGCCTGCATCCGGAAGGTAAATATCCGTCGTTATCGGGGCACGCTATCGCGTGAGCAGCCACCGGCTAAAAAGGGATCGCCGATAATTCGTAATTGCTTGTTATTATCGTGCCCGGAGATCGAACATGTCCGACCGTCGCCGGTTCTTGTCGCAGGATGCATTGATGCGTCTATTAGCGGCGAATTTGCAAGTATGATTCGATGTAAAAACACCTCGTTCGGTGTAACGCGCCGCGCGTCTGCTCGCGGCGGCGACGTCTCGATCTCCGCTCGGTGCGCCCCGGCACCGAGCGCGCCGACTATTCGCCGCGTCGGTCGCATTAATAAACGTGACAATCTTAACGATCGTAACGGTAAGTGGATCGCGAAAGTTCGCGCGTCCGCGGCACCTCCCGACGCCGGTGCAACGTGAAAAAACGACCGCCGCGCGATACGCGTATCCGTTCACAATGAATTCCATCGAGGACCTCATTAATTTCGTAACCCAACGGGAACCGTTGATACCCTCCGAACGAACGTTGAACTGTTTCGCATTCTCGCGCGAGTTGTAAGCAATTAACGTCGGTTATTCGATGTTTACAAACTTCGGACGCCGAGGTGCCTCGTCGCTATCCTACGCGGATGTTCGAGACCATTAGATTTGTCTGCTTTTCATTCCGCGGCATCGATCATTCGAGTTGAACGGTTAATAATCCTTTTGCAACGGACAACGCTCGAGTCGCCCGAGGTTTCGGCGAACCGATACGCCGCGAAGCAACGACGCGGTTTTCCCAGCGAGCTCTCGGGGAAAGAAAGTCGTGGAAAATTCTCGAGGCCTCGACCACGCGAGACCGTCGTTCCATGTTGTATTAGCGACGGCGGCGGCCATTAGAACACGTCCGCGAGAAACACAAGCGGCCCCAATGAGTCGGCTAATTAGTTTATTACGCCGCGCTAATTTGTATGCCCATAAATCGCGATCGTATGCACACGGGACGCGTAATGCACCGAGCCTTAATACGGAGCGCTCGCCTGTGTGCGCGTCCGCTCGGCCGTGTGCGTCGCACTTGTGTGAGCGGCGCACACGGTGCACGGTCGCATAGTAGCGTGCAAATATGACAGAAATGACTAGCAGATTTTCGAGCCGCTCTCGCTCCGCCTCGCTCCCTCTTCCACGCGCGCGTTTTCTCTCCTCTCCGGCCCTCTCGCTCGGAAATCGCTCCATCCGAAGCGTCTAATCGAGCGTGACGCATCTAATCGGGCATTCGCGATACACTGTTACGAGCCGTGGAACGGCCACGGGAGAAGAAATAAATTAACATCGTAAATTCTCAATACCGGCGATGAATTAACGACGAGTCAATTAACGCGATCGCCTTTCTAGCGCGCGGACCTCGATCCTTCCCTTCAACCTGTACAGTCCCTGATCGAAAAAATTCACGCCTCTATTCTCCGCGTATCTTTTGAAAACTTTTCACTGTTTCACGCGACGCACCTGCGTGACGGCCTTTGTTATTCGGCGCTTCTGCTAGCTTCTCAATGTTAACCCCTTGCACTCGAGAGGTGACTCTCACCGCTTCATTTGACAGAGTAAAACTATAGAATGTGATGTTTAATGCTAAACTTTGTATAATGCCTCGATACGTGAAACACTGGAATAAAACAGCTTTGTTCAATGTACTGGTGATTTCTCTTCGAATTGCTCTCGAAGAACATCGTATTCGACTCGTAAAGAAATGTTAAATATTTCTAGTAAGAAACATCCGAGTGCAAAGGGTTCCTTGCCTTATAACGTGACTCGCGATGAAGATGTTAAACGGAAATATTACTCAATTGTCGTGGATACAGATTGAATATTCTCCTGTTATCAATTACTATAATTCAGGAACACATAGAACATGAATTTTGTCATTTCCAATAAATCGTTAGCCCTTTACGGACGAAGATTCGTCAAGCCACAGGTAACCGTCAGCAAATGAAGCTAGATTATACACGAAATCCTTAAATAACACTGAAAAAATGAAACTAAATACCGATCTCGTGCTGTTCGAGAAATGAAGTAATTTGTTTTCCACTTCGCATTCGCCTAGTGGTTAATGACAAGCGTACGGCAAGCGTATCGATCATAGTTGGGAAAGACGTCGTTAGGGGTTAATTCTCGAGACTCGATCTCAACTTCCGAACCCTCGGAGCGCAACAGTCGCCGGTAGGAAGTCCTCCGGAGAGCAATTCGCGACAGATTCACTCTGGAACGAGTGTACGGCCTGTTCCGGAGGACGCGCGAAAATCGGAGCGTTTCGCAGCGTCGAAAAAAGGAGCTCGAGGGCTAAAAGCTGGAAGCGCGCGCAGAGCCTGCCGGGACCCCGGTGTCTACGCCGGCCGCAGTCGCTCGCTTCCTTCCCGCCCGTGAAATTACAGTGTTTACGCGAATTAGATTTCGGTTTCGGTAATTTTCAGTTAATAACGAACCGAACTCCGGCCAACGAACGAACGAGCATTAAGTGCGGCTTCGAACCCATTAATGCTATTATAATGTAAGAGGCTACCTACGCGCTCGCCTCTTTCCCTCGCGCCCTTTCCCTTTGTCTTCCCTCGGTCTTCCACCAACGGGCACGGCCGGCCGGTAACACGAACCTGGATGCACGTCGCCTCGCAGCGCGCGCATTCGATGCTTAATGGCGAGAGCCAACAAAAATGAGAGAGGAGAGGCCCTCTCTTAGATTCTCCGCTTATCGTTCGGCATTACCGTTCAGGCTACCAGCATTATAAACTCATTTCCGATAAATCGGTTCGACTAAAAACACCGAGCGCCGCTCGGACGCTCGCTCCTTTCTTCTCCGTTCGTTTGATGAAAAGAGCATCAGCCGTTCACCTTAACCCTTAGACGAGGATCTTTTTTTTTTGAATAATGAAAACCTTCGTAAGAAGCTAAATTATGTGTCAAACTCTTGATCGCCGGAAAAGGAAACTGCGGATTGGTCTGTTGTTGCGTTCGAATCGCGATCGCTCGCGACTTTTCATTAGGTACCAATATGGCGGCGTTCGTGCTTAACACTGGGTTTACGGAAGGCGTCAAATTGATGCATATCGGATTTTAGAAATATTATTTTGTAAATGTTCATGCCGATTTTGATTGATGCGGCCACACTGACGTGTACCCCAATTACTATCAAATCTCCAGTTTCCACGATCTAAATAAACGAGCATCAATTCTTTTAGGAACAATAGAATGAAGTGTACAGTAAATGCCCGTGAACCTAGTGTTAACTTCTCGCACTGAGTTTCGCAAGAGCGTAGAACTATTTCATTGTATAATCCTACTAAAATCACACTAGGATTTATGACGAAAAAGTAATACTTTATTTGGACTTCGATGAATCAAGCGATACTCGTGCTCGTTAAATTATATTTCAAATCCCAATCAAGAGTTTGACAGGATATTAAGGAGCGAAAAGATTAAACCCTCGCTTCAACGAATCCGGGAGCGAGATGATCCCGTTTGAACGACTTTGACGTCGAGCACGCTGTTCCCCGTTTGAAATTGCCCGCGTTGCGCCGGCGCGGTGTGTCCGCTCGGATCGAATTTCGATAATGACGAATTAAGAGACAAACGGTCTCGGTGAATTTCATTAGGCAGCCCGGGGAACCGGTTCCAAAGGGCCGTGGACCGCGTTTGCAAATTGCGGACGGGAATTATCAGTAGCAGCTTGTAAGCACGAGGCAAGGGGGCGGTGGAGGGGGCGGCTGTGTGGGGAGGGACCGTTCGACCGTGGTATGCCGAGGTATCGATCGCGCGTGAAAATGATTCTGGTCGTTACAAGCGAATCGAACGCTGTTACATGATCACTCACGGCGTCGAACGTGCCGAAGCGTGGGCTCGTAGGGAATCATTAATGCGGCAAGGTCGGTGAAAGGAATGATACCTCCGTCCTCCTCCGCGTGTCGCCGACTGGCTCACCGTCTTCTTCGCGATCCTCGCGCGCGAGAAATTCGACGAGGATCGAGGGATAGGATCTGTCTAGATCGGATGTTGGTTTCTTCTATGATGAGTCTAGTAGGTTGACTTGTTTGGTAGGACTAGATTGAGTTTTGATTCGTCTGATGGTAGGTGCAAGTTCAGTTTCGATTCAGTCAACGATTGATCTAGAATCAATGTTAATTTATTTCGTAGGACTAGATTGAGTTTTGATTCGTCTGCTAGTAGGGCTAAGTTCAATTTCGATTCAGTCAACGATTGTTCTAGAATCAGTGTTAATTTATTTGGTAAGACTAGATTGAGTCTTTTCGTCTGATGGTAGGTCTAAGTTCAATTTCGACTCAATCAACAATTGATCTAGAATCAATGTTGACTTATTTCGTAGGACTAGATTAAATATTGATTCGTCTGACGGTAGATCTAGTATCAGTATCGATTCAGTCAACGATCGATCCAGAATCGACGTCGATTCCTTCGACAATTGTCCCAGATTCAGTAACAACTCGCCCAACGGTGGATATAAACTGAAAGTAGATTCGTCGAACGATAAACCCAACGTTAATTCGCTCGGTAATCAGTGCCCTCGAGACCTGCCACGATGTTTTCAAACAATTCCACGGAACAAGGACATTCGAGCGAGCTCGCCGCGGAAGCTAAACCGCCAGGATTTCCCTGGCGATTCAGTGAATCGCATCGCACCGTTGATAAGCTACCAGTCGACGGGCGTCGACGTTGAGCACTGACCAGTCTAAAATCGTACGTCCTCACGATAACGCTCTAATTACCGAATGACCGCGAGTCAGCAGGCAACTCTCCTCGGTAACATATTCCTCCAAGCTGGAACCTCGATTCACGATCCCAATAACAAAGGGTCAACCCTAAACATTCGAAAGCGTATCGCCCCGTATACGATGGTCGCGTATGAACAATTTCTAAACGAAGACGCGTTGTTTACAGATCACTCGGCGCGAGGAGGAGGCGTCGAGCCAGCCGCCGAGCAGACGAGTCCTGCGAGCAGTACGAGCAGCTCTGGCCAGGTGAATCAGGCGAACCAGCCAGCTCTCCAACAGCAGCCGCAGCAGCAGCAGCAGCAGCAGCAGCAATCGGTACCGCCACCTACAACGACAACACTTCAATCCGGTCAAATGGGAATCTCCACGGAAGAGGTGAGGGCCGAGGAGGAGAGCAACCACCCCAGAGCCGCGCCGACCAGCCCTGAAAGCGAAGCCGAGGTCGACGACTTCGTTCCAAAAAGGAAGCAGCGCAGATATAGGACTACCTTTACCAGCTTCCAGCTAGAGGAACTCGAGAAAGCTTTCTCGAGAACTCATTATCCGGACGTGTTCACCAGGTACGTAAACGACGCAACGCGACGCGACGCGACGCCCAGCGTTCGCAAGATATGTTTCTCGTGAATCGAAGAAACCTTTAGCATCGCGGTACCACGGTGTACGGGAGGCAAGAAAGGGCTGCCAGGGTCCTGGCAATGTTGCCGCTCGCGTATCGTGTAATTAATAACGATAATGTCCGTGTACGGGCACTCTAGCCTGCTCGAGTGATAGAGCAACGCCGAGCCAGGAACACGTGGCTCGACTCTTTCACCGGCGATTAAGTGTTTTTATAATAATTTCCAATTTCCTGTTGTACTCGATTAGCTTTAGAGTCGCATAGCGATGTGTTTCGTTGCGGCAGAAATATCCTTAGTGTATAATAGGTTTCATTAGCGAATTTATATTGGGAATAACCGACGAAATTAACGGCCCCCGGTGACTTCCGTTGCTACGATTGTTCGGTGAATTTCACTTATTACCGATAGTGAAACGCGTAACAGGCTCGCAGTCGGATAGAGTTAGAATTTCGCCGCGGCGAACGGTTATGTTTTCGAATTATAATTCCCGAGATATTTCGAGGGATCGCTCGTAAAAGGCTTTACTGCGCATCTCCCGCGCGACTGATAGAAGGCTCGTGTATACCTCCCGCTGGTCTAGCCGATGGAAGAGGTGTCTAGTCGCGTTTGTCAGGTTCCAGGCTCCCCGTGTAACGGGATCAAGATACAAGCGGGAACTTGCAGAGCCGGCTATTAGTTCCTACCGAGCCGAAATATTTCGTGACCGGGCCGGCGTGCGCGCGCTCCCGTATTTATGGGACCGTTTCCAAACGAAACCACGATCGTCACTGGCGTTGCCCTTTCTCCCGAAGAATTGTCTCTTAACGGATTCCATGATCCAAAATATTTACGATCGGATACCTGTGCGCACGCACGCGCGCGCGCGCGAGCGACCGAGCGCGAGCGCTTTCACACGTACGGATACACACACAGCCAGTCCTTGAACGCGCTCGTAAAACAGGCCCGGTTGTTTCGGACACGCCGTCGAGCTAACAAAAGATTCGACAACCTATTGTTAACAAAATAACTTTCCTCCTGTGACGCGGCCTCTGTCAGACGCGCGGAGATTTGTAGTAGGACGGTGCCTCGCGATGGAACTACCGAGCAGTCGAAATGACCTCGCAATTTCTGTGGAAGCTCGAAGAGAGTTGTTTAGATTCCATTTACTTACTCGGTATTCGGATCACTGAATCAATCTCTTTAATCATTTCTCCGGGAAGCGTCTGTCTCTTTAACACGTCGAACGCTGCGTAATTTCGTAGAGCAAAATACAAAATGGAAGAAATATATGAAATTGCTTGAATTGCGTTATTATTGCACGTTGATATGTCTGAGTGGCACCGCATTAGATAACATTATTTATAATATACAAATGTTTATAGTTTTCCACTAGAAATATTTCAACATCTGATGAGACGAAGACGATATTTTGTAAAACTCACGTGAAATCGACGGACAAATCTATTGTACGTCAATATTTCTGAAGTATAATAGCATTATATGAAGTATAATATTAAATATCAAACTTTGTAGCTTCACCGTAGGAAATCAAGTGGTGACTGAGAGTCAGCTCCCGAGTGCAAAGGGTTAATTGAACGAACCACAGTAATTCGATTCGGTCGGGTGACCCCACGGCATCCGACGTGTTAATTGGTAACTCTGGTTCCCAAATTCCGACAAGCGAACAAGTATTATAATCCCCGAACGCGCGATAAGAGAATTCCGAATCCTCCCGACTGGGGGATCGGAGAAATAAAGAAGATCGATAAGATAACGAATACACGATGAAACCCGACACGCCTAAAGATTCGCAACAACGACTGAACGACGGTGAACGCGCGCGCTCGTTGGAATCCAGGAAAACGACGGCGAAGATCTATCGGCGCGCCCACCCATCGATCATCCGATTTTTCCCCGCGACGTCCGCGCCGGACGCGTCCCGTCGCCGCGGAAATTCCGCGCATCGTCGTAACGATGGTTATTGAGTTCCGGTTGGCGTCGTGTCGTTGGGATCCAGTTGCACGCGCGTGCACGCGGTAACGTGCCAGCGACGGGGCGCAGCGCAATCTATCCTGGCTAGCTTTTTCCTGCCGTGCCTCCTGTCTTTTTCCTCGTCGCTTCTTTCGCGGCACGGAACGGAACACCCGGTAGGTAGGTAACTAATAGCGGTGTAATCGCTCGTAATAGGTCCGGTCCTGTGGAGCCGCGGTATGGGTTCTCGTAATTAACGAACGTTAAGGGGAGGATATGCAGAGAAGCGAGCCGGGCACCGCCGTCGCCTGCCGATTCGATCTGGTCGCGCGGATCCTCCTCGGAACGCGATCGATGGGATAACTGTAATTATTGTGACTGCTCCTCCTGGGGGACAGACTTCTCGGCTGCCATTCGCGTGTGTGTCCCTGATAACGGTCTATTAGAATTGCTTCCCGGAGTCAGCATCGATCATAGAGACCGAGAATACGCGATTACCGCGGTCTACTGCTGGCTCGCGGAATAAATCATTCGCGATTGTTTTACCCTTTATCGAACATCTGTTACCTTCCACGTGGCATTACACTTTTCATCGTACCGGACGCTCGTCACTTGTTGCGTGACCGTTCCTCCGCATTGGGAGTCTTAACCCTTTGAACTCTGTATGCTCCAATGTTGCATCAGTTATAACATCGTGTCAGTCATATACAACACCGTGATGAAAATTTTAAACTGATTTAAGAGTATTATTGTTTTTAAATATACACTAAATATTACTTTTCTACTATCAATCGTTAACCTATGGAGTAAACGTAGATTAAGCATGAAATTTGTTTCTTTTACTATTGAATTATTAATATACAGTAGTTGTATCGATCATGGTTATGAAACAAATTATAAGGCAAAGAGTTAACCCTTTGAACTCTGTAGGCTCCAATATTGCACCAGTAATAATATAAAATATTTCAATGAATCTTAACATTAGAACTAAGTCAAAGTGACTGGTTTTGATCTTTTTATTTCATAATTATTGATATCTTAAAAGCATTGAATATTCGAAGTGATCTTCAAAGTAACTAGTTTCACTTGAATACTGTAATGAATGTCTGGAGAAAGTGCTAATAATCGATTATTACAATTTTTATAGGGATTACGTATTAATCGTATTAAATGCTCGGTAGTTCTAGTGTTAAAGAAACTACCCTAAAATCATTCGATCTTCCACACATCCGAATTTTGTACTAAGGAAAATAACAGATCGAAGAAATGTCATATCATTTCTCATTTTCGCTAATACTATAAAAATATGTTGCTGATAGATTACAAAACAACCTATAGTGCTAAGGGTTAAAAACTATACTCCGACGAAGTATATTTAACACTAGAACTACCGAGTATTTAATACGATTAATTTACAGTTCCCATAAAAATTGCAACGATAGATTATTCTCAGTTTCTTCAGACATTCACTATAGCACTGAAATGAAACTATTTTCAAAATCATTTCGAATATTCAATGCTTCAAAAATATCAATAATTGCTAAACAAAAGAAATCGAAACCAGTCATTTCGACTGGTACGTAGTTCCAGTGTTAATTTCAACTGAAAGAATTCAAATAACATTCATACTAATTCAATTCAGTTTAAAGTCCTCGCAACTCGTTCGTCCAACACAATGAGTTCGAACACAAGAGAAACGCTCGGAATTTGCGAAGTGAATCCGTTACGAAAGTCCGAAGAAGTCTCCGGCGTACCGCGCGGCCGACGAACGTCAGCCAGAAGACGCAGACGCGGCCGCAGACGGGCCGGAGTAAAAATTTTTAAGGGCTATCGTGTTATGGTCGTACCGGACGGACCAGTGGGTCGGGGGCTTATCGAAAAATTCGAAGTCCGGACTCGCGTTTCGAGATAAAGGCTAATGTCCGTGGCATCCCATCGTCGACGGCGAGCCGGCAGCAACGGGAACAAGCAACAGCAGCCCTTCGCTCCACTCTTACTTTCCTCGGAAAGCGGGCCGGCGCGGCGGGTGCAGCCGCGCTCACGTTAATTTTGCAATTTCCGTGGGGAGAGAGGCGGAGGGGACAGAGGGAGAGAGAGAGAGAGAGAGAGTGAGAGAGAGGGAGGGGGTGTAGCTCGAATAGAGAACGCGTTGCGATAAAGAAATCGATCGATTTTTGCGAGCAATCTCGGCCGTAATCTACCGTTTCCTTACTGTGGATCATTTCCTTTGCGCGGCCGGTCGTTCGATACCTTTTTGCCGTTTTCATATAAATTAATCCCCTCCCTCCGCCTCTCTGCCCCTCGTTGCCTGCTCGTTTCTTGCCGTTGCTCCGTCTCCCTTCCATTTTCTCTCTCTCTCTCTCTCCGAGACTGTCTTTCTCTCTTTCCTTCCCTTCCCTCTCCACCTTTCTCTCTGTTCCTTCTGTCCCGGCACCGTGTTGCAGTATTAATTTCACACTAATTGGATTTTATGGTCGCTTAGGTTTATTGACTAGCTGACCGGGAGAGGAGGCAAGCTTTGCTCGAACCGCGATGCATATTCATTAGCCGCTTTTACGGAGGAAGGAGGGCTAGCGGGCGCGCGCGATTCACGTCCGGCGAAACGCGTACCGTTCGCGCCGAGCTTTTCCGCCGGTTTCGGGTTTCTCTCGAGCGGAGCTGCGCGTTGCATTGGATAATGGAAAGAAAGCGACAAGTTTGAGAGCGTCGATTTTCCTTGGTTGAAACTTTTACGGAGAGCCGTGCTGTTCGAATCGCCTCGTGCGTTTAACTCCTATGATTTATTTCTTAAGATACAACTGTTGTATCCTTAATAATTTATTAGAAAAATTCTGATAACGGGAAAGCAACGTATAATTTATATTAACCCCTTGCCTTACGATGAGTGAGACTCGCGGTGATTTCTAGACTAATTGAACAGTCAATCTTCATTACCTACGAATCAAAAAACTATTTTGCTATAATCTTCAAATGAGATTTCCACATGAAGAACGGATTTTGTCGCGTTTCCAAATTGTCGACAGTAAAATATTACAAGTTCAGTAGCGGAAGTACGCCGAGGAGTTAACCCTTAGCACTCCAGGTTGTTTTGTAATCTATCAGCAACGAATTTTTATAGTATTAGCGAAAATTGCAAATGCTATAACATTTTTTCGATCTTTTATTTTCCTTAGTACAAAATTCGGATGTGAAAATCGAATAATTTTAGGGTAGTTTCTTTAAGATCCATTAAAATATTTGATACAACTGGTGTAATATTGGAGCCTGGAGTTCAAAGGGTTAAAAATAAACGCCAAAGCGTATCTCTGAAAGTAAATAGAATTTCCCAAATTCAGTAGAAAATTCCCGTCACGAGTCTGGCACGACATCGCACGTCAAGAGGCCAATCCTTCGCGCGGACCGATCACTCTAAACCGCCGTCCGTATCGTCTATCAACAATTAACCGTTCCGCCGATCGGCCGCGATAGGAGCGCCGCCATTAGAAAACACGGTCACGTATTTCCATGGTCCGCGGTAATCGAGTCCCGCAGCCCCGTAAATCCCCGAACGAGACAGCGGGCACCGCGGCGATGAACGATCCGCGGCCGATCGAGCCATCGAATTTTCATCCCGATCCCGAGACACCCCGGGCCCAATGAAATCTCCGCGATAAAACGTCCAGATACGCGGTGGGATGTTGCGAGGCCTTCGAACGCACGGCCACTTACTTTTACGAGCTCTTAAGATCTAATTTAGATTAGAATCGTGTGGCTCGAGCTACCGTGGCTCGACTAATCATCCCGGGGCCCCGAAAGTTTCAGCTGCGGAACGACTTTCGCTCCCGGTCCCCTCGATTTTTCCCCTCCCCTCCTCCCCGGCCGGGGCTTTATCGGCCCGAATAAAGACGATAAACAAAGGAGCAATACGCGCGCGTACCGGCCAGCACCGCGAGGGATAGATTTCACTTAGAAAATTTATCGTTCCCTCCGACGACGACGATCGGCCGGGCCCGAGAGAGAGATACACCTGTTCCAGAGGGCAGAGCCGGGATTCTTGGTAAATCATTCCGAAGAATACCTTTATATCCGTGGGGTGGGTCGGTGGTGAGTTTAATAAGGATGATTGTTTCCAGTGATCCGTGGAACGGAACCAGTTCCATGGAGAGCTCGGCCAGCCCTCCCGCCCGACCCTGTCTCCCTGCCCTTTCCCCTCCTATCCGCCTAGCCGCTCTTGTCCGGACCTGTAACTTCTCCTGTCATTAATCGGCCGACGAGTCATGCTCCCGATTAGAAACGCCGCCAGTTCCCCGACTCTCCCTCTCTCTCTCTCTCTCTCTCTCTTTTTCTGGTTCTCTCTCTCCGTCCGTTACTCGTTCGTTTCTCGGGCAAATGGGATTAGTGGCCCTCTCGCGACCGCTAATTAGAACGACGACCGGCCGAAATCCCCGCTGAAAGCGTGCTCACCGGTGTTCCACTGTTCGACCGAACGCGTCGCGTCCCTACCTTTCTCCCTCGCCGCCGTTAATCTCGTTACACGCGTAACACAGGCCCCGCTCGCCGTGCTACCGCGCCAATTTGTTCGTCTCGCGTGGATCGGTCGCGCCGACGAATCTTTTTGCCGAGCCTCTTTACCGCTGCGTTCGCTTTTTATCGGTGCTTGTACGTGCTTCTCACGTCGCGGGAGGTTGCGTACGGTTAATATTAATATTGTCCGACGAGGTACGGACGAGAGTTTACGGGGCTTAACACTTTAAGGACGAATGTCGACGTTTCGGCGTGATCGGGTGTTCGTATTTCGAAGACTGAGTCGCGGACAAGTGATTTAATTAGTCGAATGGCGAGAGATCGGCACGTTGTTTCCTTTTTTGTTAATTAAGCAATCGATGTATAATTTGACTTCGTATGAAGGTTTGGACGTTTCAAAGAATCTTCGGCCGCAAAGGGTTAAAACTATTCAACACGCTGAATACACGACACGGTGACTGACATAGACGGATCACCAATGACCGACTCAACTACGAATTACCTCCGAATTGAAAACAATGAAACACAGTATACAAGATATCCAATGATTTTTAATACCCTCGGTAACTAGATAGTGCAACACGAGAATCGCGATACCTAGCACGTAGTTTTATTAATTAAGCAATCGATGTATAATTTAACTTCGTCTCAAGGTTTGGACGTTTCGAAGAATCTTCGACCGCAAAGGGCTAAAGACCAGATGCACGTGGATTTAAGAACATTTTCTTATTGTGTTCAGTTTTCTTAAGTTTTCTGGAAGATTCTTTAGAGTATACGAAACTTTCAGTAGATTCTGTCGAATTATATATTAGATGCTCGAATAATATTCCAAATACGAAGGTTTGATGTTTTCTTGGTTCTCATGGTTCAACGCGAAACTTCAAAGTCGCAGCTTGCGACTACAACACAAGTAGCTACAGTAAATACGCCTAAGACACTTACCCACTAGAATAAACGAATCCGACAGTTTAATCAAAGTCCCCTTCAATCGACGCACGATTTCACATTTAAAGCGACATTATCCTTCTCGTCCTCCATCTCGGAGCTAGTCCTCCGAAACGTCCGCTCTAAACGGACGCGACCGAGAGAAACTCGCGAGACAACCCGATAGGAGGCAAGAACGCGGAGGGATCGTTCAGGATTCGTTCGCGGTTCGATCGACGACAGCGTGTCCGATCGGTAATTGCCTGTACACAGGCTCACGGGCATTAAGCGCGAATTACGCACGCTTTTCGCAAGCGACGCGCTCCGTCTCGCTCCGGCGCGAACCGCTTAGCCTGGCCTAACCAAGACCTAACCGAGACAACCCGGCATCCATCGGCCGCTCGTTTGCCGCGGATACACCTAGTCCGTTCGACTTTGTAACGCGCCGCGTTTTTCCCCGGCGCGATTTACGGCGAATCCATTTCCGGCCGAGTCGCGCGAGTCGCGCCGCGCCGTTTCCCAAGAGGAAAGCGACGAAACCGCTGCCGATGCCCGTCGCGTCGTTCCCTAGGTAATTGCCCGGCACGGACGGACGGACGCAACATTCTAGCAGCCGGGACGCATGATTTATACCGAGATTAATGGCAAATTCCAAGGGTTGTTCGTTGACCAACCCGATCGTTAGAGCCCGAGATGGATTGCATCGCATTACTCGCGGATATTACCTGCCGGCTACCAGCTTTTCCATCGTCCCGCTCGTCGCTCTCTGATCTGGCACACCGTTCTTTCTCGCGACGGCCGGCGCGATGCAGCCGGGTCGTAAACGATACTTTTAAGGCGGAGGCTGGACTCTGTTGTCCCGGCCTGTCGCGCGAGCTAAGATTGTAGCAGACGCGGCGGCCATAATTTCGAATCTTGGCATTAGAACTGGCTCTGAATAAATCTTCTGAGGATTTTTAGCTTGCTGTTACTGCGATTATAAAGACGCTTTTATGGGAATCTGACAATAGAATGCATTCGTAGAAATGCGACGATAAGGACTTTAGGTGCCAATGAATAGCATTCTAGTTTTGGAAAAGAACTATGACGCTCGAATAGCTTAATTCTCGTGTTAATTCGATCGTATTCCTAGCTGAAATATTTAGGAAGTTTCATTAGAAATATTTTAAGACGATAATTTATGAAACTAACTCGAAGAGAAATGTTCCTCGAATTGATGCGTTATGCGCGGTGTAATATTGAATATCAAATTGTATAGTTTTACTGTACGAAATTGATCTCTCGAGCGCAAAGGGTTAAGTTTCACCGATTTTCAGAGTCCGCCGTATCGAGGACCGTGGCTTTCGTCGATCGATCCGAGAGCAAAACAGAGAACCCCGGCGTTTCTATTCGAAAGCAGTCCGATCCGTTTGATCGATATCCGCCCAGGTGCGAGCGCGATCGAGTGGATCGTCGATCGGCTCGACTTCTTCCAGCAACGATTTCCAATATGATCTCGATCTTCCGCCTGCTTTCCGTGAACGCGTGACGGGATTGAGTTATTAGCGGAGATCGTACCCAGAGAAAACCGGGTGGAAACTGCTCGGACAGACTCTATCTACGCTATCTGTGCTAAATCATTAATTACCCAGAATTCTCCGCGTCGCAAGATTTATCGATGAGCAACGTTCACCGTAACGAAAAATCCGGGAGCCCAGTCAAGAGATAAACCGAGCGCGCGCCGCCTCCGGTTTCGCGTTGATGGAAAATCTTCGGCCTTTCACTCGCGCGTCGATTTTTGATCTCGTCCGTCCATTCATAGACAACGCGCGCCGCTCGGCTATCGGCGCACCCGCCTCGACAGGCATCGACGGCGGTTTTAATAGCTCGTAAACGAAAAACGTGGAAAACGGCGAACAAGGGGAAAAGTGAGAGGCGTTTAACGATGCGAGAATTCATAACGGCGATCCCGGGGAAAAGATAGAGAGGCTCGCTCGCTCGGCGTGTAACCGTTGATTCGCTCACGCGCTCCCGGTGGAAATGGAGAGAAAAAAAAAAAGGGGGTCGGTACGGTTTCCTTTGTCCGTGGAGGTTCCACGAATCTAACACGACTGGCCGAGCACGGTCCGCGGCGACGATTTCGAGCGTGTTAAACAATAATAATTTAAGGTTGCGCCACGAGAGACAATCACGGACACGGCAGCGCTCGGCGACTGGCTGGTCCGACCTCCGAGGTTAATTAGATAATGTAATTGTCCGGCAATTACTCGAATTACCCGCGCGCCAAGCCTCTTGCCTACGCCGCCGCACCGCACGGCACCGCACACGCCACTCCGCGATCCTTCTCGCTCTTTCCCTTTTCCTCCTCTCTCTCTCTCTCTCATTCTCTCTCTCTCTCTCTGTCTCTCTTCGCGAGTCCACGGTACCGTGCACCACCTGTTATTTTCCTCTCTGTCCGATCTAACGAGATTTATGCAAACGCGCAACCGCGTACAATGTGTACAAATGACGCTGTATCGTCGATCGCGGGTAAGTCCCGGTGGCCGCCGCTCGTAATCCACTTAACCGAGACATTCCCGCGGTAAAAAACGAATCCTTGTAGCAGGAAAAATCGAGGAGGGAAATTAAGTGGCTCCCAGTAGCGCGTTAAACTTTCGGTTTTTCCTCGATGGAGGAATTTTTACCTTCCTGTCGTCGGAATATGTTCGATAACCATGAGACACTCACCGGGTTGTGATCGACCTTTAACCCCGTACAATGACGAGTGAGACTCGCGATGAAGATTAAACTAACTTAGCAAGAATCAATGTTGTTCATTATCCACGGATCAAGGCAACTATTTTGCTATTATCAATGTATCTTCAAATGAAGCTTCCACCTGAAGTAGAATGGAGAATTTGTTGTATTTCTTACGAAGTGTCGACAGTAAAATATTCCGCCTAGGAGTTAATTTGAATCAAGACGAGCCGATCGGTAAACCGTTTAATCAAGAAGAAGGGTCGAGTACCCCGCATCATCAAGTTCAGCCGCGTCTCACCGGTTTCCATTTGCCAGTGGAACCTTGTGTTCAATGTTCCTTATCAGAAGGATACCGTAAAGCCTACGGACACTTCCCAGATAGCCATCAAACCCGATCGAAATCACGGTGAACGTATCGGCGTCGCGAACGATGAAAATAACGTGTCGGGTCCACGTCGGGAGCAAGATTCTTGCATAGCCGCTGATACTTTATGCCCGCGATCGATGTTTATTCATTACTTGCTCCAGATATCGTGGATGCCTAATGATCCGCGACGAGAGAGGAAAAGTGTCTCTCCGACCGGCGGCGGAGCCTCCTAGCGATACGGGCGCGGGGATGCTACCAGCGGCGGAGCACCTCGGAAAAGCGGTTTTCACCGGAGGCCGAGCGGAGCGGATTAGAAAGAGGCTCAGCCGGGCGAGGAAGAAAGATTGCAGCAGAAGCGCGCGGCTCTAATCCACTTAGCGGTCGCGGGAGCCCGCGTTCTATCGCGATGGCAGTTGCGAAACTGCGGTTCCGTTCTCGCATTGGTTCCGAAGCTGATTGCGGCCTGGTGTCGCAACGAGCCGCGGCGAGCCGTGTGTATCGTAGGAAACGCGAGCAGCGTTTTACTTCCTCTGTTGCGTACCACGGACGCGCCCGTATCGTTCGCACGATCGGCAGATTGCTTTTGAAAAGTTCTCTCGCCCGGTTTTCAAAGGAAACCGTCGCGACGGCTCAACGATACAGATGCAACCGGTCCGACAGACGAGAGAAGCTTAGGTTTTCGCGAAGGTTAACGTGCTGACAAGAGTATTAACCTCTTCGGAGAACCGTTTATTCAACGATACGAATTCACTGAGAGATACAAGGATCAAGATCGGTAACTCAATAGCATCAGTAACCGACGGAAAACAGCAATCACGGTGCACGACAAAGTTCTAATACTCCCGTGTTTCCTAATCCCGCTCAAGGTCCCGACAGGAGCAAAGACAGGCAACCATCGCGTCCACTTTGGAAAACCGTCGGTGGGATAAACGAAATCCAGGATTCATTCGCCAGACGTTGCACAAGGCTCTAGTCAATCTAGGCGCGCGCCTTTTGCGCCGGGTCCGATCGCGCCATAGTCTCTGGGACTCGGCAACCGGCGCGCGTTTCCCGTAGCAAGGACACATCGGGGAGAGGAAGGGGGAGAAACAGCGTGTAATAATAACGATATACTATACGCGAGAGCCGAGGGTGACCGAGTTGGAGGAGCTCGGCGCGCGGCGGGTCACTGCGAGCTGTACCCGGTGAACGGCGGCGGCGGCGGCGGTGGCGGCGGCGGGTGTAATTAGGGACGCCCCGTCTAACCGCGAAATTTCGTGATCTTATTAAATCCAGAAGGACGTCCGCGAGCAAGCCGGAGAAAAAGGGAAAGGCTGAATGATTATTACTCGCAGGCCAAGGTGCTCCCGCTCTCCTCGCTTCGCCTCGCCTCGCCTCGCCTCGCCTCGCCTCGCCGCGGTGAGCGTTCCCCGAGATCCGCGGGGAGGGACAGCCGGCTTCGCGTGAGAAATCGATCGTAGATTAAAGAACAAGGAGAGGACGTAAAATCTTTTACGAGCCTTTTTACGTACGCCCCGCTCGCCGACTCGTTGGATAAACAGTCGGTTTATTGGAGAAACAACCGGCAGCCGCGAAATGAATAGCGCGTCACGACACACCGTGTTCTTCTCCGCCCGGATAGCGGGCCGCGTCTATCGACGAGTCTCCCGCGAAATGAACCGTGTCTATTGTGCGGCAGCCGTTCCCAGCGATCGGGTTTTCGAGCCGATTCGCCACGAGCGCCGGATAACGCGGCCGACCCGGCCGCGCGTTAACGAGGGAGATTGGCTGGCGGTAGTTAATTCGATTACGAGTTACTTAGAGACCGCGGTGAATCGGGAGTCAATAGCGTTCAACGATCGCGGAAAAGTAACCCTCGACGGCTGTAACCGTCGGCGTTCGATCTCTCTCGGCGCTGTTGATTTTCCATTATCGTAAACGCTTGTAGCTGCTTCCTGGTAACGGAACGTTATCGAAATGCTCGCGTTGTTCGAGAGAGATAGAGAGAGAGAGAGAGAGAGGAGCGAAAGTTTCGGAACGTCGAAAGTCTGGAGGAAAGGGTGGAACGTCGAGGAATGCGCGCGATGGACAGCTGTGGCGAATCGTCCGGGGACCGCGCGCGATTTTCGGGCGCACCACCAGCGGTTCCCTTGTAATTTCGCGGGGAAGCAACGATGGATCGCGGCCGAATGCGCCTAAACACGAGATCGGCCGCCGATCGAGGCCGCGTGCAGCCCGGTAAGCGACGTAATCACCAAGATTTCCTTGCGATTTCGTGGAACATCTGGGCAATTTGCGTGCGAGATGAGGAACCCCGCGGGCCCTCCACCCAGAGACACACACGGGCCCGGCCGATTCGCAGATTCGACGGGGACCGAGGCGCGGTAATCACCGGCCGGACCATTCTCGGCCGGCAACGGCATTAGAGATCGAGAAACGATCGGTTTCCGGTGTGTTCTCGAGCCACGGCCCGGCGAAACTCGCTTTGTCCTCGCGATTTTTGTCGGCGGCGCTGTTGCGCTGCCTCGGACGGGGGCCCCAAGCGTGATTCGCTGCTTCCTTTATGCCTTCGGGAAGAGGAGTTGTTAACCCCTCGCACGCGAAACGTTTTCAGTGGAAACGTTCGACATTTTCCGGTCTGGCGTGGAAGACGCTCATTGGAAACGACCAGAGAGCACACGGAAGTTCAGAGATATCGCGTGGAAGACTATGATTTAAGTGGACCGAATGAAATGCTGGCTCGGGGCCTGTCAAGCGCAAAGCGTTCACCCTTTGCGGACGAATGTCGACGTTCCGGCGAGATGGAATTCTCATATTTCGAAGACTGAGTCACAAAGGAATGACTTAATTGCTCGAACAGCAAGAGATCAGCACTGTCTCCTTTTATTCCATCAATTGTACAATTGATGTACAATTTAGCTTCATCCGTTGAAGGTTTCGTACATTTGAAATCTTCGTCCGCAAAGGGTCAACCCTTTGCACTCGAGAGGCGCCTCCCAGATGATTTCCTCCAGCAAAGTTCCAAATTTTGGTATTTACCTTCAACCTTCGTATACTCCATCAATACGTGAAATATTAAAAGAAAATAGTTTTGTTACTTTTGCATGGTTTCTTGTTAAACTCGTTTCAAAGAATCTTGTCCACATCTAATTAGAGTATAGAATATCTCAAGTGAAAAACTTTCGAGTGCAAGGGTTAACGATAGAAATAGAGTACGTCAGAATGGCCCGTTTCTAAGATCCTTCAAGATCACGAGCGACGATTCCGCGAGATTGCCGCAGAAGTCGATTTAGTGGTACTCAGTGTCGGATTTCCGCGATCTGTAGCACTCGATCGGCCGGGGAAAATGGAGCCCACGGAGGGGGAAGGGAGAACCACTGGTCCTCGAAGCGGAAACGGCGGCGATCTCGTTGCGTAAGGTACGATCGGTTTAAGATCGCAGCCGAGTATCGTTCAATTTATTAGAAATAATCGTATTCAGCGTAGTCCTCGAGGAACATAGTAACACGCGTGTATACTTTTTATTACATGTGTCAGCCGGAGATATTATCTGACCGCGCGACACTGGGCCCGCGCGCGCGCGAGCACACAGCCATGGAAACAGTCGCTCGGTGCACACACGACCGCGCCGCCCGGCCGTCACAGCGACTTACGCGATCGGCCGATTGAATTGAAAATCATGCATAATGTCAGCGAGCGTAATGCGATTAATTGATAGCCTGGCAACGCCGCGGCCGAACCTAATTAGCCTAATCAAAGTATGCGATTATCCCTGTCCCGGAGATTTTCCAGTTTTTCCGCGGCGATTAACGGGCGTGTTTTTCCCGCGCGTTTGAATGCGAGATAAGACGATTCAATTAAAATCATTCCTCTTGACGCGCAACAGTCCTTTTTTCCCGATCGAGTCGGATGTCGCGACCCCAGCCGCGCCGTTCGTCGATCGATCGAACCCGCTAACGTGTGGCCATTTTTCTTTTCCAGGGAGGAGCTCGCCATGAAGATCGGCCTCACGGAAGCTCGGATACAGGTCAGTAGAGTCAAGCATTCGATTCGCACGACGAACTCAGTTCGATCGTGAGAACGAGATCGGTGACAACCCGGGAATGATTAAACGGACGCGCACTTATCGCGTGATCCGGAAGATCTAACAAGATTAGATCGATGCGAAAGATACACGACGATCTGTAGTAGTAGTTTATCGTGCTGAATGAAAATACAGAAACGTGTTATTGCTATTTTGATAAGAAAGATTCTCGAAGGTAACGATTCCATAGATCGATCTCTTCGTTCCAGCGAATTCACTTCCCGCGACTGATCCGATCGATCATTTTCTTAGTCGAAGACCTTCGCTCTATCCTGCAATCGTCCTTCTCGAATCGATCGCGTATCGACGGTTTTCCACTCGGCGACAGCTAGAAACTCGCTCCCCCGATCATTATACTTGCAGATTTCCCACCGGTCATCGCTAGTCAACAACTAATTATATTTATGTAGATCTCCGATCGGTGACGCACGACCCGCTCGGCAAATGAGAACCGCTGTTCCGGCGAGAATGACACGGTACCCCGGGCCCGCAGCAGCCACGTTAATCATTTTCAGGAATCCCTGAACACGATCCGCGCGGACGTACGTGCGCCCGGCGAATACATACATGCAACGGTACCCGCGATATCCACGCGATCCTCGTGAAAATATATTTCTTTTCTGCCGCGGGATGTGTAAATTGTCCGGCGGGCCGCGCCAACGGACAGGACGCGCGCTAATTTAACAAAACGTTTCGGGGAATCGCGCTTTCGCCCGTCCCGGGGTTTGTGCGTGTGTCTTCTGTCCAGTCCGCGTTAGTAATTGTTATTATTAACGGGTAAATAAACCCTTCATTGAGCCGGTGTATTAAAGGAGAAGAGGAGGAAGAGGAGGAAGGGAATTCTCAACACGTGAGTAAGAAATTTTCCCACACGCTCCGAGCCTTCGCCTCGATAGGGACCTCTCAACAAAGTTGTCTGAGGAAACTTCCACTTTATCTTTCGCATCGAGCTAATTCCGTGGAAGGTATCCAGCAGAGTTTCGCATATGAATATTTATCTAAATTCAAATCAAGTCGTCACTGTGTTCGACACAGAATGTTCCGCTTCTGGAAAAGTGAACCGACGCAGCGCTGTACTTCTAACAGGTTGACCAAAGCGTCGAGTACAATGGAAAAGCAGCTAATCGAGCAGACGTCTCGCATCCGAAAGTCCGTCGAGTCCATCGGAAACGCGATTGTCCAAAGACGATTCGTCCGGCGAGGCGCGCAGGCCGCGGAGCAGGCGGAGAATCGATGAAAGGGGGTGGGGATGGGCGCGGAGAGGGACGGACGGGCAGAGAGGTACCGGCGTTCGCGTAATTAATGCGGCACGATTAAGCACGAAACGACTAGGTTCCGGCGGCGGCGGTGGATCGTGGCTGCGTTTTGTTTTAAAAGCCGCAAGTCGGATGTTTAACTCCCTGCTGGGGGCAATTCCGCTCGCCGTGGGGGGTCCTGGCACCCGACCCCCCACACCCCATCACCTTTAACTCTCCGTACGCCTGGCAACGACTTTGCATGTTCCAACGGATCCGACCGATTCGTTCGATCCGCCCGTGGAACGTATCTGCGGCTCTCGGTCCTCTTCCTGCTCCGCGCGCCGCGTCTTTTTCGTCGGCGCCGTTCCCAAGACGTACCGGCGCTTTAACTACCGGTCATATTTTCGCGGAAGGAACACGGGCAATTGTTGATTTAATACAGGAAACGAGGCGCACGATAGCTCTCCGGTAACGAAACAAATATCGTTTCCTCTCGTACCGCGGAAAAGGACTATTAAAGGAAACTCTGCTACCGAGTGCTCGGCAATCGAGGCTGCTTTACAAACTGACTCGTCGCTGACTCGTTATTATCCTAGACTAAGGCTACTAAGGAAACAGTAATCCTAGAATCAACGAAGAAATAGCGGCCTTCGAGGAGTATTAAAGGAAACTCTGCTGCCAAGTGCTTGGCGATCGAAGCTACTTTACAAACTGATCCGTAGGCAGCTCGTTATTATGGAGCAAGAGGAAACGCCGATGATCCCAGAATCGCTGAAGTGAATTAGCAACCTTCGAGGATTATTAAAGAAAACCCTACCAAGCGCCTGGTAATCGAAGCTCTACGAGGTGACTCGTTGACTCGCTATTATCCCGGATCGAAGCTACTAAGGGAACATTAGTAATCCCAGGATCACCGAAGAGAATTAACAACCTAGAGAGACTATTAAGGGAAAATCTGCTACCAGGCACCTAACAGTCGGAGTTAAGATCTGGCTAGTCACGGTACGCCTTCATCGACCCCGGCAGTCATCGCGATCAGCTCGATCGCCGAATCGCGGCGTCATCCCGAAACGATCCCCGCTCGCGACCCCAAAACACGCTGCATCGTCACCGGTTGTATCGGTCGTGTCTACATCTTCCGGCGGCGCGTTTGATTCGTCCGCTGTCGAGGATAGGCACCGATCCCGGGGCGAGCAGCAAAGTGGAACGAAGTTCTCCAGTCGGACGGAAACGCTCCGCGAAGCTCGCTCGTTTCTCGGAAAAGAGGGCAACACGTTCCGTGTACGAAGACATTGACAATCGTGTCACTGCCATTTGCCCGATCCGTCGGACGCATCGAACGGGCCACGCGCAGGTAACCTACGGCGTCTCGGACACGCTCCGCTACGAAAAGAAGTTACGCCGCGCGGAAATTGCTGCTCGGAAAGTTTGCTGTCCGAACGACTTCGCCTGATTGTGTCTGGCGAACGGCGCGTACCAATGTGATCCGTTGCGGGCAATTTTCCGGAAGTCGAGCACGCGTTTGTCCGCGACAGCAGGGACGCTGCTCGAACGCCGGCAGCCGTTCGTCATTGCGTTCTGTCACGAGACACGCGAAAGAAATCCGTTCGAGTGGAGCCCATTCGTCTCGGTTTCGCAAGAAGTCAACGTCGAAATCGGGATACGCGTGTCCCGTGGTCGGAGCACGACACGGAATCGACTTAACAACGGAACGGAGAGGACTGCGGAATTAAACTCCGTGGAAGAAACGTTGGAAAAAAAGAACGGCGGCGAGGGGCGGAGGAGGAGCAGGAGGAGGAGGAGGTGGAGGCAGGACGAAATAAGGAGAACAGGATAGCGGCCTAACTGGTGAACAGGGGAAGTGGGGCCCGGCCGGAGGGGGACGGAGAGGAAGAGCTTCCGTTGAACTGATTAGAGCTCGAGTCTTCGGGGAACCTTCGCGATGGAATGCGCTGGAACGGTCGACGCATCACGAACGACGTTTGTTTCATTCGTGATTGTCCGATTGGCTTTCTTCGCTTCGGCTACGGAAGCTTTTGCTTCTCCGCTCGATCGAAGCGTGGCGAAAGGCGAGCAGGGAACTCGTTTTCGACTTTTTCTTCGTTCGGGGGACTAACGAGAATGAGCTGTCATGGAATTCGACCAACTAGCGCGTCCTCTTGAGAAGCTTCGTAGACTTTGCCGAACGAAAGTGGGACAATGGCTCCTTTTTTTAGACCTGGGAGACGGAAGCTCCTTGCTTCCACGCTGGAACTAAGGATGATGGAACTTGTCTTCGAATTTTTTAGATACGAGAGACTAACGAGAATAAGCTATTATAGAATTTGAACAATTAGCGCGTCGTCTTTCGAAGCTTTGCAAACTTTTGCGAACGAAAGTGGGCCATTGGCTTCTCTCTTTGATCTGAGAAACTGAAGCTCTTTGCTCCCAGGTTCGATCTAAGAACGACAGACCTTGTCTTCGACTCTTTCTGCGTAGGAGGGACTAACAAGAATAAGCTATTATAAAATTTGACCAACTAGCGCGTCGTCTTTCGAAGCTTTGCAGACTTTGGCGAACGAAAGTGGGACAATGGCTCCTTTTTTTAGATCTGGGAGACGGAAGCTCCTTGCTCCCAGGCTGGATATAAGGACGATGGACCTTGTCTTCGACTTTTCTAGATACGAAGGATTAATAAGAATGAACTGTTATGAAATTCGGCCAACTAGCGCGTCGTCTTTCGAAGCTTTGCAGACTTTGGCGGACGAAAGTAGGACAATGGCTCATTTTTTAGACCTGGGAAGCGGAAGTTCTTTGCTCCCAGGCTGAATCTAAGGACGACAGACCTTGTCTTCGACTCTTTCTGCGTACGAGGGACTAACGAGAAAGAGTCCCCGTTGAATTCGACTGACGACCTCTTCGCCCTTCGCAGTTCCGCAGACTTCGGCAAACGAAAGTAGGCCAACGGGCGGACTGACTTCTGACGGTTTTACGATGGTCGATATTTCGTTAATTCCCGAGGAGGAACGCGGGGACCCTCAGGTAGACGGACGCAGGAACGAGGCGAGAGAGAAAGGGAACAGGACAAGCGAGCAGCGAACACCGATGCCTCGCAGCGATCCTGCGTTTCCCTCCAGCGTCGGAAATAATGATACACCGCGAGTTTCCTGAAAAAGGGAGAATGCGTCACTGTAACCAGAACTCGCGCTTCTATTGGCTCCCCAACAAGTTCCAGCGAACAAAATGCTATTTCCTTTCTAATCCGGGGATCGAAGGAATCGCTTTCGCGAAACCTCGACGCACCGTCGATCCTCGAATCCGTCGATCGCTTCTTCGTTCTTCCGTTCCTCGAACAAGATAATACTCGCCTGCGAGTACGATCGATCGATAGAGTGTAATAATGTATCGAACTTCTACGTTGTACACATAATATTGAAAAACACTTATACAGGTATATCACGTGGAATTTATTGCTTCCAATGTTACAGTATTCCTTCATCTTCCCATATTCTATCGAACTCCCAGAATTCCTATATGTATTCACTGTTACACCAATTGCTTACAATATATAAATAAAACACATTATTTCCCTTCAATACACCTTTAACACTGTTCGAAAGAATTGCCTTCCCGGTCGCTTGAACCTCTAACCCTTTGCACTCCGAGCAATTTCTGATATGACCTCTCACCGAGTCACTTCTACTGTAGCAGCTACTCCGAGAGCACCATCGTGTATCATTAAAAACAGACGCGTATACACTTTAATGTCACGTCTTATTAATACAGTTACAATACAACAGATATAACAATACGAAAAACGATTCATAGAAAAGAAAATTCTTCCTAGATGTAGCGTCAACGGAGTCACAGACTTACATTACAGCGTGCAAAGGGTTAACCTTTAACCGAGATATAGGTCATATTATTTGAAACTAATTTAACGATAATTCATAGATAAATTAAGAAACAGAGGTGTTTCATTTAAATATTTCACGTAGCAGTGCAAACTTTAATTAGAAATATTAAATATTCAACTTCACAGTTTTTGTATCGAATCACGTGACTGAGAGTCACCTTCCGAGTGCAAAGGGTTGCCATCAATTTCGCAGATTTTCCTAAATAATCAGACCAAACACCATTCATCCTTCGAAATCGCAAGATCCTCCGGAACACAGCTTCTCAACACGTTGACTGCCGGTCACTCGAGGAGAAGGCGATGGGGCGACCTACGTTCTCCACCAAATATGACTGAAAACTGTTAATAAACCACGATTACGTATATCGCACCGATTACCAAGTAACATTCAGTCCCCTCTCAAGATCACTCGGCTCGAGATCGGCAGCGAACGTGTTGAATGACTTGATCACTCGTCTCACCATAAAAATCGATGTTTGGTTGCAGGTCTGGTTTCAGAATCGGCGCGCGAAATGGCGGAAGCAGGAGAAGGTCGGGCCCCAGGCGCACCCGTACAACCCGTACTTGGGTTCAGGCGCACCGCCGCCATCGGCGGTCGTCGCGCCGACCTTGCCGAACCCCTTCGCCCACCTGGGCGCGTTTCCCCTGCGGAAACCGTTCGACGCGTTCCGCTACCCGCCCCTGGGTCACGGGCCGGTCCTTCCTGCTAGTTACACCACTCATCCCTATCATCGCGCGCCGCCACCTTTGCTACCGCCCGGGATGCATCTGCCTTACGCGTCGGCCGCGTCGTTCCAGAGCCTCCTGGCGAACATCTCCGCCGCGCAGCGGCCGAAGCTGATGCGCGGCTCGTCGCCGGCGCCGCCGCCGCCGCCGCAGGCCGCCCAGATCAGCCTGGCCCACCCCGGGGTCCCGAGCCAGCCGCCGACGGTGAACACGCCGCAGGGCTCGCCCACTGGCAGCGTCGGCCTGCCCGACATCGACCGGCGGACCAACAGCATCGCGACGCTCCGGCTGAAAGCCAGAGAGTACGAGCTGCACCTGGAGATGCTGCGCAAGAACGGCGACCTCATCAGCTGAAGAGACGAGACGAAGCGAGCCTCGGCCATGCGAACGCCGTTCGTGCCCGTCCACCGCAGCCAGCCCGATGGCCAGCCGTGTTGGTCGACCACGATGATCTCTAGCCGCTGAATCGCCATTGTTTAATTTTTTACCCGAATCCAACAGCCAGTGGAACGAAGCCGTGGGGAACGAATGTGACGAAGTGAACCGCAGACTTTGCGACTACGGATTGCGCGACATGCCGCCGAGCACGTCGAATCCGCGGCGAGGATCGAGCCGCTTCGAGTAGAACTCTGCGAACATGGAAGCGTCGGATGCGTGGTCTTGAAAAGATTCCAAGTTCCCACCGGTGTTCGAAGTTCCGGAACTTCCAGTAGCTCGTGCCGAAGCAGTCTGTTGTCAGTCGTAGCGACGACCGTTCACAATCGTGGAACTCGCGACGCGAGCCGGTGGCACTTGGAATATTCCCAGGACACAGCGGTGCGGAGTCGTACTCGAAGTGACTCGAGCACTCGCGACACGGAAGACTTTAATCGGTTTCAACGCCGTGATCCATCGCGCCCCCATCGAGTCCCGTTTCGTCCGCAGTTGCCTGTGTCGCGCGAGACACGAGCCAAAGAACTTTCCATCGGAACGGCTGGACGCTCCGCGACCGTTCAAACCTCGTGCACGCCGGGGGAAGTTCGACCGACGGTATCCTTTCCTCCTGCGACCGCTCGCGCCGTTATCGCGCTTGACGGCCGTCCGCGGCCCCCCGCGGAGCCGGTTCGAATCGCATACGAACGCCCGCGAGCGCGCGACGATAATCGTGCGTCCGAGCGACGTCCGATATTGTCATCCGTACCGATCCACGCGCGCGCGCCTCCTATGGAATTCGAACAGCGCGTCGCTTCGACGAGCCGCCGGCTGCACGCGCCGGACGGGGGTTCCACGACGACGTAAGTCGGAGGAGACGCCGGACCGATGGGATCGCTGTGTCTGCGTTGGCAACTCGGACGACCACTCCGAAAGCTCGACGTTTCCCGGTGGTCGTTGGTGATGTCGCTGCTCTTTTCGCGCGGATCGTGATCCGAACGGTCGATCGCCGCGTTCGTCGCGGGAGGAACGATAACGCGCGTACCTGTCCACGTACAAAATGCTTCTTCAACCTTCCCCACGACCGACGCGACACGTCCTGTCCACGTTCGAACGGCTCTCAACGGAGGGAACCACGTGAGCGAGAGAGAGAGAGAGAGAAAGAAGACGAAAAGACGAACGAAATTCTGTTTTATAGCTTTTACGTTAGTGTACTGTATATAATGTACAGTAGCAGCGCGGCGACCCGTTCAGCGAAAATTGTACAGAAGAGACGCTCGCCCCGGGACGTCTTTAAAATCCGCGCCTCGCGATCCGTGAACGCTCGAAACTGGCCTGTCGCGGCTGTTCGTTCCGGACGTTCGCGCGATCGCGGAGGTCGCGCTCGACGCGTCGAGATTTCAAAGACGCGTCCCGCGGGACGATGATCGAGGGACCGGTGGGTCGCCCGCCCGACCGAGGGAATGGGAACGTCGTGTTCAACGACCGCGAGGCGAGCTTCGAGTAAACATCATCGAAAGATGTCCGTCCAGAGAGATTCTCGATGTCGCGACGAGCGCGTTCGTCCGTCGAACGATATTCTCCAATCGAGTCGGATAAGCGCCGGCTGTCCTCGTCGGGCAGTCGAGGAACGAAAATTTTTTAACGCGAGATTTTATCATTGAAAGGAAACGCAACTTTTTTTGTCTTTTAAGGGGCCGAACCGCCCTGTCCTGCTACCGTCGCGGCCGAGAACGTTCGCGTCAAGTGGCCAGGTTCGAGGGAGACGCGCGAGCCCGTTTTACTTTTACACCGAGCCGTCATACAATGTTTTTAGATAAGGAGAAACTACTATTTATATACGCGTTCTATGATTTGAGGAACTATTAAACGATAGCCGCGATAAGTTTTACCGACTGTGTAAGCATTCCTAGCCTACTGTAAGCCCTCGTGTAAATAAAATTCTGACGACGTATGCGTAACTTTGCCGATGATCAAACCTTTGCGACCGATTACGCGAGCGCTTGACAAGACCGGCGAGCTCGTTCCCTCGACCCTCTCGCGACGGACGATCGAAGGGGACATCCGTAACACCTCGAGCAATCATCGAATCCGATCGTTCGTCCGTCTAGCCGAGGGAACGCGCTCCGGCGTCCATTGCCCTTCATAATCTTAGAAATCCATTTATCCTCCCCCTTTTCTTCAGCGACGAATAAAAGAATGATTAACGACAACGGAACGAGAAAGAGATACGTTACAGAAGAGAAAGAAAAATGACGAGCGATCGCGAGAGAGAGAGAGAGAGAGAGAGAGAGAGAGAGAGAGAGAGAGAGCGAGAGAGAGAAAGTAAAGAGAAACAGAGAAGTAAGAAAACAGAGAGCAGTGGGGAAAAAAGTGAAAATTGAAAAACGAATCGGCGTTCTTTATTCAACGAAAACCTCCTTCCTCTATCGATTACCGGATCCGAGAACGGTCTAGCGGGTATTAATTTACAGGCTCGTCAACTTCCTGAACGAAAGCGCGCCATTACCTGGCACATACATTACCGGAGTGCTCGCGCCGCGAGGAGTTCCCGAGGAGCTTCCAGCCACTCCGGGGCTGACTTATGACAAGTAATTCGCGGCCGGGCACGCCCGTCGACGAGTTATTTAAATATTTTACAGTTTAATGGAGTCCCGGCCCATTAATGCGCGTCAGCTAATTAGCGGAGTCGTGAATGCCTGCGCTCCCCTCGGAGCGCTAACGATCCTCGCGCTGATAAATCGAACGGTTACCGTCCAAATGATCCGCCGATCAAAACTGACACGGCCTTAAGTGCACCGCAGCCGGACGGACGGACGGACGGACGGACGGGCGGGCGGTTGGGACGGTCTGGACCGAAACCGGACGGGGGCCTTAAGTGCGCGCGCCGATCGAGAAACTCGCCCGCGAAAGGGTCGAGGGGAGAGCGATATAACGCGCGAGCCTAACGCGATTCCAGGCTAAACGCGTAATAGACGCGGTTTAATGACACCTTCCGCAACACGTAACACCGGCGTTGCACTCTAATTTTCTGAAAATGTTACGTGCCGCTCGCCGCGCCGCTTCTTGCTCCCTCGTTTTTTTCCCCCTTTGTTTTCTTCCTCCCCTCCGTCTCTTTCTTTTCCGTCCGACGATCTATTTCGAGATATCCGACCGTCGAAACGCTCGAGATCCGCGCGGAGATACCGCGACGCCGTCGCGAGGATATTCGCTCTACGTTAATCTAATTTATGCTTTCCTCGCCGGCTCGTGCGTGATCGTTTTTCTTTTGCTCGACCGTTACGCGCTCACGACGCTTCGAACCTGTACGGTAAATTAACGACGCCGATATTGGGACCGATGGAATCGGTGTTCGGTAGTAGGAGTCCCGAGCGGTTCGATCGGATCTTGATTAGTTGATTCACGGTTATTGGGAAGATGAAGCCTTTCTTAGGAGTCACCGGAGAAATTGATTTTGGATAGATAATATCTGTGTATTACGGAACTTGGGAATTCGTTTTTATGGAGGTACCTCGGAGGTATATCTTCTGTAACGAATTACTGGAGTAACTGATTTAGTAAGTCGATCCGAATAGCTGCTCTCTTAGTGTCCTTATAGTTAGGGAATGAGTTAATTTTAGATCGATATCTACATATTACAGAATTTAGAAATTCGATGGTTTTTATAGAAATTCCCTTAGAGGAATCTTCCGTGAGAAATTACCGAACTGATTTAGTAACACTCAGACCGGATTGCAAGTTGATACAAATAGCTGTTTCCTCAGTGCTCCTATAGTTAGCGAATAAGCTAATTTTAGACCGATAATATCTATTTATTAGAGAATTTAGAAACTCGTTCTTACATAAGTATTTTAGTAAACATAGTAAATCGATCCAAATAGCTACTCTCTCAGAATTCCTACAACGAAATTAGAAAAATCCAATTATCATGGCTCTAACGATCGACCATCGAACGAAGAATTCATTGGAAACAACTAGATTTGATTTTAGATCGATAATATCTATACAGAATTTAGAAACTCGTTCTTATAGAAATATTTTAGTAAACATATTAAATCGATCCGAACAGCTACTCTCTCAGAGTTCCTACAACGAAATTAGAAAAATCCAACTATTAAGGCTCCAACGATCGACGATCGAGCGAAGAATTCATTGGAGGCAACTGCTCCGCGAGGACCCCGAAATCGTCCGATCGATAACGCGCGGCAAACGATAAGAGCGAGACGAGAACGAGCAGAGGCGTGTCCCGGGCCTCTCTCGGTGATCGATCCCCACGATCGTTCGGGCCGCGTGGGTCCGTGGATCCCGGCGGATCGCGGCGCGATCGGGATGCAGACCACGCAGCCGCTCGATCCCGAATTCATCGTGTCGGCCTGGCCATTAGCAAATTACTACGGTGTAAACAGTATCGAGCGGTGCCCGCAGGTCCCGCCGGCCTAAGTGCACCGGTCCACTTGTATATACGTGTGCACACGTGAATATGTTTATACACCGCGGGCACCGGTCGGTGGAGAGGGAGCCGGTTAGTTAGCAACCGATCATTATGGCGACGTTTTACACCGGGTCTAGCCACCTAATAACTGTCTGCGTCGGAACGAATTTAGCGATCGGTAGCTGGCTAACCGTCGCACTCGGCTGCCTTCCAGAAAGCTGATTTTCAGAATGTGATTTATTCGGGTGACCCGTTAGGTTCATGATTCTCCGTATCATCCAGGACATCTATAAAACAGCTGCTGCTTCCAGTTCTAGCGGAATGTTGATTCATCGGTGAAATATAAAATAGGGAATTCGAAATTCTGGAAACCGCAAAGGTCAACGGTCCGATGATCCCTCGCGGACGATATTCGAGAGATAAAGGGTTGCCCGAGACGCAGGAGCCGCGTCGCTCCTCATCCTTCAGCCGGTCCTCCTTTTTTCCCGCGTCCCCTCACGCGCAGCACGCGTAAGGTTTTATCCAGTTAACAATCCCTAATTGCAGGGTTTCCTGTAACTAACTCGGTTAACGTGGAGGCCCCCACGATGATTCCCCGGCGTTACCTATCATCGCGATGGATGCAGATTAAACAGCCCCTTAATCTCGGCCCGCTGCGTAGCCGGGCTCCGCCGTGGCTCGCGGACCTCCCTCGTGTGGCTCCACCGTTATGCTCCGTTTAATAGGGCCTAACGATAGGGAAACCGGACGGTTTACGACGGAATCATACTCCTCCGAGGACGCGCCGCCGAAACGTCCGTGTACTAATCGACTGTAATCGTCTCACCTCCAATTATGTCTCCAATTTCATAATTAGATTAGCGGTAAAGTGTGAAACTCCGCGTCGGCCGATCTTATCGGGCCGGTTAAGAAGCCTCGCGATAAAATGTAAAGACCAGCGCCGAGCCTCCGGCCGGAATATAGGTTTCGAGCGGACTGCTCCGCTCGAATCCTCGTTCGCCTCCTCCCACCGCTCTCGTCTCACGGCTTCGACTCCTCTCCGTCGCGAACCGAGGGATATCTTTTCGCGAGCGTTTCCCGTGATCGACGATTCCGCTTCCTCGGCGTCCTTTTTTCGGCTGGTCCACCGTGCTCGGCAGATGCGAAACAATCGGGGGCTGAAGGATCGCTGGACGGCCGGGAGAATGAAGGATGAGGAGAGAGGCATCCGCTGATGGCGGGAGCGAGAGAGGTGGAACGGAGGGAGAACTGGAGGAAGATGATGATGAAGAAGAGGAAGACGAGGAAGAAGAAGAAGAAGAAGAAGAAGAAGAAGAAGAAGAAGAAGAAGAAGAGGAAGGCTACGACGAGCAGGACGACGACGAAATCGACGCCGGGTGAAGAGAAGGGAGGAGCGAGACTCCGTGATGAGGGATGTACGGCGTGACGGTCTAATTGAGGCCTTCTTGATTGCATTTACACCGCTGCACGGCCTCCTGTATCCCAGGTATACAAGTATCAGCTTTCTGCGGCCGATCCGCGTCGTATTTGGCCGTGGCTGCTATTACTTCCACTTCTTTCCTCGGCCCCCACTCCCGCGCCCGCCGGGGCCCGACGGGGGCCCTCGGTTTCCGCCGTTTTCAATGATCCATATTTCAGACCCTCGACGAGTGATGCATTACGCGCCTCGAATGAGAATGTTACCGGACGACAGAGGGGCAGGATGGATTTCGCTCGGTGTTTTGTTTACCGGTTACCTTGATTGATCGTCTTCGAACGTATCGACGAGTAGCACGCGAGTATCGCGAATGAGACGGGAACGTGGAAATCTGACGTGATGATTCTAGGTGTGTGTCTTGAAAGCTTTGACCGGTGCTGACGCAATGGAAGGAGTTATAACCCTTTGCAGTCGAGAAGTTTTTTGGAAATATTCAATATTTTCTGATGAGATACATTTTCTTGGATTGAATTAAGAAATCTCACGTGCATTGAGGAATTTTCTTTCGATATTTCGTATGTTGATGCATTATACAAAGGTTAATATTAAATATCAAATTTTACAGTTCTGCTGTGTCATCATTTGGTGACCTAGAGACGCCTCTGGAGTGCAAAGGGTTAAACCTTTGGACTTCAGAAGTTTTTCGAAAATATTCAATATTTTCTAATGAGATGCAGATGACATTTTCTTAGATTGAATTAAGAAATCTCACATGCATTGAGAAATTTTCTTTCAATACTTTGTACATTGATGCATTATACAAAGGTTAATATTAAATATCAAATTTTACAGTTTTGCTGTGTCAAACTATTTGGTGATCTAGAGACGCCTCTGGAGTTCAAAGGGTTATAAACCTTTGGACTCGAGATCTGACCATACGATTTGATATATCAAAATCAAAGACTTACGTATATTTATAATCCATGAATATCTGAAATATTGAAACAACTTTGTTTCATAACTTATATATATTCCCTTATTCAATCCGTATTGGATGTCCATAATTCATTAGAAACTGGAATATTTCCAATCAAAGACCGAGTGCAAAGCGTAGTTTCATCTACGTACTCACCGCAGAAATCTAAACATTACACACAAAACTCCCAAACCGCGTTACATCGAGTCAAACAGTGACCGAGCGTCGACGAGCGCAAAAGATTCACGATTCCCGGACTGCTCTCGAAGGAATCGGTACTCGTAATTATCCCTTAATCGGCGGAGGCCCGGAGATTCCGTAGAAATTTAATTCGCCCGATATATTATCGCCAGAGTGAATTTCAAATTCGGAAGAGTCGATTAAACCAGCGCCGGGGGAAGCGTTCCCCGACGGAGGGACGGAATAGAAATACGCTCGCGCGGCTTCTCCGCGCATATTCGGAGTTTAATGGGGAAGAGAGAGAAGGCGGGAGTTTCGGAAGTTTACAGGGTGAGCCCGGAGCCCGGCAGTCCCCCCTCGACGCGACATAAAACGCGCAAACGCCGCCATTAGTTACTGGCACCGGCGCGGAATGCTATCCAACCGGAGCCTTATTAAGCCCATTACGTCTTAATTTATTTCCTTATTTGAAGGAAAAAAGGAGCGAGACGGCGAGCACGCACACGGCCGTGGGCCACGCCATTCGGATCCGGCGAGTAACGATACAATTCCGAGCGGCATTTGCATTCGGCGGGCCGCGGAATAATGGACGCCCACGAGCGACCTCGCGCGACCTTTCGCCCGAAAGCGGATCCGATTTTCCCTTGAATAGGCTGCGTGCGTGTGACCGGCTGCCGTCACGCCGCGGCGAGGGGACCGGCGACTTAATCGCAGACGGAACTGCCGCTCGGTGCGTGGTCGCGATATTGCTTGCGGTTTGCCAGCCCGCCGCGAGAAACTCCTGACGTGTCCACTTCGCGCGTGAAATTGCCCCAAGATTTTCCGAGACGCGGATCCTGCGAACGCCTTGGCTCTCCGTTACGGTGCGTTAGCTTCACTTTCGGACCGGCAATTTCAATTCTGAAGAGGCTCCGACGCTTAGACTTTAACCGGTTGCGTCTGTAAACGGAATATTCGTATGACGATCGTTTACCGAGGAATACTTCGCGACTTTGTTTCAGCCCGCGGAATATTCCGTGTATGGCAATGTAAACTGCAGTTGAACGCGCTGATGTCTGAACAGGGGAAGAGTCATGATGCAAATGGGTGAATACAGCTAACTTTTCAAAGCATTTAACCCTCTATGGGCCGAATTTTGCTATTATCAATGTATTATCTTCAAACGAAATTTCGACCTGAAGTAGAATGGAAAATTTTGTTGTATTTCTTACAAATTGTCGATAGTAAAATATTATACGAGCTACGTAACGAAAGTAAATAGTACGCCAAGGGGTTAAAAAGAAGTTAGCAAAGAAATTTCTTTGGAAACACACACACTGAGTTATGGATCAATCAAAGTCTCGATAGATATTCTCTTAAAGTTTCTATAGAAGAATTTGAAAAAGTCAATTACTCGGTAGTTAGTGTTAATGGAGGTTTCAGGTGAACCTTTTTCACTTGGAAACTTGAGAAGACTAAACTTCTGCAACTTATATTCTCTTTTATTTACAAGATTGAGCTTTTATAAGATCTTATATTTTCTTTTGTACATTTGATATATAGTCGAGACTGAAGTACTGATTCGAAAGATTCGCTCCTTCAACCCTTTGAACTCTAGGCTCCAATATTGCGGGAATAATAGATATTTTAATGAATCTTAAAAAAACTACCCTAAGATTATTAGATTTTTCACACATCCAAATTTTGTACTAAGAAAGAAAATAAAAGATCTAAAAAATGTTACAGCATCTTTCATTTTCGCTAGAGATATAAAAATTAGTTGCTGATAGATTACAAAACCATCTGGAGCGCTAAGGGTTAAAAGCGATTTATTCAGGAGTGTCACAGGCTGCGACGAATTTCGACTTTCCAGTTTTTTTTAATTTCGTTGATTTCAGTTAATTTTAAAAATTAGTTGCAGTTGCTGATAGATTACAAAACCATCTGGAGTTAACCTTTCAGCTACCATACACCACCACAGTGGTATACCTTTTCCAACAGTGCGCCATTATAGCGAATTCTACCACCGATGATCACACATTTACACCCTAACCCAATCACCCAGTGGACAACTGTATCAGTCCCAAATCACAGTGTACCAAGCAGCCCCAGCTAAAAGGTGAATCGATTCAAGTAAAATGAGTCCTTAACCTTTTTTCCCCCGGTATAATCGGTTACCGCGAATCCGTGGTGCCGTTGACGTCGCAATCCAGACGGCCAAAGGTCTCTTCCAGAAATGCCGGTAGTTTCGAGGAAAAGGTGATCAAAACCATCGGGATAAATAATCCGAAGGCGGGATGGTGCAGCGTTGCGGTTTACGCCCTCGGTGGGAAAGATTGCGCGTCCCATTCCGCGGCGCGTCCCGTCCCGAGGCGGCGTGTATTCGCGTACCGCTTGTCCTTGTTTGCGATTCGCCGCGTGGTGTTGCCGTTATTAGCGTAAAGGGCCGAGTTAGCCGCAATCGCGATGGTAATTTGCGCGTTTGCCCGTCAGTGCCGCCGAGCGGAATTGCGGTGTCGCGTTACCTCACGTGATAATGCGACGCACCATAAATCCTTGCCCGCGACCGTACGTGTGTACTTACCTTCGCTCGTGTAATAACGTGAGAAAGAGTAACACAGAGAGACAAAGGGACAGAGAACGAAAGAGAGAAAGAAAGAAAGAAAGAGAGAGAGACATAAAGGTGGACGTGCGACGAGACCCGCGGGAAAACGATCACGGCCGAACCGGCCGGTACGAGAATATTCGGCGATTGTTCGTCGGTGGCTTCTTGAAATTAAGCGTCATTGTTTAACAGTGAATTCATCTTGATTGTCGATGACTAATGTCCCGCGGCAGCCACGGCGAGCGCCGCGGAGGATGGATCACGGCCGTACGGGAGTCGGCGTGTTCGGTTCGAGCCTGGAATGGCTGCCGCGGTCGGAGGAGAAACGGAGAGGAACGAGGCCGGGGGATAGGGCGAGAGAAAAAGAGAGGCACCGGGACGAAGAAGAACTGCCCCACCGGCACGTGAGAGCTCTTTAACGAGCATCATCAATAACACGTACCGACGTTGAAGAGGAAACAAAAAGGAGCAGCTTAGAGAGCCATGGACGACCGGACAGCGCGAGTCGCCCGCTATAGATCCTGGTAAATGGTGTTAATTAGTAAATTTGATTTAAGCCCAAACGAAGCGACCGAATAGGCGGACAACCATTCGCCGGGGATGATGTACGACCTCCGCGAATTACCCGTCGGCTCGCCTCCCCGGAGCATCTCGCCCCCGTTTAACCACCGAACGCGGACCGGCCGGCGCATCGACAACGAACCCCTCTTGTTCGCCGATTAATCGCGCCTGCATTTACGTCCGATGGAATCGACGCTTCGGCGACGCGAGAGCCTCTCCGCCGAGTCGTCCGCGGGACGAGCAGGATTTGCGGAGCTGCGGATGCTCGACGAGAGACGCGTCGAAGCTCGCGCGTTTTGTACGTAAGTCGAGGTAATTTTCAGTAACGTATATTTCACAACGTTACAACTTTATAATTACGAACTACGCGTGTTCACTTGTAACTGGTATTCCAAGGTTACGTTGTAACTCTGAGTGAAAGTGCCATGTGCGTGCCCGTTAAGGGTGAACACTGCCGATCGCCTCGCACGTTAACTCGATTACTCACGAAATGTCGATCACCGGATGCCGCGGAGCGACGCGCGAACCTAGTAATCGAGCAGCGATACAAATAACGGCCGCGATGCGCGCCGGTTACGCTCGCGGTGTACGTTTTTCCCGGTGCGCCGGTTCGCGGAAGATAACGATAATTCCCGTCGAGTTTCGGGGCCCGCCGCAAAGGCGCCGCGACGAGATATCTCATCGTCGCACCTAACGACGGAACGCGGCCGAATCACGGAATCCTCGGGCACGGAGGATCGCGGCGAGGATTCGGTGTTCGTACACCTGCGGGTAATTGAACCGCTACTTTGATTCGACGATGATGTCCGTGGGACGGTCAGCTTGAATTTCGGTAATGACGCGTTTGCTACCGTAGGGGTGTGCCCCTGGAATGAACAAAGAGGGTGGAGACGGGGAACGACCGAGGCGAGCCGAGGCGAGACCGGGCAGAGTCGAAAGCGGAGAGAACGGCGAGGAAGAGACGGGCCCCGGGCCCGGCCCGTTAATCGGAGGGCATTATCTCAATCACGTAAAACGGCAAAATTGCATTTACCTTTTTAAATGAATATTTGGCGGGAGACGCGGCCCGGCTACGCGCCGTTCGGTGCTGCGTGGCGTGGCGATCCCGGCCGAGCGAAGCCGCACCGCGCCGCGCCGCGCCGCGCCGTGCCGGATCGCTTCGCATCGCATCGCGCTGCAGCCGCCCGCTAAGTTAATTTACCAAGGAATGTCGGGTAACGCCCTGTTCAACCTACCGGCCGCTGGACAAGTATTGTCCCGCCCCTGTTCAACCCTAAACGCGGTCCGTGCGCCTCCAGAATCGACGCTAACGGAGGATCTCCGAGGTTCCCGCCGGTCGTTTCTCGGGCATCGCCGAAATTCTTTGCAGCTCGTATACTTACATTCGTGCACGCGTTTCGGACAATGTGTGCGGGGCAGCGTGTTTCGATTAACCGAGTCCGCGTGTCCTTAACCCCTTGCCCTGTGATCCCTTTCGCAGCTCTGCTCGACGAAGCCACTGTCGTTAGTGGTTTACCGGGAAAATTAGCGTTTGCCGGTCTACGCGTCTGCTGCGAAGGTTGATTGATGGGAGAGTAATGTCTCGTTTGTATTCAAGGGAAACGTTTAGTTTTATCGAGTTCAGTTTGAAACCTACACTAATCTGGTAATATATTGTGGAGCAAGGTTAACACTAGAACGAGCATTTAATGCGATTAACCCTTTGCACTCGGGAGGTGACTCTCAGTCACCACTTGATCTGACGCAGTAAAACTATGAAATATGATATGTAATATTGAACTTTGTATAACGCCACAGAACGTGAAACATTGGAGTGAAATAGCTTTGTTCCTTAATATACTTGTGTTTCCTCTTCGACTTAATTTCAAAGAATTCGCTTCGCCTCGTCAAAAAACGTTAAATATTTCTAGTGAGAATTTTCCGAGTGCAAAGGGTTAATCTGCAATTTCCATAAAAATTGTAGATTATTTTGTTCCTTCAGGCATTCATTATAGTACTGAAATGCAGCTATTTATTTCCAAAATCATTTATATTCAATGCTTATATTCAATAATTGCTAAACAAAAACGAAACCAGTCATTTTGACTGGTAGTTCTAGTGTCAATTTCTTCGTCCATTGACTCTCGATTGCACTTTTCCACCGAACATGTCACGAAACGAGAGCGTCCGAGTAAATTGTACGGTAACTAAATTGTTTCGTTTGAAGCCTATGGTACATGATAATTTATAATAAAAGATCCTTCGAACCTAACTCTACCCGATTCCGGCGGTTTCGAAGCGGAGCCGGAGCGGCTCCGACTAACAGATTCTTCGGGTCCTGCGTGATCCGCCGGTCCCGTATCTCAGCATCTGATAATTGGAGCGGTAATTACGCGATGATTAACAGAGATGGCTCCCGCGCATCATACCTCCTACGGACCGCTCCCTTTCTCTTTTCCTTCCGTGTACGTTCCACCTCCGGTCTCCTCCCTCGAACCACCTCGATCCGGCCGGTTACCGAGATCAAAGATCGAAGATAGCCTCGTGCGCGAGCACGCTGACTTTCTCCTTCCCCCCCTTCCCCCGCCTCCTCGCTACTCTCTGCCAGCGATCGTCGTCTTCTCTTTGCCACTTTGTCCTCTCCCCCTTGCCCGGAGGGGTTCGTCGGATCGCGCGTGACGCTCTAACCCTTTCGGAACGAGTGTCGCGTCGATGACGTCGCCGTTCGCGTAACGGAAGGTTGCATGATGATTTAGGGATTCGAGCAATTTATTTGTCAATTCAGACAGGAACTATTGTAGGACGTTGACCTAACCTTCTTCGAAGCAGCTCGTGTTAACCCCTTGCCGTACAACGACAAGTGGGAACTCGTGATGAAGATTTCTAGGTGAATTTAACGAAACTCGTGTTTTGCTTCGAGCTATTGACCAGTGAATGACATTGAGTTTTGTTAACCCCTTGGCCTATGATTTCTTTTTCAACTCTGATCGATAAGGCTACTTTGTCATTAATAATTTATTGGAAGAAGAGAAAGATTCTAAGCATATGTTATGCCTATATTTCTTTTTAAGTGTAATAGTTGATTATAGAGGAATAATATTTACTTTGAATTCGAATGAACTGAGTGATATCTATATTTGTTGAACCATGTTGAAAATCTTCAAGAGTCTCACTCGTTGTAGGGCAAGGGGTTAAATTCACCTAGAATTCTTCATTGCGAGTTCTCACTCGTCGTTGTACGGCAAGGGGTTGATACGAGCTGCTTCGCTCGTATAGTGTTTTGCTTCGAGCTATTGACCAGTGAGTGACATTATTTTCCCATTATCACTGTATTACCTTCAAATGAAATTTCCGCTTAAAGTAGAACGGACAATTCCGTTGCGTTTCTTCGAAATCGTCGATAGTAAAATGTTACGGGAGCTCAGTAGCCAAAGTGAAAAATAGATTAAGGGGTTAACCAGTAAATTTAACCCTTTGCGGACGATTCTTTGAAATACATAAAACCTTCAGCAGATGAAGCTGATACATCAATTGCTCAAATAATAAGAAAAACATAAACTACGTGTTCCTTTACTGTTTCAATAATTCGATCATTTGTTTGCGACTCGGTGCCAGAAACGAAAATTTCACGTCGAAATGTCGACATTCTTCCGCAAAGGGTTAATTTCGTATCTACCTAGAGTGGCCATCAGAGAGCAAACTGTAAATAGAACCAATTCCTGATTTCTTCCACGACGACTAAAAACACTTCTGACACTGAGAAATTAGCATCCTTCCGCTCCGCTCCGCGCGGGAAACGCAGACAGGTCGCCGATCGCGGTGCGAGGCGCAAAAACAAGCGACAAGCGGACTGGCCCTTCGGGGATTGGCACAAAGTATCCGAAAGGTGCACAAAGCAGGTAAGAATGGAATTGGTTAACCGATCGGGCGTGGTTGCCGGTCGACCGGTCGAGCAACCCCTAAACGCTCAGTTAATTAGAGCTCTCTCCCTTTCCCTTTCCACCTTCTCGTTTCGCCCTCTGCCGTCTCCCTCCATCCAACCCGTGGCCCTTCCTAATAACGCGGGCCAGCTGTAATGAGGAGTAAACTAATTATTGGATGCTAGTTGGGCAAGACGATATTTCACGTTCTCGCTGACAGGCCAGCCGGCCAAGGAGCAACAAGGATGCGCCCGGTCCCGCTCGGGGAACCGCCGCTCGAACAACCGTGCCACACACCGCTCGTAAACAGCTCGGAACCATGCTAAAGCGCTCGACAATCTCTTCCCCGGAATCAATTCGTTGACGCGGTGACATTTACAATTCGGGATATCGAATAAGCGAACGGCCCAGCGAGGAAGTGTATTTCCTCGACGGGGAACGATCTTGCTTGAATTGAATTTTCGCGAGGATGGATATCGCGTAGATCGATCGAGTAAACGATTTCTGTGAATTATCCGTGTTATTCGTAGACACGATGACTCGAATGTAATTTTTGTTACCTTTCAGTCGTTTCATTGACTCTTTTCAGACGACTCTCGAATTCGTCTAAAAGTTTGAATCGGCTTTGTGAGTCCAATCGAAGAGAAAATCGCGATGCTAGTGTTATTCGTTGTATTTAATTTATATGTGCTAATGTATTTGCAACGTGAAGTAGCGAATAATAATTGAATTATTCAAACAGAAGATTGGACCTTCTTTTCTTGTCTAGTACCCAAAGTTCCATTTATAATTCAGCTCCCTCTGAAACTTTCGAATACATCTAGAGACTTTCGTCCGCGAAGGGTTAACCCTTCAAATTAAGGGACAGATTTGTTTTATCTCTATGCTTCATGCGTTGATACCCTTATTCAACGTTTAACCCTTTGCACTCGGAAGCTTTCAGTAGAAACATTCGACACTTTCCGGTGAGACTCTCTCTGAAACGAACTAATGAAGGAATATACGTAAATTAAGAAAGAAAGCTATTTTATATAAATATTTCACGTATCGATGCATATATAAAACAGACTATTATACACGACGCTTTGTAATTTTGTTATATCAAATCAAATGACTGAACGTCACCTCTCGAGTGCAAAGGGTTAATATTTCCTGATTTCCTAATTTTTCTGCGTTCAATCAAATGGCGACTGAGAGTCGCCTCTCGAGTGCAAAGGGTTAACATTGAATTCTTGATATTCTAATTTTTCTGCGTTCAATCAAATGGCGACTGAAAGTCATCTCTCGAGTGCAAAGAGTTAATATTGAATTCCTGATTTACAAATTTTCCTGCGTTCAATCAAATGGTGACTAAAAATTGCGTCTCGAGTGCAAAGTTTTAATATTGAATTCCCGATTTTCTAATTTTTCTGCGTTCAATCAAATCAAATGACTGAACGTCACCTCTCGAGTGCAAAGGATTAATACTGAATTCCCGATTTTCCAATTTTTCTGCGTTCAATCAAATGGCGATTGAGAGTCGCCTCCCGAGTGCAAAGGGTTAAAACTTAACGGTACAAGTGGATACCGGTCGTCCCGAAAGGGTAGACTCTCCGAGACTTCCCGAGGGATCCGCCATTCCCCGCGGTTCCCGATCGACAGGCCGAGGAGATCCGAGAAGCCTAACCTTTTATCCGCGTAAATTGATTCGATCGATCCGGGTGGTTTACGCGGCGCGTCCCGGGTCCCCGGTTCCCGGCGCAGGCGATTGGTCGTCGCCGGGATGGCTCCATAAAATGGTCGGGACAGACGGAACCGTGGTAAGAGCGCGCATCCACGCGCGGCGGCTGCGAGAGCGAGACCGACGTCCTTGGCTCCGAATGAAATATCGCGCGGAACGGGCCCAATAGGTCGGTCTAATAGGAATAAACAATGTTATGAATTTAAACAGCTCAGCTTGGCGCCACCATAACCCTATATTATCAAATTACGGGGGCTTGTATAGGGGTCCGCGAGGTGCACGCCGCCTCGTGCGACCAGGATGCGTCGTAAAGTCGGATGTTAACGGTAGGAACCCACGTTCCACTCCTCTCGTCCTTTAAGATCCCATTCGCGACGCGCCGCGGGGGGGCGCGCTTCTCGTCCCGAGCCGAACCCTCGATCACAATAAACAATTACGGGGAACGGAGGGATTTTTTCGAAAATCCCCGAAAACTAGCCTCTCGCCCGGTGACCGGCCGCGGCCGGGTCCTCCCCGTTCGTCCCGTGAATCCCTCGCGATCGGAACGACGGCGACCCGGCCCGAGATTCGGGTCGTAACTCGTTGACCGGCCCGCGGCCGCCCCCTAACCTCCCCCAGCCCCTCCGCCGCCTCACCCCGTTGAAAATCGAGTCGGTCGTTTCTCTCGTCTCCCCCCTGCCCGCCGCTCTCTAGCATCCGAAAGCGTTAATCGACGTCCGAATTATTATCTCACATGTATATCCATTACCCGGCGACGGGATAAAATTCTTATTAGACGGGTTATTAGGGTAAAGTGAATTATATTGCTCGATTTACGACGCGCGCCGCTTATCCGAATTTCTCGATCAGTCGTATTTCACGGTAATTAACCGAGGGAAGATTCTTCAGGGTCGTGAGCGGCGGGACCGCGGCGGCGAAGAGAGCGGGTTACGGGGACGGGCCCGCTCTCTCGAGAGAGCGGGGCCCTCGTATTCCTCGAATATTAAGAGACCCCTCTGGAACCCGCCACTTTATGAATACGAAATGAGGGCACATTCGACGAGCCTCTCGGACGAGCCACTCTCAGCTCCCCGTTGCCCCCTAAACGCTCGACATTCCCGGCTCTCGCGGGAAAAGCTCTCGGTTTTATAATAAATTGCGACGGAATCGTAAAGAAGATACAGCCTCCGGTGGACAGGAGAAGGGGGGGAGAGAGTGAAGGAGGGACCCCGGCGGAGGGGAAGATAAAACGAGAGGGGCGAGGGAGGCGGAGGGAGGGGACGAGCTTCGACCGTTGAACACTCCGCTGGCTGCCGATCGTTAAAGAATAAAGAATGATAATATTATGCCTCGCGGATGCTCCATCCGGAGAAAGATCGAGAAAAAGAGAGAAGGCCGATCGTTCCTCGGGCCCCGGGCTCTCCGCTCTCCACGGAGCTCTAGGGCCGGGGCCGAAACGCGTGGAAAAAGCGTTTACGCCGGTGAATTCATCGATCAAAGCCCGGACCCGGGGATAGACTCGTTCCGTTCTATCGGCCCTGTGAGAAAGTCTCTCGATTTTTCGACAACTGTTCGGCAGGCCGGTCCGCGTCGCCGGCCGATCTCTCGCCGGACCCGGGAGGCCGGGTAACCGCTAACTCACCGCTCGGGCCCGGGCCCAGCGCCACGGACACGCCCCAGAAACGGACCGTGCCGGGCCACGATGAGAATTTTAATTTAATTAAGATAGATTCGTCATTAAGACCCACGTCCACGGCACGGAGATTAGAATTCCTACCCGATTAGAGAAGGCTGTAAGTCATTCGGTAGATTGGACGGGGACTGTCCGATCCGTTGCCCCGAGGGGGAGGCAGGGGGCGGCCGTGGGGCCCCAGTCGTCTCGTAAATATGATCGCGCGGCGCCGATTTTCTCGAGGAATAAATAAGCGGAATTATCGTTAGCCGTTTCGGGCTGTTCGTAACTCGGGTCACGGTCCAGAACTACGATCGCCGCGTTTACGACGCTCGGCTCGAATAGCGCGCCGGCGTCGGGTGCGTGGCTTCGTTAACACATTGCGTACAGGTTACTTTTCTGAAAACTGAATTCTTCCGATGGAAATTTTCAGCGAGATCAACTTATATTGCTGTATATACGGAAACTCAGATATCATGTTATGTAATGTATAAGTGGATAATCAATTTCAATCGAATTTCATATTTTTCTGAGTACTATAGTGATTAGCGAAATTGCTTAGCTAAGTGTCTTTATATAAACGAGATCTCTCGTTTCTCGAGAATTACGTTGGAGCCACGCTTTAATTCGTTGCACTGTTCGATACTTTTAAACCCTCTAATTTGTAAAGTCTAAATAAAAAAATATCAATGTTTCTAAGAACGATAGGACAAACTATACTGTAAATATCCGTGAATCTAGTGTTAAGAAACAAAGCTACACTATTTTAATATTTCACATATTGATGCGTTCTACAAAACATATTACATATAACACTCTGCAATTTCGTTATATCGAATCAAGTGGTGACTGGTCACCTCTCGAGTGCAAAGGGTTAGAGTATCTAGAAAAATAATTCTCGAATGATTTCGTCTCGTCTGGTGGTTCCAGCTAGTTTTGGCTAGTCGAAGCATAGAAAAGGAGAAACGCCGGCCAACTGCGAACGACGACTGCGTTCATTAGGCGGGATCGAGGGTTTCGTGGCAACGATCACGAAGCAACGGAGAAAAGAAGCGACGGAGGGATATTTCGCGGCGGGTATACGCCCACGCGATTCCCGCGGGGCCGCGGGCATTAAATTAATCGCGCGTTTCGATTGCCGGGAACGCCGGTCACAATCGTATACAACGGTCACTATGTTGTCGCCGTCGCGGGGACGACGTTTCGCGTTTGCCGCGCCTCGACGGGCGACGGATCTGACGTAACCGGCGTCCTAACGCGAGCTCATTCGCAACGATCGTCCACGTTCGCAGCGGATAGAAGCTGGAAGAGCTGCGCGTCGCACACAACGATAAAACGTCGCTCTTCGATCGCGATTCTAGGCGGAGCTGTGATGGTCGGCTGGTTTCGGATCGAGTTTCGATCGTTCTAACTAATGCGACAATATAATATTTATTTAATTCTCCGTTCGGAGGGAGACTAGACGCGAATGTACTTGTACCGTTCGGTCATCGACTTCCAATAAGTGGGGCGGTTAGTAAACGTTTCTCAACCCCTTGCGTAATAACGTGTCAGACTCGTGGTGAAGGTTTCCCATGTGATTGAATAAACATGAATATTACTCTTCTGTAAGCGATTGTTATGCTTAACCCCTTGCACTCGGGAGGTGACATAACAAAATTACAAAGTGTTGTGTGTAATATTAACACTTTGCCAATCGAGTGAGATCTCCCATTGTTCACTTAGTTTCTACTTCTATGCTTCGACTAGACGAAACCAGCTGGGTGTACCAGACCAGACGAAATCATTTCAGAATTCCTTTTCTAAATACTTTAACTAGGTACTTTGCACTCGAGAGATAAGTCTCAGTTACCATTTAATTTGATATAACAACATTACAAAGTGTTATATATAATATTAACACTTGGCCAACTGCATGAGCTCCTTTTCTGTGCTTCGACTAGCCAGAAGTAGGTAGAACCACCAGACGAGACGAAATCATTCGAAAATTCCTTTTCCAGATACTTTAATTAGACACTTTGCACTCGATAGGTGAGTCTCAGTCGCCATTTGATTCGATATAACAAAATTACAAAGCGTTATATATAATATTAACCCTTGACCAACCGAATGAGATATCCCACCATTCCCTTACCAGCGCATTGCCTTTTATTTCGTTCGTGAACAATACTTTGTTCGAACATTATTTTAATCTTTTCTTTCATTGTTTAATAACTCTCGAAGAGATAACTAATGAAGAGGTTGTAATTAGTTCTCTTTAAACGGTTGCCTAAGTCTTAAGTTCCGTATAATGCATCAATAAGTGAAACATTTATATAAAATAACTTTGTTTCTCAATTTATTTCCCATTAGTTCATTTCAAATAGTGTCGTCTATGTCTCATCGGAAAGTATCAAATATTCCTAGCGAAGATCTTCCGAGATCAAAGGGTAAATCAACCCTTTGCACCCGAGAGGCGATGCAGTCGCCAAATAATTTAGTACAGCAAAATTATAAACCTTGTTATTTACCGTTAACCTTTGTACAAGCAATACGTGAAATATTCAAAGAAAATAGCTTTGTTCCCTAATTGACGTGTGTTTCCTTAGTAAATTCATTTTAAAGAATCTTCACTACATCTAATTGCATACTATTGAATATTTCAAGTGAAAAGCTTCCGAGATCAAAGGATTAATTAATACGTCGATTAACTTACTAATATGTATTCCGAAACGCCGATCGAAATCTGAATGACCACGCTGCTTTGATTCGTACAAGAGAATGCAAATTGCTGAAGTTCGACTGCTCGGCAGCTAATGTTGCTGCCGGGGCGATTACAGAAACGCTCGATTATAATTACCGCAGGAAACTTCGTTACCCTAATGGGCGTCGCGTCGTTCGCGTGGAAATTGAGAAATTTATCGAGTAACAGGTGGCGGACGAGCGAAGGCGGCCGCGTTAAGACAATTTCGGTTACTCGCTCGCGTCGGCGTCCTCTGCGGCTGTCGTTGAGCCAGTTAACTCCTGACGCCCCGTTTCCTCTTACCGGTCTCTAATTTGCCGTCCACCTTGGCGCCAACGTTTCGCCTTATTTCCGACCGGAAAAGCCGATGGGTTTATACAGAACGACGCAATCAAGCATCGCGTCCGTTGCTGCCATTTCGGTGATGATCTCATCTGTAATATTCCGTCTAACAAATCGAAATAAAACGTCGAAGGAATTCAATGAAGGACAATTACCGAATTCCAAAGTGCAACGTCATACCTTACAACTCGAACACTTCACGACGAGCGTAATATGTATGTGGGAATGAATGTGTTGAGTGTGAGAATATAAGGTGGAGTGGGGTAAGCGCACCTCAGTTTTTAGTAACTTTGACTTTCAACCCATTCTTTAATTTGGTTTATAACACTTTAACGGATACTTGAGTTAACCCTTTGCACTCGAAATTTTTTCACTAGAAATATTCAATATTCCTCGATGAAATATTGTACTAAGAAGGAAGATAAAGGATCGAAATGTTATAGCATTTCTAACTTTCGCTAGGAATACTATAAAAATTAGTTGCAGTTACTGATAGATTACAAAACCATCTGGAGTGCTAAAGGTTAAAAGCGATTTATTCACGATTGTCACAGGTTCGACAGTCAAAGGGTCAATATTCAAAGTGAAAACTAACGTTCCTACATCGAAGGAATTGAATTTCATTGGACTCCTGAGCAACGGCTGCGAAGAATTTCGACTTTTCAGTTTTTAGTTTCGTTGATTTCAGTTAATTTTAAAAATTAGTTGCAGTTGCTGATAGATTACAAAACAACCTGGAGTGCCAAGGGTTGAAATATTGACGTCGAGTTATGCGAGCGTAACGGCGAGTAATTACAATCAAACTCCTTAATAAAGCATGTGTGTACCCTTTTAAATTTTAACTCAGCGTGTATGTATTATTTTACGTCAACTATTATTTCCTACATATATCAGTCACGTCCAACATTTCGCATCCGCAAGGAAAATTGAATTACCCCGAAGTGTGCATCCTTCCTAAATCCTATCGCGCGGTGCAACGTGTGGGAAGTTGTCGAGACGTCTTCCTCGAATTCCATTTGCATTTCACAAAGACGATTCGCCGCGTTTAATAAAATATCCTAGATAACAATACTCGCAGCATGGATTCCATAGTTTCCCATTGTGCCCGTCACAAATGAGTGACGTTGCCAGGGGACGTGTTGATCGAGCCCCGGCGAACCGTCCCAGATGCCGTCCAATTACCAGGTCCGTGAAGCTTTCGTGGAAAAACGCAACGATCCAAGAAATGGGACCGTACCGGAGGGAATAGTTGCAGCGGACGGTGACGCGGCCTCTCCGAAACTGTTTTTATTTATGTGTTTGGTGAGGCGACACGGCGTGTGGGTGTCGAAGCCCGGTGAGCGCCACGGGAGCTCCGTGGGCAACGTGCCGCGTGTCCGTGCACGAGTAACCGCTGGGCAACCTTTAGCAGTCTTTAGCCCGCGGCCACCAGTCCCCGACAACTTTTTCCGCAATCCGGCAACATTAGCTTGTCCCACGAGCCGTGCCGTTTACCCGGGAATGACGCGGCGGCGAAGAAATTCTGCGGGGACGCGATGAACGGGAACGATCGGAACAGCGACGTTCGCGAACGATGTTTCATCGAACGCGTCGGACACGGCCAGAGACGCACACTCTCGCGGGAGGATATTTTAGAGGAGGAGAGGAGGTAACAGATTCTTAACGGTAGAACTACCGAGCGTTTCAACGGACTTTTCGACGTTGCTTTGTGAAAGCTACAAACGGGGATTTATTAACCCTTTGCACTCCAAAGGTGCCTCTCGGTCACTCGATTGCATCAAAATTGTAAAATTTCGTGTAACGTTAAGTCGTGAGTAATCTGTCGATACGTGGGATGTAGAAATAAAATACCACTGTTCTCCTTATTCTGTGACTAGATTCCTCGTTGAGTTCATTGAAAATGAATATTTCTCGTGACAAATTTTTGGAGTGGGTTAACCCTTTGCGGTCGGGACTTTCTGAAACTTGTGAGAATTTGTCTACGAAAGTTGAGTTATGTATCGAAGTCTTAAACACTAGAAAAAAACCATGTGTCTATCTCTCGTTATTTGAACAATTAAATTATTCATTTGGAGCTTTCGAATTTAGATATCGAAGCTCGGAGTCGCCATTATGGCGGCATTCGACCGCGAAGGGTTAAACCTTTGAACTCTGTAGGCTCCGATATTGCTCCAGTTCTAATATTAAATATTTTAGTGAATTTTAAGAAAACTGCATTAAGATCTTCCAGATATACAAAGTTTGTACTGAGAAGGGAATCAGAGGTCTAAGAAATGTTGTTAATTGAAATGTTGTTGTTGTTGTTAATCTTCAGTAGGACTACTACCAAAGTTGGTAGGAGTTGCTGACATATCACAAAACTATGTGGAGTATTACTAAATTAGCTTCGTTAATCATTTTTCGAAGAATCTGTACCTTCGCAGCAATTGTAAAAGAAGCAGTTAGAAATTTAACGCTAACTGCTGGATAGATCAAAATGACACATTCTAAAATTAAAAAAACCAAATTTCAAAAACATTCTTCGACATAAATACAGATTATCCACTGACATTAGGTTGTCCCAAAAGTACCTTTCATTTTGTTGATGTAATCAATGCACAGCGTTTTGTCTTATTACGTAACTGCGATCTATTCTACCTTCCGATCATACCGATCTTTCCTTTGCCCAAATACCTCGCAGTGTCATCTTCCACTATTTCTGCCAAACATTACAATTACACGAAAGAAACTGAGCCTAATATTTTCTCTGCAATACAAATTACTCGCATTGCTCGTGAAATTCTGTCAAAGAATTCCATCGCATTACAATCGGAGCGCAACTACATGAAATCCAAAGAATCCACCGTCGATTCCGCCAGATCAAAAGCAAGAGAAGATCAAAAGCCAGATCGGTAGATCGCTAAATCGCTGATCGGACAAGCGATCGAGCACACTTCCGAGCGGTAGTTCAATCATCCGGCGTCTCCTCGTCGTCGTTTTGGGTCGGAATGGTATCGGGATCGCGATCGGTGGAGTAGGATCAAAGTATCGATCGGATAACTCGCGGGCCTATGCACGCGCACCCGATTCGCCTGGCCCGTCCCGCGGCCCCGTCCCTCCCCTGGAAGCGTAACGACCGCGGTATTATACATCGGCCTGACAATTTTATTCGAGGGATTCTTTATCGAAACATGTTTCCACTCGTATAACAACGTATCCCTTATTCACGGATATAACGTTATTAGTTATGTTTATTCGTTGTTCGTTATCGAAATAAAATTGCGCTGAACGCTGCCGGTGAGCCGTGAATCACTTGGTAAATTCGCGCGAGCCATCGCGTCTGGTTTGCAGGGGCGTGCATTTGAATAAGAACGACTGTCGTGCATCAGAAGCATCGGCCCCGGAGGGGTGGGGGCCCCGGCCGGGGCGAGGGGAATAATAGGAGGGGTAGCCAGTAGGATACTCGAGTGACGTCGTACCGCAAACTACCACTGTCCCCTTTATATTCAGGAACATAAGCTCGCAAAGTTATTGGCCCATTCGGACCTCCTGCCTCCACGACGCGCCGTGCCGTTTCTCATTCGCGTGTCCGATGGCGTTACTTTGCGCCCTCGAATCCCACCCTTTTTCCTCCCCATCTCTCATCCGGCAGCCCTTCCCCCTTCGCTTTCCGTCTTCCGATCCGGCCGACGACGATCTTACGCTTTCCGCGATGCGGAACACCTCCGACGAACGACTCTAGGACCGATGCTGGACGTCTGATCGATGGAGTTAACCCTTTGCGCGCGAATCTCGAGGTTTCGAGATGAAATTTTCGTATTTGAAAGACTAAGTCGCGAGCAAATGATTTGGTTACTGAAACAAGGGATCAGCACGTAGCTTTCTGTTTTTACGTTAATTAAGCAATTGCTAGGTAGTTCGGCTTCATCTGTTGAAGCTTTTGTATGTTTCTAAGAATCTTCGTCCGCAAAGGGTTAACTCTTTGCGCTCGAGTCTCGACGTAACGACTTTCAGCTGTCGGATCTGAAACCGATTGCCACCATGAAGAATATGGTTGTTTGGATAATGAGGAATTCTACGCGTGGTTCTCTCTCTTTTCTGATGTTCGGTTTTTCTGATACGGAATTCTAATTTTTATGGAGGAAGCTTTAACGGTTTGGAAAATTCTCGAGGGTTTAAGTACTTCCCGATGCACCGCGAGATGCTGAAGATCTATGAGGATCGTGGGACGGGTGAACTGTTGAATTCGATGCTGAGGTACTGTGAAGACTTTGTTGAAATTGGGAATCTGTTGAGAGATTTCTGTCTATAGGAAATCTGTGTAGAAGGTTCGTATTGTGTTTCTGGCAGTTGGAAATTGGGTAAGAGGCGAGAGGAGAGCCATGCGTGTGTTTTGTTTGTAGTTTCGATTGATTACGTGTGATCGAACTGATGAACAGTAAATTAGCATCAAGAAAGGGATGAGAAGGAGTGAAAACTGGACGATTGATGAATTTCTGATCTTATACAGTAAGAATTAGAAAATTATGCTTAATCCTGTTGGTAACTGTTTCAACTCCGTCGCATCTCTGATTATGATCTATTTCTTAAGTTAGCGTCACATACCTGCGACGGCCGTAATCCTGAAAATAAAAAAATATTATGTACGAAGATGCGACTCGCTCGGTAATGTTCAGCCAAGTATCTGTTAAACCAATTCCTAAAAAAATAAATTTATTGCTTTGTTGTGTTATGCATCTTAAACTATACACCCTTTTCTCGACAGTTATGAGTTGCATTATTTTAATCATCGTAAGGCATACTCCAGAAACGAAACAATACAGTTGTAAATCCTGAACGGACAGTCTTCGAAAAACGGTCTGGCAGGGAACGCGTTAAGGAAACGCGAATTCCCTTGAAACCTTGACAAAAGTTAGACGAAAGGAACCCGAGACGAGAAGCACGGCGCGTCCAATCGAGCGAGGCTGGCCAAACAGTCGAAAGCCTTTCGGAAATGAAATTCCGTCAAGGGCAGACGCGTTCCCGAAACGTTGATTTAAATTCAACCTCGGGCAGAAGGGGCCATGGGCCGGGCTCCGGAGGACTTCTAGATTCCCGGCTAAAGGCCAAGGAAGGTCTTTCGGCCGGCTACCGGATAGCGTGGAATATATACACCGGGTATCTAGAAGGCAGGACGGAGGGGGAGAGTTCCAGGGGAGTAAATGACAGGCCCCGCTGGCCGCCCCGGGCCCCACAGATGATTATTTTGATTAATTTCTCCCGTCATTCGGTAGCCGGTCGTGCCGCTGGTGTATCCGTGGAACACGATTCCGCTTCTAATCCCGAAAACTTGTAATCGAAATCCGTGCGAAATCTCACGGCGGACAGACAGCCGCGAGGACATCGGATTCGAGGCAATTTATTGCGAAACGTTAGTTAATCCGCTATAGGCAGTATTTTTGTAAAATTAATAAATATCCACGTATGAATACGAATTAACAATATATTCAATAGTTTCAGTAATTTCATCGAACGAATATATTTTGTAACTTTCAAGTTACAGTGACAAACTTTCACGCCTGGGCATATAAAAGTTTAAGTTAACTGATTACTTCATTTTATTCGCCACTTTGAGCGCAAAATGAAATAAATCAAGATGCCAATATACTGATATGTGAGTTCAAAGTTACATGGGCCTACTAAATTAAGTAACTCTACCTCTTTACGTTCGCTACAGAAGAATAAGCGATACATAAAACTCTGAAGGTTTTCAGAAGACAGTCAACTTGTTAAGAATTTGGAAGACTGCGTGAAATAATCAACGCTGTGCTAATATCTTAATAATGTCAACGAGATAACTGGAAGATCTTATTCCACAGAGCGAGAATCTCTAGGATACCAAACAAAAAACAAATGATCTATGAATGATCGATGGATTGCTAATGAGGCTAACGAACGAGATAACTGGAAGATATTCCACCGAGCAGGAATATCGAGGATACCAAATAAAAAACAATTGCCACGAGATATTAGTCGAGAATTTGAAAGATTTGCATATGTAATGATCGACGAAACGTTGACGCTAGCGAGCGAGAAAACTAAAAAATCTTACAGAGCAGAGCAATATTGAGGATACCAAATAAAAAACAATCGTCACGAGATATCAGTCTAGAATTTGAAGGATACGCATATATAATGATCGACGAAACGTTGACGTTAGCCACCGAGATAACTAAAAAATCTTACGGCGCAGACGAAGAATATTGAGGACACTGAACAAAAAACAATTGCCACGAGATATCAGTCTAGAATTTGAACGATGCGCGTAAAATGATCGACGAAAGGCGGCCGATGAAGTTTTCGAGCGAGATAACAAAGATCTTACTGCACAGAGCAAGAATATTGAGGACATTGAATAAAAAACAATTTTCACGAGATATCAGTCTAGAATTTGAACGATACGCGTAAAATGATCGACGAAAGGCGGCCGATGAAGTTTTCGAGCGAGATAACTGAAAGATCTTACTGCACAGAGCAAGAACATAGTGGATACCGAATGAAAAACAATGATTACGAGATATCAGTGGAGAATTCGAAAGATACACGCACGAAATTATCGACGGAAGGTTGCCGGTCGCCCCGCGAGAAATTGCGTACGCTGCGATCATCCAGCGTCCGGGTAATTCGATCTAATTCCGCGATCCACCGGTGATTTCGGCTATCCACCATAATCGGCCGGGCCCGCCTCGCCCCGAGATACCGGACCCGTAATGGGATGGAATTAAGCGGAGACGTGCCCTTCGCTAATCTATTAATTCCTGCGCGCGGAATCACTGGCGGGCGTCACCGTCGTGTCGTTTCTTTGCCGATCGACGTCCCCGATCCGGCGCGGACCGTTATCTCTCGCGATCGCTCGTTAACACGTTCGCTGGCACGGTGGTCATCGGTGACGTGGTGCTCCCAGATCGCTTGGGAACGGACACGATAAGAGAACCGACTCGCAAAGCGAAGAAAAAGCACTCGGTGGTGCGAGTAACTGGATAATACTTGTAGCCTAACAGCCGCGATATCGAATCATTCGTAATTAATTCTAATGCGAAAAATTCTACGGGCAACGTACGTGACTCGGCGATAGCAATCTGCAACGGGTACAGTCGTGACGCGGAAAATTGCCGTTTCTTCGTGACGAGTATGCGGCGAGCGAAAGTTTGCTGGGGAAATTGAAGTTTTGCTAACTAATCTACTAGAGACATTCGGGAATTTGGAAATCTTTAGAGGCGCGAAGAAAAGTGAATAGCTAAGTTTATAAGGTTACTGCGAGAAACTGTGTATATAATACACAATTCAGAATTTGTATACATGCTTTCGACTCTGAAGCGCAAGATTTCGAAGAAAAAGCAATCTAAGCTGCATAGGATTCGCTACGTACAATTGGCTAACCTTAATCGCAAATCTCGACGACTTACAGTGCGTTTTGATTTGTGCAGATGTTTGTTTCCACTTATTCACGCATTCATCGTTAGTTCATCGCCAACTGAAATTATTAGATTTTCCACGCATCCAGATTTTGTACTATGAAGGGAAATGGAAGATCGAAGAAATGTTATAGCATTTCTAATTTCTCGTCGAGTTGGTTTTACAAAATATCGTCTTCATCTCATCAGAAAATGTTGAAATATTTCTAGTGGAAAGCTTCGGAGTGCAAAGGGTTATCTTCAAATGGTATTATCTTCAAAAGGTATTATCTTCAAATGAAATTTCCACTTGAAGTAGAATAGAGAATTTTCCTGCATTTCTCCCGAATTGTCGATAACAAAATATTACACGAGCTGAGTAGCGAAAATAAATAGAAACGATTAATATTCAGTAGCAGAATCATTGTTGGTGCAATAATATTCTCGCTGACGTGTATACTCGTCAAACAGTTAACTGGTTAATGTCTCTTCGAGTGAGATTCGCGATGAAGATTTTTAGACCAATCTAATAACAATTAACCCTTTGCACTCGGCAGGTGACTCTCAGTCACCACTTGATTTCCTACAGTGAAGTTATAAAGTTTGATATTTAATATTATACTTCAACGCATTAATGGTCCCCGAACGGTTAATTTGGATTGCAAGAGACAGCGCGAGAATCGGAGACGAACGGGCGCTGGCTTAATGGTTGAACATCGATCCCGATGGAAGGGAATTTGCCGGAAGTGCTGGAGAGATAGGTCTCGGAGACACGAGTACCTCTCCCGAGGTGGCCGGGCGAGGAGGTATGCGCGCAGGTACGAGAATTTCGGGCCTTATCTCCGAGAAACAGCGAACACTTGTCCCCCGGCGACTTATCGCGGCGCTTCTGTTGTTCGGACCGGCTCGCGGTCGCCGAACTGATCCGTCTTCGAGTAATTGCTTTATGGAAAAAACGAGAAGGGAAAGTAGGCGAAGTGGCCGAGAGGTGAGTCGCCGTGACTCAGCGGGTGAGATCATTTTCTAACCCTTTGCACTCGGAAGTGTTTCACTAGAAATGTTTGAACATTTCCTGATGAGGCTCTGTAACCCTTTGCACTCGGCAGTTCTTCACTAGAAATATTTCAACACTTTCTGATTAGGTGAAGACGATACGTGGAACTCGAAGAGAAATTACACGTTCAATAAGGAACGAAGCTATTTTCTTTCAATATAAAATTAATGAATATTTAATATCAAACCTTGTACGATGCATCAATGTATGAATTGAAAGAAGCTTCCTGAATTTACATGATTTCTCAACACATTAAAAATGTCATAGAGGTCACCGACAACCCTCAACCAAATGGAATCACTATAGTTCATTCAATGAAACGGCGATCGTATGAAAACATAAGTATATTACAAACAATGCCACCTAACGCGACATTGAGCAAGACGATCGCGCAATAATAACGCGATTCGATCGATTAATATTATATCTCCGCCATCTTGTGTACTACGCTCTATGAAACCACGCGGCGTTCGACGTGTTAAAGAACCATCGAAACAAGGAACGTTTCGATCGTATCTCGGTAGCAATGCCAAGCCAGAACGGCGCGCCGACGCAATTAATGGGAACGACTAGAAACAATTAGGATGAAGAGATTCGGGACGCGGCACCGTGATATCGATCAAGTTCTCGAAAGGCGGTCGGCCGGAGGAAATTGGCCGCGCGCGTTTCTTTGGATAAGGTTGCAGAGAGAAGCAAGACGGATATTTCGTTTTTCGAAAGGAACGAGGCGAGCGAGTGGAGCGAGCGAGCGAGCGAGCGAGCATCAAGCTCTCCCGAGGCCCCGAGCAGATCGGCAACGAAGAACGGACAGCGGATCCGGCGCTGACGCTCATTACGATGATTGGCAGATTCAATTAACGAGCAGCCGGGCTCCAGCGCGGCGGGGTCGGCCCGGCTTAACCCCGGCTAAATATTATTAATAATAATCAGCTCATTACCGGCTCCATTAATTATCCGGCTGTATACACGGGTTATCCGGGGCTCCAGGAGCGCACCAGATTCCGCGGGATCGAAACGATATTCCCGGGTAATCGACGGCTAAACGCGTATCACAGTCCGGCAACCACGCTCGCCGGTGGTAACCCGTCATTAGGACCGCACTAAAATCGAGCAGCGTCCCGCCGCGTCTCGCGGATGGATATTAAATCGAAGGGAACGCGCAACGAGTATCCATTTCCCATTTTCTTGATAACGCTTGACGCGTTCGGCTCGCGCGTTCCGAGCCGCTCGGAAATTACAGCGGACTCCCGTGCAACGCGCTCGGTTAATGCGCTGCGTGAAATCGCGCTGCCGGGAATCCGTGTACGAGGGAGATGCCCGTGTTACCGGGAATCAAATGTTTGCGATCATTATTGTCGTGTCGAATTCCCTTTCCTGCGGTTCAACTGCTTCGGATTATCGGATCGCAGATCGTTGGTGCCGCTCGACGATCTTTCGACTTCCTCGCGGGTGATTCGCGAATGTTTTAATTACGAAAGTACCGGACGAGTCGCGTTGATCTGCTTCAGAATTTGCATTCTGCGAGTATTTGATCCGTTGCATTCGGAAGTTGTTCACTGGAAATGTTTGAACGTTTTCTGATGAGATGATAGTGTGTGAAACTAACTCGAAGAGGAACGAAACTATTTTATTTCAATATTTCTCTAATCGATGCGTTATACGGAGTATAATATTAAATATCAAATTTTGTAGTTTCACTGGATGAAATCGAGTGGTGAGAGTCACCTCTCGAGTGCAAAGGGTTAAATTATGCTTTTGCAAAAGTTGGGGGATACAATTGTGCATTTCTACTGATACGAGAATAAGGTGAACTCTCGAGGAATGTATTGTAATTTTCATCAGTATTTACAAATAAGTCACTCCGACTGCTCCGTGGTTAGTTCAAGAAAGTTACGTCGCAAGCAACGCGTCGAGACAGTGAAATCATTGAATCGTGCAGCGCGTTGTTCGAGAATCCGATCGCGGGCGGGCCGCCGCGCGGAAAGGACGGAGGAAACCCCTTCTAACCTATGAAAACATCCGATGCCACACGGACCGCTAGGGCCGAGGCTTAAACGGCGGAACAGGGTAAAAGAAAAAGTGGAATATTAATCCATTTAACAAACTCATTATCGATGAGATATATCGAACGTTTACCGTGCGCGTCGGCGCGGCGGCGCGAACGTGCTCCTCCTATCCCGGGGGAACCCCGGTAATATTAGCGGGTTGGCACCCCTGCGGCTTGATTTACGGCCGCGCACTAACGAGCCTCGGACTGCATCGGTCGCGAGGAGGTGGTGCACGTCGGTGCAACAGCTCTCGATCGCCGGCACGATGCGCCGCGATCACCGGTGTCGCCGCGGAATTTCGAAATTTCGACGTCTGAACGCCGGGAACAGCGGAAATCTCTAACTCGTTCACTGCTGCGAGAATTCGGAGCATTTTCCGCGCGCTTCGTAAGCGACACAAACGATAGAAATAATTATTAACCATTCGGTAGCATAGTTCTCGCGTTGCGTTACGATCTAGGTGTTTCCGCCACTAGATTCCATCGACCGATAACAATCTTCCTGCAATTGTTCTCGAGCAATTTGCAAGCTGCACGTTATCGGTGACCAGCGAACGCGTCGATCGAGACGAAGTTCCGAAGCTCGAAAGGTCAACAAGCGACGCTGATTTCTCAATCGATCTCTTCTTTGAAAACGCGCGCGGCTATTGAACGCGAACGACCTCGCGAGGCGACGCCAATGCCCGAGATACGGCTCGCGATGGATGCAGAGCGAGGAGGAAAGAAGGGCAGCGGAGAGGTTCGGATCCGACAATACGCCGGACGGCTCGAAAGCTCGAAACGGGCCAGCACCGCCGGCCCCCGAGGGCTGATTGGCCCGTATTTGGTTGTAATTAAGGCACCGGCGGCGGCCATTAGCGACCGCGAAAACGAACAACATTGTTCCGCGGGCGAAAGGAGCCACGCCGCGCCGTTCCGCGCGTATATCAAATTGCGCAAAGATCCTGTCTTACCCTTTTCCGAGCGGTTCGTAATTTCATCTGCCGATCCCCGGCTCCGCGGCTCGGCCGCGCCCGTTTTGGTCTTGTTGTCCCGGGCCCCGGTGATCCGGCAGCATTCCGAAAAGCCGCGCGTCCGAGAACTTTGTTGCGACTGCGGTCGCGGCGCGGGAGAAAAAAGGACGATCACCGCCGGGGCCGAAGCAACGTTTACGAGCCCCGTCGAGGGGCCGATTCGAAATTCGACAAGCGTAAACGCTTACTCCGCGGGGACTGACAGATCGGAGAGCGTACGCGACGACAATGCAGCGCGACCGTTGTAATTGGCGGTACCGACGTCCGGCGGGAGCATCCGGGGAGCGAGGGGGGGGTGGAGGGAACGCCGATACAGGATGAAGAGATTTACAATGTTCCTGGCCGTAAAATAATCAATAAAATCTGCGCAATGTAAAGAAACGGACGTGCGGCGGTGATTTAGTATGCGGAGCGGACCGGCTCCGCTATTCTCTCCTTCCTCCGGTGAGCTATCCTTAAGGCCCGACTACGAGGCCGGTCGGTCCGCCTCGCGAAATCGTTGATCCGGTTCGTGGCCGGCCACAAAACGAGCAACGCTCGCTCTTACCCACACCCGCGGCCGACTACCTGTGTGTATGCAATTTGTAGCAACCTCTTGAAATGTTGCCCGCCATTGTTTCCGCGACGCGCGTTCGCAGCCCGAAACAGGATGCACGCGTTCCCGGTGATCCCGTAAGCGTACATCGGGGAGATCTCCCACACACGCACACACAGAGAGACACGTACACGGTAAAAGGCGAGCCCTTATCGATGACTACCGTAGCCGCGATCCGAACGCGAGAGAGCAAGCGCGAGGCGTGGCGTGTCTTAAGCGTCGCGTTCCCGAGGTTTACGAGGCGTTAAGGAGATCATGATTGATGACGGGGCCGGGCAACGACGTCTACGTCAGCGAAACAATACGCGGCATCGGAAAAAACCCCGTTTACTGTACAACCATTTCGAGCCGGGACATTCGATGCATCTACACCAATTACGATGAATACCAGGAATCTTGGGTAATCGGTACTCGAATCGGAGGAATTCCGTCCGTAAAACCAGCACCGATGTCGGGTAATCAAGTCGAATGGGCGGACTGATCGTCAATGTGGGTAGAGCTTTAGGTTTCTGGTGGGAAATATAGCGAATCGCCGCAGGGTTTTGCAGCAGGAGCCGACTATGGTGACGAATTTACGAGCTCCTTACGAGGCTGCCTTCTTCGAGCGTAGCGAGCAATAAAGTACGGGGCCAGAGGATATTCGAAACAATCGGCCCGAGAGGCCAGGACCTATCTCCACGCGAAATCCCGGGATCGAATTTAAAATTGATTTATGAGTGATCGCGAGCCGACCTTCGGCTCCTCACCCCCCTCTATGCCTTCCACGGCCGCCCTCTCGCGCTACCCGATCCGCGTTCTATCCTAACTTCCTGCTGTCTATAGAGACGGAAACCAGATTGGGAATCGCCGTGATCGACATTTCGGGAAACGATTTATTCGACCCGCGCCTGCACGAGCCTAATGGCCCCGTGCGCTCGTGCAGCCGAGTCGGACGGGGAAATTGTTTAAATAGAACAACTCGCGTTTCATGCAATAAATATCCCCGTTTTATTTTCTCGGGCCATGAACGTCTGGCCGCGGAGTCGTTATCTTCCGGTACGCTAAAGTAGTTTTTACTGTTCAGGGTTCATTTGCCGCTCGCTTCTAAAGGAATCCCTCGATCGGATCGCCCGTTGGAGTATTTCACCGAGGCCGACGCGGATTTTCCGTGTAACGGAATAATGGGCCACGTAGGCAGGCGCTTTCGGGAACGGTTCTCGGGAGGGGCGCGGAGGGAGGCGGGATTCGCGTGACGCGGGATTAAAGGGAGGAGAGAAAAAACATGCTTTTCGTCGAACGGACTTCTTCTCGCCGGCCAGCAATTAAGTAACATGGCGTCCCGGTTGCTTCGCTTCGCGGGCTTGCCGCGGCGCTACCTGTCGCGTCTCGTTTCCTCCTGCGAGGCCGGATTCTTCTTCCCAGGAAGTCACCTCGGAAACGAAATTCTCCTCCAGAGAATTCATTTCACTCCCGTTCGAGTTGAATCTTTCAAACGCGCAGCTTTGCTAAATGCGACGAGATAACTCGTCACGCCCACGGTACATACGTATCGCGTTAACCCCTTGTACTATGACATCGGTCTCGTGACGAGAATTTTCAACTGAATTTCACAAATCTAACTGTAATTTGTTCCTTCCGAAGATAAATTAAATACTTTCCCGTTATCAGTCGTTAGCCTTTGCAGCAAACGTAGACGCGACAGAAGATCGCGAAATGAGTCATAGTTCAAGGGGTTGAAATCTACGCGCGTCGCTTTCAAGATTCCATGACGAGTTAACTCTTCGAGCACAGTTGAAGGGTTAATCCCTGGCAGTCCCGCGGAACGTGGGGTTCTGGAAGGTGGACGTGGCCTGCTTGTACAATGGATTATCCCCCTAAATCAACCGTAGAATCGTTACGTGAATAATGTTGCTAAACCGTCACAATTCAACATAAGACGAAAGCTCTTTACCTTGCTCTCGACTGCTTGCGCGCGTATGAATTTCGCGAATTCTCGCCTATCGTATATCATCGTTGATACCTTCCAGATGACAATGACTAGGAAACCGAAGAACACCGTGGACGCGACCAGTCCGATCGCGATGCCTGCGAAAAGGAGATAAAATCGTCGCGTTGCGCGTGAAACCGCCCGCAAATGCTATTCACTCACCGAAAACGTTGAGAGGTTCGGGACACATCTTCTCCTTCTGAGCGAGAATGTTGAATATCTTAATGTCTCCCCTGGAAGCGTCGTCGTTCTGTTGGTATTTGAAGATAATGTTGCAACCCCCGTCATCGGGCATGTGACAAATCTTAGCGTCCATCTCGAGATCCTTGACGGAGTCCGGCTCGATCACGTCGACCTGCGTTCATCCATTTTTAAATCTCACGAACTTACAGCAACGCGCCGCGTTCAATCGACGGATTCCTTACGATGTCGATCTGGTGAGGACACAGGTCGCACTTTCCGTTCTGGCTGTAAGGCCCGCTGTTGTACGCCTTGCATTCGACGCAGTCCTTCAGCACCTCGCAGTACTCCGCGGGACACGTCTGGGAACGTTAGAAACGAGAATATTATTGCACCAACAACGATTCTGCTACTGAATATTAATCGTTTCTATTTATTCTCGCTACTCGAATGCCGCACAATTTCATAGTACAAAGTACTCGAAATGGAAAAAATATAATATTAAATCAATTGATTGAATTTCGTTGTTATTATTGCAGGCTCACCTAGCTGAATGTCACCACATTAGCTAGCATTATTTATAATATAAAAATGTTTTCAAATAATCATGGTTCAATTGAATGAACTACAGTAATTCGATTTGGTTGGGGTTCACCGGTGACCCCCACGGCATTCAACGTGTTAAGTTTCGTACAATGCATCAATACATGAAACATTTATATAAAATAGCTTTCTGTCTTAATTTAGGTATGTTTTCTCATTAGCTCGTTTCAAATAGCGTCGTCTACGTCTCGTCGGAAAGTGTCGGATGTTTCCAGTGAAAAGCTTCCGAGTGCGAAGGGTTAACTGGTTAAGAGACCAGAAGAACAGACAATAGAAGAGAGACGTACGGGACAGTGGTCGCAGTATTTCCCCGAGTATCGAACGCCGTCCTTTTCGTGGCACTGGCAGCTACCGCAGACGCAGTCCCCGTGTCCGCTGCAAATCTCCCCGATCTTGGGTGGTAAGCATGTGCTATTCGTCTCTCGGCAGTCGCAGGCCTCGCCGCTCCATCCCGCTATGCAATCGCAAGTACCGCATTCGCACTTGCCTTTATCGTTGCAAACCTTAAACGCAAGCACGACGACAGATGGAATAATAGAATATCCGCGCGACACGCGTATAATTTATCCGCCGTCCTCCCCGGAGGACATCCTGCAGGTTTCCTTAAACGGGAAATTATTTAAGCAGTTCCGTCGCGAATAAACGCGTCCCGGGGACAACTTTACGAGACGCTCGCTCGCCCCTATCTGATAGGACACGCAACAATCGACGACATTGTTGTCACACGTGTCCATTACGGAAAATTCCGTGTTACATAAAGATACTACTTAGCTGCCGGAGAACTTTCGCAGACATGCGGGTGCAAAACTCTCGCGCGCGACGCTCTGTGTCTCGAAAGTCGCATTAAGTGCTTCGATATCAATCGCCTAACGAAGCGATCGCGCTTCTCCGTTGCACCGCCTATAAGCAGCCTGTCGGTTCGTAGAATCGAACTGAGTATATTCATTCCTCCTCCTTTTAACCCTTTGCACTCCAAGAGTTTTCTACCAGAAATACCCGACGCACTTTCTGACGAAATACAGTCAAGATTTCTTGAAACTAACTTAACGCGAAATCGTACATAAAGAAAGAGGCTGTTTGAACATGTCACAAAAATTGACATTAAATATTATACTTCACAATTTTACTATACCAAATCGAGTGGCAGCTGGGAGGACTATGGAGTGCAAAGGGTTAATTAATTATCTCTATTTGTTCATTACTCGCTTAACCGTTTGACTACGGCACGGCGCGATGTTCGTAGAATCGAATTAAGTTTCTTTCTTTCCCTTCTAATTATTTACTTTCATTTGTTACTATCTGCTTAGAAAAATAGAACGATCACACTATTCAGAATTGTTGTATGTAAGAATAGAAAAGCGTCATTCAGTTTCTAAACAGCGCGATCACGTCGCTTGGCACTTTTCGACCTGAATTTTGCAAAGACCCATGACACTCAAGCGGTTAAAAACGGAACGATCGCATTTATTTCTACATGAAAACAGAAAAGAGCAGTTCGATTTCTGAACCTGGCACTCACGAGCGGATTTGCAAACGGTTGAACAATTCGCACTCACCAGCCCTTTGCTACGTTTGCACGAGAAATTATCGCACTCGCAGTACTTCCCGTAGAAGATCTCCTTCGGGTTCGGCCGCTTCATGCAGTTGCACACGCTGCACTTGCAAACCCCGCGGCCGCTACAGATCTCGGCGGTTTCGTTGTCGGGCTTGCACTCCGCGATGGCAGCCTCGCTGCCGGCGCCGAAGTCGTGTCCGTCGCATTCGCAGAACTTCCCGTAAAAGCCGTCGTCGCAGACGCACACGCCGCAGACCGTCGTGCCCTTCCCTCTGCAATCTTCCGAGCCCGGCTGGTAGCCCTGCGATTTTCATTCGACACGCGTCAGAAAGGTGCAAACGATCCTCCAGCAACGTGGACACGATGTCAACGTTGACCGCGATGGCCTCCGATAACTGGAGGTTCGAAATTATAATTTGCAAGCTAACTGTCGCTGATAATAATGTTCAACAGCGTGCAACTAGATAACAGGGTAGCTTAACACTTTGCCGGCCGTTGTCATGTACACGTGACTTCTTTCCGCCAGCTGTTATCGGCCACTGTACGTATGCTAGGAATACATATTGATGCTATTTTTAGAAACAATTGCTTCCACTGTTCTCTCTCCCCAATTTACCAGATCTTTTGTTCAAATCTTATAAGCAGATGCTTCTGTTAGTTTGAAACTGTCTTTTGCTGCCTTCCTGCGTCATACTCGCCCGCGCCAACCTAACGACGCGACAAATGTGCGGCCGGCAAAGTGTTAAGAACCGCGACACCGAATGATTGACTGTTCGTCTTTGTCTTCGCTGCGAAAAGATGAGCGACGCGTAACTGAAGCTTTTCGTAGTAAACGTGTGAACGGGCGACGCGAGCTATCGCGCATTCGTCGCTCTCACCGGATGTCCTGGTTGGTCGCAGGGACAGCCGCATATGATGCTCAAGTCGATCGTCAGGCTCTCGTTTATGCCGCTCGGTTTTATCTGTACGGTTTGCTGCCACTCGCTGGAATTCGCCGGGCACTCGACCGCCTACGTCCGAGAAAAAATATTTAACGCCGAGCGGCACGCGGAATTTTATTGGCCGCGCTCGTCGCGACGGCCGCGGACGATCGTGAACCTCCGATTTATCGGTCTACCTTCAGCAATACGTCAAAGTGGACGACGTTCCCCGCTCTCAATCCGCCGCACTCGCGTCGCTCCTGCAGCTCGGTTGCGTTCGTCAGGCATCGGGAGAAATACTTGACGTCGACCGTTCGCGGCGCGTCGTCGATCAGCGTCACCGACTGCACCAGTTTCTACGAACAGCACCGACGATTACGCTTCGTCCACGAAATTCTTTGGGGATGCGTTCATCCGTCTTACTTCGTATTCGCCGCTGATCAGGTTCACTATGTTGTTGGAGCCTTTATCGAGCGTTCCAGTCGATGATCCGGTGATCCTTTTGCTCATGAGATTGTACCACTCCATGGCGTTCTCGGTGACCGCGAAAATGATGTTAACGTCGTGCTTCCGCGCCACTTTGTTGATCTGCTCGCAATCGTGAAAACTTACTGTAAGCAATGGCGATGTTGATTGGAAAGATCGGAGTCGATCGAGGAAAAATCTGTATACTTGGCCTATAGACGGGTAATCTTGCAGTACCGAGTACGTGTAGTATCCTTCGTCGTCCATGTGGCAGAGGCAATCGTTCGGCTCGATGAGTCCGGCGAGCTAAACGAACACGATGCGATTAACATGGATCTCTATAAGAAGAGGAAGTGTATTTCGGTGAAATGTAGACATTTTACTATCTTAACCCTTGGCACTCCAGGTTGTTTTGTAATCTATCAGCAACTGCAATTAATTTTTATATTCCTAGCGAAAATAATAAAAGATCTTTTATTTTCCTTCTTAGTGCAAAATTCGGATGTGTGGAAAATCTGATAATTTTAGAGTAGTTTCTTTAAGATTCATTAAAATATTTCATATTATATCTGGTGCAATATTGCAATGGCGACGAAGTTTTCATTTATATTATTCGAGTTACCGGAGTCTACTCTAGATTCCGAACGATCGCGTTGACATACTTTACCGTCCCCGGCGATGTGAGACGGCGAGTCCGTCGAGAAGACGATAAGGCGTCGCGCGTGTTCCCGCCAGCCGATCTCCTTCGAGCAAACGATCGCTTGCATCAACGCGTCCAAGCCGCCTTCCGGTCCGTCGAAGTTGCCTGACGTACGTGCGCGTCTCACGTTGGTCTGTCAAAAAAAGAACATCGGTCAGTAAAGAAGTTGGATCTATTCTTCTCAGTGCAAACAGAAACAAAAGGAACCCGATTGATCGGACGATGCGTCCGAGAAGAATCAGAGAATTTCACGTTACTTTGAAAAGGTCTATATCCTCGGACAGCCGCATGTGATTCTTGAAGCCGTAAGGAGGCGAGCAATTTTCACACGGATTCTGCAGTCTGTAAAAATCGCGTGTACATTAATCAGCTCGTGAAGCGGCGTCGGAAGGAAAGACTTAGAATAACGGTGTACTTCAACGGTTCCGTGTTGGTCATGGGTAATGTGACTTTGTCGATGAAACTACCGAATCCCAGTCGAAAATTGGAGGTGAGCTTCTGCATCGCTTTGGCGAGCTGGCCGGCCAGTTCGGACAATTCGTTCCTGTAGCGTTCCATGGTCCACGACACGTCCATGATGTAATACAGGTCGACCGGATAGTTCGCTGCTTGGCTGTAACTCAACGTTATGTTTTGTTCCTCGCCTGCAAAGAGTATGTTCAGATGTAACCGGGATTCCCTTGAATAGAATCGGCGTCGTAAGAATGCAGATGTGAAACGTTCCTCGTCTGAGCTTCAGCTGAATTTTCTGCGGCTGAACCTGGACAACGCCGGCCCCATTCGTCGAAGACAGCCGCCGATTTGTGATCACGGTCACCTGGTTCGCGTCGTTGATCACGTCCGATCGTGGACACCAGTGGTCGCCTTCTTTCTGATACCTTTCTCTGGTGGTGCATCGGATCAAACTGCTGTTGCTCTGACTGGACACCTGAAATCGATAATTAATTTACGATAACAGTGAACCTTTGAGATTAACGTTATTTTCAGCATCTCGCATGCCTTCGTTAATGAATTTATGCTGATAGAGGCAACACTCCTGTTGATCTGAGTATTCGATTCAAGGTATGTTATTAGATTTAGAACGGTAAAATGTAATAATCACCCTGGCAGCGCACCAAACGCATCGAGGAGTCAGCAAGCAACTTCTGCAGCTCTGCTGGGCGGAGCAGAGACTCTCCGGGTTCTTGTACTCGGTGGAAATCGACGGGAAAAGTTGAATCGAGAACAGCAGGAGTAACGTGAAACACATCATTGCTGGTTTCTTACTGATTGTCCTTTGACTAGACGAGGTGTGGCGATACTGGCGATTCGAAAGGATATTGCGGTATCGCGCGGAAATGAGTCCGAGATAAAACAAAATCACGGTGCGTCAGTGGGCAACGATTTCTTCCGTTCAAGCGGATCTTCCGATCGCTGGTGAAACGGTGCGGAAAAAATGTTTGTTTAACGTCACTGATCCCTGCATGTTCGTCACGTATTAGTCGAACTGGACGTGACTTCGATCGATGGTAACGAGCGGCGGATCGAGCACACTTTTAACGGTAGGTTTACGGGCATTTATTGTACAGCTCACTCGATTGTTGCCGGAGGAATCGATGTTGGCTCATTTAGATCTCGGATATCAGAGGTTTTGAAATAGACGGTTGCACGTTCGTGTAATTGCATCGATCAAAGACGACGCGAGCGTTTACTAAATAATGTTTTTATGAAACTCAATACGCGTGAAATCGACGCGTCCCGCAAACCTAGTGTTAATCAAGAAAAATCCACCGACTTGACAGTGAATGACAACGGCATCGAACGAATGAGTACTGAACGATTTCACGGAAATGACTCGTTGATAAGTCCGCAGATACGTCATTACGCAGCTATAACTAATTCCGTATGATATTCCACGCTTGTAATTGCTCTTGAAGAAACTGTAACAGGAAAACGAGCAGGGGCAACGGGGGAATAGGAAAAGTAATTAAATACACGTAAGCTAATTTGCAGAAGATATTCTGAATATAAATAATCTATGTTTTATACAGCAAAATGATTCGTATCATCTGTTACTCGGAAAAAGGAAGTAATCGATGTTACATTTCAAAATGAAACGCAGCGAATCGCGTACCTTTAAACAATTACAACTTTCGATGGTATTATTTGCAATAAAAAACATTTAAGGTGAAACCTGCAAAATTATACTAACAAAATGTTATACAGCGACATCTATGAACGGGCAATAATGATAAAATACACTGGAGAATATCATCTGATGGTAACACGTGTATGTTACCGACGTATGGTTATATAAACACTAGAACTACCGGTCAAAATGACCGGTTTCGATTTTTTGTTCTGGAATTAGTAATATCAAAGCACTGAATATTCGAAATAATTTTGAAAATAAATAGTTTCACTCGAGTATAATGAACGTCTGAAGAAACTGAAATCTATTGTTACAATTTATTTTTGAAGGGATTACATATTAATCATGTTAAATGCTCGGTAATGTAAAGGCACCAGTTATTCACCAGTTATCAGTAGTTGACTATTTCCTAGGACAACGTAAAGAATAAGATTTTCAAAACTAAACCCTTTTACTTGAATGAAATTCATTACTGTAAAAACTAACGATTTCTTTCATTAACGTTGTTAAGTTAAAATAATTATCTTCAGTGTTCTTGGTTTTATAAGCGGTCACCTTACTAACTAACATACGGTCAATCACTATTTTTCTCGTTTTTAAGTATAATCAACTTCTGACGTAAATATTGAATTTTCAGAAATGTCTGAAAAATTTATACAATTATTTCAAAAAAGTTATATTGCATACTGTAAGAAGTTCAAACAGCATTTTCACGCGTAGACTCTCTCTATTCAATAAAAGTTTAATAAAGGTGTAATAAAAATTTTCTTAACCCCTTGGCCTATGATTTCTTTCTGAACTCTGATCGATACGGCTACTTTTTCATTAATAATTTATTGGAAAAAGAGAAAAGTTCTAAACACATGTTATGCCTATATTTCCATTTAAGTGTAATAGTTGATTACAGAGGAATAATTACTTTGAATTCGAATGAACCGAGTAATACATGTATTTGTTGAATCATGTTAAAAATCATCACGAGTCTCACTCGTTGTAGGACAAGGGGTTAACTGGTCAACTGCTGGTGCAGTCACCTTAGTTCCAGCGTTAATTTCACTACAATGTGCAGCGACCTGTTTAAAGATGGCGCTGTGCATCCACGAGGCTAGTCGGAAACGAAAAATCGAACAGTGGTGTTAAGAGAACGACGAACGAGGGAGCACGCGCCTTCGGTGATTGTCTCTTTTGTCGGCAAGTTTCGCGCAGAACGGTATGTTTATCACGCTAAATCGCATGTTTCCTTGAAAAATGAATCAAAACCGTTGCTGTTCTCTTTTATTACGAGCTACGACAGCGTTATTCGTTACGTAAGCGACCACCCTGAACAGTAATGCACCGCCGCTGTTCTCGAATATCCCGAAAGGGATTTGTTTTTAAAAATTTCACTTAAAAACCGAATGTCGTTACCATTCCTCCAAATTCTGGCTAGAAAATGTTTCTCCCGAATGTGTTCTCCATCGAAATGACACGGACAATTGGAAAGACGATCGTAAGTTACCTTGGTTTATAGGTTACCTTAACCGCGCAGTGCATTCTTCGAAGATCAAGAAATTTTCTGCGTCTAATCGAATGGTGAAACTTAAACTGTTACGTGACATGTAACATTGAAACGTCGAGGACATGTCTGGTACTCGTGAAGCATATTTTTTTAGTTAGCAATGTGTTAACAGTGGTCCGATAAAAATATGTAGACGCAGACGCGAACTCGAACGGAGTTTAGCTATCCATTTGATAACGGATTTGCGTCTTTCTCGATACATAACGTTCCTTTTAATCTGTTCTACTGGACAGGGGTGGGTCTAACCGTTTGTTTTTCTAGGCATCCGTTAACCGACTCTCGCTTATTGCGACGGAGTACTCATACCATTAAAGCTACGTCTTCGTACATGTTTGTTATGGAGGAAAATGTATCCGATCAATTGTCGAGACGAGTACTTTTCAGCTCAAGAAGCTTCTCGTAGAGATTAAGGTTAAACCGTTTAGGAATCGAAGGGAAAATTAAAGCTAACGATCGATCGGCGCGATGCCGATAAGCATGTGTGTACAAACTATGGAGGCCACGGCGTCACGTGGTAACCATGGCGTTGCTACCCTAGGCTGTAAATTTGTAAAATGAGACGCAGTGCCAGTAACTCGAACCAAAGAAAAATTTCCGACCGGGCTTGACGACTATATATCGTGCGTCGTTACATAAAGATGTCAGAAATTTTAGAATACATTCTGCGCGTAAACTGTTTGAAAATCTCTTGCAGCAAGCCCCGTGTAAGTCCGCGCCATAATACTTGTCGGAATCGATACTGCCGATCAATTTTCTGGTTCTATGGATATCCCCTCCACTCACGCTTCCCTCGTTTACCGATCGATCGTGTTTATTTAAATAACTAATTTGTAAACATTATTCCTGTTCCTCAGACACAACCTAAAGAAAAAAAACAGATAAAATCACCGATAACTTTTCTGATAAGGCCTGGCTAATGATGGCCTGAACAGACGAAAAACTAGTCTGTAGCGATATCTCGTCGGTAACCTCGATTCTCGGTTCGAGTTATAGACCGTAAAATGATTGAAAAATCGATTTGCGTACGCATTTCATCCGGCGGCGTGAAAGTATGTGATTCCCGGATTGAGTCGCGGGATCGATCGAATAGTTTGCGATTATTTATACCGCCGATCCGTAATTCAGTTCCATCGTGCATCTAAAATTCTCCGCGGTCGATTGTATTATAAAATCCGAGCTGGTTTACATAACTTAAATTGCAGCCGACATTTATGACAAGATAAATCGCTCGGCGTTAACATTATTCGATTTTAACTAGGTTCGTCGAGAATTCAGTCGATCAGAGAAGCAAACCGTTTCTTTCTTCGCGCTGGCACCCCTTATCATCCGGAGGCGAACGCGTAGCCGTTGAAATCGTTCGATAAGCCGATCGTTCGTCCGATTGTCCATCCTGGATGACTTCCAACATTCCCCGTCCTTCGCCTTTAAATTCGAAACTCGCCCTTTATATAACAAACACATAATCCGTATTCTTTTTGCGTTTAGAATACGAAGCCAAAGCCGTGTCGTAGAGATGTTCGCCACTCATCCCACCAGCTACGCTCTCAGACTATCGTTTCATCAGGTACGGCCAATGCATTCTTACTCTTCAACAATGTGTACACACGTTACGTAACATTTTGCACGCGTCATCGAACGGCGCCAAAAGTTTTGCTACCCGCGAGCAATTGCAATTTCTGGAGTTCTCTGTTTAATCTTATGTAACGTATCAGCTCCGTCGATAATCCGTTATCGTTATCGATCCTAATTGTTCGAAATGCTTTCAGGCAGGCGTAACGTCTTCGTTCCGGAGACACGCGATCGAACGCAACTTCCCGAGGAGTGCATTTATCCTCGCCACGATGGGCATCTCGTTGAGCATGTTCTCCATAAGAATGATGCTGTCCTCGAAGCACCGAGGACGCCTGTAACATACCAACTCGATTTAGGCAGCAACAATTTCACACGGGGCAGGGGGAAGGAATCAACTAGCATGGTCCACCGGATTCAAATATATCACAGTACACGCTCGCAGCAGAAGTTTACCGTTACGTAGAGAACACCGTTCCCAGCGTCCCTCTCCGTTTGCAATCTGTTCACCCCGAGAACACGAATCCAGTAGAATTTATTCGTTCGCCTCAAGCCAAGGTGCTAGTGTTTATTGTAGGCGGTACGCCAGTGATCGAAATCGTCATTGAACACTTGTAATTGGGAATGTTACGGATCGTATCCTCGCGTTCTGATTGCATCGGAGTTGGCATGGCGATGCATGGGAAAAAGGATCGTTGATTATACCTCGGAACAAAGATCCGGTCGGCGACGATGCGAGTCGTCGATCGTTTCACATTGTTTGAGGAGAATTCTAGTCTTTCGGAGCGGGAAAAAGTTCTGCTCAAAAAATGTCGATCGGCAAATGAAATTTTACCGACACGTCCGTTAGACGTGGAATCTTCGATATGGTCGATAAACATGTGTAAATTCGTCTTAAGAATGCTGTTTAAAAAAATCGATCCGTTGGGATCTTTATGATTGTTGCTGCGAAACTGTGGCGCGCCAGATACGATCACATGTTCATGTAAACGCAACACTGTACCGTCGTATAGATTGTATCCGTTACTATCGTAGTCAATCATACAATTTTTTGCCATACCAAATGAACACGTTCTTTTAAGTTCTTCTTTTGTTTCCGCCCCGACCCCACATCATCATCCTATCTCATCGCGCGCGTTTGTATACCAAAGAAGTTTTGCGTCTTACTCGCCGCTGTCTTCTATGCGTGGACAATTCGGAAACTCTTAATTAGCGTCGCAAACGTACTCGGATTGTAGAATCATTCGCGGTCATTCCATAGACGATAGTACCAGCAACAGTCGAGCGACAAAGAGCGGTAGAATCATCTTTTATTGGACTTAATGTGTACATTTATTTATAATTATTATACAGTCTCACACTCGATATCTCTTGTCGTAACGTCTCGTCTCTATTATCTCCCACACTCGCTCCTTCAAGCTCTCGATTTCGCCTCGTACCCTCTGAGGAGAGGTCCCATCCACACCGGGGGAACATCGACGCGAGAGAGATCGACCGTCCTCGGATGCACCTTGCGCAAATCAATTTTCACGTTCGTTCGTTTGTAAAAAAATATCGGAGTTCTAAAAAAGTTATGCCCCCCGGTCGATCGTTCCCCTCGTGTGCATGCGGCTATTCGCACACAAGATAATAGATATATGCGTATGTATAGGTATAAGTAGCTATAGAATTAAAAAAAAAAAAGAAAAAAAAAGAGAGAAAAGAAGAATTCATAATCGTCGGACCGCTCGATTCGACAGGTTTCGATGTTAAAACATATCTAAAGTAAAAACAAAACGGAAGAAATAAAATAAAATAAAATAAAATAAAAGAAGAAGAAGAAGAAGAAGAAGAAGAAACGTAACGACAGCGTTAAATGAATACGATAGAATCAACAATGTTAACGGATACCCAAGAGAAGCAACACCGCCGAGAATTTCACGAATTAAAATTGTCCGCCTCGCGTTCGGATTGCCTACCCGCATCAACTATAATCGATACCCTTGTACTTAAAAGAAACTTTGGCAAATGCTACACTTAAAAAATACTTTGGCGAACGAAACGCGTTTTCAAGATAGGACTGTTTGGTTCTTTCGCCGACGGGGATGGAGAGAATCTGTGTGTTAAACATTATGGTAACGTGAAACGAACAGGCGGGGACCAAAGAAGAAGCGTGCCCGACTTTCCCGGAGAAGCTTCCCTTTCGGCGGCGAACGAAAGAAGATCCCGTTCACGGAGGCGGCGGCGACTCCTTTGGTCCTCCCTGTTCGCGTTTGCTTTCTTAATTAGTTTCTTAATTAGTGGCAGTCTGGCAAGGAGGCAAGTGGTTGTGGTAGATCGTTCGACAAGCAAGACAGTACGTTCCGCGTGTACCTCGGATGTCGCCGTTTCCGATCAGCGGCTGCGTTCCCGATGCTTCTAGTCGCGCGTCGAAGCAACGGCGCGCCCAGGGGGGAGGGGGGGGGGGGGGGCGAGGAAATTTGTAATTTTTGTCGTGTTGTCGTGTTCGTTACTCGAGCCGCCCGACGATCGTGCGCCTTCTTGCACTTCCTTCCGGTTTCCCCGGCCGTCTCTGACGCGCGAAAGACTGAGAACTCTCGTTTACTTTTCGCGCGAGACATGTTTCCCCGCGAAAGACCAACGCGCTCCTAGGCTACACGATTAAACTACGTCGAGACGTCGATAGAATACACCGATGTTGTTTCTTTGAATCCCGTGCTCTGTCTGGCACGCACACCCATCGCCACTGTCCGAGCTTGTCATCCCTTCAACGTTCCCCCGCGGATAGTAGGTAATAAGTAGACCGCGGATGTTTACGCAGTTACATGCAGTGTTTAACGGTAGCTTCTTCGAGAAATTAGTTGGAAAGTTTGATGTGCAACATGCAAATTGAATTGTAAGTGAACTGACATCTCCGTAAGTACGCTTTCGCATGGTCGGCACGAAATCGGAGATAGTCGATTTAGCTCTGCTCGATAGTTTTAGCGTTGAAGAAGGTATCGAGTTTCGAATAAGATAACGGGCGCGTTAAACTATTATGCACTTCGTGTATGCTCTATAAATGCATAAAATCCGCAGTCTGGTAATAGGTAACGTGACATTATAGGTGACAAGACGGCGAGATAATGTATCCAATGTTTCGTTCGCGAATTCGGACCAGATAAGGTCTTCGAATCTGGAATCGTCACCGGTATTTAGGAATATTTTCAGAACTGGTCTCGATAAAGTAGCTAACTTAGGAGATGCAACTTTGCATAGCAATGGGGAGGATGTCGCGATACCCTCTGACCTCACGGGTTGGATTCAATGTCTCGCTGCATCGTCACCTGCAAGTATACAATTGAATGTTCTAATATAACGTCGATTCAGCGAAAAATCGGTCGACTGGCAAGTTCACGAATCGTGGTCGTCGTCGTCGTCGTCGTCTTTTTGTCGTCATCGTCACTGTTGCGTGCACGCGAGACATCGACGCTCATGTCTTCGCCTTACTGCGTAGAAAAGGTACGTTCATAAATACCAAGAAGAAAGAAAAACACGAAAGAATATAATAATAAGAATAATGAAGAAACGATCCAGACGCGTCGCACACATAAAAGAAGAAGAAAAAAACACGTTGAGAGATAATCTAATGAATCGTTCGATTAGTCAATCCTTTATCTCGTCGAGAAAGATTAAGACGATGCTTTAAAAAAATAGATCTCGTTTCCGCAATAACTAATGACGACCCGTTTATCTTAAGTTTTAATTGTGTGTCTGAACGTGAGACGCTCGATTTTGTTTTCCATCACTTTCTTTTTCTCTTTCTTTCTCTCGCTCTCTCGTTCTCTCTCGTTCTCTCTCTCTCTCTCTTTCTCTCTCTCCCTTTCTCTCTATCTCTAATTCGCACGGATCCACCACGAATGCTGTGAACTAAATCGTGTACGGTTTTTCGGTGCGTACTGTTTTCACTTCCAAGTCTTTAATATTTAAAAACGAACTAATTACAAACAGCGTAAAAATGAAACGTTACAAACGATATCGACAAAAAATATATAATATATATTTTTATATATATATTTATATATATATTTATATATGTATATATTTGTATATATATATATATAAAGAGGAACCGGTTCTCTGAAACGTTTGACGTTCACGTCGAGATCGAATCTCGCATTCTGTGCGTGCGATTGGCCCCCATCGTACGTAAAGACTCCATAGAAGTCGTATATGTTATCTTTAAAATTTTATTCGTTAAAAAAAAGGAAAAAAGAAAAAAGATAACTGAATCCATGCACTTGGTGCAAAGACTGTCCCGTACTTCGGTACTAATATATATCTCATAATATAATAAAAACACGTAACTCGTTATCTCGTTTTCGTACGTTCTACGTGAAAGACGCTTTCGAGTTTTTTATCTTCTCTTTTCTTAAACCTTTTTCTTTAAACGGTATTCTCTTCTCGGTTCGTCTCGAATATGAAACATGTTTTATAAAATCTGCACTAAAATAGAAAAACTTCTAATACGATTCGATTCTTAAAACAATTCGTGAAGAAATTCAAGAAACATCATAGAATCAATTACGCTCGACGCGTGTAAAAGCATCTCATATTCAAGTCCATACAATCATCTTTCTTTCCTTCGCTCCCTATCCGTTAATAAAATTTCCGTTATTTTTACAAGTTCTCTTTTCGCATCCTGCGCCTTGGTATCGGTCAAGAAACTCTTCGCATTCTCCCGTTAACACCTCCCTCCGAATAATTCCCGCGGAAAGTCTCCGCGAGACGTATCCAAATTACACGTTCGACGAAGTTCACGCGATCGGATCGATCATCCCTTGTTTCTGTCGCGAAGCGAAACACATGCTCCCCTCACTGAGAACGATGTTCACGATTCTACACATCGAACCGAACAACTTCTTCAACGATTCCCAGCTAACGAATGGTTCTCGCTATGTTAACACCAACACGAAAATGTGCATCGTAATGTTTACTATGCGCTGCATGAATTTTCAGACACGCAATAGATATACGTATAATAGTTTCCTGCATTCGCGTCGACTCACGACCCACGGTACCGTGGAAATATCTCTGTCTACCACAGATTCCGAGCGCTCGGCACCGTACGCCTCTGAGAAGTTAGCCGACTGCTTGCAAGTTAAAATCACATAGAGGCAAGGGGAATCGTTGCCTCGTATAATTCTCCCCAAGGACACTCCTAACACGTAATAGTAGGGCCACCATGTTCGTCGGATATTCGGATAATTGCTACAAGTTCCGTAAACATAAGGTAAACTACTGGTCATTCTCTATCGTTACATCTCGCTTGGTCGCATTTCGTTTCGCTTGCGTTTTTCTTTCGCGTGATCTGGCCAATACAGAGAACATGTCGAAATCGAAGTGTCATTGCTGCTGTAACTATTCAACCGAGGCGCCAGTGAGCGATTACCCTTGCCCCTGTGCAGTTTTAATTTGTAGGCAGTCGGCCAACTTCTGCGAGACGCACGGTACTTACTACCAATGTCAAGAAACACAACGCTTACTCTTAATAATTATATCAGTTACTCGTGATAAGACACCATAGTACGTAGCAAATTTTCATTAAAATTCTCGGCCCGGGACGTACGTTCCCGGTGAAACGTTATCGGTAATTACACACGCATACTGACTGACCCTCATTCCACGATGCTAACCGTTTCTAAGACTTTCGAGCAGACGGAGACACAATAATCCACATGCAATGCGGCCGTTCGCAGAGACATTCGAACGTTTTGATCCATACCGGGGCGCAACCGTTAAGGAAACGCGTTGAACAGTTACACATGTATTGAACACTGCAATCCATTCTTATTGTTATCGTACGAGAGAATTGGATGTTTGTATCGTTACTTGCGGTTAGTTTACTCGTAGGAAAAACATTGACGAAAACTCCGAACAGACCGGTGCCATTTGGAGAGTACTGTGCAATGGGAGTACACGTTCGTTCGCTGAATAGAAATTCTCTTCATCGGATCCTAAACGTGAGTAACGTACTATTATATATTACCTTGTAAGAGTTGACGTATACTGTAAGACCGGAGTGCGCTGGTTTTAACAAGCGATAAAAATATGCAAAGGCTGAACTCTCTGTGTTTACCGCGTTGTTCGCGCGCAAATTCGTTCGCGTAAAGTACAAACACTTGTTCTTTGCCCCCCCCCCCCTGACTCGGTTCAAATCGAATCCTGAATCGTTAGCAGCGGCGAACGTTAGAGTGCTACAAGTGTGCTGACACACTATCGGTTTCGTCGGAAAACGTGTTTTCCGTGTTTCGTTAAAACGCGTGACTGGTTTATTTACATGCCGTTCTTTCCCACAACCGTAGGAAACATCCGTTTTAGTATTCTTCTGTTTGAGCACTCGGCCGAGCGGTCGTTACTTCGAACGTTCTCCTGACATGTTTGAACGCAAAGTCGGGCTCTCGCGTTACCGCGCGCGCATCGTCGAGGCGAAAACGCGAACGTTCCTGTCCACCTTATTCTCGCCGGTCGCCGGTATCGGCGCGGCTGCAACGATCCCGGATGAATCGAATACAAAGCGGTATAATTCGCGGGTAAAATGGAAAACCAATCGACGACGACGATGATGACGCTGATGACGACGGTAGCGCGCGAATCGTTTCTCTTTGTTTCGCATCCAGGAAGAAGAGAAATATACAATCTTATGACATCGAGGAACAGGGCAAACGCGGCGAACCCATCTGCGTCAACACCCTATCCAGCCATTGCAGCGGACCGTTTAAATGCAGCTCGATCCAACAGGGAGTCGATGTCACGGTTTGCCGTCGATACGCCGCTCCCCAGCCTTTCACGAAGCTCATCCTGATGGTGCACATCCGAGTCAGCTGATACACCGCCTCGAAACCTTGGGATACCGACTGCGACAACAATGCGGCGAACTCTTGATTATTGAAGATCTTCAAGTTGCAGCCTGCATCGCAGAAAAAAAAAAGGAAAAACGATATTGAGATATCTGAAGCTCTCAATGCACCATGCAGTTCTTACCATTGAGCCTTCAAGTTTTGAACACGCGTATAGTTATATGCAATTCGAATGAGATTCTGTTAGATTTTACGAGACGTCTAAACATATTCCATTCAAAACCGCGTTCCGACGGAAATGACATTTTAAAGGACCATCGGGGTATAAAGGAGCGAACTATACCCTTTCGAAAGCGAACCAATTCGAATCTGCGGTTGCCGGCTATCGATCCGAAACGCGAACAGGCTACGTTTAACAAGTGGACCACCGTACGATACAGAACAGTATCGTTGTAGCACTTGAGCTGCTGATAAAGCTAGACGCGATGTTGGCGAAACGTTTAGAGGATTTCACTGCGAAGGACAGAGCTTGAAAGGCCTCAAGAATAATAAGAATCGTATGGCAACGGGGGGACAATTAATCGCCGGGCGAACGGTGGGGAACGGTGCTACTTACCGGGTGGTATTTTGCAAACGGTAGCCGGATGCCAACCGTAACGCTGGTTACAGTTAGGACTCTGGACAAATATGCTCGAGTCGGAGAGACACTCCGCGAACACCTCCCCGCCAATGTAATAAAGTCTGGCTCCTTTGCCGATGTGCCGTCTCGTTTGCTCGACGACGGTGTTGCGATTAACGTTCGACAATAATCCCAGGCAGAAACGCTCGGAGTTGCTTGGATCGGTGAATCCGTCGACCGTGATGCTCGGTTGTGACGCGTGGAAGGTCTCGCCCACTCTTGTATTCAGTTCGTAGTAACTTATCGAACACCTAGCGAACAGAACACGAACGAAACGGGATACAAAGAACATTCCATGATGAACTAAAAACCGTTCGCAACGCCTCCATCCGCGGTAAACGAACGTCTCGGATACTATGAACTACCACTTGCACTACTTCAAAGTCTCATTCGCGATCATAATTTCCTAAACTAAACGGGCCAAACAAGAATATCACTCTTTCTCGCGAGACGCAAGAATTGCCGGTTAAAAGTACGAATCTTCGCTTGAACCGGCGCGGTCCAGGAATGATCGGAGACTCACCAGAAGGCAGGCTCGCAGTACATAACTGGTTGCGCGTCGACTGGACTCGGCGACAAACGCGACAAAGACATGTTGTCGTTGTGATCCATGTTGTCACCATCCTCACTTATATATCCCGGAGGTGGTGTGTCCGCTGGAGGATCCATAGATCCAGGCGCCGGATGCGGTGAACCCTGAACGCTTCCTAGGCTCCCCACACTCGCCGGACTCGTCGCTTGCATACTCTGGTACAAGGAAAAAGAGGAATAGAAACACGTCGAAGCTTCGTTCGGTTCGGAGATTCGAGAACGGCGGGGAGTCTAACCTGCATTCCTTGATACGGATTGTTTGCTTGTTGCTGCTGCTGCTGTTGTTGTTGCTGCTGTTGTTGCTGTTGCTGCTGCTGTTGCTGTTGTTGCTGCTGCTGCTGCGGAGACTGCGGTATACCCTGTTGATTATGATGCTGGTGGTTCAGCGTCGCGTGGAAGCTAGTGTTCTCCGGCACGCTGACGCTGAGCTCCTCGAGGGAGGTGTTGTAGAGGACGGACTCGTCCCCGGCTAGGTTGTGCCGCGGCACGAGAATGGCTGGCAAAACTGCAACGTTTCGTGCGTTAATAGTCACGCGATCGCTCGATCGTTTTGCTTACGGTCGTTACGTTCCAGCCGATTAACCCTTTGAGCGCAACGGACGCGTATACGCGTCCAGCGAAAGCTATCAGCGCGGACTCCGGCCGCGTATATTCGTCCAGTAAAAGTTACCAGCACGAGCTACGGACGCGTGCACGCGTTTCGTCTATCTTCTCGATCCCCCACGTAGAATAAACCGATGCGAATGAAATCGCAAGGAGAATCGGATCAAAATGAGAATCTAGTTTACATTTGTCACACTACGAATCACCTACATTTCACTTCCTTCTCGTCTGCGAAAGAAACCTTTTGTTATTTTTTTTTATGAAAACGATCCGTTTCGCTTCGATCTATCATACCGCCGCCACGAACTTCGGTGATTATTATTGTTTGCGCCTCGTGTAATCGATCAACGCCAGTGAAACAGTGTTCCGTCCCTAGCGATCGCAGTCGCTAACCGTGCAACGTTCTCTTCACCCACGCGGAGCGCTTCGACTGAGCGAATTCGGCGTTCGAAGGGTTAATAGTTGCACGAGTACGGCCACGTGATTCTGCCCAAAAGATGAATCCGTTTCGACGAGATACGCGCGAGACAGTTTCATCCTCGTCGACGATAGAACGAGAGGGAACGCGCGCGCGGGAGAGGACGACTGAACACGCGGTGGCCCACCTACCTGGCGTCTGTATTCGTTGATAGTGATACGGATTCACGCAGACCTCGTCCCGCTTCTGCGTGAACGCGTACTCGCAGTGCTCGATCGCCCTCAGCTCCTGATGCGACTGCAAGTCCGGCCAGCGCCAAAGTCGGCAGTAGATCACGTGCGGCAGACCTTTGCCGCGAGCTCCTTGGACACCGTTGTCGCCGACTCCGCCCGGGCTAGGCCTTTCGTTCAAACAAATCAAACCTATTACCGTCTGTTCGATCGATCCTACAGCTTGAGATTGCTTTCCGAGGGAGAACGAGAACGATTAGCTCTCGATTGGCGTCGTTCGGCGAATAGCGTAACGTTTGCCCACGGAACCGGAAACGCGATCCTCTAAACCATGCGGTTCTTGGCGTGTCCGCCGTTGGAGACGATAACGGGAACGTTAAGAACAGATCCCCGAGCGACGTCGATTTCTCAGAGTCATCGTCGTTGCACAACTTTCTTTCTCCATTTATTCAAAGAGGACCGACGCAGGACGGTCCATTGAGAAGGGGGTATTCTAACATCTTGCCGTGATTCGCTTACGAGACCCGTCGTTACGAACTACGTAAGCATATTTCCTAGCGGACAGATACTCGACGTCGTCGAGACGCGAGTTCTGCTTCGAAATAACAAGCGACAGGCTCTGTGCGCCTCCTCGACGTTAACGGCGATATTATATAACAGTCATGGATACGTGACGGCGGTCTCCCATGGAAAATCGCACCGCGCGAACGCGTTGACCTCGCGCAATAGCGTATCTTTGACCTCGAGAGATCGGCATTCCCCGCGACATCGCCGAACGAGTCGCTCTACTCGCGGAAGCGTGGCCGCAGAAACGGATGCGGAGGTGCAATCTCGACGTGGAACCGCGTTTAACTGCGATCTCGTCCCGCGAGTGCCGCAAATTGAATGAAACTCGAGCGCGCGACGATCTCCGAAGATCTACGGGGCGCGCCGCATCGGCGAAACGACGATCGAGCCGACCAACGGTTCTCGAAAGTTCCGATTTCCGTCTGCGACGCGAACCGCTCCGTTTTCAGTTTCCACCGATGGAAACGACCGTGGATCCAGCGATCCTCGAGCCGATCCGATCTCGATTTTCGTTCCGCGACCGTCGAGGATCTCTTTTCCCGCCGTTATGGTATGATTCATTTTCATTTTCCACCGATGGGAGTAGCCGCGGATCCAGCGATCCTCGATCAGATCCGATCTCGACGTTCGTCTCACGACACAGTCGAGAATCCCTTTTTCCGTCGTTCTACTTCTGCGATTGTGCCTCGCACAACCTTCCACTTTCTCTCTCTTTCAACCGGTCTATCTGTCGCTGCGTCGCGACGCGTGCACGATCTAGGCGCACGGATACTCCCCTTCGCCCCGATGAAAATCGCACGACATCTCGATTCGTTGCATAATTAGGAAACAGTTCCCATGCGCGAGCTGGACCTCGATTCGCGGATTCACGCTCGACGAGCGATCGGTCCAATTTCAATCGGTATTTTCCGAACGACGACGCGTCGCGATTCGAGAACTCACTGCCGCGTCGGCACGTGCTCGACGAAAGGCGGACAAACAACTAGATACGTCAGAAAGGCGGCCGCCTGTTCGCGGAACGCAGGTGTTTCTCGAAACCTCTCCGTTCCGTACGGAATCGGGAGAAAAACCGCTTCTCCGCATCCTCCCGTGGCTGATTCTCGAATGACGACAACACGCTGCCAGGAGTGTACAGTGTACAGAGTTACCCGGTAATATCGGCGGCCGATTCAAAAGTTCCGCCGACCTATTCCTTCGCGGTTGCCATCGATCGTTTCGAATCATTTTTAACTTTGTGGTGAATACGAATCCAGTAACCGTGACACGAATCACGAGGCACGGCCGCTCCGGCGAGCGAACAATTTTCGGTGTGGGCGTAATCCTTATCGCGCGCTGTTCGCTAGCCGCCGCCGAATTGCCCGTGCACGCCGAACGATTCGTTTGCCCGTCGATAGCGGCGACGGTATTAAAACCGCGAGGCGATCGAATCCGAGGAACAGTGAAATCGCATCAATGGAGGCCGAGAGAATGCGGCGATCCGCGCGGTCTCGTTCCTTCTGCGACGTTAGCCGACCGGCTGACGCAGCGTTTCAGCTCGCGCGAGGACTCGAGGAATCGCGTTAGCCGTGAAATTCTTTCCGCGTATGCACCGAACGAACGGTAGCCATGACTCGATCGAAATTGACCGGTGATTGCGCGTGCAACGGAGCAACGGCGGCGCCGCGCCGCGCCGTGCCATGTGCTCCCACGTTTTTTTTTTTCCCCCAAAAGGAAGAGAGGAAACGAAAACACAGCTCGGTACGAGAGCTGCACTTACTTGCACGCACCGCTGCCACGCTCGATCGTTCGCCGCTGAACGCGGCCGGCCACGCACGGCACACTCGAGGACAAGTACTGGTACCGATCGCGAGGAAAGCAACAGGAGGATCGGACGTGACCGACAATTTCCCTGGATCGCTCGTCGTTTCCGAATCGCCGGCTGTTCTGGGTGAAACATAGAAGAACTGGAACTCGCGGCGACGATTCGACGCAGACGAGCGCCTCTCCGAATGATTTCGAAGTGACAAGAATCGAAAGAGCGGAATCTAAAAGAACGTTTCGCCCGATAGCGATGAGAACCGTCTCCCAAGGTCCGTCGAGAAAGACCTCGAGGAATCGTTGCGGTAGCCTTCGGAATCGCGTGGTCGGTTGACGCTGAAGAATACCCGAAGGCTGAGAGCAGACACGGGCGAGGAAGGATCATTGACTTTGATAAAACGCGTCAACGAAACTGACGCGACACAATTATGTATCTGGCTGCCCGAGGCGACACGGTTGCAAAGTCGTACAGGTCTCTGCTGCGAATCTGTCCCGCGCAGCCTACCCGTGCGCCTCGGCGAGGATAACGAAATTAATTCCCGGAGCGATACTTCCTTGCCAGCTCATGCTCCCGTCGCCGTAATAATTCGCGTTTCTGCCGGTCCCAACGCGGCCACGAACTTACGCAACTTCATCGTTCACGAATCACTGTTTCCATCGATCTTCCTGCGAGAAGAATGGTCTCCGGGGCGAAATCCGTCCGGATCATTCGCGCGAACGCTCCTCGTCGATTCTGTTACGTGAACGTTAATTAGCTCGTGTTACCGCCTGCGAGTATTTCGTCGGCGAATAACGCGTGCGTTATATTTCATTAATCACCTGCTCGGTAGTATTTCCTTTCCTCGCTAGCCCGAAGTCACTTCTCGCTGGGAATACTGTAGAAGAGACGCGGAGGAATCTTCCATTCCGTTGTAAATGCTAATTCGCTTCGAGGATAATGAATTGGTGGTAGCAAAATGATCATCTGGGGTCTCACTCGTCATTGCACGGCAACGAGCGACGTCGCCTCGTGCACGATTGGGAGCAGTCATAGGATGGGAACGACCATGGGAATTCTTTCCCCAGAAACGCTGGACATTCGGGTGGTTCTTTGTCCTCGGCGTGCATCTATCTTATCGGCGTTCCGCGAATGCAACGCAACGAGGAACACGTTCTCGGAAGAACGGTGCAACGCGATTGCCGATCTCCGGGTAGGCGAAAATTTTTCCTTGAAATCGAGCCGCGTTTGGCGACCGAGCGATTCGAAGCTGTAACGGCGGTTATGAGGATGCTAACTATTCGAGCAAATTTTCGTCGCGGCAGAAACGCCCGGAGCGGAATTGCGAAACGCAAAAGACGTTGCACGCGTGTGTGGAAGGATCTGCCTTTCTCGGCGACAAACTTCGTTCCCTCTCTCCTGCGAGAGTATCCTTGGGGCACCGCGACGACTAGAATTGTTATTGATAACTCGCCTGCGAGGTGCGTATCGTGCCGCAATCGATTCCAATAATAATAATGCGTCCTCGGTACACTACCAAATATAGTAGCGAAAACTGAGACAGTGCGATGCAGAAGAAAAATGAAGTAAATACGAACGCGACGACGGCGCGCGTCGCGCTGTTCTACGAGAAGCAGAATACAGCGAGAATTTATTGCTGTACTTTAAGCGAAATACTCTATCGAGAATCTTTTACAAAAAAAAAAAACCGATATCGTCGTGAAAACGATGAAACAAAGCGAAGAATCTGATCGGCGATCCTTCGGAACGCGGGCGAGCCGTATGCAACACGACTGCCGTCAAGTATTATTTTCTTTCGCGTTGTTCCGTTACGCGATGTGCAAAGTTTACGATGTGCAATCTCGCAGATAAGATAGAACACGACGCGTTTAAATTTAAACAAACAAATCACCGAGGCAGATGAATCCGCGCGAGATCGCGGGAGCGCGCGGCGCCGGTCGTTTTAATCCTTCAACCGGGAACCGCCGCGTGTACAACGCTTTACGTGTAACGGCGACGGCGAAATGAACGCGACTGAAATTCGTTTCGGTCGGTGCATGAATTATTTTATATCCGACGATGAATGCCGTCCCCGTGTAACCAATTTTTGTTTCCCGACGCGCGTTTATCGATCAAACGAACACCGAGGAGACAATCATATTTCATGCCCCGATGATATAACATTGGGAAATAATAAACGCACCGAAGCCGCGGTTTAACGCGCGTCCAGCGCGCGCGAGCGGAAAGTTTGTTTAAACTCATCTTCGCCGAAGCAACTTTTCATGTTTACTGTCATTATGTATAAATAGAACGCACACTTCATTACATTTGCATACGCTCTCTGTCAGATCGCATTTGCATCTGTCGGCACGTTCATCCTTCGAACTTTCTCGCGTGAATGAAACTCGACTGTTATATCGGGGAAATAATGCCCTCGAAGTGGACGCATTGTTGTGTGTGTCGTTGCTTGTGTTTTTTTTTCTCGATTCTTGGGTATACGGTAACTTCTTACGCGGATCAATAGCTTTACGACTCGTCACGGATGGCTCAAATCGAAAAAAGCGACAGAATGGCGGTCCGTGACCTATGATACCGGTTCCCAGGAGAAAAATTACCGGTCCCGGAAAACATTCGCGGAGCGGAATAAAACTACAAAGCGAAGGCAGACGTGATATTTTTAATGCTGCCAGTTGCTTTTTGCGGCTTACTTTCACGGCATCCACAAATATTCTCGGCCTTCGCGGTAAATGCCTTTAAATTACTTATGCTCCGTCCGAAGTAAGAATCATTGTCGCGCGAGATACATGACTTCATCTTCGAAGTATTGAAATATAGAAATGGAATACTAAAAAACTTGAAATAATACATTGAACATCTTTGAAATATATTTTAATGCGTCCGGCAGTTCTTTTACCCCTTTGCGGTCCGAAAAATTTTCAGTTCCTCACTCTGGAACTTTAACCCTTTAACCTGTGATTCCTTTTATACCTTCTTCGACGATAACTGCTTCGACATTAATCATTTGCCAGAAACGAAAGAGAATTCCGTATTTATCTATACCTGCGTTTACATTAAAGCGTAAGAATTGCTAACGGAATCGTAATATTTCATTTGAGCTCGAGAGAACTGAGATTCAATTACTTTTGTTAATTTTAGATGTTCATCGCGAGTCCGACGCGGTATTGTATGGAAAGGGGTTAATCGTTTATTTGAGGACACTCGAGAATCGAAATTGTACTCGCATCTAACATCATCGTCGTATCGCAAATAACTGCGGCGAAAATTCATCGACCGCTCGACTATTCGAACAAATCGAATGCCCAGTCCAATTCTCGGCGTAAGATCGCAAACGGTTAAGGTAAATCTTCGCGAGCGTAAAGATGGAGCCGGCGCGCGTACGAGCACGGGCAACGTGACGCGCACGTGTCTCGCGTTTCGTTCGCGCCGCGTTTCGAAATCGAAACGGATAGTGAACGCGTTAATTGTTATTTATTCCGACCCTAAATTCCGACGCTAAGAACCGTCGAACGTCCCGTTTCAACGGTCTCACGCATCGGCAACGACAATTCCTGCCATTCCGTTCGTTCCATTCGTTCCCTCGTCCCCGATAGTTTCTTCGTTAAAATTGTTATGTAATTGACTAGATAATAATCAGCGATCGCGACGCGCGGCCATCGTATCGCGCTCGGCTAAAATGAAAATTACCGCTTCGACGACGCGGCCGTTCGTAATGCCTTTTGAAAAAATTATTCGCGTAACGCAACGGAGCGAATGAATTTATACCGCGAAAACCAACCCGTATTCAGCGATTAACCGGCTTGTTAATCGTCGGTGTCAATTACAATAAAATAATCGATGTCGAATACAAATATTTAGCGATGTAACTACATAATAATCAACCGCTAAGTGCTGAACCTCTAATATACGAACTCCTAATTATAGAACTATTGTGACTTCTATTATAACGTAGAATCTCGGTTATACGAACTAATCGCAAATAAGATGATTCCAGTGAATAAAATAATCGATGTCGAATACAAATATTTAGCAATGTAACTACATAATCAACCACTGAATGCCGAACCTCTAATATACGAACTCCTAATTATAGAACTATTGTGACTTCTATTATAACGTAGAATCTCGGTTATACGAACTAATCGCAAACAAGATGATTCCAGTGAATAAAATAATCGATGTCGAATATAAATATTTAGCGATGTAACTACATAATAATCAACCACTGAATACCGAACCTCTAATATACGAACTCCTAATTATAGAACTATTGTGACTTCTATTATAACGTAGAATCTCGATTATCCGAACTAATCGCAAATAAGATGATTCCAGTGAATAAAATAATCGATGTCGAATACAAATATTTAGCAATGTAACTACATAATCAACTACTAAATGTCGAACGTCTAATATACGAACTCCTAATTAAAGAACTTTGATGGTGACTTCTATAACATAAAATCTCAGTTATCCAAACTAATCGAAAATAAGACATAAATAACAGTTAATAAATGTACAGTTCGGATAATAGAATAATAGAACGATACATCATTGATTCGGATAATCGAGGTTTTATTGTATATGGTAAGAGGTGTGATATGAAAAAAAAATCTAATAATTGTTTTTAGTATTGTTTATCTTTGCAACGAAGAGATAAGCGATAAAACGTCCAAGATTCTCGTGCAAGTGAACGTGTTGAACAGGAAACCCGAAATGGATCCGGTCTAATGGTTCTAGCGTTAAAAAGAAGCGCACCGCTCGCGATCGCGACTAATGTTTTTCGGGCGTTACATTGGACGTACTCTTTGCCGCTTCGTCGGTTAGAAAGAAAATATTGCCGTCGAATTTCCATTGAGCGCCGAACCAACGGCGAGGCTGACGTAACGTTAGGAGTATTAATTGCGATGAACGCGTCGAAGAGAAAACGAACGTCCCGACGAAGCACCTGGCATCGATCACGATTATCTTCGTAATAACTCGTAATTCGATGTAAAGAAGCGACACCGGTACCAGTCGAGAGAGAAAAAGGGACATCAATTAGATTAACAGGAATAGCACGAGACATCTGTTCCTTTTTTTCATCGTTAACGAACCGACGAAAAGAATGCTACGAAAGTTTACGCGTTTACAACGTAAACGCGTCTCCTAACCTGCAAAGTTCAGGGAAGTTAAGATGTCGAAAAGTAACGCGATGTTATTGCGAGTAGAATACTACCAAGGTTCCTCTTCTGTAAATTAATATTTGAAACTGTGAATCGTAGAGATCCGTTACGACAAGTACAAGTTTAAAAAACTATAGTTTATTAACTCGATTAGCTTAGACGTAGGGAAAAATGACGAGCTGTAGTAGAAGGGAATGTAAAGATGATGAAAATTGATCGACGAAATTTATAGGTTTTTTTATCAACGATTTCCGAAAGAATTGCCAGGTAAAAAACGCGGGATTAACGGCGACATTCAAAACGGTTGACCCATAAATGGCCAATGTCTTATTTCGATGACATTTTTTTGAGGGGATTGGCCGTAAACAATGCAATGGGAATGATGAATCACGTGTTGGTAATTGTTATATTAATGAGTAAATCCGTTGGGATTTGCGATCGGTGATGGACGTTTTGATATGATTTGAAAGCGCACTTGGCCCCGAAAGGTAACGGTCTCTTTCGGAAAGTGTAGTTAATCGCGATAATAACAGTGAATTCGCGTTTCGCTATAATGTAACGGATATGACAAACTGTCAGCCGTTTATAAGGAAGTATATACGAAAATAGAAATCATCGCGATACCGGATCCCGTTAATAAGAACGGAAAGCCATCTCCTCTACGTTCGAGTGCAGTGAAAGAGAAACGTCATATGGATAGACGTCGTGACATTATACGCACGAATACGTAGACGTGTAAATAAGAACGAAGAACAAAACACTAACACAGAGAGCCGCGCGGCGCACACACTATCTATTTCATGGAGTTTCGTTGGAGACAGAGACTAAGGAGATAAATACAGAGAACGTGAAATCCCGTCGGAACCCGTTACGTTACGTCACGTAGTAGGTACAAAAACAGATAGGCAAAAAGAGAAAAGAATCAGTCACAGAGATCGTAATATCTATGCACGGGCAGGAGTAAGTGAATCGAGCGTACCTTGGTATAGTGATGCACTTGGTGTTACAACTTTGCGTGGTAATGGCTTTTTCGAGTTCCTCGAGGCCAGTCGACTTCTTTAACTTTTTCACCAGACTTTTCACTGCTTTTTCACTCCATTTATCTTCCCCCTCGGATTTTTTCCAACCCAGCAATCGTTTAACGATAGGCGGGTTAAAGCTGGACAGCATCGAAGTCATGATTTGCGTTACGAGACTTACGCGCGACCCGCATCGGGCTGTTTCAACGTGCCACCACACTAACAAATTTCCACTCGCGATTTCGGTGTAGTGGCCCGACAAGGGTCACCGTACGGTTTACCTTTACCGTCAACTGCTCGATTTCAGACAACGCGAATCTCTCATACGGGCGGCGAAAACTTTGCCACAGCCGCCATATTGTTCGTTAAGCGTACTCGGCGATACTCGGGAACACTCGGCCGTTTCCGAGCCGATCATAGAATACGTAATAAATAGAAAGCGAAACTATTTTTCGTTTTCCAAATTTCTTGTAAGTTTTATGAGTTTTTCTTTGTTTAATAATTGCGCTCGTCCATCTGATATTCAATGATTTTGGACGGACGTCTGTTTTTAACATTATGTGACCGTTTAATGTTACAAAAATAATTGCAACGAAATATTTTTCTGAACAAATTCGAGAGCTGCACATTTGCGAATCGTAAATACTTGTGAAACAGGCTCCATTTAATTAATGAATTATAGCGATTGGTTGATACTAAACGTCTAACCTGACAAAGTTGCAGGTCAAAATCGAAATGGCCAATCACGGGTATTTTTCGTGAATTTTCTTCATTTCTCGTGCTATTTTAACGTAAATACATTTTCTTGAGCATGTTTTTGGAACCTGAACTGTTGTTAATAATAAGAAGTTATTTAAAAATTTAGCGGGCCCTTAAGAAAGAATCATTAAGTCTTGTTATTTTAGAGAAAAAATAATTCATAATACTTAGTGACAAGGTGTATATTTGTATATAAATACAATGGATCTTGAAGGTAAATCTTATTATACTTCTTCCAAGCTACTTAATAAAAATTACAAGTACTGTACGCCAAGAATATATACATATATATACTTAAATACATTTGCATGTGTGCGTGTGTGTTATTCAATTGTTGACATTCCTTTTTGTATTTGTAGAATACATTTAAAAAACATTGTGAGAATATTAGATCGTTGTAATGTAATATTATTTTGTTTTTAGAAGAAAGAAGCGAATCGGAAGAAGAGCATGAGAAGTCTAGAAGTCGTTCGATAGATTCTCATAGATCCAGTAGAAGTAGATCTAAGTCAAACTCTACCAGTCGTTCACCCAGGTAAAAAATCATGTTTATCTAAACACGTAGATAATACAGCTCCTACTACAATATAATTTCTAACATCTTTCGTTTCAGATCCAATCAATCTTCGCCTGTACAACCACGATCACCAGCTTCCGTTCATTCCAATGCTAACTCTAGAAAATCATACTCTAGATCGCCTTCGCGATCACCATCTCGAAATCGATCTGCATCACCCGCTTCCGTTAAAAATCAGAGATCGTCTAGATCCAGTTCAAAATCTGGGGGCAGGAGAAGCACTTCGAAATCGCCATCCAAATCGCCATCCAAATCGCCATCCAAGTCGCCTTCCAAGTCTCCTTCACCCGAACAAGATGGAAAAATTGTACAAAGTGAATCGCAATCACCGCGTTCAGTACGTTCAGCGAAATCACGATCGAGATCAAGGAGTTCGTCGGCCGCGGAGTCTAGGAAAAGTTCTAATCCACCATCACGGCAGAATTCACGATCCAGATCCAGATCGACTTCCGCTAAACGGAGTAACCCACCGTCTAGATCTCCTTCGCCTTCTGTTCGTTCAAAATCACGCTCCCGATCACATTCTCGGTCCCCTTTTGGTTCACCAAAAGCGGCTGCCAGATCTCGTTCTCAATCAGGCTCGCGAGAATCTTCTCCAGCTCGATCTCGTTCCCATTCAGAAAGTCCTCATCGGAAATCCCACAGTAGGTCTCGATCTCCTTCCGTCGACAAAAAGGGTTCGCGTTCTCCGTCGCGGTCTCCATCACCATCTCCATCTCGCGTCAAAACGTCCCGATCCCGTTCACGATCGAAATCTCCTTCGGTAGATAATTTAAGGAAGGATGCACCCGATTCTCCAAAAAGTTCCCACTCGAAATCACCTGCGACTTACGAAGATGGAAAACATAAATCAAGATCGCGGTCTAGATCTGGCTCAGCATCAAGAAAAACTCCACCTACAGCTTCTCGAGCAGGGACTTTGTCTAGATCACCATCCGCGGAGCCTAAGGTACCGTCGCGATCAAAGTCGAGGACACCGTCGGGTTCAAGACAAGGATCTAGATCACGGTCCAGGTCGGGTTCAAGAAAGTCGATTTCAAGATCAAAATCAAGATCAAAATCAAGATCGGTCTCGGGATCACGGAAAGGATCACAGTCCCCTGGTTCAAGGAAAAGTTCTCGTTCTCGATCGAGGTCCAGCTCGAAGTCATCAAAGTCAAGATCTAGATCTCGTTCTAGCTCGAAAGCTTCGCGTTCCAGATCGCGTTCGGGATCGCGATCAAAGTCAAGATCAAGATCCAAATCAAGATCTCGTTCGAAATCGAAATCGAAGTCCCGTTCAAGATCTCGATCAGGTTCACGGTCAAAGTCAAGATCCCGTTCAAAATCGCGATCGCGTTCGAAATCCCGTTCGCGTTCGCGATCGCGATCGGGATCGGCAGCTGGGTCTAGGCACTCTTCCCGATCGAGGTCGAGGTCACGTTCGATATCGAAATCTAGAAGATCAAGAAGTCGCAGTGAGGATTCTGAAGGTGCTGTTAAAAAGAGGAACAGAGTTCTCTCAGATTCCGAAGAGGAGGATGACGGAGTTAAGGCAATAAAAAAATCGAAGCATGGTTTGTCTGATTCTGAAAACGAAGGCAACGATGAAGCAGCAGAGAAAAAGAAGGGTGAAGATGAACAGGAAGAGGAAGAACAAGAAGCAGGGAATAAAGAAATCGAAGATACTGTAAACATTGAACAGCAGGAAAATGAAGATTCCGATGATGGTGTAATCGCAGATGGAGGAATGTAAGTTACTGAAGTTTTATCAAAAAATACAGAATATTTAAAAGATTACGCAAAGTTAAATTATGGTAGCGCTAATCCATATTTATCTTTAATGTACGCTTATCAGGAGTAGCAGATATCTGTAAGTAATAGTTCTTTAGGGGAAAATGAACGTCATAACGACAGACTGTCAATCGAAACGAGCAATCTTCGTGTTGCACAAAATTTATGCCAACGAACGGTGACAAAATATGTTTATTTTCTAGGGACGATGCTTTGTCGGATTTCGATCGTATGTTGGCCCGTAAAAAAGAAGAACAATCACGAAGACGAAAAAGAAAAGATATTGATATAATTAATGATAACGATGATATTATAGCACAGCTTTTATCCGATATGAGAACTGCATCGGAAGAAGACAGAAAATTAAATCAACAAAATAAACCTGCCACTAACAAAATAGCTATGTTGCCGAAAGTCCTGTCACAGCTAAAAAAGCATGACCTACAATTGGCGTTTTTAGAACATAATGTATTAACAGTTTTAACTGATTGGTTAGCCCCGATGCCTGATCGATCTTTACCTTCTTTAAAAATTCGTGATAGTCTTTTGAAGCTTTTGTGGGAAGTAAGTTTCTGAATATAAAATTTTCATTTAGTAATCATAAAACAATATTGCATATGTGTATACTGTGTGCATTGATATTTCAGTTTCCAAGAATAGATCAGTCTTCCTTGAAACAGTCAGGCATTGGCAAAGCTGTTATGTATCTTTATAAACATCCGAAAGAAACTAAAGAAAACAAAGAACGCGCTGGTAAATTAATTAATGAATGGGCTCGCCCTATATTTAATCTGTCGGCCGACTTCAAAGCTTTATCGAAAGAGGAGAGAATGCAAAGGGATTTAGAACAAACACCTCAAAAAAGAAGGAAAACTGAAGATGGAGGATCTTCTCAGAAGTCGCAAGATATAAATAAAGCTCTAAAAGGAGATGCCAAGTATGAATTGGATAGACTTTTATACCAGTAAATCATGGGACATTATTAAAATGTTAATGAATTTTATCGTATTAGACCTTTAAGACCTGGAGATCCTGGATGGGTTGGAAGAGCCAGAGTTCCTAGACCTTCAAATAAAGATTACGTTGTAAGACCGGACTGGAAGTCTGATGTTGATATTAGCAGGGTAAGTATATTTGTTTATCAGTTACATACGTATAATGTAACTCACAACAATTACTGTAATAATTTAACAGAGCTCCAAGAAACAAATGAATAGATTTGAAAGGCATATGAAAAACTACATAGATAATAAAAGGATGAAAGGACCGAGAAGGGCTGTGGATATATCTATTGAAGGACGCAAAATGTCCTTGTAATAGCAACACATTTCGATCTATACATGACGAATATTATATATAATTTACAAGAACTGTACGAGCGTATATAAAAGCCTGCATTATCTCAACATTAAGTTACGACACTCTATAGAATTGTAACTACAATTATGCTCAATAAAAGTTGGACAACAATTGTAAACGGTATTTCTTAAATTTACGTTTGTATCCTAAATTTAGGTAGTAAATAAATAGAACAAGATAAATTACTGACAACATTTGTTGCTTGATAACATTCTTTTTTCTCGTTGCATCATTTATATAATAAAACATACATGTAAGATATTTAAACTTCTAGTATGTTCAAAAATTAAATGGTTGCATTTCCGTCTAGCACGAACTCGAGCGACCTCTTTTTCCGGTTTATCGTGATATAGTAAGCACGACATAATGAAAGCTAAGGGTGAAGTAAGTAAATATTATAAATATTACTGGAAAAATTATAAAGAAATCTTGTTAAGGAGATTTTTTATGTCGTCATACCCTCGCATATCATAAAAACTTACTTAGAATAATTGAAATAAAAGGATACTGTGCGTTAACATGAACATAACCTATAACAGCATAATCACCGACACATGTTCAGATTGTATTCAAAAGCTTCAAAGTTTATTATACTTTATTAAATTTGTATTTGGAACAAAATAGATATCGTCGTAGATGACTGTTTTATTCTACTTAGATGAACAATATACTTTATCGCAATGAAGGATATTAACAATTTTTCAGATGTCAAAGTTAATTATTTGTATACACACGTGACTACTTTGATTAATAACTATTTTCTTTTTACAGTTGAAGGAGTTCGAAGTGATCGGTCGCAAATTGCCGACTGAAAAAGAGAAAACCACACCTTTGTATAAAATGAGAATATTTGCTCCTGATGCTATTGTTGCGAAGTCTAGATTTTGGTATTTCCTTCGTCAACTCAAAAAGTTCAAGAAGTCTACTGGAGAAATTGTGTCTCTTAAAAAGGTAAAAAATAAATGAAATACTATAAGCTAAATTGTTTGAAGAATAATAACATTATAATAAACTTTAATTTGGTAATGATTAGATTTCAGAGAAGACGCCTATGAAAATCAAGAATTTTGGAATCTGGTTAAGATATGACTCAAGATCTGGAACTCACAATATGTACAGAGAATATAGAGATCTTTCTGTCAGTGGTGCTGTAACACAATGTTACAGAGATATGGGAGCACGTCATCGAGCTCGTGCACATTCAATCCAAATCATTAAAGTAGAAGTGGTAAAAGCTGCCAACTGCAGGAGACCACAAGTTAAACAATTTCATGATTCTAAAATCAGGTTTCCACTACCAAAACGTATTCACCACAGGAATCGTATGCCACTCTTCAGTGTTAGAAAACCACGTACCTATTTCCTATAAATATTTTCATCTGAATGTTTTACACATTAACAATAAATATATATTGTTCTAAGGGAAATAAATGGACGTTTGATCTAATGTGATACCTCCACCACTTTATTACTTATCCTACAATACCTGATATTTTTCTTTTTAAATATTTCCCATGACTGAAATTTGCGTATTTATGTTAGAAATCTGTGATACGGAATTTTGAGTTAGGAATGTAGTACCTGTGAAAGTACCGTTAACGCGATTATAAATATCTACGTATATTGTCACAATTCGTGAAACCTGACGGTGTGCAGTTGTAACTACTTAACTTGAAATTTTTTTTATAAATATTTTACAAATTATTAATTTTTTATATATTAGAAAATATTAAAGTAAATTCCACATATTACTTTCGTTGAAACATCGTAATAAATAAAACATGACGAATGCCTCTACGTAGTTATGATCATATACGTAATAGGTTACACAGTTGACTCATCTTTAGAAAAACAAATATCTAACATTTAATCAGTGCATCTATCATGTAATTCATAATAATACTGCCAAACTTAAAGAGCATTTTGTTTTAGATGTGTGAAAGGAGAAAAAATATTTTTAGGCATAAGAATATCAATTTTTAACCGATCATCGATTGTTGATTTACGTTTCGTATTGTGACTTGTCACAAACAAAAATGGGTCAATTTCATGACAGTACAATGGGTGAACGTATAGAATTCGATGAAGAAAGTGACAATGGATTAGTCCTTGCCGACAAGTATCTTCCTGGAGAATTACTATCATATATTTTCCTTTACGTTGATTATAAATCTCTGTTAAATTGTCAATTAGTTTGTAAACGTTGGCAAATTTTAATTCAAAGTTACGTTTGGCGCAAAAGGGCTGCATTTTCAGTTGGCCGATCAGTTTTATTTACTAAAAATGTACCTTGGCACGTATATTATTTAATATGTAAAAAGAAACCTTTTGAAAGGAATTTGATAAAAAATAATTCTGGAGAACATGGAATAAAAAAGCATTGGAAGATTTTAGAGGAAGGTGGTGATCGATGGACAGTGGAAAATCCTCCACTGGGTGTTCCACTCTTACCAAGCAATGAACCTGTATTTGAAGGAAAGAAATTTTGTTTTGCTACTTCCTATAGAAAATGTATGAAAGCACAAACGATTGATCTGGAAGAAGAAGGTTTCACACCATATGTTTTGGATGAATTACAACCCCCGATAGTGGTACTGTACAATTGGAATTATTAAAATCTATATAATAGTGTTTACATATAAAAATTCATTGAATAGTTTGATATCTCTTTTAATAGGTAAGCGAATGGTATAGTTGTAGATGGGATTGTCCAGCTTTATATGAATGTGGAGCCACATTACTGACTCGGAATTATGAACCCTTAGATTCTTTTCGATTTACTGATACAATTGAAGGAGAAAAACAAAATCAGTGGCATCATGTATGTGTATAAATAATAATATACAATAATGTGAACATATATGTATGGATTTTCTATTGATCATGTAATTTTATTACAAAAATGTTATGGTATAAAATTCATTGAGTCCTCTTTTAAATAGGTAACACATGAATTCACAAACTATGGAACTGGGCTTAGGATAATTTGCTTTTATCATGAAGGTGTAGATCGATCATTTTGGGCAGGACACTATGGAAGTAAAATGGCTGGTGCTAGTATACAAGTGAAAATTCCTGTTGTACTATGTTCTGATGATAAAGAAAGTAATATATCATAGTACATGTATTCAGAAATTAAATCAAAATTTTATCAAAAAGTTTATTAAAAATATGAATTATGCTGCATTCATACAGTAAAAAAATATTTCTAGGTATTAACAAAGTTATAAGTGAACAGTTATTTAATTCTATATTTGTTTTTGATTTTTAATGTTTAAATATTGTTCATTGTCCTAAATAGTATGTTCCACCAGAATTTGAATATATGATTATTACATTTTCAAAAATACTCAAATTATGTCTTATCTTACATCATTAAAATCAAAGAGAGCTTTTAGATGTTGTATTCTGGTGGTACATTGCACATTAAAAATATAACAAGATGTAAATTATAAGCATGAGTAAGATATTATACTGTAAGTAAAAATGCCATTTTATATAAACTTGTATATGAGAAATATAAATAATTTACTAACATAATATTTAAAAAGGAAGTTATATGCTATGAATGTATGTTTCCAAAGAAAGATTTTTTAAAGTATGTAAATTATATATGTATGATAAATAAAATCAATGATTTTATGTGCAATATAAACAGATTTAATGTAATGTGTGCAATGAATGCAATTTGAATGCTATTTCAATTAAATTTTGTGGTGCTGAATCTTGGTAACATACATATAACTCCTTTGTATGAGGAGTTGTATAGAGACGTCCAACAACCCAATAAGAAACGTTATCCCATTCAAATAGCACGCCGTGTTCTTTAACAGCAATTAAGCTCTTATTAATTACGGTTTTATCCATATCTGAATTTAACATTTTTTTAAATCTTACTGTATTATGCAAAAGTCTATGTATGATATGAACACATTTATTAAAATTAACTATAATCGTATGATCCTTTTCTGGACTTTCTAATGGTTTTGATGATAAAAGAATACCTTCAGTCATATCTAAATGTACATAGTGGTACAAATAATTTTTTTCGCCTGTGGTCAATATTTTCGGTGTTAAGTATTCAGCTTGGTTTAACAGATTTTCTCGTATATTCGATATATCCATACTTAACATTCGACAGTCATTCTGTAATAATATATTTTGTAAAAAATATTTTATTCGTGAAATAAATGCTGTATGGAATAAATTATTATTTACCTTATATATGTCAATGTCAGAGTCGCTGTCATCAGAATATTTTGACCCACTTGAAATTTTTTCTCTCGTTGCTCGCCTTCCTAATATAGGAACGGCTTCGTCACTTATTTCACTAATTCCACCTGTCCCTTGACTTAATGAATCCTCTGATGTATGTAAAGAATACACTGTAAAGAGTTTGAATGTATTATTATTTACAGTAAGTCATGATGATTATTAACATTTCTATTTACCAGATCCTAAAACCATTGGACTCTCTTCTGTACAACGTTTCTTTAAAATAGACGGTATTTCTTGAGCTTTTTTACCAGAAGTTAAAGCAAGGGGTGATTTCGTGGGTGAACTTTGCACATCAGTTGATTTTATAAGACCTAAAAAGTTTTCTGTGATACTAGATGATGGTTTTGCAGATGCATGATCCTCATTAGGTATTACTTCTGGTCTTGTGTTAGATGCAATCCATTTGGCTGCTAATGTTGTCACTCCTATTTTTTGTATATGTTTTAGAGTTTCTTGAGCTTCTTCCACATAGAATACATCTGGCCCATTCGATTCATTGCATCTGCATTCATAAAAACATTAGTAATTTAGTAAGAATAAATTGTCGAGTAATGCTAAATTATAACGTCATTACTTTGCAGTACATCCGCCAGACTCTAAAAGAACTGCTAATAAGTCATGTCCATATCCAACAACAAGTAAAAACCATTTTCCATTAGGAACTAATGGTTGAATGTTTTTACTGTTATCTAAATTTCCACGATTACACGATGAAGGATAAACTTTTTTCCAAATAACAAGATTATTTACAGGTTCACTTGTTACCAAATTTAAAAGGCAATTATGTCGAAGGTAAGCGTCAACTTCGATCAAATCGCTATGCGTTAAATGAGAACCAAGAAGATAATGTTTATGATAGATGCAGCTACCTAAAATTGTGTATAGCCGTTGGCAGTCCATGGGATCTTCATTCTAAAAACATAAAATTTATGTTATTTGTTTTCTTTTCTTACTTTGTAGTGTATACCTACCCAATCCCTATAATCCATAGCTTCCATTTCACTTAAAGCAGCATCAATTTGAATTTGTGCATCTCTTGATAATTCAATAAAATTTGCAACTGAAAAAGTGCTTCTAAGTTTGTAATTTTCCATACTTTCAATATCATTATGAATTTTCATAGAACAATCAGGTAATCCTATGTTATTTGCATAATTTTTTAGATCTAGTAATTGTTCAAAGAGTAAAATAAAAAAATGATCTAAAGAAAAATGATTTTCAAGAGGTGTAAAACAGTTTGCTAACGACTGGTATACAAATTCCAGTGTTCTGACTATATCAAGTGTTAAGCTGACAGCTTCTTCAAGACTGCAACTAAGAATATTAGAAGTTAAATAAAAAAAATATATTTGTTTTATAGTTCATTATTATCTAATGAGTGATAAATAATGCCTGGTTACCATTTTTTTGGTAATGCTATTAAGAGTAGTTCTTCATTTCGGGGCACATATACAATATGAACTTCTTCATTTGCTACCTGTATAGTGGTACTATAACAGTTGTATTATAAAAGGCGATTTTGTTGTTATGGAAAATGATGTCAACTACTGGTATAATTAATAAATAATACCTAGTAGGTTGTAATCCTGTTATTCCTGGTAATAAATGATTAAGAGTTATAAAAGCTCCTCTTGCTGTGCACAAAATAGATTGAGCATTTTTATTTTCTGATCGGGGAAATGTATAAAGCACGCCTTGCAATTCTGATCCCATTTCAGAAATTTCTGTTGTATGTAGGTATAGAACACCAAGTGGATAGTTTAATATTGATTCCATTAGGTCTTTACTTTCTTCTTTGTTCATTAGTTTTTGTACCAATACAGATTGCTAATGATGAAATATAATAAACAATTTTCATTTGTCAAAATTATCAACTATGTGTATATTAGATAATATTGTAATTACCTTAGGACTGTTTAATCCAGGCAATTTTTCTGTCACATCGATACCTGCAACTCTTTGTAGCTCCAATGTTATCTAAATAAAAATTAAAGTTAATTACAATATACACTTTTTTTATCTTTCAATGTTGTCATCTTTAGTCTTACATTTGTTGCAACAGTTACTTCCGATAATATGTGATCTAAATTTTGATATGTAACATTGGTTGAATTTATACTTCTCAGCCAGTCACCAATTTTAATATTCTTATTTTTCATTGCTTCTCCATCTGGGATAAATCCAGCCACCATAACCCGTGTTTTATCAGAGAATACACCTGGTGTAATTCCAAAATATGCCTCGCATAATGTTGCTCGTCTTCCTAACTTATGCCTTCTATCTGGATCAACCCATAATGTAACTTCCCGAATTTCACCAGCCTAAAACATTTATATGCTTTCATATTAAATACATATTGTTTCTAAGAGTACTTTCACAACGATAAAAGCATATTTACTTGAAAATCCCTGAATGTTACTTCCTTAGTTGTACTTCCTTCTTTTCCAGAATTCATTAGATTATTAGATGTAGCGTTGGAATAATTTTTCTTGTTTCTCATGCTCCATCTTTTGCTTTCTTTTCGTCTTATGAGCCTCATAAGCTTCCCAGCTCTGGTACTACGACGTCTTGTTAATTCTGGTTGACAATCATGTTCTGTTTCATTATACAATGATTGACCATCAGCTATACTTTCTGCTGCAGATTCTATGTAAAATAATTCTCCAGTATGACTAATTTCAGATTCCCATTCTGCTGCAGAACTGTGATAAATGTAAAATACATTAGATCTTTTTACAAACATATATTTCATTGAAAACTTACGCAATATTAAAAAAATTTGATGTACCTATCCGTATCTGAATAATATGATCCAGTGCATGATCCACTATCACTTGCCCACCAGTCATGTTCATTATCATTTGCTGTATCCTCTGCAGTACAAATTTGATCATTATATTTACATTGTGACTTTATTGACATGTTTTTGCAACTTGTATTATCCATACTGTATATTATAAAACTTTTTTTGCTCTACAATTTTATAATGCAATGGACTTATTAAGGTACTTTTAACCTTTCCTTAAATTGTTGTTATATTTGTTATGTTCTAAACACTTATTTCGTTTTGCCCTTCTAAGGACAGGTTGGGTCAAGAAATTATTACCTGCAGCCTTGAATACCTGGTAGGAAGGGTGGGGACTACAAAGTACCTTTCACTTTGATATGTAAGATTAAATTATGAAACAAGAAACAATAGATTTAAAATCTGGGCAGCTGATTAAGTAATAAGTATCACTTTATTTTAATTAAAATATATAGTCTTATAATATACTTTATGCAAATATAATAAAAATATAATTTCTACTTAAGAATTTTATGGATAATTTTATTTGTAATTACAATTGATTTTGTCCAAATGGTATTGAATTTAATCACGCTTATAAAAATAACTCGATACTTCCAGGCACCAAGTGTCATAAATTTACTTAAAATACATTGACAAATGATAAATGAAAGGGAATTCCATTATAAATCCTCATTGTTGAAATGTCGATTAGCAATTATGTTTCAATACGTATAAAAAATAAATATAAAAGTTTATTTCTCCTATTAGCATAACATTATCGAATAGATTGTTTAAGTTTAGAAGGTACTGATTTAATTTCGTTAGTTTCTTTCTTCTTGTGTGGATCCGGTTGGAAACATTTCCACAAACGTAAAGTTTCATCAGCTCCGGCGCTAAGAACTGTAGTGCCATCAGGAGACATTGCTAAATGTAAAACGCGACTAGAATGTCCTGTAAGTTCTGCAACCTTTGTCATTCCTGGGTACTTCCAAATTGTCAATTGATTCTGTGCATATCCATGACCAGATACAATTTCCTTATATGTTGTGGACCAGAGAAGAGAACAAACTTGTGATTTGGTATCTACTGTATTTAAACATGCACCTGTTGTTTCAAGGAAGATTTTCAAATTAAGTCACTGTTTTCTTGTGTAAATGTTATTTTGTTGCAATTTACCTGTATTACAATTCCAAAATCGAATTGTTCTATCAGCTGTACCACCTCCACTTGCAAGAATATTATTTTGCCATGGACACCATGCCAAGGCTTTCACAGCAGCTTGATGTTGATTTAACGAATAAATTGGTTGACTATGTGTATGATGTTGTCCAGAAACTGATGACCATATTTGAAGCATATTATCATTACCGCCACTCGCTAAATATTTTCCATCTGGTGACCACTTCAAACCACATATTTCTTGAGCATGTGCATTTATGGTTGATATTAAATGGTCTCTTTGTCTAACATCGTGGTGCACTATTTGTCCTGCTCTAAAAATAAAATGAAATGTGACTAGAATCAGTACGAAATCGATTTTGTTAGTATATAAAAATATATTATTCAATTCCAATAAAATGTTTTATACCTGCATCCACTCGTCAAAATATGTGAATTCCAAGAAAGAGAACCTACTCTAGCTGCATGGCCATTCATTACACGTACTCTTTTTGTTTGACTGCAATCCCATAGTTCTGTATTTCCAACTGTAGTACCCACAGCTAAATATGGACCTTCTTGAATCCATGCAACGGAACAAATATAATCATTTCCCTCTAATTCAAATAACTGTTCTATAGTTCCAGTTGCAGCATTCCATAAATATACATTAGAGCCTAATGCTACAGCTAAGATATTATTTTCTGACCAATCAATCAGGTTCAGATCTAAAACACACGTAGAGCACTTATTAAAATTTTCATAATTAAATTTTTTAAAAATAATACAAATTTTTTTGTGCAAGTTATGATGCTAGTTTGAAGAATTTGAACTGAGAAATATCAACTTTAAATAAATTAAAAACTTCTTACAATAGTCATCAACAATTTCCGGTGCATCTAATATTCTATCAGGAGTTTGTGGAATGTATCTTGTAGATGCTTTCACACTTGCTGGTGTTTTACTTTGACTATACACAACTCGTAATGGATTCTGATATCCTTCTGGAGGAGCAGGTGCTTTGTTTTGATAAGACAAAACTCTCATATTATTAATATCACCACCATGTAAATTTTCACCAATAAGACGTTGCATTTCTCTCTTAGAAGGACTTGAATTGTCTAGCTTTTCATCATCCTTCTCTGCATTTGCTTGCTGAAGCTATAGTTTGCAAAGTTTGACATTTAGTACTTAAATAAGAATGTGCAAAATTATTGAAATATATTAAAAGTTGAAAACCTTATAATGTCCAAGATCGAAATTGGTAGTTGATCTTGAAGGAATAAATCTGTCACCACCATTGGGAGTTTTAGCAGGGGTAGATGAGGTCCGACCTAATTCAATTTTATTTATGTAATATTTCCATCTATAAATGATTTATTCTAACTAAATAATATCATAAATAATAAAATATATAGCCATACTTGGCGATTTCTTGGAACCTTTAGAAGGAGTCTTTTTAGTTCTGTTATCACTTTTTTTTGTTGGAGTCTTTCCGGTAGTAGTACTTGCAAATGATCCACTTGTAACTTTTCGAGAGGAATTAACACTAAGATTAACACTGCATAGCAAAAAAATAAAATTATTTGAACACTTTGTAACGATTCTAATCTTATACAAAATGAAAGTAGTCTAATATTAAATTAATACCTTGAATTTGATGTTTCCAAACATTTCTTTTGCCATCGGGGAAGTGGTCCTTTAATATTTTCATCCATTCGAGTTAAATTGTTTATTTCTTTCATATATTTTAAATGTGACATTATCAAAATATATGATATTCAGATGCTAATACTAGTGTACTGTATTGAAAATAAAATAACAGTTTATACTAGACAGTGAACACAAACAGGATGAAAATTTTCAATTCAAATAATTCTTGTAGTAATATTCTAGCTTATTTAAAAGATACATTAACTTTTTAAAAAATAAATCTGGTCATTAATGTATAATATACTGCAAAACTAATGCAGTTTGTCATTCAAAATAATGAAATTCTTTCGTGAAAACTTAACTGTTCCAATGAACTCAACACACGACATTTAAAAATTTCCGTTAAAATTTAAAGGCTTTCGTAAGCTAGCTTGCTACCAGAGGTCGTCACAAACGTAAAGGCTTATTTCCAATCGGGCGGTTAAAGGAATTATTACGGGTGAATTTTTAATGAATTTTTAATTAAAGGAAAACTTCTTAATGTTTTTTTCAATCACATTAAAATTTATAACGCAAGTATTTCTTATGATTAAATGAAATGTAATGTGGGAAATGAATTAAATAAAATAATACAGAAGTTTATTTCATGTCTCAGCATATTCCAACAATAACATTTACAATGAAAATTTTATGTACAAAATGTCGTATCATTCATATACTTTAAACAACTCATACATACGTCCATGATATTATAATAAATATTCTATTCTGTACATCTTAAACAGAGAAGTCTTATAACTCACACTCTTTATATTACAATGTTCATCAATCTAATACTTAAATTGTATACCTTACTTTGTACCAAATACTGTAAAATACAGTAGTCCTTATAGCAATGAAATTATTTCAAAAACCGAAAATAAAATGGTATTTACATGTTAAGTAAATTCAATTTCACTAAATAAAGCATTTTTTAGTTTTTCTTCAAATAGAAGACTTTCCTCTTGATGAATCCTTAAAGAATCTTCTACTTTCTTCGAAATGCAATGTATCTCCATTACTTGGTTCTGACTATTTTTGCAAAATTCTGTTAATGGATCAAGTTCGGAATCATTTTTTTTATCTTTATATAATTTTTGTTTTTTTGTCATTGGTTCACTTGTATCATTCATTTCCTCATTCTCCTTATCATTTTCTTGTATGGTAAATTTTTTTGATACAATCTTATATTCGTTTAATATATTAGATTTGAACCACCATGGTAAAGTTCGAAAGTGTTTTATATGATTCTTGTTGTAAACCACTTTCAAATCTTTATCAATAAAATTTATCTTTCTTTTAATAATATATAATAAAACATCAATAAAGTTTGACATGGTCAAAATGTCAGATGTAAAAAATAAGTTGCTTAATAAACCGCTGGATACTTCGTTGTTATCGGCATTGAATAATGCTTCTTTACAATAATTTGTTATACTTTGATGAAACATGATGTAATCATCCAATGGCCAACTGTACCTAAAATAATATTTATACACGAAGAAATTTAATTATATTCGTTTATACTTAACCGAGAATGGAAAATTTATAGTAGTACTCACTTCCATTGAGGTAATTTAAAATTAAGCACCGTATTTTCTATTCTTGCTTTATAATCATCTTTTTTCCAGGTGTCGTCAAAGTGTTCATAGCTGCATGGCATCATGTACTCGTTTTTAACGAATTTTTTAAACTCTGGAGCAAACTTTGTATACATATAAGATTCTGGATCCAATATTATATCCGTTAGATGAGTAACAGCTTCATTATATAAATCAATTATGAATTTAGGCTCCTTCAGTGCACATGATAGTTTTTCATTATAGGATGAGCCATCCATTATTCTGTAAAGATAACAAGATATTACAAATGATAAATGAGATAGTAAGAAATATAAAAAATCTAAGCAAATAAAAAAATATGTTGGTAATTACCTCAACCATAATTCTTCTGTTAAACAAATGTCAATAATATTTTCCAAGTAATCCATTTCCAATGGGTTTTGATGTGGCTTATTTATGGTCAGCCATAGTAATGCACTTTGTGTTAGATTTAAAACTGTTTCTTCATTTAAATCCTTTTCACGCATAATAGTATATATTGATAAATATCTAGCATCTAATAGTTTTTCTAAGGTAGAAACAACTTCTGCATCTTGTACATGGTGTGAATTTTCATCACCCAAAACAATAAATACCAGAGGTATGGGCATAAGCCTATCTCTTGATAATATAGTTTTTGTTAAACGTTTTATAACAAAATTTGTGTCTTCAGAGGTACCTGTTATGAAAAGGAGACCATCTGAACCCACTAAATGGTAGTCACTAATCAGGCCTTCAAAATGTCGAATGCAAGTATATAAAGTTTCAAGTGGATTTGACTGATATGTCTTCATAATTGGATTTCTAGTATAATCTTCAGGACAAAGATATTGATTCATTATTTTTTTATGATGCCATAAAATTGGTTTATCGTGCAAGTCTGGCCAAGAAATAATTAATTTCCAATAATAATTGGAAAGCATATTTATTTCCAAAGATTTCAAATTTTCTTTAATACCCATAAAGATTATAACTTCAACTGGAGCTAAAGAATCAATGTAAGATTTGGTAATTTTTGGTTCATGTTCATGCCTTTTACACATATTTTCAATAACTAGATTCTGGTTCTCAGAATATAATAACTTTGCACATTGATCACTAGAATACTTCTGCAACCATACTGGTGTACTGTCCAGTGATTCTCGTTGTCTTTTTTTCAAGGCATTCAACTTCCATACATTGAAGTATTTTTTAACTATTCTATTTTTCATTTTTATTAACAATGCATGTAATTTTTGTGTATCATTAATTTCTTCTTGTAGAATACTATTACATATTTCATGAGTAACTTCAGTTAACATTTCATTTTTGATATCTTCACTCAATGTATTATAAATATTCATTCTATTAATTTCCTCTTTTATAAGATCAGAGCAATGAGTTTCTACAACTTCGCCCTCGATATCGTTTAAAATTTGTGTTGCTGTTTTTTCAATTTGTTCAATCTTGTTTACAGAAATTTCTTCTTTCATCTTTATATCTTTAGCTTTCGTTTTTTCATTTACTTGATTTGGATGAGTAAGAAAACTCTGTACATCTTTCAATTTAGTGTCACTTGAAGTTACTGCAGAGTCATTTGATAGTTTTGAAGCAATTTGCATACTTGGATATGTATTTGGGAACATTGTAGAAGAAGCAACATTTCTCATGAATACATTTCCTTGTGTAACTCCTGAAAATATACTTTTATTTGTAGCTGCTGTAAATGGTACAGCTGCACTGTTATACGGTGGTGGATCCAATGTTTTTGAAAATACATTAGAAGATTTTGAAGTTGTTGATGTAGACAATGTGCTACTAAAAGTAGAAGCTTCGCTGTTTTTACTTGCTTCTGGCACAGTACCTTCTTGTTTTGGTAAAAAGTTAAATATGTTAGCATTCTTCTGTTTCTCTGTTTTTAATGTTGATGCTAAGTTTACATTTTCTTGAGATTCAGTGATTTGAGTTTGAGGTTTAAAGACCGAAAATACATTTGTACTGGGCTTTTGAGGTGTGGTACTTATATTATAATGAAAGCTTGCAGTTGTAGTAAATAGATTTTTACATTCAGTAGTGTCGACAGTTTCATTTTTACTTTGATTTTGTTCAGAAATTGAATGAAAGTGACTGTATTCTATACCATCATCTGGATACTCATACAGGTCATTTGGATTACAAACATCATTTTTATGTTGATCTTCCGCATTAATAGAGTTCGGCATTAAATAACCTTTTGAATCAAAACTGTTGTGTGGTTTATGAAATTTATAATTTTTTTCTGGCATTTTTCCTCCTGCTATACATTCTCCAATAGATAATCGTTCCATAATTCTCTTAGATTCAATTACATTACAAGCTCTGTTTTGCTTCATATTTAATACAGGCATAGAGAAATTCTGTCGGTTTAATAGTACATGCAACTCATCCTTTGAAACATTTAATCCTACTTGTTCACAGAAGTAAATAGCTTCACACTCATTCTCAAAGCCTAAAATATCTATTAATTCATACAATGGGTAAGCTGTTGATGTAGTTCTGCAATAAGCTTTTACCATTACTGATAATGCTCTTAATCTTACTTGATTAAAGTACCTAAGTAAGATACAAGCATTTAAGTATGTAGTTTTATGAACAAGTTTAAAGAATTTATAATAATTATTTGATTCTAAAGCAGAATATACCTCCAGTGCAAATTGAACTTCTGCTGATCTTTGTACACTTTTTGGCAGTCTTTGTAAATCCCACATGAAATTGCTATTGTTCAAATTCAATAGGATAATATATGCACGAAATTCAGGTTCGTTTCTGCAATTTATTCCTTTAACCCTTAAATCGTGATACATATATTTCAATGTTTGTAAACATTTTGTTAAATTATCAGAGTTTATTTTCTTATCAAAAACAGACGGTTCTTCTGCACAAAGTCTTTCAGAACAAACAATATGAAATCTAGCACATTGTTCAACTAACTCAACACTATCTATGCAACATAATTCTTGCTGTGTTATATCTTTTCTAATTCCTCTCGTTCTATCCCATAAAAAATGATACCATTCTCCTAAATTTGTGCCTTGTTGGTCACAGAGACATGCTATTTCATGAAGTAAGTAACTCATAGTCATTTTTAAAGATTTCACGGGTCTTAGATCATGTGCCATTGGTTCTTCCTGATCAGCTGAAGATCTTGAATATTGTTTCACTGCTATCGCGTGATTTATTTTGTACTCATTGCTTTCAACTTGTTCATATAATGCTAGCTGTCGTTTGGATTCACGCATTAGACGTTCTTTTTCAGGACACATATCAGGACATACTCCAACCATTGCTTTAGCAGCTGCTAATGTGTGCGATTTAATTTGCTTCATTCTCATAAGTCTATCTCTTGCTTCTAACACTTTATACTTATCTTCTGAACTATATGCTGGTTGACGAACAATGTGTTGTAATTCTTCAATGCTAGCATTGGGTAACAGATCTGATATTTGACTATCAGTTTTATGTTTCTCAGATTTAGCAGATGTTTTTTCTACCTTTGTTGTTGACTTTGATGTACCTTTGGACTTTTGTATTTTCTTCTTCTTAAGTGAAGTTTCATCATAAGGATCATGCATATTATATTCCAGATTCATCATAGCATCTAATTCAGATTTAATATCATCATCAGATGATTTCAAAAAATTTGTAACAATATTCTTCTGCATATCTTTTCGTTTTGTTGGTGATTTTGGTAATACACACAATTTAGTCCATTCTACATTAAATTTTTTACCACAATATTCCCCACTTTCATTAAATGCAACTGTTGCTTCTTCCTTGGTAGCATACGTGACAATAATTATTTGCTTCTTAGGACGAATAGTTATCTTTATAAGGTTTCCAAACATCATAAAATACTCTTTCGCTGTTGTTTTTGTAAGTAAAGTGTGAGGTACATTGGTACATGTTATTGAATTTTCTGGATTACTTTTAACAGCTTGTGTTCTAGCATTCTTCCTTAACTGTTCGAACATTGCAGTATCCTTAAGAGCTTGAGCAAATACATTAACAGCTGGCTTAAAAGAGTGTCTAGATATTTTAGGTTTATACTGTTTTTCAAAAGTTCCTGTCTGATGAATGGATGCATCTTGAAAGTTCATCTGCGGCACCGACGTTGGTGTAGCGAAAGTAAAAACATTTTTCTTAATGATTGACGTATCTGTCGCTTCTGTATTCACTTCGGAATTAATAGTATTAGGCAGACTAAGTACATTAGGTGCAGAAAATACAAATGCTTTAGAAGTTATACTTTCCCCTGGAATTGTATTACCTTGAGTATTTTCTCTGTGTTCCATTTTTCGAGATGTTTCTCTGAAGTTTTATTTAACTATTAACTAAAACGTCATTTCTTCCAGTAACGCCTATTTTTACCTTTGCCTGATCTCAGTTGATTCAAGCACACGTAAGGTTAGGTTTGTATACCTCCTCTGAGTTGCCGATATTAACATAAATAGTCAAATCCGTTACCATTTTCACTTTGACGATTCAAGAGTTATTTGAAAAAGAGAGAAACACCATATAAATTCTTATGAAATATATATTTTACAGATATTATATCGTTCATAAAATTATATTCAACTCATATTATATATTAATAATTGTTCTTTGTGATATTTATAATGAGAAGTAAAAAATGTCCATTTTATAATACGCAATAACAAACTTGACCACGTGCGTTTGCGGCGCCACCTACCAGTGTGTATTTAAATATAAACAAAGTTAATATCCGTAATAGGTAGAACATTTATCGTATTTTACAATAATAAATTATCTTATAAACCTGAACGCTTTCGTTACCAGCCTCAATTTCGTACAAATCTAATTCGACAAAATTGAAATATTTTATCGACCAACTTCTATGACGGCTTGTTTCTAACTGAAACTAAAAAAATATTATTATAAGTATATATTATTATTATAAGTACATTAAAATGTACAGTTAAACGATTTCAAATAACAAACAGAAACTGACTTTATCTACAAGTAGAAACCGTTGTTACCGACACATTGGCATTTTTGACAGTGTCGATATTTCAGAACAGTAGACAGAAGAATACATTGTACGCACAGTCTGTACAAACCTTAAATTCGTGACACTCGTCTACCAGTTTGGAGGGTTTGCCACCGATGGCGCCACCAGCTTAAAAAGCAGATTCCACTAAGCGCATAATTTGTACCAATTTTACTCCATTATACCCAAAACGTCAAGAACCATTTGTGATTACACGAAACGGTTATATGCAAACATTACATCACTCAAATTTGAATTTGAAATTGCCTTCCCAAAGATAGAGTATCAACTCTCCTTTCGAAGAATTTCGAACATTGAAAAAATTTCAAAAGAATTATATTCATCGCCGAGAGACAAGGTATCTAAAAAGTTCAAAAGGAACATTAACAAGTCTGTTCATACCAGACTACGCCGAACAAGGGAATCAAAATCGAGAAAAGTATCAAACGCTCCTAACGAACGAAGGAAAATTAGAGTAGCGGTGTACATCGAGCGATCTTCGACACAGTTTAGGAGACCCGTTGTTTCGAGGAAGCGGTAGTCGAAATCCGTAACAGATGGTGACGAGGTAATGTCGAAAGAATAACACGGAAGCGAATCGTGGGTGGCCGAGGACATCGGCAAAGACGCGACAAGGGGATCAGATAAGAGAGGTCTATCCTCCTGACGTTTCCTTTGTTTGGGAATTAAGATAAGCCGGCGAGGAAGAGGTGCAAGGGCCGTGGAGAGCACGGTGTTTGAGGCCAAGCAGGAACAAACCAGGCGCGCCTCCTTTCCTTTCGTTCAAATCAAATATTATCGGATACGCGCGCGTATCTGTACGCTTTACCTTGGACACCTGCGTGGAACGGGCAAAGTGCCGTACCGCGCGGGCCGATCGTTAAAAGTGTAGCGTTCCATTGTTTGACATTCCGGGCGATTTCAATACGCGCGCCGCGCTGTCTGCCGGCCGTCTACGAACGTCCGATTCCGGCACGGTTACGGAACAACGGGGATATCAGCGTGAACTCTCGAGTCCGCCCGAAGCCGAAAAATCGACTTTTCCCCTGTTCCCCGAGAGCCCGATATTTGCGTTGCACTCGGGAGCGCGGCACGGAGGAGCGTCACCGAGAGAACATCCGCGCGGTTTTTCCGGCCACGTTGCTGGCAAATATTTACAGGAAGGTGGAGGTGGTCCTCTTCAAATTCCACTAGCAATCGACGCCACGGAATGCCGAAAATAACTTTAACGATTTCCCTCGGTGTACTCTGAAAATCCATAAACCCGGTAATGACAGGGAACGCGACGCGACGAACCGTTGCAGTCGCGCGTCGGATGGAGGCGAGGTTGTAGAGGAGATCTTAGCGAACCGATGAGAGGGCCGCGACGGTCGTGGATGAATTTTTGTGGTAACGAGAGCAAAGAGTGAAGGAGAATACAACAGGGAAGGGGATAAGAAACGACGAGAGTGGGAAAGAGAGGCGAGCAACTCGGAAAGCCCGTATTTCTTTCCCAGGACGAGCGCCCGGCCGCGCCACGCAGGATTAAGCAATCACACAGGCCGATGGTTCCTCGATAGCGATGCTAATGTCGGGTCGTACGGGCCAAGCACGCGTTTATGGCCCTTCCGTTTGCTTAGGCAAATCGAAGACATTCATGGCGGAAGGGCTCGCTTCTATATCTCCTTTCACGGAGGGCCGAGGATGCAATAAAAACTATGACGGTCCTCGTCTAATCTTTTTAACGGTGAAACCTACTCCTGCGGCAATGCGTAACGTACCAATTTGCCGCGGACGTTTTATCCTCCGGATCGCCGTTACCAAATAATGGCTCGCGCAACAACGTAAACACCGGACGAGAGACACAACTCCACCCCGTCTCGCGTCGACGACTCTCGATCGGGCAACGGAGCGCGCGATTGGACGCGGTCCCCGAAGCGTAATGGATTCGCGGGAGTTCGAGTGTTTTACTTGTACCGATCCGCGCGAGCAAGCCCGCCGGGGCAAGGTCCAGGCGAGGAAAGACGATCGTGGGATCGAACCGTCGGATGATGGATGGCGACATGCCCGACGTGTTTCCACGCGGCGTCCGACTGTTGTACGTTGCGGGGAATCGACGCGTATCGAACCATACTCGAACCGATCTCACGGTCCGCCCGCGCGCGGATCACCGAGTCCGAATCGAGCCGGCCCGGTTCCGAGATTCTGTCACAACATTTCGCTTCTCCGATTTGTCCGGTGGCGCGCCGTCGATCTCGAATCGATCGGTCACGCCGGCGGGCTCCGTCGTAGGGCGGCGATAGAGTCCGGTAACCCAGCCAGACGCACGTGTTCGGGGTGTACGCGCCGCACGGCGTTTTCGCGGCTCGAAATTTCCGGCAGGCGAAGAAAGACGGCCGACGCGGCGGGCGAGGGAGGACGAGGACGGCCCGCCGAAAGGAGCGCGCGGAATTCGTGAGAAAGCAGAGAGAGGAGTCTCCATACCGATCCCACGAGCGAACGACGCGTCAGGACAGAAACGCGGAGCCGATGGACGACGGCGGAGGGAGAGGTCGAGCGGAAGGCCTTAACGAAGGACAGGGCCGGAGAGGGTGGGCTTGGTAGCGATTAACTCTTACTTAAGGGGCGCCTTGGCCTCCGCCTCCGCGTCCGCCTCTGCCTCTGCGTCTGCGTCCGCCTCCGCCGTCTCTCTCTTCAAAGATGTCGTGCAACAATGGAGCACTTAAACGCCGCGAATGCTTAAGTCATCTTAACGGGCAATCGGCAGGCGGCACTGCCTCTCCCCAATTATCTCCCCGAGCAAAACAATTAAACGCGACTCGTCGTTACCTACCCGGATCGGCTAATGCCCACTAAAGACGAGGCGAAATCACCTGTAAGCGGCTAAGACTCGGAGCTCGTGGCCCCCTTGCCAGGGACAAAAGGATGTGCATCTTCATCCAATTAGGCGATAATGGAACACGGACGTGCGTTTTGCCACGGGCCCGGCTCATTTTCGATCCTCGCCGATACCTGTCCTCCCTGCCCCTCGCACGGCCCAGCCCGTTTCTCCATTTACGCGGCCTCGTTCTGCTCGATCATCGGCTCCCTCCGATTCGAACAGGCGCGCGGGCGCGCGTCCTGTTCGCGAGGCGTTTTCACAGGAACGAAGCCGCGTTTCGAGAAATATTTCCACGGGACGACGGAGGATAGGTTAACAGGGATTCGTTGGTAGCCGCCGGAGCGAAATACTTCGGCGTGGCGAGCAAGGGGCGGCGGGGGGCGGGGACCGCGGTCCGGAGGCAAAGACGAAGGCCCCGGATCGCGACAGTCCCGATAACTGTTTACCCGCGTGAAGAGCGTTCGAGCGCGTTACAACTCAAACCTTTTAGCCGTTGTTTGCACGGCGCTTTGTATTCTATTTGTACAACCGCTTAAACAACTCCGGCTGGACGTATAAGCCGGGCTCGAGCCTCCTCGAGGGAGTTGTGCGAACCCTCGATCGACTCTCGAGGGTGCCACTTTCCGGGCCAACCTGTTGACGCTTCGATCCTCCTCGATCTCCTCGTTCCCGTTCGCGTTCTCCTTCGCCGGCTCCTCGTGTCTCTCGCCTGTCCCCGCCGTCCCCCCCGCCGCCCCCCCTCCCTCCTCCCCCGCCGTCGGCCGTCACGTTCGATCCTCCGGGTCGTTAGCGATTCGTATTAATCGTGTTCCGGAAGATAAGGTCGACGGGAGGCCGGCCGGGGCGAGTCCGCGCGCACAGCGGCGGAAAAACGTCGGCCGATGGCGGCGACGTTTCATCGATGGGAACGGACCGGGCGACCGGCGGGCGAGCAGCGAGATCGACTTCTTTGTTTTCACGGGATTCCCGTTGGCTTCCAGGCTACGGATTTCGGGCCGTCTCGATTTCACAATCCTGGGGACGTCGCGTCGCGTTAAGACCGGCCGATCGTCAGCTACCATCTTGGAGGGATCGGTGATCGGCACGAAAGCGGATGCTGGCCTAGGCCTAGAGCCTTACGCTCGTAGATTCGATCGGGATAGACGCTTCGAGGGCGGGGTTGACGGGGGGCGGGGGGGGGGGGTGGTGGTGGACCAGGGAAGAACGGAGCGGGACGGGGGCAGAGAACGAGGACGCGAGCGTGGCGGCGAGGGGAGCGGAAACCTCGAGATTTACCTGCACGGAAGAAATGGGCTACTCCCGGGCTCTAGGACAGGTAGGTGGATAGCAGGGCGACGGCACGATCACTAAATTAAGCCGGATTAGGCTAATCTGGCCCCGCGGATCGTTAATTAACGAGGCTATTAGTCAGCGGCGTTGACTATTAATTCGAACGATAGTCGTGTCTCGGCGATACGTTATGGCAATATCGTGTATTTGTCACTATCGTCCGGCTCACAAATTGGTTACAGCGCACCTGGAATGTCGTGCTCCTCCACGGAGGGATATTCGTGCCCGTCGTCTACTCTCTCTCTCCCCCGTCTCCACCTCCGCCGCCACCGCCGTCTCCACCTCCGCGTGCCTCCTTCGGCCTCCGTTCGGTTTCTGCTCGCTCCTCCCGCGTCTGTTTCCATCGGTGATTGCTCGTCTCGTCTCGTCTGGCTCTCCTCTTCTCTCCTATCCTCTCCTCCCGTCTCCTCTCGTCCCGGGCCGTGTTTCGTCCGTTCGGTGGGTGTGCGCGGCGGGTTCGATCGCGTCCCACCGTCGCGTCGGCCGTTTTGCGCGAAATCCCTGCCACCGGGACGGTTCGCATGCTGCCGGGGCCTAGCGTCGATCGTTATCGGCCCTCGTCAATGTCGTTTCGCTATTAATTTATCGGAGAATCCGGACGATACGCCGGGATACACTCGGACCACACTCGGGATACCTCGGCCCGGGGAGCTCGATAAATTATGTCCACGGACGATCGATTAATTTACCGAAATTGGATACTTTATAGTCGAATGCTTCGTGAAAGGAAACGATGGGAAACCGATCGATCGTCTCCAGAAGATTCCGGTAGCTTGCCTCTCGAGAACTCGAATCGGAGATAGCCACTGCGGTTACCTCTCTCTCTCTCTCTCTCTCTCTCTCTCTCTCGTCTTCGCCTCTCTTTCCTCCCTTTCTCTCGGCAACCCTCTCCGTTTCCTAGGCTGATTCGAGTGCGGCAATGAATGGACCTGTTAAAACTGTCACCGGGACGACACGAACCGGACAACTAGTTCATGCGTCCATTCATGGTCAGGTAGGTGCCGGCGGGGTTCCGTGCAGCCGTGGGTGTCACCACCGGCTCGAGTTTTAAGCAGACCGAATTCCCCTTTGACCGAACCTTAACTACCGTGCATCCGGGGTGACTGGGTTGACTGGCCGCGCGCACAGCCTAAAAGAGTCGTCGCCTGCTCGCCCTCAGCTCACCTGGCTATGACAAATTCAAAAAATATTTGTAGGCACGCCGCGAAGGTGGAGCACCAGCTCTTGCGAGGGCACCCGCTCCAAAGAGGATCCGTTCCCGATGGAAAATCACCGGGGATGGCTAATTCGGAATTCGTACCTGAGAATCCGTGACGCCTCGGACGGCCGCCGATGCGCGACATCCTCCGACAACGGCTCCCAGCGAGGCGATCCTCTATTTTCCCTCCGCCTCCGCGGTGGGCCAGGCCTCGCCCGGTGACTCGTCGAATACCACCGGTCGGATTTTATCCAAATAACGGAGAACGCCCGTTTATTGTTTCCTTTTTCCCTCGCCTCTGGCCACCCCGCCAGCCGGGCTCGCGATTATTAGCGATTTCGCACGGCCGTTCCGGGACCCGTTACCGAAACCGCCCGTCGAGCGCAAGTTTCGCGCGCTTCTTCGCGCCGAAATTACGACAGGACGCCTAATTATCCTCCGGAGAGGGAGCAGCCTCGGCCTGGGAGGCGCTGTTATCCCTGCGCTCCGTTCTTACCTACCGCAACGATCCTCGATTCGCCCCGGGTAAGAAGAACGACGAATCTAATAACTTCATTCCTCGAACCGCCTCGGCGTTCTCTTCCGGGTCGCGCCCCTTTTACAATAATCTCAACCCCCATTAGTATAACGTGTCAATCGCGGGCCGAGGATTTTGCACGGAATCCGACGAAGAGTGAATGTCGCTCGATTCTCTTAGATTCAAATGGAACATTGTACTTTTGCCATCAATTATTCCGTCGAGCAACTAAGACGTGGAATACGCTCCGAATTTCTCTCCAATGAATTATTAATGACAATCACCTACGGGACGCAAGGAGGTTAACACGTCGAGTGCCGTGGGGTCACCGGTGACCCCAACCGAATCGAATTATTATGGTTCACTCAATTAAACGATGATCGCTTCAAACGTTTCTATATTCTAAATAATGCTACCTAACGCAGTGACATTCGGCTAGATCGAAGGGCAGTAATAATGCAACTCAATCAAATGATTTAACCTCTTGGCGTACTATTTACTTTCGTTACTAAGCTCGTATAATATTTTACTATTGACAATTTTGTAAAAAATACAACAAAATTTTCCATTCTACTTCAGGTGGAAATTTCATTTGATTCGTGGGTAATGAACAACATTGATTCTTGTTAAATTAGTTTAGAAATCTTCATCGCGAGTCTCACTCGTCATTGTACGGCAAGGGGTTAATATTCGATTTCTCCCGTCCCATGTGTCTCGCTCCGTGAAATCGTGCGTTCAACGTGTTAACGGAGCGATCCTCGCGAAGAATCTTCCTCCATTTCCCGCTCGCTCAGGAAAATCGCTTCGAAGTTCCACCGCGAAAAGTCAAATTCGGCGAGCGAACCGCCACGGATAACTCGCACCGTGGGAACGTTCGAGCGGCGCGGCGCGCGAGCGTGTTTCCTAAATGTACGCAGTGGACGTTATAAAAAACGAATGGTTTCACGGCTGTTCAACGGACACGCGGATTCGCTGGATGCAATTATGTAGCGCGGTGAAACGTTCCGGGGAACAACGGAGAAGAAGCCTGGGCTGGGCCCGACGTTCCCGTGGCCACGGGAAGAACCGTAGTTACACCTGTTTGTTCTTCGGATTCCACGTAGCCGAGGCATTTCCGATTTTTCACGCGCCTTAATGTCGGCGGTCTCGCGGGTGGCCGATCGGCAGATGGTCATCCGTGACCGTTTCGTCGATTTCGTCCGTTTCGTTTTCGCCGAGGCCTCGCTTCGCCTCCGCTTTCCTCCTCGGCTACGTCGCGTACCTGTCCGCCCGGCAGTCGGCTCGGACTCCCCTCGGAAGCGGATTCGTTCGGTCGCAGTCCACTTTCACGACGAAAAGTCCCGGTGAGTCGCGGACGGGCCGATCGAACGCGACGCTCGTTTATTTCTATTAACGAAGATGACTCGCCAAGGTGACTCTCCGCGCCGGTCTCGCAAATTAGCCGGCCGTGCGAACGGTTTGCGGAAATGACGCGCGAACGCCTCGAACGTTGATTCACTGCGCCCATCAGCCGTTTCTCCGAACGGAACGTTTCGACGAATCACCGGCGAAACCTCGGACAGATTTCTAAACGATTACAAGTTGAAAACTATCGGAGCCGTATCACCGGTCTATCTCTCTCTCCCGCCAGGCGGGTCAGCTTTCTCTCTCTTCGACCGCGAAGCTGCCCGCTCCAGAAAATCGATTTCGATCCTACCGGACGGACGCTTCGAGGGGGTCTTCGACCCCTTCGACTCCTTTCGGTCCCACTGTGGGAATCGTAGGTATCGATGACAGCGGAGGAACGCATCCCGCGGAGCGCTAATGGATCGATCCCGGGTGGTTCGATCGACCGCGCGGTCACGATCTTCGTGATCCAAGCTTTCGTGGAGGCACCGAGGAGCAAGCGGGAGAGCGCCTGCTCAGATTGATGTAGGTGAAACGACGTTTTCCCCGACGGCGGTGAACTCTTCTCCTCCTCCCCCTCTCTCCCCCCTCCCGCGAACATATTCCGTGTTGCTGACGAATTGCCACTCGGGAGAAATGTAATTAACCTACTGCGATCCGTGGCGTTCTCGGTCTCCCAAGTTACTCCCAGAAAACGTCTGTATCTCAGAAACCGTAGGACTTCCCAGTGGCGAATCGCGAATACTTCGACTGTCGATTAATATGACATTTTCACTATTTATCCAAGATTTACAAATAATTCTCCTAACCAATACCCTAAAACACAGCCAAAGATTTAAATCTAACCCCTTTGTGTCACCCATGGTGAAGATTCCAAACAGAATTTAACAAACACAAATATTCAATTCGTTTGAATGCAAGTTACATATCCCGTCATCAATAATTATACAGAGCGCACGTTGACATAGAACAAGACTGGAATTTTCCCTTATTTCTACTAAATCATCGACAACGAAGTAGTTAAATCGACGCAGTTCGGAAAGAAATAGGACGAGGGGTTAAAATCTAACCCTTGTCGTCCTCGCACCATCCCGAGTACCAGAGTACAGAGTACACGGAGTATAAAGGATGCACGGAGAGAATCTCCTGCAAGCGTATCGTCCCGTGTCCAAGGATCCAGGGTCCGTGGCCCGGCTTCGTCCCAGGACGAAGCGAGGCCCGCGATTCGCCGATTCGCCTCGCGTGTCGCGTGATTAACGCAACGTTATTAAAACGTATATATCCGCGTGTCCGCGGGGCCACGGGGAAACGTACGAGCGGCCATTAGCTCTAGCGAAACCGTGGTGGCTAATTAATCGGAGCAATTAAGAGGAGAAGAGGAGAGAGCGGCCCGTCCCGTGCCCACCCCTCCGTCCGTCCGTTCCTCCTTCGATCTTCATCCTCCGATCCCCTCGGCCCTGTCTCGCCCCGCACGAACCCGAACCTCGCCGTGGATCCCCGCGTGGATCGTGGGCCCGCGACACGATGATCTACGCTTGGTGCGTCCACGCCGATTTATTAATGCGCGCCCACAGCATTCGTTACTTTTTTCCCCGGGCCCCGCCGCCGGAGGGAAACGCGGGCCCGAGAGCCCGAGCTGGGACGAAGAAAGGTCGTCCGGAGGGAAACGGGGATCACCGGTGGAAGGGGGACGAATATCCGATCGAGGCCGACCCCACGGGGTGGTCCCGAAGTACGGATCATCGATCAATATCGATTCGAGTGCGCGAGACCGGAGCGGGAGCATCCGAGGTTCCACGGGTAGCCGATTTTCTGACGTTTCTTTGGGGAATGGCATTAGTCAATCTCGTTCCTCGAGTCATTGACTTCCTGAGTAGACCCGTAAACGACGGACACGCCCCTCTTTCGAGTTAGCCTCGGATCAGTGTCTGTTCACGACTCGATCGAATCACTTTGTTCCGTATTTCTATTAGAATAGTTCTCGATAGGTAGCTTTGCTGAACAAGTGGTAGAAGGAAGAATTAGAAAACAATGAAGACATCTCCATGGACTCATCGGTAAAAGCTTCTCCCAGTAGGTCCTTGCCTTAGTTACAGAGACGTAACGGAGGTTTTCAAGATGTATTTATACAAATCGCGGAGGACGGAGCAGTAGCGAGAAAGACTCGGATCTCGTAGCCCTCTAGTAGTGCCACATAGGGAACCAGGAATTCCAAACCGTTCACAGTTCCCGAGGCTTGATTACTTCAACCCTTGCATAAAGTTTCAAGGTGATTCCCCTGAAGTGACTTCGGTAGGTCGACCGATGGAATCCGAGCGCCAAGAGCAATTCCGTTTCTTCGGAGATGACAGGTCCGAGCGGCGGCGAGCAAAACCTTTGATCGATTCCCCAATTGGTGACATTTCTCCGTTACGATCGGTGTTTCCGTCGAGCGGCCGCTCCGCTCGGAGCAGCTTGACCGCTGTCGCGACGGAACGAAGACGTCCGTTCCCCGGTGGTGTGACACGAGCGCGGCCCGTTCTGTTTCCGTTCGGCCGATGGCCGACAGGCGATCGACGCGTCGCGGCACGCGCGACCGAGCGAACGACCGCGCGCACAAGAAGCGCAATCTTTCCGGCGAGATCGGTTCGCGCCGGCTGCGCCCGCAGCCCGGGGACCGGGCCCCGCCTCGTAAACCTTTTTTCAGCCGATTCGCGAATCGGCAGGCCCGCTGCGTTCGGCGATACGTCATTTCTTGGCAGATCGGGCCCGATCCTCCGATCGATATTAACGCGCCCCGTCACGCGAAGAATGCGTCGACGCGTCTCTATTTCTTTTTCGCCGGCCACCACCTCGCCCGTTCACTCCCCTTTTTTCCCTCGGCGCGATCGACGGGAGCGCGCGGGAGATTTATCGACCGGTTCCTCGTCCGAGATCACGTTCGTTATCGTCCCGTATCGTGTATCGCGTTCGTCGCCCGAATAATTGCCGCGAGTACGCGCGTCGAATCCGAGTCGGTCCCCGGCGCACACCGTCGCTCGGAACTCTCGGTCCGCTCTCGGTTCGATCAAATATACCCCGGTTGTTTATAATACACGTGTTCGCACCGTGTATCTCGTATCGGTTCGTCCTCGTTTTCGATTAAATATTCTTCGGTTGTTTAGCTGCACGTGCTCGCGTTATGAATCACGGTCGATCTCTCCTCGATCTCGCTCGTATTTTGGTCCATCGGAGATGGCGCGTATCCGGTCTATCACGCTCTGCTCTATGTTCTCTTCTTGTCCGGTGTCTTCGAAGAACAACGTTAGTACTTTGACCGTCACGGTCAACGATGACCGGAGCTACCAAATTATAAAATAATTATTACTTGTAACATAACTGATGTTGGATAAAAGTGTTCAGTAGGTAACTAGATAACAGTGCAACGACAGAATTGCGATCAACTAATAATTCTTCATCTTTACTGCAGAAAAATTGAGTGATACATAAAACTGTTCTTGTGGCAGTCAACGTAACCTTTTAGATACTGTACTCTACTACAGTGACTCTCGCAAGTGATTTTTTTCACGCCACTATGACGTCTTTCATGGATATCACGCTTTTAACCCTTAGCACTACAGATGGTTTTATAATTTATCAGCAATTGCTAATTTTTATGGTATCTCTAGTGAAAATGAAAAATATAACATTCCTTCGATCTTTTATTTTCCTTCTCGGTAGAAAATTTGGATGTGTGGAAAACCTAATAAGTTTAGGGCAGTTTCTTTAACATTCATTAAAATATTTAATATTATAACTGGTGCAATATTGGAGCCTACAGAGTTCAAAGGGTTAAACGCTATACCGAATCTAAATATTTAACATATCGCCTAACTGTCCCCTAACAACGTTTCTAATGAGGATCCGATCTAATGTATAACTTTCTTTTTAGATTGTGTATTAACTTGCTCAGCAAGGAACTGTGGGAAATATTTTATAAAAAAGTTAACCCATATATTAAGATTTCCTTAGAAACAGGATATCCATAGCCTGGTATTACTATTCAAATAGCTTCTGTGCATTATCCTAATGTATCGTCAAAATGTTACTTCTAGTTCTATCGGTTTTGTATTACAACTGATATCGTTGGAAAAGTAGCCTATAAATAACTAAATAATTTGTTCATCCATGAAGCTCGCTTAAAATTTTTCCTCGCAATTCTCTCGCAGTTAATCCTCATATACACTCCATATTGAAGCTTGCACACGGAGATACAGTGTTGCGAGAAATTCCGCCGTAGCCAACAGGTTAACCCTGTGTGGGCCGACTTTTTGTTCGTGATTATAACAAAATCTGCAGTGCAAAATTAATAAGTGTCCACATATGAATACGAGTTAACGACGTATCGAATAGTTTCAATAATTTCATCAAACGAGTATATCTCGTAACTCTCAAGCTACAACGACGCGAAACTTTCACGCCTGAGCGTATAAAAGTACAAATTAACCGATCACTTAACCCTTTGCACTCCGAAGTTTTCCACTAGAAATATTTCAACATTTTCTGATAAGACGAAGACAATATTTCGTAGAACCAACTCGACGAGAAATTCACGTGAATCGACGGACGAAGCTATTTTACGTCAATATTTCTTAGACTGATGCATCATATGAAGTATAATATTAAATATCAAACTTTATAGCTTCACTGTAGGAAATCAAGTGGTGAGAGTCACCTCTCGAGTGCAAAGGGTTAATTTTCACCACTTTGAGCGCAAAATGAAATAAATCGACAAGATTCCTATATACTCACATGTGACTTCAAAGTTACATGGGCCTACAGTTAAAACTAGATCGAACATGTTGCAAACTGCCGAAGAATGTTCGATCGAACCGAGAGCAGATCGAGACCCGACCGATAGTGTGTGTCGGGCCTTAGGATGGCGGACAGGTGGCACGGTCACGGAGTCCTCGGAGAATATCGTTCGACGGATGGAGAGAGATCGAGAGGGAGAGAGGGGCGAGCGAAATCGGAACGGCTCTCCGGGTCTGGCCAACGGGATTAATTAATATTAGTAACACTGGGGGAGGCCGTAATTAATTACCGTACCGGGCCAGCCATTCGTCTTAATACGCGCGCACTATGCGCCCCCTGGCATCCGCTCGTTTGTTCGCTTGCCTCGGATAATGATCGCGACCTAATGAAAACATTATGTTCGCCGATGGTCCTCCTACGGTGTTCCCCGAGTCGTCCCGAATATTATTCGGACCCGTAAAATTACGGCGCTCGAGTGGCGCGGCCGGGAATCGCAATAACCGGATTATTAATCGCACGACACGGTACTTCGGCTGCATGATTTCTTTCGCGTGCTTGCGAGCATCCGAGAACACGGTTGTCAGTAACGCGAAGCGAAGTCATTGGATTCACACGATTTCTAATAACGAGTCCAGTGCAATGCGGTTCTGAATAATATGAACTGAACGCATTCGCAAATATGTTTGAGATACGAAGATACTCGTATTGGAAATTTCAGATAGTTTGCGAACCACGTATTAGTCGATTTTTCGAACTCTGTTTGTAATTTGGTAGTGTTGGCTTAACCCTCTGCAGGCCCATGTAACTTTGAAGTCACATGTCAGTATATTGGAATCTTGTTGATTTATTTCATTTTGCACTGGAAGTGAGTGAAATTAAGTAATCGGTTAACTTCAACATTTATACGCTCAGGCATGAAAGTTTGTCATTGTAACTTGAAAGTTACATAATACACTCGTTTGATGAAATTATTGAAACTATCGAGTACATTGTTAACTCGTATTCATATGTGGATATTCATTAATTTTGTACTACATAGATTTTGTTATAATCATGAACAAAAATTCGACCCATGGAGGGTTAAATCAACTTTTAAGTTTTACGTTTTAAGTTTCAAATTTCAACTTTCATACTTTCACACCTTCAAATCTTCAAAGCTTCAAACTTTCATATTTTCAAATCTTCAAAGCTTCAAACTTTCATATTTTCAAAACTTCACAGCTTCAGACTTTCATATTTTCAAATCTTCAAAGCTTCAAACTTTCATATTTTCAAATCTTCAAAGCTTCAAACTTGATAGTCCATTGACAGGTTGGATGAGCTCCGAAGAAACGGAAAAACTGGAAAAACAGAATATCACGAAACGGAAAAGCAGGGGAAGACAACAGACAGAAGGACACCATAGAGTCGAGTCGCAAATTTTGTAAAATCGTGTTCGAGTTCTATTAACCAGTTGACTGTGGGATTTATTTGGAAAAACCTCTCGTTCGGCGCGCAATAAAATCGAAAGATGGAGCGTGTACTCGTCGAACGCAGGACGGATGCGCGTAGAGTATATTTTAATGAATGAGCAAAGCGAAACAAAGAATCACATGTTTATGTGAAAAAATCAAGAATTCATGAAAGAATTAGTATCATGTCAAGCTTTATGACGTGTATACTCGTCAAACACAGTTAACTAGTTAAAGAGTAGATACAACGTTAACCCTCAGTACTGCATGTTGTTTTGTAATCTATCAGTAACTAATTATTATAATATTTCTAGCGAAAATGAGAAATGCTATAACATTCCTTCGATCTTTTATTTTCCTTAGTACAAAATTTAGATGAACAGAAAATCTAATAATTTTAGGGTAGTTTCTCTGATTCATTAAAATATTCAATATTCTAATTTAATATTGGAGCCTACAGAGTTCAAAGGCTTAAATCTCTCGATCATATGGAATCTCTAGTTCCCATCATCGACATTGTTACAGGAGTTAAGCTTGTCGCAGCTGAACACAACCGAGCGATGATTCCCCGACGACCCGTTTACCGCAGTACAACCAACAAATCGCAGTCGAAAGCAATATTCCTCGCTGCTCACCGCACCGTTCCCTCCTTTGTCGTTCCCTCCGTCGGGACTCGCAGAGAATCGGGTGCGAACCGCGGCCCACTATTACGGGACGCTCGCAGGACGCTTCTTGTTTCACCGGGTTCCTTCTGTTCTCGGGATTCTCTCTTTTTTCATCGGGGTGCCCCGGCGGGGACCCCGTAGCGTCTGGAACCCGAAGCGGTAGTAACTCGTATCGATCACGTCCGTGAGGTTATTATGCCAGCCGTTTGTCCGGCAATAAATACATAAATGTTTGCCCATAACAGAAGGGATAATTCGGCGTGCAAGCCCCATGGGTGGCGTGCTTCAGGTACTCCCCGGTCTCTTGGTCGGAGGGCCCGGCCGTTCGGCCTCGGTCAGGTAGAGCCTGGCCGCGGCACGCGTTTTCTTTCCCGTCGCCGTCGTCTGCAGCACCGGAGAGTCACACGTTCGGCGTAACGTATTTATTAAGTCGAGCGCAACGCGGGGAAAGAGAAAAGAACGGGGAGAAAGAGAGGGTGGAGCCGGTCGGCTGAAAAAGACGGGAGACCGGAGGAACGAGCGGCCGCAACCGACACGGGAACCGGAGGACAAGGCGGCGGACGAGCTCTCCTCTTTCTTCTCCGTTGGCTAGAACTCCGTGGCGAATCTCTTCATCCGCGAACGGCCGGACGTTTTCCCAGAACCCGGCGAGTTCGCGACGTTCCCTCGGCCCCCTCGCCGCTGCTCGCGGGCAGAATCGAGGCGCGTGAGCCGCGCGTTTTTGCGAAATCATCGGGGCCGGAGGAAAATCACGGAACGGGAATCGTTCGTTCCGGAATATCAGGGGCAATCCAGCAGTTTTGCGCCGTTTACGTGCCGGCATTTGCACGTCTTTAATGTAACGACACCGGCGGAGGAGCAATCAGCGGCGCGGCGCAAGAACCATTTCAGCCGAGGAGCATCGAAATCGCGTGGAGGTATTAACCCCATGGCCGGCGACTTCTTTCGCGAGCGCGCCTGATGAAGCCACCTTCTTGTTAATTTGTTAAGACGACGGGGATTTTCAGTTTGTCCTACCACTGCGTTCGCTCTGGAGAATATCCTTTGATAATAGAACAGTAGTATTTCATTTGTATTTGGGAATAGTTAACGAGAGACTAGTCGGATTCAAATTTTCATCGCCATTGACAGGATGGTATAGCACATCGACCAAATCGCTCGAGTAGTTCATCCTTAGATTCGAAGACTCCATATATACGAATTTATTACAATCTTCTAGAAAGTATCCTAACTACAATAATACTGAAACGAGTTTCAAAACGATCATGGTCCACCCATAGTTCTAGAATAAAATTCAGTTTAGAACTTCATTCTACAATTTCTAAAGACTTGCCCGAATTCTAGCATGGAATTTAATCCTTCGCACTCGAGAGGTGACTTTCAGTCACTTGATTCGATGCAGTAAAACTATAAAATTTGATATTTAACCCTTTGCATTCCAGTTTTCTAGTGGAAACACTCAACATTTTCTAATGAGATGTCGACGACATTCTTTCAAACTGAGGTGACAAGAAATCGCACATAAATTACGGAACTGAACTATTTTCTTTCAATATTTCACATATTGATGCACTGTACAAAGTTTAGTATTAAATATCAATCTTAATAATTTTGTTGCGTCAAATCAATTGGCCACTGAGAGTCGTCTACGGAGTGCAAAGGGTTAATATTGAACTGCGTATAATATTTAATATATAAATATTTTCTTTCAATATTTCACATATTGATGCACTGTACAAAGTTTAATATTAAATATCAATCTTAATAATTTTATTGCGTCAAATCAATTGGCGACTGAGAGGCGTCTACGGAGTGCAAAGGGTTAACATTGAACTGCGTATAATACATCGTTGTATAAAATATTCGGACAAAAGAGCTTCCTCTCAATTTACTTGCGATTTTCCTTCGAGTTCATTTGAAAAAATATCGTCTCCGTACAGTTCGAAAACGTTAAGTATTTCCAGCGAAATACTTCCATTGCGAAGGGTTAAAGTGGAGCGCGGAGAATGTTCTGCCGGAAATCCATCGAGAAGATCCGCGAGGTCTGCCGTCAGCCTGCGGGGCCCCGGACGATTCCAGAACGACGACGGCGACCTTGCGACGCGCGGGATCTCGCAGGAATGCGAGACCGTGGAGAATCGCTCGTGAGCCGAATGGCGTTCTCTTAATTAAGGGTGGTCGGAGGTGTGCCTCGGGAAAGCAGGTTCGTTCTTCTTCCCTTGGTCCCGGTCGATATCTAGCAAAGAAAGCCTCGCTGCGACCGCCGGCCGGAGAGGTGAACGCCGGGGGAACGGAGCCAGGCGTCCGTGACGGCGGGGGCGGAGGGGGCGGACGAGGGTGAGAATGGCAGCGCCTATCGTGCACCAGGCGCCACCGTGTTCACGGTTCCGCTTGGCCTACCATCGAGAAACAATAATTACCTCTCGCGGGTCCTTTGATGTCCTCCGACGCGTTCGCACTCCGCCCAGAAATCCTCCGGTACCGGTGTCCCGGGTGGTCGTTGGCCATACCACGGTCACGCACACCGAAATCGTCCGGCCGACGGTGTACGGCGTTACACGCGTCCGCGCGCACCTTTCGCCGAATCCGGGACCCGGCCCGGGAGGATTCGTGTCCATTCGCGTTTTTGCATTCATCCCCGGACACGGACGTTCCGGAATTCGCTGGACGGCGGGCCTCGCGGGGACCTTTTCGCCCTGGGGCTGAATCGTGGCGAGGCTACTCTCGTTTCGTCGGCGCGGTGGTCGGGAATCGTCGATCTGTTGATCGGCGATCGAGACGAATTGGGGAATAAATTGGAACTGTAGAGGTTCTGAGTGACACGAGTGTTTTTAACCCTTGGTGGACACTTTGGTAATCGGACGTGTGACGGATCGTTGAAAGCGTAGTTCATGGCGCAATTTTGCGTTGAATGGGGTCAACGGTGACGTCCGACTAAATCGAGTTACTGCAGTCTATTTGTTATTCGATTATTTGGAAACATTACTGTATAAATAATGTTACCTAGGTGATATTCAGTTAGATGGATGTGCAATAACGCGATTCAATCGAATGATTCGATATTACATTTCTTCTTCTGTGTATTCCGCTCTGTGAAATCGTGCATTCAAAGCGTACAACTGAAATCCGACGCGTTCCTAGGGTTGCGAAGCGTGATCTGCTAAGCGTCCATTGTTACCGCGTTGTACAGGTCATGGATACTGTGCAGAGAGTCTGTCCGCAGCGATTTATTTAGGAAAACAATTTATGCGGATAAATCAGTCGGGAACAGTGTCCGTTAGACGCTGCCGAGCAGTTAGGGGCTAATCACGCGCCATTATACCGTCGGCGTCTCGGCGATACTCTCCAGCGGAGAGATCCTCCGCGAGAGTAATCTCGAAAACAGGATCAGAGGCTTTCCTCCGCGAAGCGAAAGGGAACAGGGCCGGGGATGATCCGAAACAAACGAGTCCATCTACCCGGTAAACCTCGTCCCTCTTTGTTGCCGGTTTATTCGGTTAGCTAATGAGGATGAGCGTTAACCTACATTAAGCCGATCCTTCGAAAGCCGTTCCCTGGGCCTGCCCCGCGGGAGAGGGGCCGAAGGAGCCACCTGTCGGGCCGAGTCGCAGCCAGCGCCGCTGGAATTCGCAAGGGCGCGTCCGCGGACGCGCGGGGTTCACCCCCCCCGGTCCGTGGGCCCAATAAAAATCGATTTCACGGGATTGCGCGAGGCACCGGCGACCGTGAAATCGGATTATCCGCTTAAACATTCGGAATTGTCTTGCGAGGGTCGCCGGGATTTCGCGTTGCGCGGCCGGAGCGGACCACCGCGTACGTCGACGCCGAGAGGAACAGGAACATGGAAGGGAGGAAGATCGAGCCCAAAATGGGAGTGGGTTCCGAACGACATTGTTATCGCGCGGGTCGAGAGCGGGCCCACCGCGCGTGTGCGAGCGGGCAGCGTTCAGCCGAAGCTCGGGGCCCGGTGCGCGCGAGAGACAAAATATGTGGGGTGGTCCGGTCGAGTTTGCGGCGGGCCACAGGCCGCGCAACTTCATTTACACCTATTCAGCCTCCTTCCTTCTGAACACGGCCTCTAGATTTACGAGCTATCTCGCTCTCGCCTGGCCTCGCCTCCCTCCGCTTCTCCGCCTCGCTAAGCTTTGCCGAGCCACCGCTGTTCCACCATCTTCTTCTGTTCGCCGCCCCACCTTCTCGCCCTGACACCGGGGCCACCGAGTCCGATCGCGGCCCTTGCGGTCCTCTCGTTCGCCGAAATCTGCCGTTAGAGTCATTGCGCGCGGGAATACCAGATTGGCGAGGAATAATAGATTGGAGAGCGTTCGAGTCTCTGATGACTGCAATTAGTCGGCGATCGAGATTCTTACGGTCCTTTCTTTCGGTGAAGTCTGCTGTTAGAGTTATTGATCGTAGGAATACCAGATCGGCGAGGAATAATAGATTGGAGAGTGTTCGAGTCTCTGATGACTGCGATTAGTCGACGATCGAGATTCTTACCGTCCTCTCGCTCGTTGAAGTCTACTGTTATTTAAAAGTACCAGGTCAGCGAGCAATCAGTTGGGAACCACACGAGTCGAAAACGCGATCTCGCGAACGATTCAATGGTCATTGAGCGATCGAGTCGCTAATGATCGGTGAACGGTCCTTCTCATTGAGAACAAGCAGTCCCTAATGGTTCCTTTGACTCAGCCACCCCCTCGCGGTTTTGTCGGTTCTAAATCGGTGCTCCGCGCGACCGATAACCGTTTGATTTACAGTGCACCTCGTCGGAAAGGGCGCGTATCTGCTCGGAAAGCCACGCGCCAGATCCACTCGCGGTGATAACGGGAATGGGATCGCGCTTATTTTTATCTGGCGCCGCGTCGCGGTGCACGCACCGATCCGCTTATTTTCGTCGCTTCGAAGCGCGAAGCACGAGCCGGGTACGCGGCCGCGAACACGAAACGAGCGCCCGTTTTTGCCCCGATCCGGGGGAATACGTTGTCGAGCAACAACACGCCTTACCGGCTTGTGTACCGGCATTAAGTCATTACCGTAAAGCGTCGACTCGGCCGAGCAATCGACGAACTTGTCCGTCACGCGAAACCACGGTCCCGGGGCTCGCGGCGATCGTGCCGGCTAACGACTTATTCGCCCGTGACTCGGACGCGGCCGCCATTCTTTCACCGGCGCGGATAGAAAACCGTGAAGGAACCTATCAGCGAATTGGGCTCGTTTTCGACCGTGCGCGCTATCATCGCCGGCCATTACTGGCCCGGCGAAATTCAGCTTTGCTTCGCGTTTCGCGGTGATTCCGCGATTATCCGTCTTCGGTCGCTTTCGTAGCGAAGAGGATTCATTTACTTGTCTCTCGCGCGGTGGGATAAGTCGCGTTTAAAATTCAAATGACAATCCAGCGTTCGAGGTGAACTTGTACGGTGTTAACCGTGATAGAAGGAACTTCGCGACGATCGCGATCTAGGACTCTCGAACAATGACGCGCAGAGATTGACAATTATCGAATTTTCGGAGCAGGCATTCCGAGAGCCGAGTATCTTTAAGAGGACCGGATCGATGTAAATCCCGGAGCGCGAAGGGAACCGAAGATTCGTGGAACGCGTTTTTCATCGATTCCCCGTCGCGTTCGTCGCGTCGTTAAGCGATCAATTTTCAGCGAGCAGCGACAGACTCGCTGCGGCGAGCGAAAGAACACGGACGAAAGAAGGTTCCGCGAGCTCGGCTCGAGCATTCCGGACACATAATTGCCTGGGATTTTGCCGTCGAGCGACAAACTCGGTCCCCGTCTCCTTTCCCTGCTCGCGTTTCCAGCGTGATCCGCGATCCGGAGGGCTCCGAGCGAGGCGAACGGGCACGCGCCGACAAAAACGTAATCGCGCTCGTCGCCGCGGCGATTTACGCCGATCAATCTCCGTAACTCTTCGCCGGGAACTCGCGGGGACTGTCCTGACCTCGTTCCCGAATATCCGGCTGTTTCGCCAGCCTTTTTGCGCGAACCCCCGTAAATTACGCTTTCTCGTGGGCCGCGCCACCTAAACTTTCGGCTTCTGGCCGACCTTTCGGAATCTCTCGCTACCACGGGACCTAGCCTAACCCAGACACGAGGGAAGAATGCCACCTGACATCTTTGCGTATTTCGCGCGGAACCGTACTCCACTTGGAACCGTGAAATTCGGGGACGACAAGGAGACCGATGGTACGATAAGAAACGTTCGCATGGTGGTCACCGATGAATACAGCTTCCAAATCGTTTGGGAACGAGTATACTGAGAAAACTCGAGTAAAGAGATTCGTATTTGGTGGTTCACGGCTGATGTAAACCACCGTATATGGAAAGAGCGTCGGCGTGAACCTGTTGACGGTGTTAATTGCATCGAAAGTAGATAATAGTGTACCGTAACAGCTGCGATAGGAAATTCTTAATTATTTCTACCACCTCTATTACAAAAGCGCAAGTAACATCATGTAGAACGCTAATGGCAGTCGAAGTAATAAAGATTGTAGATTTCAACCCCTATCCACGGCAACTCTCGCGCTTCCGAAGCAGCAGCGACGCAGTAGATTCCACGCGCCATTTTGCAGCGCCGCGCGACCGTTGCTAAAACAGCGAATAGGAGGATATTCCGTGCGTCCGTCTCGCCGGGGTTAAACGGCGGTGTTCCATCGTCGAGGAGTGTCGTCCACTGTCGGATCGCGGGAGGCATTCGCAGCGGAATCCGCACCGGAAGAGAAGACGTCGCTTAAGAGGACGGAGCGAGAGAGAGTGAATCGGCGGAAAAAGCTTCTCGGCTACAAAGCACCGGCGGCTGGCTGCTGCGGTGGCTGCGGCGCGGTTCCATGGCTACGCAGCTTCTCTCCCGCATTCCGAGCCGCGGTTCCCACACACGTATCGGCCGTGTACGCACGCACGAGCGCACGCACGCACGCATGTGCACCACCGCCTTTCGATTCATGCATTCTCCGGGACGCGACGTCCCTCGACGTCGAAGGAAGGGTGACGGGAACGACGGATCGAACGGGCGACGAGCCGCGGGAGGGAACAGGGGGAAAGAGGAACGAGGAAGGAGCTCTCTCTCCCGACGGATGAATGGGGAAAAAAAGAGGAGCGAGAGGAGAGGGATGCTGCGAACGATCGAGAGCGACGAGCAGAGGGATAGAACGAACCAACGGCGGCCACGGGGAGAAAGAGCGAGAGAGAATGAGAGAGAAAGAGAGAGAGAGAGAGAGAGACAGAAGGATGGGGAAGAAGACAGAGAAAGGGTACGGGCGAGAACGACGACGGCGAGGGGCGGGAGGAGGCGCGAGAAGAGGAAAGAGCGAGAGGGAAACATCCGGGATGTTTTTCAGGGAGTGGGAGAGCATCGACGAAAGTTCCTTGCGCGATGACCACGGGCCGCATGGTGGGGAGGCCGACAGGCGTGGCCTTGATAAGGACCGCCCGCCATTTCCCCTCGAAAGCCACGTGCTCGTCTACGAGGAGCAAAGAGAACTTCCGAGGAGACGTCTGTCAGAGCCTGCCGGATACCGTTCCCCACGGGGTCCAGCGCGTGGCGAGGCTCTCGAGCAAACGGGCCGACGTTCGCCGATCCCCCGCATGACCGGTGTACACGCGCGATGCTCGGAGACACCGGGATTTAAACTTACGCGTCACGTTCGATCCGCGCGAGACGATCGATCCCTTCGAATCGCTCGCACGGCGAACCGGCGGAGTAACGAGAGGAACGGAACGGAGTCCGAGCGGAAGCAGGAAAAGGGGGAGGGATGCTGGAGTAGGATCGTAGGTAGAGGGACAAAGAGAGAGAGAGAAATAGAGAGGGAGAGAGAGAGAGAGAGAGAGAGAGAGAGTAAGGATCGGCGTGTGAAGAAGGGCGAGAGGCCGGACGACGAAGAGGCGGAGCGAGATCCGATCGATCTTCGGGGGAGCCGGTGCGAGATCTCTGCGCGGCCCGGGAGAGGAAGCGGACCGGAGGACCGGAGGCGAAGGAAAAGAGAACGGACCGGGAAGAGAGAGCAGAGAGGACGAGAGAAAAGGGAAAAGGCGAGGAAAAGGGAACGGCGCAGGCCGAGCCGGCGGAGAGAGGACCGCGAACAGGAACAGAGAACGAGTCGAAGAGTGGTGCCTTGGACGGGCACCGGCGAGCAGGAGGCGAGCAGGAGGCGATCAGGGGGAGAGGGAGCAGCAGGAAAAGGAGGAGGAGGAGGGAAAAGAGGAGGAGGAGGAGGAGGAGGAGGAGGTGGAGGAGGTGGAGGAGGAGAGGAAGCGAGACGCGAGGAGCGGACAGCTCGTGGGGTGGAGAGGGGAGAAGGTTTCGGTCTCTCTCTCTGTGAAGAGAGATCGGCTCTTCCGCGGACGAGCGCGTGCAGTCGCTAGCCGAGGCCTATACTTGTCCGTCGAAGGGTATTGGTTCTCGAATCCGCGGTACCGTACCCCCCGAGACGCGAACGAAAGAAAAGGAAACGACCACGAGCTTTGGCTCCCCTTGGCGCGTTCTCTCGCGGGTCGACGCTCGTTCGCTCGATCGTTCCGTCCGCTCGTACGCTCGTTCGTTTGTCCGGTCGCTCGTCTGTTCGTCGGTTCGATCGATCGGCCGATCGATCGCGCCCGCGCACTCTTCTCTCCGATTAGAGGAGCGATAGCGCGCGTCCTCGCGCGAGTAGAATCGGAATCGGGTCAGGACGCGGGAAGGGTCGAGTCGGTACGGTACGGTACGAGACAGGACGGGACGGACTGGAACGAGACGAGACGATACGATACGAGACGAGACGAGACGAGACGAGACGAGACGAGACGAGACGAGACGAGACGAGACGGGACGGGACGGGGCAAAACGGAACGGAGCGATCCGTTCGGTCGGGACGGCAGCGACTACCGATTTCGGGGCTCGAGGCAACTCCATTATTATCCGGGCCGGCGGAGCCGACAGAAAGCTCCGAGGAGGGTTGCCAGGTATCCTGGCGGCTGCACCGTGCCTCTCCCACCACCTCTGATTCGGCGAGAACTCGGCAAGGGTGACACCCACCCCTCGAAAAAAGCCCTTCGGGGGGTGAGTTTCCGTGAGGCTGCCGACGTCGCCCGCTACCAGCTACAGTCACTCAACTGTCGGACTGTCGGCATTGCGGTTCTTGCCACCGAACTCTCCTGCTTTGACAGCTGACCATTCTACCACACCGCTCCGTTCGGACACTCGAGGGGGCACGGCCACGAACCACCACGCTTCTTGCTTTGCTGGAATTCCCCAGTTTAACGGCCACGCGACCGACCTCGACGATGATTTAGAAGCTCTCGGGACCGATCTCCACTCGGCGACGCGCGGGCTGTGCCGTCCCAGACACGAGAGGACTCTCCGAACCGACGTGGAAAACTGACAACGCTCGGTACTGCGGCTTATGTTATGTGCGCGACGCCCGATCGCGACCGGTACCGTGTGATGTTCGCAATTCGGTGAGTGACACGGGATTGGTGCATGGTGTATCGTCGTGTTCCATCGAGACCGATCGCGAGCCCGATCACAGAGGGTCCCGGCAAGGCAACGGCTGAGCTACCGACGTCGAGAAGATGAGGCTCTGGGTGATCCTCGGCGCCCTCGCGGTGGCGATCCACGCCTCTCTCACTGAAATCACCAGGAACAAGAACCGCGGAAGAGGATCCATGTGGTGGTAAGCTCTCTCAGTCTGTCATCCGTTTCGCTCGCGTTCTTCGGTTAACGTGCCGGCCACGCTGAGCGCGCCGCGCGTTCTACGCCGCGCGATCCTGCCCGTCGCGCCGTCCGGCGGAGCCCGCGGGACGGGAAAATAGATTGCGCAACGATCCCACGCGGAATCGAATTAACCTTTCAGAGTTAATTGCGCCGCGCCACCGGCACCGCGTTAACACCTGTCCCCCGAATCTTTTATCCCGGCGACGGTGGCACCGGTGCCCGCGCGCGGCTTCTTATTAATCCATTAATCATACGTCTCGCGGCACCGCGCGCGACCACCCGACCCGCAAATGATTTCTCGCAGGAACAAGAAAACGCTGGATGGATGTTAGATAATGGCTAACTTCATTAGCCGGGCAATAAATAATGCTCGCTGTGCGATCGAGCTACCGAGCAGCCCGGGACCGGACCAACGGCCGCGTTTACAACCGAAAGAGATAGCCACGGAAATATCCACATAACGATAAACTGCCAGCGATAAATCAACCGTTGCCCGGCCGCTTTTCCAAGCCGCGAGTTGATTTAAGGCACGGCCACGCGCGGCTAATTATTGCCTACGAATTAATTAATCTAATACGTCGGTAAATTCGCGTGGACGCGCGGACGCCGGACAACCTGCCACCTGGATTTCCCAGCCGGCCGTAATTTATCGCGACTCCCCCGGCGAAAGGCGGATTGATCTTTTCGGTGAATTTACCGCCGGCTCGCGGCGGCCGGTCGCGTTCCCGAAATAGATATATCGCGCGCGGATCGGCGATATATCCCGCGGTAACGGGGGAATCGCTTATCGCCGTGCCGTGCCGTGCGCCGGCTCCTCGCCGGAGCGGTGCCGATTCTGGGTGGTCTCGTCGGGCTTAGGCCCCGTGACTCGCTGCAATTTCCGCGTAACGTCCACCGCGAGAAAGGGAAACGGAATTCGTAAAACCCACATCATCGCGTTTGCTTATTACCTCGCCGCGTCGCTTATTATTACCTCTCGAACTCCGATCAGCGGGAGACTTTCCGGTTGCGAAGCTTTCTTCCGTTATCGAGCACAAAATATTAACAAACGTTCGTAATCCTCTTCGGAAGTCAAAGGTGAACTCCATTTTAACCGAATTGTGCACGTATCAAACTCGTCTCGCGACAGCTTCGATCTTGAAGTTATTTCATTTCGATTCCCCGAAACGCCAGGATAACAGCAACGATAATACTAAAAATCACGCGCCGGTTGGAAACCAGTAGCGCGTACTGCATTCGTCGCAGCGGATCGGCATTAGAAACGAGGCGCGCGGGGTCGCGTCCGAGCAGCGACGCGCCGAGCAAGTCGGTCGGCCGATTGAAAAAGACATCGGCGATTCCTCTCCGGCTCGTGGCATCTCGCTGGAGGCGTCGTCGTCCTGGATGCGACAGGTCGCGTCGTCGAGCGGTCTCCGGCAAAGCCAGTCCACGGCCGCCTCGGAGCAGGTTGGAACGGTTCGAGCCGCGGCGCGGGGACGATAATTCAGCGGTAATCGCGGGAATTTAATGCGGGATTTTTGCCGGTGGTAGCGCGTGGCACCGGCTCGTTATATTAGCCCTCTCCGCTCGATAAATTATTTTCGTGGTCGCTGGCAGAAAACACGTGGACGGGCTGCGCGGCGGTCTCGCCGAGGGGACGAGGGATGGGGCAGGGACAGGATCGCGCTGCTCCGCAGCTCGTCCCCGTGAGCTTTTCTGCTCGACGTGAATTACAAGCGATAGATACGTTCTAACCGGTCCCGGTCGGCGTGTATTTATGTTCGCCGCTCGTCGAACGTTTCGCGAATCGCGCCGGCGGACGTCGCCGGTTTTCAGGTTCCAAAACCGAGAACGAGACGCGTCGCGTCGACGTGGTCGAGACGAGAGAGTTCGGTTTCTGGAAGACGATTTCCCGACACCGATTCGCCGCAGCCAGCCGCTCCGGAGCGAGGTTTTACGAGGTTGTGCTCGGTGATTCGGTTTATTTACTCGGAGCGCACCGAGAGTGTCAACGGGAAGCCTCGGCCGCAGCTGGCACGCTTTTCGCGGTGGCATCCAGCGTCCGGGTTCTCGTCTGTCCGTTCGTCTGTCTATCTGTCTATCCGACTAGCTGTCTCTGCTAGCCGTCAGGAAAGTCGTTGACAACGGAGCGTCGACGGAGCAGCGCTGGCGATCGGCTGTTTATCATGGACGGCGCGGCGACGAGCGATCCGATCCCTGCTCGCGCGGCGTTCCCGTCGAGAAATCTCGGATCGCTAAGGCCGTTTTATAGACCATACACGATCGTCCTCGAGCCGCGGAGGAGCCGTGGCCGTGTAACCGGGTGTTGATCGAGCACGGTTTTCGACAACCGGCTACTTCACGGGACGACCAGACTTTTGGACGGGACTGTATCCGGAGAGGGAAGAGCGGAGCGTGTTCCATGCGAGCAGGAAAAATAATTAAACGTCTCCTAGGTTTCTCGCGCGCGGCTCGCCTAGGGCGCGCACGGGAGATCGGAAGAGGGATCCGGCGGCGGGAGCGGTCGTTGTCGCGTGCGATCGCGGCCGTAAAACGGTCGTAAATATCGCGGGATTTCGGCGCGGCGGCGATCCGGGCAGCGCGCGAGACCTTTCTCTCGAAAGTTTGCACGTTCTTCCCACGAAGGGACGCGAGCAGAACGCTCTTAAGCGTTTTTCTGCGCGACGCTCGATCGATCGGACGACGCGAATTCTTTCGCAGGCTGGACTCGCGCGGCAGCTTGATTTATATATACCCCGGCTACCGTTGACCGAAACTGTTGAACCAGTTTCGTCTTTCGGACTAATCCTTCACCGCGCTCCTCCTCTTCGGCCTCCCTTCCCGGCATCATCGTCGGCTCCCTTCGCTCCCCGTTCCCATCTGCTCTCTCCTCTCCTCTCCTCTCCTCTCCGGACCGTTTCGCCTTTCCTCGTCCGCCCGAGTGTCCGGAGAGTGTCGTTTTTACGCGCGAACGAAATTAGCGTCGATCGGACGCTCGAGAAATACCGATCGTCCGATCGACGACCGTTCCGAAAACGATCCTCGCCGCGACCCTTCGATCGTCCCACCGCGGTCGGACCGTGTGATTCTCTTCCCGACTGGTATTACCGATTTTACTACCGACAACTTGTAAGGAATACACAGGAAGCTTCCACTGGCGAGCGTAAATTTACGTCGAAGGCAGACTGTTGATAATCACGGGATAGCCGTGATTTTTATTCGATTAACCTAGGAATCTCCGGTACCAGTTTTACCCGTCGTTACGCGGCAAAAGGTTAACTAACGTTCGAGTCCAATTATTTCGTAATAAGAAGCGTGTAACGACAGCGATAAGCTGCGAAACGTTTACGCCGGGATTACACGGGCGTGTCTCGCGCCGCGGTTCCTCCGCTGAAGCGAGAATATCTCCGTTTCGCTGCTCACTTCTCTCGTTAATATTAATCGAGACATCCGAACTATGCAACATAGATTTTTCTATTTCGTCGATTCTTATCGTATTACTTAACACCGTAACACCCGGCCGCGCGTTAACGCGCGAAACGACCGTGCCGTCGCAGCTTTGGAGGGACTGTTCGTCCGATCGAAAGAGCTCGCGCAGCGAGATGAAGCCTCGCGGAAGCCGCGCTGTTACGACCGACTCGATAACTTTTCCTTTCTCTTCAGGGGAATCGCGAAGGCTGGCGAGCCGAACAATTTTTTGCCATTGTCGCCGGCCTCCCTGAACATGGATCCCACGGTGTACGCGACCTTGAGGAGAAAGCAGAGGAAACTCGCCAGGGAGAACCCGGGGGTGCTGATGGCGGTCGCCAGGGGCGCGAACCAGGCGATCACCGAGTGCCAACACCAATTCCGCAACCGCCGATGGAACTGCTCCACCAAGAATTTCCTCCGTGGGAAAAATCTCTTTGGCAAGATCGTCGACAGAGGTGAGCAAACCGAGTTTCCCTTTCTCTTTTCCCGGCCTTTCTTCCCTGCGCGTTCTTCGCTGCCGCGCAGCGGGAAGAATTCAATTATCGTTCGCGGAATTACGCGGCCGAGGCGATCGAGCACCGCTAATTGGAACGGCGAAAGCGTTCCGTTTCTTGCGGCCGACGGTGTTCGCTCGGAATCGTTGCATACTGGCAACCCTCGGATGACAGTCGAATTATTCAGTGTCGCGCGGCGCGATGGACAATTGAATCGTGACGCAACATCGAAAATCTCACGGGTTCCTCGAACGTTCACCGTATTCTCGGTTTCTCCTGCAAATTACTCGTAATCTCCTGATCGTTACAGGTGTGTGAGTACAGTGTTTCCCAAAACTTCCCAAGCAAATCGTTCAATCGTCAACCCCTTGGCGTACTTTCGCTACTAAACTCGTAACATTTTACTATCGACGATTTGGAAGAAACGCAACATAATTCTCCTCTTTCATTAAAATAAAAATTCCACTTAAAAATAAATTGATAATAGCGATAGTTTTTCGCTTTGATCCATAAGCAATGAACAACATCGATTCTCGTTAATCCTTTCAGAGGTGACACTCAGTCACCACTTGATTTGACACAATAAAGCCATAGAATGTGATATTTAACGTTAAACTTTGTATAACGCCTCGATACGTGAAACATTGGAATAAAACAGCTTTGTTCCTCAATGCACTGGTGATTTCCCTTCGAATTAGTCTCAAAGAACATCGTAAGAAAATGTGAAATATTTCTAGTAAGAAACATCCGAGTGCAAAGGGTTAAACTAATCTAGAAATCCTCACCATCTCACTCGTCATCGCATGACAAGGGGTTAACAATTGAACATCGAGTGTTCGATCTGTAAAGTCTCAGAACACTGTGAACCACGAAGTGTTGACCGTGTTTCAATTTTCTCAAGCGCGACGTTGATGGTAGCAACGACGACGACGACAACGACGACGCGGCTACTACGAATCGGAGTGGTCGGTAGGAGTCGAGATTCGTGATAAAGCTACGCGCGTGTGCGTGCGTGTGTACACACGCGGCCGCCTGTGTCCGTGTATGTTTATACAAGTATATATAACGGACCATAAGGTGGACTCGTTCCACGTTCCAAAAAACAGCCCATTGTCCGTGGTCGTCTCCGACAACCGGTATTCTCGATAGAGATTTACAGGAGACGAGTTTCGGTGGAAACAGAGACGGACGCGGCGGAGGCGGCGGAATGCGGGGAGCGGCGAGCGGAGGACGAAAGGTGGAAAGAGGAGGAATGGGGGGGAGGGTACGGAAGGTTCCGCGATCGCGCGAATCCACCAAATTGCAAGCGACAAATCCGTCAACGGACAACGGGTTGACTGCCGCGTTGCGGAATGCCCGGATCATCGAGGATATATAAGGGTCGTTGTCGCTCTCGATCATGGGTATCCGCGTGATCGATAATCGCGTCGATGGGCAGGTGGGCGGGCGGGTAATACGCGTACCGTGCTCGAGTTTCAACGCGCGGTAATAGCGTTAGCCGATCGATTGGTGAAGCACCGTAGAAAACTAACCCCTTGGCCGCATAATTAGAGTACCGGTAAACGGATTACGGTTAGTTAGCCGTACGCGATAATTTCGAGGAGGCATAAATCGGTCGCGATAGACGTTCTCGAGTTTCCTTTGCGGTATACATATAGGCACGCCGGTGAAACCTCTACAGTCGAGCGGACTTTGTGTATCGAAAGCGTCTCGACGTTCGCACTACCGGGCCGGCTAATCGACTTTTGTTAATTTCTCATGTAGAAACTTCAATAGTGCAGCTATCGAGATCTCAATTAATGTTAGCCGATTCCTATTAGGCACAATCGAATCAATCTCTCTGTGGAATTCACGGGGGAATTCGTTGTATTCGCGATCGACGCGACGGGAGCTGTCGGAAATAGGTCATTTCGCGTCGCGACGGTTGCAACGATGAAACAGAGGTTCTCGCGATGAAAGGTTCAGCGGTTGTTCGCTTCGTATAAGACGCAATCGAGGCTGCCGAGAGGTTTCAAGAGCTTTCTCGAATTTCGCTGGCAGTCCGGAAGATTGCAAACTCGAGCGAAGACGACGACAGGGTGTCGACGGGTAGCCGTGAAGGGTTGCAGGGGCCAGGGGAGGATGAGGATCGTGAGCGGGAAAGAGAGAGAGTGAGAGAGAGCGGGCGGGAGAGGACGAGGGGATCGAAAGGGGCGTGCCCTTGCTCCGAAGACCCCGGGCACGTGCCCTCACCGACCAGATGTATGTTTTGCAACCTGATAATGGACCTTCTTGTACCAGTTCTGGCTCCCCTGCGGCTCTTTTAGATCTCGTCGAGGCGATTGTAAGCCGAGCTTTTTCGCTCGGCCCGCTCCCGTCCCACCCCATCGCGTCCAGTGTCCCCATATGGCCACTTATCGCGCTAGTAAAACCGAAAAAAAAGGAGGCACGGGTTACAAAATAGCAGAGATCGCGCCCGAGAGCGTAACCCTTCCGCGGCGTGACGCCACGACGCGTCGCCCGAACCCCACCCCGGATCGCAACCCCCCTGTCGCACAGCCTAATAGTCTTCCCCGTGAACGCGACGAAAACGGGGGATCGAAGAATGGGCTGCGAAGCGTCTAATAGTCGTCGCAGATGCCATCGTTCCGATCGAAATCCTCGACGACCTTATTAGCGACGAGCCTCGCGTTCCTCCCCGACCCCTGCCCCGCTGCCCCGCCCCGCCGATCGCAGCGTCGCATCGCGTTCGCGAACAATGCGGAACACCCTCGGTGGCCTACAGCTTTTTTAGCTACCCGGTGAAAATTGAGTCGCAGCGGATCGCAGTGAAAGAGAGAGACACCGCACAAAACGAAATTATCGTTCGTCCCCCCTCTGGACGGGATTCCCTTTCGGCCGGCAACAGCCTCGACCTTTCACCCTTTTAGGTCGTCTTTTTCGAGCGCATAGAGAGGACCAGTTTCTTCGTTCGCCCCCTGTTCCCGTCTCTGTCCCACTCGCTCTTCGTTTTTCCCCGGTATCGTTCGTCATCGAACCGATCTCCGAGATTAGATCTGGGCTCGGTCCGTGGATCGCAGGGGAAACGCAGATCGCTATCGTCGATCCGTAACGCTCGCGCGTACGTACTCGTCTGTATTTGGAGATCGAGAAGGGGATCGCCGGCGACTGGTTCGTGGCCGTCGCGCGCCGCCCTAAACGGTCGTTTCCGGATCGCGCGCTCGGGGGTTGCGCCCTTTTCTTCTTTTTCCTCGTTCCTCCCTTTCGCGTCGCGCCGCTCGACTCGTTCTTTAACCCACTTCGCCCCATTTTACTACTCGCGCAAACGCGTCTGTTTATTAACCGAACGTTTAGCAAACAGTCCCAGAGAACTCGAATGTTTTCAAGTAGAAGAGGAAACATCTTCGAACTTTCGAAAAAGAATCGCTCGTCTGACAAAGCGGGTGAGACCGTTTATTATCCGATCGATGGTTTTACAACGGAAACGATCCGGATTCGTCCGGCAGTCGATCTTCGAAAGATCACGCGGCGTTCCACGAAGAGAGGAGCAACGTTTCGCGCGTGTTCGGGCTGTCGGAGCGGCGCGATACTTTTGGAAGCGTTTGTACTCGATATTATAGCTGGTAGTGAGTAGGTTTGCGGCCTGTAATCATTTCGCCGCCAAGAGCCACCTACCGCATCGGTCTTCTACCCTCGGTTTCGTTCGCTCCTCTCCTCTCCTTGTCCCACGCGCGGCGCAGCGCCACGCCGTTCCAGGCCACTCGCGTGGAAGCCGAGCACAGCTCCGCAGCCTAATTGCTCGGTAAACTGCGAATCCCGCGGGAGAGCCTCTCCGTGCGGCTCGCGTTTTCCGCCGATTTCACGGATCTCGCGTCCGCCGACGCCGCGGGAACGGGTTCGTACGGTCGTGCGGGATGACGCGGAGATCGTGAGTCGTCGATGACGTGGATGGCGCAAGCCGGAGGCCGCGAGAATTGCTTTCCGTTTACGGAAACCACTATTTATTACAATCCCCAAATAGATTTCACCGAAACGAACCTTCATCCTCGCGAGCGACGCACACTTCGTACAGCCTGGATTACGAACGTCCGCGATTTCACACCGGTTTAGTGAAACGCCGAGCGAACCGTGGCAAACGAATATCATTTGTCGTAAATGTACACCGTTCGTATCGATGCGCGCGTCTATCTCGGTGAAACGGTTCGAACTCGAGGAACAGTCGAAAGAAAAGCTCGGAAGACGTCCGACGATTCAATCACCGAAAGCGATACCGATTATCGGTGAACCGGGCGTTACACTCGATCCACCGTCGGTCCGTCGTTAGCGCGGACAGCTCGCCATGTAAATAACTAAACGCAGAAATAAATAAATAAATTGGATCGATAGTGGAGCAGCGTGGCGCGGGTCGCGTCTTATACGGAGACCCGGTCCGTGGTTTTTGCGACGGCGTTACGCCGCCATAAATCGCGGCCTATGATGGGCTACATGTGTCGACGGCACGCCACGATTTCTTGCGAAAACGTGAGCCGCGAGCCAATGGGCCGGCCCCCGAGCATCGGTACTCCGTGATTTTTACATCTTGTTTGCTTCCACGGTTCTCGACGCACGAGTTCCCGCGGCACGGACGGAGGCCGGCCTATATGGCGGTCGCGTTTTCGCGCCCCCCAGCCCCCCTCGCGCGAACAGCCACGGAACCGCTCCCGCATTCGAACGACACGAGCCGGTCGATGCAGTTTTTCGTGGATCGGCGTCGCTGCCCGCCGCGAGACGGGCCCCGGCGAGGCCTCCTCTCCGGATTCTCTCTCGTTTCCCCTCGCTTTCGGCTGCCGGCGCGGGGACACGGAGAGATCCTCCTCCTCGCGGTAGCAATAATTTCCGGCGATCTTATCGGGCTGGAATTTCAGCGCGGTCGCGAACGTGCGCCGTAAAGTCGCGTCGCGATGTCGCTCGGCTCGATCTCGAAGCTGACGAGTCGCGCTCGGCCGGCCCTCTCGGCCTAGGTATCGCCGGATCGCGTTTCCCTCGGCGCAATTTTTATCCGGCCGGCTCCGCCGTTTTCTTTTCGTCGCTCCGGGAGAAACGCCTGGACCAGCGCGCGTCGTCGTCGTCGCCTCGGGCAGGTAGAAGTACGCGAGCCAGGAATTTCCATCGATTCGACCGGCTGTTTGCCCTCCGGTAACCAACCCCGGTCTCCACCTTGCTCGCGCTGTTTGCACGGCCCGACAAAGCGGACGTCAAACCGTTTATCGCGCGCGGAAAGTCGAAGAGCGGGATCGGCCGCGCGCGCCGCAGCGTCCTGCACGGCAAACAGGCCGCTCCGAGGGATTATCGAGCCACGCTTTCCACCGTCGATAACGATTTTTCGCTTCGGGGATCGCCGTTATCTCGGCCTATCCGGCTGTTTGACGATCGTAAAATCTTCGGGGAAACGATCGCGGCCCGTGCGCCGTCAAAGTCGCGGTCCTTTGCTCGCCGCCCGATGGATTACCGGAATGTGTGCTCATCGTCGGGAACGATTCCACCCGGTCCTTGGCCGCGCTTTCGACGGGGAGGCCCTTTTTCGCGAGGGAAACCCCCCCACCCCCCGCCGGCCGTGTAATCCTCTCGGTCATGCCAGTCCGGGGATGATGACGAATAATATCTGGAACCGATGAAATTTCGCGGTGACAGGTCGAAGCGAGGCGAGGCTACGGGGTGCGGTAACAGGGTGAAACGGCGTAAATCTTGCTTCCCCCCCGTAGATGCGCGGCCGGGAGCGAGTTGCCTCTGGCCTGGAGGGAACCGTGCGGTCGCAGCTACCGTCGACCGCTCTCTCGGCCCCCGGTCTTCGCCTTGGACGGGGATTAGGGAAAATCGGTTCCCTCTGTCCCTGTCCGTCCGCTTTTCTTCCGTGCCCTGCGCCTTTCTTCCGTCGTTCCGCCGTGAGGACTCCCCGGCCAGATCGCGCGCACGGAAACGGGGCCCGGCGAGGCTGCCGCGCGGAAAACACTCGTGACGAATCCAGGATCCGCTCCGGAATTTGACGCGGTCGATTATCTCTGCCGCGGCTGCCGAGTCGCTCGACGTCTCACTTCCAGCCAATTTCCTCGGTCCTCCCGACCCCCGTCGCTCGTTTTCCCACCTGGAATGCTTTTTACGCTCGCGCGCAGGGAAATATTATCGGTCGAGCATTGTGCCTCTCTGCACGGATTCGAGACTCTCGGGGTATTCTATGGACGCAGGGTTGTCCTGTTGGAAGCGAGTCCGGCTCGGACAGTCACGAAAACATGGAGCTGCTTCGAGGCTGGGGCTCGAGCGTTCATCGCTAGCTGTAGGGTGCTAACGGGTCTGAAGCGGCTTACGCGAACCATCGACCTCGTCACGGTGCCCGGACATTACCGTCGGTACCGTTCGACAAACTGACGGTGCACGGCGCGAGAGATAACGTCGCCCGTTATCTGCGCCGCGATAAAGGTGGCAATTTGCGAAACGACTGGCTCCTCCCCTCTGGTGGCTCACGATACCTTGCTCGGCGGGTCGCAAAGGTGCCGGCAGGCACCTGCGCCTTATGCAGATAAGGTCGAGGTGCCTCTCGGGTCAGCCCACTCGGGGTTAAGGTCGCGTTCCCACTCATTCTCTCTCTCTCTCTCTATCTCTCTCTCTCGTTCTCTCTTCTCCTCCGCTGCCGTGTCCCTCTCGGCTCCTCTTTCGGCTGCTCGGCTAGCGTCCTTGTCCGTTGCACGCGCCGTTCGTTGCGGGTTCCTTCCACACCTGCGCCCGGGAGAGATCTCGCAGGTAGTCCACGAAGGATTGAGACGTTCTCTGTGGTCACCGCTCGCTCGCTCGCTCGCCTCCCACGATACCGACCGCCGCAAAAGTTTAGTCCGCGCGACCGGAACCGCGATTCTTAGGGGTTGCCGAGGATCGTCCGCGATCACCGGATCCGTCGTAAAAGGATTGAATCGTTTGGTTGCAGGATGCCGGGAGACCGCGTTCATCTACGCCATCACGAGCGCGGCCGTGACCCACAGCATCGCCAGAGCGTGCAGCGAGGGCAGCATCCAGTCGTGCTCCTGCGACTACACCCATCAGGCGCGCGCGCCGTCCGGCTCCAAGGACTGGGAATGGGGCGGCTGCTCGGACAATATCGGGTACGGCTTCAAATTCTCCCGCGAGTTCGTCGATACTGGCGAACGCGGACGGAATCTCCGCGAGAAGATGAACCTGCACAACAACGAGGCTGGCAGAGCGGTGAGTGTCCTTTATTTTGGAGCAGGAGTAAACTGGTGTCTATTCACCAACGATATTATTTGTATTAATACCTGGTACTGTTATGTGACCCTCCATTTAAAAGGGAATTTCACCACGTTGAATGCCATGGAGGTTAAATGATTATTTGAAAATTTCTATATTATAAATAATGCTATTGCAATGACATCCTGCTGAACCTACGATAATAATGATGCGATTCAAGCAAACGATTTAATATTATACTTCTTTTATTTCGTGAATTTTGCTGTATAAAATCGCGCGGGTTTTAACGTGTTGATCAATGTACACTGCTGCTTCTCTCGTCCAGCTGAACGAATGGCTCAGTTGTCGAAGGAGATACAGTTAGACGCTCCAGTTCTAAATGCCGACGACGCAATCGAGAAAGAACCAGAGTAGCACCGGACCTTCGCTTTCTGTTGCAGCACGTGTCCTCGGAAATGAGGCAGGAGTGCAAGTGCCACGGCATGTCCGGCTCCTGCACCGTGAAGACCTGCTGGATAAGGCTGCCGAACTTCCGCATGGTCGGCGACAACCTGAAGGACCGTTTCGACGGCGCGTCCAGGGTGATGGTGAGCAACTCGGACCGCGTCCGCGGGAACGGGAACGCGATCGCGAGCAACTCGGCGAGCAATTCGGTGCACGGGCACCGGGACGGCCTGGGTCGCCGGCAGCGGTACAACTTCCACCTGAAACCGTACAACCCCGAGCATAAGCCACCCGGGTCCAAGGATCTCGTCTACCTGGAGCCGTCCCCGCCGTTCTGCGAGAAGAACCCGAAGCTGGGCATCCTCGGCACGCACGGCAGGCAGTGCAACGACACGAGCATCGGCGTCGACGGCTGCGACCTGATGTGCTGCGGCAGAGGCTTCAAGACCCAGGAGGTGACGGTCGTCGAAAGATGCGCATGCACCTTCCACTGGTGTTGCGAGGTCAAGTGCCAGCTTTGCAGAAACAAGAAGACGATACACACATGCCTCTAGGCCACCTTCCCCCCTCTCCCGCTCCCTCCCTTCTCCAAGCTCTTCTCCGAGAGACTACACCCTTCCCGGTGAAGGATGTTCCCGTAGTCTCTCGCTCATCAACCCCCGGCACTGTCCCAGACAAGGTGGTCCAGGTGATCCTACCGCGAAACTATGCGAGTTCAACCGTCTCGACGCCACGGATCGCGAAAATTCGGAAATTGCCAAGCGGCGCGACCGTTCGGACGAGTCTAGAATGCCGATCGTATTTTTGTACTTCGAGGAGGGTAACGGAGAACGAAGGTGAACGGTTATAAGGGAGACAAGCGAAAGAAGGAACTGGAGCGACACTTTTCGGCGAATGGATTCGCGCCGCCTGGCACTCGAACGGTTGAACAGTCGCGCGGAGCCCTCGTCCGAACGGGGAGCTCTTCTCTCCCAGTATTACGCGAGACGATCGAGATACCGCGACGTACACAGATGTATTTATTGCGACGCTCCACGGACGCGTACCAGAGACTGAGGCGGTGGAAAGCGTCGAGAGCAGCTCGGTGGTTCGCGATCGTCGGCTGAGAACCTTCTCCCGACGAGCCCGGGTGGACGAAACTTTGAGACGTCGACGCCTCGTAGATTCCACTGTATGTACATACGATCGTTTTCCGTTCCGTCGACGCGTCTCTATCCCCCTCCTCCGCCCGTTGCCCGTTCGCTCTCGGGATACCGAATTTCGAATTCGCGCGCCACACGCCCTCCATCCTCTCGATCCCGCGGCCGCGCGCGAGGCACGATCTTAGATTCGTTATTTATTCCGATCCGCAGGATCGCGCGCTTGTATATACGTATAGAGTGCGGCTGTATGCGTATACATATTATAAATATAAATATGAATATAAATATAAATATAAATATAAATATAAATATAAATATAAATATAAATACAAATATAAATACAAATATAAATATAAATATAAATATGAATATAAATACAATTATAAATACCGGATATATCGAATGTAAAAATCTATAATGTATATTTTCTAGCATCGCGTTCGTCAGACTACCGCGCCATAAAGTAGCCGCGCGTTTGTACATAATCTACCGAGACGAGAGAAGCCGACGCTCCGCGAGAGGGCGGATAAATTATTTTTTTACGTCACCCGCCCCCCCGACAATTCACCCCGGACGGACCGTGACCGCGCACGGTTGTCCCGTAGGTTTAGAATACCGTTCTCAATTAGCCCAGTGTCAGATGCTCGGCCCTAAATTTCATCCCCCGACCCCGTCCCCCTACGAGAAAACGGTGATTAAGATATATTTGTACGCACAGTGTAACGACAATAACTCCCGATTGTTTTCTTTTTTGTAATTTATGGACGTGTAAGAGGAAGAATGAAAAGAATAAAGGCGTAATTCGAGTTGAATAGTCTCGGCCGATTGTGCGCGCGCGATCTTTCCACGGATTTTCCGCGGAGGCTGCGCGCGCTGTCCCCTCGCTCTCCTTATCATCTCTCTTCCATTCTCCCTCTCTCCCTCTCTCCCTCTCTCCCTCTCTCTCTCTCTCTGCCCGCGAAATATAGCCGACTGGTTCTCCACAGTTGGACGACTTCATAACTCCTCGCCGGGCGAATATCGTGGGAGGCCCGTGCCCCGAAGAGAAGACTGGTTCGACTCTCCTCCCCCTCCCTCCTCGGCCTACCCTCAGCGTCTCCCCCGCGCGTCCGTTTCCCATCGCGTTCCATCCTCCTACGTTTCTACCTTGTTTCGTTTCTCGTTGGCCGCGCGCTGCTGCACGCGATGATAACGAACGAAGGAATCCCGCAGGAATCTCTGTACGGGATAAAAGGATTCTGACCGCATACGAACAGGCATCCGCGCTAATGGTTCCGACACTCCCGCCGTCCCCGGCCCCGCCGCCGCTCCTCCGCCTTCCCTAGATTCTTGCTCCTTTTTTCACCGGGCATCGCCTACCTTCTGCTCCCGTCCTCGTTCCTTCTCTCTCTAACGATCGGTATTCCCACTGGCCGGCGAATTCCGCGGGTCGATCGACGGATCGAGCGTTGCGCGTCGAAGCCTACGATCGATTCGATTTTTAACCCTTGCGCATCGAACGCCGACGCGAGCCAGTCGTAGCGGTTGCTCGGAGGATGCAATGCTCGTGAACTCGACCTATTTCGACAGGTAGCACGAGCTAGAAAAGACATGGAATTAACCTAACTTGGAATAAGAACCTCTCGCACGCTCAGATTTAGAGCAGGAAGTTGCAAGGGAATGGTTCAGTTATTCAAACGTTGAGATCCACGTAGCTTCATTCTGTTTCGAATATCTGAGAGTTCGATAGATAATTCAGGTTTCTTTGACAAAGACTTTTAACGCTAGCCAAGGGGTTAACCGGACTTGGTCGGGCAAGCGCGAGCAGACGGAATCAGGTGGCACCGGAGAAGGGTAGTAGGCTGACCGCGATACTAAAACAAATTCTTGGTGCGCGAGGAGCTCCCAGCGTGTCCCGGCAGACAAGAATCTCGGGCAGCGGGGCCACTTCTCACGGCGGCCCCTTTGATCTTGGCCGACCACCCCCTCGTCTCCATCACGGTCACTCGAGCACCAGCACCAGCACCAGCAACGGCAGCGACCACGACCGCCTCCCTCGGCTTTTTACCCGTTGCTCTCGCTGCCGCCCCCTTTCCCCTCGTTAGAGGCTTGTTCCTCTACGCGCGACGCGGTCTCGCACGACCCGAGGCCCGCCGAGATATACCGGGGCATCAGCCCGAATTCATTCAGTTTTACTATTATTACGCATGCCGTCACGCGTGCAGCTCGTCGTTCCACGTCCCGGAATGTCCTGCGCGGGTCCTGGGGGACCGCGGCGCAGCGGATCCTTGACTGCTCGCCGCCTCCGGCCATCTCCTCACGACTGCCGACTCGCAGCGACGCGACCTTTGCGACCAGCGCGTGCCAATTTCCGTCTGGACGGAAATCTCGGCTGCCTGCGAGATTGAACGTCACGCTCGACTCCGGGAGGAATCGAAGACAGCGTGGATTCGTCCGGAGAAAGTCGCGATGGTTTACCCTAAAGCGAACGAGCGAAGACAACCAGTCACGATCTCTTCTCTTGCGATTAGCGAACGGTTACGGATGTTTCTGTTGAAGGTTGCGTGAAAAAGAGAAGAACTTTCGATGGAAGTTGTACAAAAATAATCCGGCGTTCAGGTCCAAAGACGACGGGCCCGCGGAGGCTCGACCGTCCGCCAAAAAACGGGCGCGCGGAAGCGTCGCAACGGGAACCGGTCGTTCTCTCACGGTCCCGCGAGAAGATCCGCCTCGATCGCCGATCGAGACGGCTCTCATTATGCCCGGCGAATACGAAATTCAGTCAGCGCGAGGTTAACAATCGGCGAGGGGGCCTCCCACGGGCGTCCCCGTGGACGGGAACCCCATCAGGGATGCCACGCGCGTGTGATCGGCCGCGACGCGCCGCGTGCCGCTTCGCCCGCCTTCCTGCTGCCCCGATTTTATCGTTCCTCCCGGCTTCTCCGCTAACCCTTAAACTTTGCGTCCGTTCCGCCTCCGTCGAAACGCCTCGCCTTCCTCCCATCGGCCGCGTTTCGCGCGATCTCGCTCGCGCACCTCTGTTCCCCGTTGCTCGGGAGAAGTGCTCCGGACGGAATGCGGCTCTAATTGATCGGCTTTCGTCTTTTACTCTCGAAACCAATTCGCTATTCTTCGGTGCGGTTACACGTACGGCTGGACGACTGTAAAAACTGACCGATCGGTAACTACGGAGACTCGAACAGTACCATTTACACAGCGTCGCGCTGGACGCATGTCAGCGCGTCTTTCGAATCCTTGAAGCCATATGACGAAACATTGGGATAAATTTCTTCCACTCTTACTCGAAAGTCTCAAGCAACCTAACCAATGAAATCTCTGAACAAAGTACATAATCAAAGTCACGTTTTATTCCTGCGTCTGGAAGCTCTCCTGCGTAATCCTCGTTGCTCGCGATCGCGCAGCTTGAACGAGAAGCGGGCGACACGGGGGAAAATAGAGGCACGGCGAGAGAGGTTAAAGTAAACGATTACGGTCAGAGGGTGTGGGGAGCGTAAGAAAACGAGGAGCCCGGGACGAGAAAGGACGAAGGAAGGCGGCGGAGCGGCCGGAGGGAGAAGAAGTCCGGCGTGCTTCCTGTTGCGCTAATCTTCCAGGACCGAGAGGCCTCGTCCCCGGGCAGGAATTATTTCCCGATAAAAAACGGGCGAGTAAATCAACTAATTTATCGTTTTTGCGATTGGGAGGAAGGTGGGTCGTGGACGTCTTCGCCGGGGCATACCCTGCCGGAATGGCAGGAATCCCTTTTGGCGGGTCCTGGATCTCGTCGTCCTTTCCGAGGGCCATCCGTGGGAAAGAATATCGGCTGACGTTCGAGACCACACGGTCGAATTATCGGTGTTTCGGCATGTTACAGGGCTCTCCCCGGCGATCTCTCCTTCTCTCTCACCTCTTGGTAGCCGAATTTGCGCGTGGTCGCAGCGGTTCGCCCTCGCTCGCGCGCGCGCGCACGTCCTGCGCTTGTCTTCCTCCCGTCGCCTCGCCTCTCCTCGGTCCTCGCTCGGTCCTTCTCTGTTCGTCGAGGCCTCCCTCTCCTCTCTCCTGGCCCCGTCCAGCCCGTTCCACCGTCCTCCCATTCCCGCCTCGACCGTCTTCCGCGGAACGAGCAAAGGGAATCTCCTCCGGAATCCACGTCCCCGTCGACTGTGGGAACGAAAGCACGAGATCGCGATTCTCCGTACACCGTGTTCCTCGGCGTTCATCGACAACCAGATTCCTATCCTATCTAGGTTTATCTCGCGCCCCTTTTCCTCCCCTTCCATCGGGTTCGACGGGCCGCGCGAGGAATTCGCGCGATGCGCTCGTTTCGACGTTCTTTCCGCCCCCACGGCTAGACTTGGGGACTAAGTCCAATGTCGACGACGGTTCCCGAACGATCGGGTTTCTACTCGAGGTCTTTGGTCTCCGGTCGGCTTTTCTAATTCTACTTTGGACACACTTAGCGCCGTCTGCTTCGAGTTTCTCTGATTCTAAGCGATCGATGCAGAGACGAATGAATAGATCGACTCGATTAGACTCTGTGGATAAGTTCGGGCTTTCGGGGACCACGCGATGAAATCGTCTGTCACTCTTGAAATACTGTTCATGATTCAGAAACGGTTCGCTAAAACCAACCTTCCGAAAAGAGGGCGACATGCGGAAACAACTCGCGGAGTCTTTTTAATTCTACTTTCGACACACTTAGCGTCGTCTGCGTCTCGTTTCTCTGCTTCTAAGCAATGGATGCAGAGACAAATGGATACATCAACTCGATTAGATTCTATGGATAAGTTCGAGCTTTCGGGGACCACGCGATGAAATTGTCTGACACTCATTTGAAACACTGTTCATGATTGAGGGACGATTGAATAAAACCGACGTTCCGAAAAGAGGGCCAGATGCGGAAAAAGCTGCTCGCGAAGTGGAATGAAAACCGGGGACCGGTAATGAATCGGGGAGAAAAGAGGTCCTTTCACCGGAGAAGCGACTCGAGAACGGGGCCCCGGGGTCGGGGTCCAGCGACGTTATTATTAATGTCGAGCAAAAACGCCGAAATACATCATCCGGCCTGCGACGGCCACCTAAGTAGTCGGCCAGAGGAGAGGATCCGTTCGGAGGCAGAGCGAGAGCCGATACACCGACACCGGTCCACCCGGTAATTAATGGTTTTACGATATTGGAAATATCTTGCGAGCAGCCGAGCAGAATCTGTTCAGGCGTCAAAACGAAAGGTCGGTCCCCGCCTCCGCCCCCGGTCGCGGCCGCCGGACGACTCATCGGTCCGCGCTTTTTTGCCGGGAGCCCGCGCGATCGTAGGACTCTCGCGATCGAAATCCCACGTCCCCTCTTCGTCCATTCCGTGTCCGACGCACGGTCTGGGAAAGGTAATACCGCGGCGCCATAAGATTGTATACATCGCGTCGGAAATGAGAAATAAACGGCAATTGTTTCAATAGAAATGAATTATTGTTTTCTTGTTATCAATTGATACAATACCTTCAGATAAACGTGGATGTAAACGAATGAGTCAGTCTCTATTTCTAGCACACATAAGGCAATATTGATATAAATGTTGATTGTCCGATGTAATTGATATTTTCGTCCAACCAATACGGAGAACAATCTTGCATAAATTAAAGGACCGTTTCACTTGATCGTTGAATACTGAATTCTAAACTTTACAATCTTCCCTCGTCGAATCGAACAGCAAGCGATCGGAATTCTGTCGCAAGGGGATTTCTTCTTCCTCCGGCAGCGCGCAGACAAGTCAAAGACCGGACACCCACGGTCCGCTCCCAGTCCGATCGAATCGGTGTCAGGACGCGCAGGAATCGGACGCGAAGGAATAGACGTCACGGCGACGGGACCAATAAGGAAAATGTTCCGGGAAGCGTAGCGAGCGAAACGTCGCGTGTAACCGGACACGGTAGATTCGATTCGACGTACGGATCATCGACAACGAAGGCGAAGCGAGGGAAAAAGTGGAGAGCACTCGGGACGCGTACGCGCAAAGAGAGGACCACCTGGTCATCCGAGGACTCGGCTCATTCTTCTGTCCGACGTTGGACGGACGCGGGGCAGCCACAGTCACAGCAGCAACAGCAACGGAAGCAACAGCAGCGGCAGCAGCAGCAGCAGCAGCAACAACAGCAGCGACAGAAGAAGAAGAAGAAGAAGAAGACGAAGAAGAAGAAGAAGAAGAAGCAGAAGAACAGGGATTCCTGGTAAATTAGCATACACCGCTCGGATCGGTGACTGGCGAGGTATCCGTGCCTCTTTGTTCTCACTCGTAAGAACGCACGAACGACGGTCCCGATTCCTCGCGGAGCAGAAATCGCGCGACCGCTTTCCTCCGCGCGAGGGGCGAGCTCGCCGGCGAAATCGGATCGATCGGGGGGTGGCGGCGGAGAAAGGTGGAGCGACTCGCAGAAACGTCTCGAACAGGGGAGCAAGAATGAGAGGGGTAGACTCGTGCGGAGAGGCAGGGGGGGCGCAGGGCCGGCCGGTGGGAGAAGGAGAGTGGAAAGAAGACCGAAGGGCCTCAGCTGGACCCACCGCCGTGTTCCGCGAGCCTCGTAATTACGCCGCAAGGCCGCCGCGAAAGAGAGGCGTCAAAATCGTCTTCTCCTCTCCGGTTCTCGCGTCCTCGCCGCCCTGGTACCCCACGGCTCGCTCCTGCCCGCGCGGTCCCGCGCCGCCCCACCGACCATTATCGAAATTGATATTTTATCGATGGCCCGCGCCACGTATGTAATCCTTCTATCCTTTATTGAGTTATTTCTCGATAATTACGAATCGCCCGGGATAATTCGAGGTTTATAATCGGCGGATCGTCGCCGACGGGCTCGCCCGGTCTATCCGGACGGAGGCGATTGGTCCGCGGCGTCGGGGCAGCGCGGGTCTCGGGAGGAGGGAGGGAGGTATCACGGGATCGAACTTTTTTTTCGAGTCCGCCCCCTCGTCCCCGTCCGGCGACGATAAAAATTAGGCTACTCGTGGTCGGCGGCCGGGATAATTTGAAGGTAATGGCTGAAATTAAAACGGGCAAATGATTTGGCGCTGGCCGGCCCGGGGACCGACGCGCTCCTCTCCGGGGGAAAGGTTCGGGGGAGAGAGGAAGCGTTCGACGGCTCGGCGCGCGAGGTCGGAACGGAGGCGAGGAAAAAATCCCCTGCGGTCGCAAAACAAAATGTCACGTAATTATCGCGGTAGGTGTTCCATCGACCGGCGGACGGGGGACGGGGCGGTGGCGGGGACTGGCGGCGGGGGAACGGGGCCTGTCCTTCCGAGCACCGTCGCCGGTAGGTAAGCTCTCTCGGGCAGCGAGCAACCGGCAAAAAGTGCAGCGAAAACCACCGTTGGGATCGTAAAACGGGGCCGTTTATGAGATGGGACCGACGCGGCCGGAGTAGGGATCGTTTCCACCGGTCGCCGTGCAATAAACGTTCTCTAGCGATCCGGGACTAGGGAGCCGAAGGGGGGACACACCTGCGCTCGCGATCCTCCCGGCTGTTCAACGTTTCCCGATAGATATTGGATCCTAGCGGGGAGCTGGTGCCGATCGGGGGGAAAAAGGAGGTCTCGATGAAAATTGAAGCATCCGACCGTGTCGCCGATAGCTCCGGGGAAATCGAACGACCGGCGTATGGGCCGATCGACGGGATATTTCCTACAGAGTAGCCGGTTTAAGAGGTTGTCGGTTCCGGTGTTCGCCCCGGCCGGACGAAGGATCGGCCCCGTCCAGCGGGAAGCTGGCCCGAGAACACGTTACGGGTCGCGTTATCGCGAGGGCCGCGATGATTCAACCGCGCGTCCGCGGACCCTTCCACCGGCTAACTGCTCGCATCCATATCCTCCCGATCGTGGGTGGACGCGCGACATGAGCCGAAAGCCGGGGGGACAAGCACGAGACACGCCGCGCCGTTCCCCGGGGATTTTCGTAACAGCCGCGCGTTCGGCCGCAGAAAAATGCGCGGCGATTAACGAGGGCCGCGAGCGAAGGAACTCGCTTAAGCGCGCGCTAATTCGTGTCTTCGCGTTGCTGGAAACTCGAGTGCCATTCGTCGCTGTTCGCGCGTTCCGTGCCACGAGCGTCTCGAGTGCTCTCTATAACGCTACTCATTGTTTCGTAATAAAGGCGAACGGTATTAGAATCCGATACCAATGAATTGCTATCGATTAACGCGTCTTGATCAGAATGTAACTTCCGTCGTTTAAGCGGACGAACAAGATTCGCTTCGGAATACTTACCGCTGATAAATCGCAAGTCCGTTGTTCGTGATCAAGGAGAACGGTCAATCAGAAACTCCACTCGGAATGTGTCGTGGCGTCTGCGACGATCGTACCGGGGATCGAGAGAAAGAGGCTCGAAATCGAAATCGCAGTCACGACAGGATATCTGGCCCCGTGCGTTCGCGGAGGTCCCCGGACGACGGGAGATCGTGAATTACGTCCGAGTTCCATCGGGAATCGATGGCCGATCGAACGGATATACGGAGCTGAACGTTGATCTCAGATCGAGCGTCCGCGATAAAGAAGCGATCCACGCTCCCACCCGCGGGACAACGGTGGGTCCGTCCACGAAAACGGCTTCATTAGGGCTGGACCGGCGCGCGGCGCGGGCTTCCTTCAGCCCCTCTTCTCCTTCGTTTTCTCGTCCGCGTCCTCGTCTTTCACCGGCTGATCGACGCGGTCCACGAACCTCTCGCGATACGATTGCCCCGACATCTCCCGTTCGGCCCACCCCTCGCCAACCGCCCCGGATCCTTATCTCACGGTTTCTCGAGCAACGGGGATTACGAGATCAGCCTCGGCTCGAGTAGATAAATAAAAAAGGTTTCGAACGACGGGTGGAGGCGGAGAGGAGAGACACGCTCGAGCCAGACGGAGGATCCGGGGGCTCGGAAGTAGCGAGGCGTAAGCTCGCGATGGCTCTTTTTATCCGGTGTTCTCATCGCTCTGTCGTCGCCCCTCCTTAATTCACAGCCGGCCTCGGCCATAATTCGCGTTTTACCTCGCGGTGTTTATGTACTTTTAATAATGCCTGATATCTCGTCGAGGCGCTGCTCGAATCCTCGGGACCCCTCGACCATCCTCCGCGCCCTCGACCCCCCCGCCGGCCGGCAACGAGCACCCCGCTGCGCGACCATGCGTGTGCTCCGGCGAGCCGGAGAAACTTTCGACCGGATTCGCTGCTTCTCTATCCGCGTCTCTTCTGCGTCCTACATCGTCTACTACTTTGCTCCGCTATCAGAGTTTCCCGAGACTATCCGAAACTCCGTCGGCTTCGAGCTGTCTTCGGTGCATGGAGATATTCCATGAATCGAGATTAGTCCATCGACTCGAGGATGGTAGTTTCTTCGAATAGAATGCCCCGGTTCGATAACGAGAGGACGGTAGAAGAGCGGAATCGACGAGGCGAAATTCTGGTCTCGCGCGATCGGACGGGGTAAGGCGCAATACTTGTCCGGCCGTGGCTCGCTTCGTCCTCCTCGTTGTCCAGCCTGTCGTCCCACCCTCCGCGCGCGCGCCCGGTCCTCCTCGGGCTCTGCGGCGCGTTCTCCGTCACCGCCACCCTCCGGCACATGTTAACAGCACTTTAAAGTTTTATTAATAAGGATAAATCAGAGGCGCCCCGCGGATGAAGTTGTCGGTGCCACGGTCCAGCGCGTATAATCTGGCATCGGAAACACACGGCGCGGAGTGTGCGAGGGAGGAGGGAGCCGCGGGCCGTGAGGGGTCGGCAACACGTCGGTTTACGACCATTGCCCACAATGTCGTGTGCTCGCAACGCGACCGCACAGAGATATTTATCGTCCTGCTGCCTCTGCCTCCGACTCCGACTCCGCTCGTGTCTCTCTGCCGAGGCTCGCCCGCCTCGTTACGCTCCTACTTTCCGGCTCGCGAGGTGAACGCGATTTTCATAGGACTCGCCGGATCTCTTGCGATCCGTTCGACTTGTCCATCGAGAACGATAGATAATAGACTAGATTTGTTCGAAGAATACATCGAATCTCGAACACTTGCCGAAGGTATGCAAGGATAAATGTATCTTTTATTCTCGTTACAGATTCTCAATGGTAGTAACAGGGGAAACTTCTGGGATAGAAACATATTGTACAGAGCCAGGTACGAATCGGTAATGAAGTATCGCCGCGGTATCTCGAGTCTAAATCACCGGCGTTCCCGATAAATCGAGACGAAGGCGGGTCCAGCGAAACGAAACGACCGGTCTTGTTCAGTGGAAGTCGGTGGTACCGCGAGAGCGCGGAGCCGATAACGCCGAATTCCTCGCCGGGGGAGGAGGAAAGTTCTTTAAAACGAGCTGACCGATACCAGCGAGCGTGCGCGCTCGCGCTCGCGCGCGCGGCTCGTAATTAGCTACGGCCGGCTCGGCCACGGGGAAATTACGAGCCGGCTGGCTACGCGACGCGCGGCGTTGCCGGTTAACCGATTTTCCGCGATTCGCGTGAATCGGATTATTTCCGTGGCTCGATCGGGCCCGCGATAAGGATCCGAGGACGGCGGGCGCAACCGGAGGCCACGGAGATCGGCGATTTCCCGATCCCGGTATCAGGAGCGCGCCGCGCGAGGAAACGCTAACCGTTCCTAAACGTTTCTCGAACCGGCGCGAATTGCGGGCACCGCCGTTACCCCGGGGCGAGGAGTAAAATTAGATCGGCGCGAATCCTTTCGCGGGCCAGGTATAATCGGCGATCTCGCTGCCGGGAGTGGACGGACGGCCGCGCTTATCCGGACCGCGCTTTCGCATTCCGAGCGAAAATTACTCGTCCCGCCCCTGTTGCTCTGCGCTGCTTTTCGAGGGACGCCGGGAGGGAAATAAAAGAAACCGAGAAAAACGAGAAGGAAAAGAACGCGCGCGCGGCTAATTACGCAAGACCAGTATACCGTCCGCACGGCGGGCAGGGACGGGGGCGGGCGGGAGGGGTGCCGAGGCGGACGGAGAAATTCCGAGAAGCTGGAAGAACCGTAAAGATTTCAACGACCTTCTCCACCTACCTCGCGACACTGTCCTTCGTCCTTCGGGTTGGACGGAGGAAAGGGTGCGGAAGGAACGGCGACGAGGATGCGGACGCCGAGGACGACCAGGACGACGGGAGAAGAGGGAACGTCGGTCCTCCACGTCGGAGTAAATATCTTTTCGAAGAATATTCCGGGGTGGCGAGAGGAAGAGGAGGTGGAGGCAGAGGAGGAGGATGAGGAGGAGGAGGAGGAGGAGGGAGATGCGACCGGTGCGGCGGATGCGTTCGTGGCCGGTGGCCCGCGTCCGGTAGAAACGGTGAACGGTGCACCGGCTTAAGGCCCGTGGAATTATCCTCCTGTAAACACCTACCTAATTAAGATTGGAACATTTTAACGTCCTGCTCGGGGACCCCAATAAACCGCCTAACGTACAGCCAGTTTGTTAGGCGCTTATGGGATCGTTTAATTAATATTGGCGTCGGAGCAGCGCGGCCGGCTCGAACGACCGACCACCTCCGGCGCCTCGATGTCTTGCCCCCGTACACTCGCGACTTGCGCCGTCTAACGCGCACCACCGGTGTCCGCTTCCAGTTTCCTCTCCCCGCCGGCGAGGTTTCCTTTCCTACCGGCGTCGAACGTGTTTCCTTTATTCCCGTCGACGCGCCCGTTCCTCGCCGACCGCGCGGCATCCGTTTCGCCGGTCTCCCTCCGGGAGAAACCGAACGATCTTGAACTTCCAACGAGCCAAAAGGCAACGAGGAAATGTCTGGATCGTCGACGAGCCCGCGGAAACAGCGAAAAAGGATGACGCCGACGGTAAGGGGGGCAGGCGAGGAGGAAAAAGCCACGGGGACAGCGCGCGGCCCTTGACTCTCCCTCGGGCCCGGTGCGACGAGGGCGAGCAGGACGATTAATCACGGTCGCGTTTTGCGGTTTTGTCGCGCGTCACGACCCACGTGCGTTCCGCGGGCCCCATTGTTCCGTGTCTAATCGTTCCAGGAACGGTGCCGAACGATCGTCCTCCGTGGGAGAGTCTCGCTCGCGCGCCCTCCGCTCACTCCGGATGTCCGCGGACAACCCCCGGCTCGTTTCTCCTGCCGCTTTACGAGCTTCCGACCCAGCGCAGCGCGTTGCTTTTCACCGTGCGTGCTCGGACCGATTGAAAAATCATGCGGCTGTCGCCGGACCCGGTGTTCCCGTGAAACTCCGCAGCCTTTGGTGCGTTCGCATTGTGCGAGTCCAACCCTTTCAGCGCCGCGGACGTTTATGAGCGTTTTAGACGCCAGCGCGGACCACGGACGCATTCGTTGAATGATCCTTATTCTTTCCGTTTTACACGATCGAACAGAGTTAGAAGAATGCTCCGTCTTTGACAAGTACTGCTAACTTCCAGGACTTTAGCTGATATTCGATCGAAGAGTCAAAGTGTATCTCATCCGTTTTAACACGTCCCGCGCACCGCTCGAGAGGGAAGGGGAAAAGAAGGGGCGAATAAGCGCGCAAACTCGGTAATCGATAAATCGAGCATCGTTCCGTAGCCGCGATGTTTTCATTAAGCCGGTAATGACCTGTACGGAGCGTCTCCGCCGGGTGAAATTGAATTACCACCGAAAGATCTCGCCTCTGCTGCTCCCCCTGGAAACAGGAGAAGAGAGGCGGGCCGGGAACGACGAAAATGGCGGCCGGATTGTACGAACCCGGCCGATGTTCTGGTACGCGGTGCGCTCGGTAACGTCCGGGACCAATTTTGGAAGGGGGCCATTTTTCCCTCAAAGGGGAACGTCGACGGCAGCCGAAAATTACCCCGGTTGGACCACCCAGCCGGCTACGAGCAGACCAATCTCCTGGCCATGGGCTAATCGAGTCCGGACGGTCCGGTCCGGATCGCTGGTGGGGCTAATTGCAGCTCACCACCTTCGTACCCTCCAGAGGTCGACCTCTCTATTAAGAGACCTTTTACGCTGCCTCTTCTCGCGCGGCCCGCTCCTCTGCCGCGTCACGTATTAAATTGGAGGGTGTAGGCGAGATCCTAAACTTTTTACTTAACCCCTCCGAACGACTTTCCTCGGGCTCGCGAGGACCCTCGATCCTCGATTGCCCGCCGATCGGCCCGTCCACCCTTCCTCCGGCGGAACCGAAACGCGGCGCGATCTTCTGCCACCTTCCCGCGCGAGATTCGACTCCGTCTACTTGTACAGTAGAATTACTCCGTGTAAAACTTCTCGGTGATTCGGAACGATTCTTGGCTCTCTACAGCGATCGCTATAGTCTCAGAGAACTATCGAAACGTTTAATCGAGGGGATCGATGAGAAATAGGCCGTTGGAAAGTACCGCTTCGACTCTAAATGCAAGAACTGCAGTATTTTTGAAACGCTCAAGTTTTCTTAGACGTTTGTTCTCCTAAAGGGAGGTGGAACAATCAAGTCTCGAACAGGATGGGGTCCTTTCCGAGCGTCGGAAAAAAAAGCCGATTCCGAGCGAGTCGTGTCCGACCCGAATATTCGGCCGGTCGGACCACGCGCTAATTTTCACGTCTAATAAACGGTGCGCGCATCCACGGAGGGAAAAAGATTTCTCTGCGGGTTTATGGCTTCCGCTATCGTCGAAACGCGGCGGCGGCGGCGGCGGCCGCTGCGCGATACGAGTCGAGGCGAGGCGAGACGAGACGAGACGGCGCGACGCGACGCGCGCCTCCTTTCCGGCTTTATGACGATGCGAAATTCCTCTCCCCGGTCTCGCCGTAAAACTATTTTATAGGAGATGTAGACACCGGTTGTTTATTGCTCGCGCGACCTCTCCCGTGTACAAGGTCGAATTACAGCTAAAAGTCTGTGTTCTACAAGACGCGTTAATATACGAGACCTCCTAACTTCTCAACGTTCCGCCGACTTCCCCTCCATACTTTACCGTCCTGTTCGCCGGCGTCGCTCCGACCACGCGTCTACCGCGTTCGACGCGTCCCTCCGCCGTCGTGTTTCCTTGCGGGAACCGCGAGACTCTTACCTTGACGCTTTCGCGGTCCGCCGAGAAGACGAATCGCCGGCCTATCCGGCTGGAACAATCCGCCAGCCCTGACCGCTCTTCCTATGGATCAATGCTGCGAGCCTCCGAGACGGTGATGTATCGCCACGCGGAACGGGATCATTGCAATTGCATCGGGAGTAACGAACGAGAAGTCGGCCGAGGATACACGCTTTTATTCGCATTTTACGGTGCACAATGTATAAACGATTTGTTCGGTCTCAGTCTTATGTACAGAAACATGTACGCGGCGTACGCAAGCAACGGGAGTAACGGGGAACGGGTCGCGTTCAGGTACTCCTCGTTGCACGGGAGAAGACCCGTGGACGACGCAAGAGGTTACGTCGAGGGTTTGATCGGTCACGCGTAACCGTGTCCGCGAAATTAGTATCGAAAACGAGACGAGCAAAGCCGATCAACTGGATTCCTTCCAGAGGTCTCCTCCCACGCAACGAGGAGTAGGCGTTCCCCTGGAACTCGGGCGAAGGACGCAAGCAGGGAAGCTTAAAGAGAATCATTCCGCGCGCGAAACGAAAGAGAAACGCTTAAAAAACGAACAGCTGGAGATACCTGGAAAGCTTCGAGCAGCGGGGGACGAACGAACGGTCCTCCCGCTGGTAACGCGCGACTCGATCCGCGCGACGCGTATATTACAACAGTGCTTATCCTAGAGCGCGAGCCTGGAACACGCCCGGGCCCATCAGCGGCAGGTGTTGATCGTCTTCTTGACCAAGCAGCTCTTGCAGGTGACCTCGCAGCACCACCGGAACCTGCACTCGCAGTTGATCTTCTCCTTGACGATCCGGGTGTCGTATCCCCTGCCGCAGCAGAGCAGCTCGCAGCCGTCGACCCCCTGGCTGGTGGAGTTGCAGCGGCGACCCTGGGTGCCCAGGGAGCCCGTCTTCCTGTTCAGCTTGCAGAAGTCGGGCGAGTCCTCGCTGTAGATCAGATCGAACCGATCCGGCGGCTTGATGGTCGGCCCCTCGGTGATGAAGCTGTGCCCGTCGTTGCTCGGTATCACCTTCGCCGCGCCGTCGAACGACTCCTTCAGCCGGTTCCCGACGTCGCGGAACGGCGGCATCTTCCGCCAGCAGGTGCGAACCGTGCACGAGCCGGACAGCCCGTGACACTTGCACTCCGTCCTCATGAAGTCGCGCACCGCCTGAATCAAACAGTGAAATTCGTCGCGGAAACCGTGCCAGATCCGTGGAGCGACGCTCGCCGGTTCGACGAGCGGCACCGGGAGGGGTAACAAGGGTGCGGGTTGCATACCAGACGACCAGCGTCGTTGTTGTGCAGCTTGACCAGCGTCTTGATGTCGCTGCGCTTTCGGTATGGCGCGTCCATGAACTCCCGCGACTTTTTGAATCCGAACTTCACGTTGTCCCCGCAGCCGCCCCATTCCCAATCGCCCTCCGTTGGCAGGCTCTTCTCGAGGTCAGCGGTGGGGGCGAATTTCCCCAGGCGATTACCTGCACAAGGTTCAGAGACTCGCGAGATGGATCGAGCGTCCACGCGTTTCAGCCACCGATCGTCGGGACGCGAATCTCGGTCGTTCGAATCGTCAATATCTCCCGTGTCTCGCGTGACATTTTCCAAGCGTACACGCGACTCTATAGACCTCGTAGCAACTCCAACGATTGCTACTGTCGCCAGCAATCATACGAATCCCCAGCAACGGGAGCTAACAAAGAAGACTCACCTTTCGAAGTCATCTTGTCGCAGGAACACTCGACGAGGTGGCCCATGGTGCAAGCCCTGGTGACGGCGTAAGTAACGCCGGCCGCAGTGATGGCGTTCACGAAACCCGTCTCCCTCGTATCTGGAACGAAACGACGAATCCCGGTGAAAACCGCGCAATAGGTCAGCGTAGATCGCTTTCCGGCAAGGGAGAAACGTGTCCGCGGAGGAGAAACGCAGGACATTATCAAGGATCTCGAGATCACGAGCGCGCGTCCGAACGCGTCCGACGATTCGAGGCGGACTCGGTGATCGGGAGAGCGCGGCGAAGAGGAACGGGCAAGAGGGCGAGAGGGCCGCGACGTCGGGTTTCGGTGGCGTGTGTATTCGGTTTCACCTGTCACGTCTCCACTCCATCATTAGGCGGACAATGTGCCCCGGAGTTCCACCCCTTTTCAAAACGGCAGATTACCACCGCCTCCGTGCAGCGGCTCCCTGTGTCCCCTCCCTGTCTATCCGCGTCACCCATTGTCTCTCACCTGCCCGGGCATCCGGGTTTTGCAAATCCTCTCGGATCCTTTTTTTACTCCACTTCCGCGTGTCCAGGACCCTCCTCCCTCTCCCTTTCTCCAGATCCGCGCCGCGCCTCGAGAGGTTTCCTCTCTCCCTCCCCCGCCCCCGCGCCGCTGCCTCGCCCCCGGCAACCGATGTCCCCGTGGTTCCGATCGAAGCTCGCGTCGCTCGACTCGCGACAGATAGAATCTCGCGGGTCCGGATTAACTTATAATCGTAACGCGGAATGCGGGGCCAATTACCGGGTTTCGTTGCGCATGGAAACGGCGGAAGGGCGCGGTGTATCGCGAGCAGATCTGCTCGAGGGAGCGATCGAATCGGCCGGCTCCGCCGCTTCCGCGCGGCGGTATCGCGACGCGAGGCAATTATCCGTTTCGAATACGCTTCGGCGACGACCGGCCGGGAATACTAATGTCGCGGATCAAAGCCCGCGCGAGGGTGTCCCGGCCGACGTCGCGGGGAAAACGTTCGACGGGGGCAAGGAGGTTCTTGTCGACGGAAGAAACTCTTGGAAGAGAATTTGCACGAACGTCGTTCGATTTCCTGCAGTGTCGTTCAGTTGGATAAAATCTGAGTTGAAATTCTAGCGGCTAATGCTGTTCGCTCGTTTCCGATCGAGGCGCAAAAACCAATCGTCCGCGAGAGTTCCCGTGATCCGTCGCGTTCGTCACTCGAATCCGCGATGTCCGTACAGGTGTGTAGGGCCTTGGCGAAAACGGTTGATCCGTGGTAACGCTGAAACCGTGCAATCCCGTGCACTCCGCGAGCAGAGCGCGCGAAACGCGAGGGAAGCGAGTCGCGGGGCGGCGCGGTCTCGCGCGAGCCAGAGAATGGGTTATACGTACGCGTTAAGCCTGGTTCTTCGGTGGTTCCCATGGATTCCAGGCGGGTATCTGCTGCGCGGATCGACGCACGGCCGGACGGACGGACGTACGAACGGACAGACGGAACGAGAAGACGCGAGCGGAGAGAGAAGCAGCCTGCCACCGCCCGCGTATCTCCCGATGCATCGCCTCACCTTTCAGTGCGTATTTAAACGATACGATAGTTTTATACGAGCGATCTGATATCGAGGTTCGAGAGCGAAAGGCTCTGGCTGGCTGCTCCCGCTGGCTCCGAGTTTGCGTCCGCCGGCAGCGCCGCGTCCCTCTTGCCTTTTGCTCCGGCGTTCCCCCGATCGCGATCGCGTCTCCCCCCGGCGGTGGTTCGCGGCCGCAGCCCCGGATCCAGCGCGTTCTCGTCGATCCTTTAACGCGACGAAATCGTTCGATCTCCGGTGCGTCGGGCCCCCGTGGTATCCCGTGAATATGAAGAAAGACGATGGCGAAAGGAGATCGATCATTAGCGGCCAGCCCGTTTGTCTCCTCGGCCCGCAGGGAAAAGGGCGCAAAAAGACAACGCGGCGGATCGCGCGGTGCGTTGAAATTCGTCGATCGGCCGATCGACGCGAGGCGCGTTTATAAGCGGCAGTCGCCGGTATCGGGGCAGAAGTTGCGTTCGCGGCGGAGAAAAGGTAAAAGAGCGTGGCGTCGGGGTCGGGGAATGTTCGAGGCGGAGAGGAGCAGCAGGTAATATAAATCACTTCGAATCAATTAGACACGAGGGATCGCGAGCCGATGATCTTGCAGTGCCGGGCTGCCAGGTGCACGGACCGCGGCCATCGTCTCGGGTCGCCCCGACGGCTCAGCCAATTATCAGCATTCCGGGGCATTATCCTCGGAGCGAGAGTTACGCCGTGTTTAATTGCGAGCGTTCTTCTTCTTCCCCTTCTTCTCCCCTTTCTTCTCACCCCTCGGCCCGTCTCCTTCCCCCGCCGGTTCTTGCGTCGACTCTGATTTTCGCGTTTACTCGCGAACCGAGGCTGGCAACCCGCGCACCGCCGGGCGAACGGGCGTCGATCGCGCGCACCCGTCTCCGATATTCGTCGCGAAACGATCGGACGATCTCCGTCGGTCCGATCGTCGATCTAGCGCGGCAACGGCGGACGGGCTTCGCCGAAAGGCACTCTCGGCGAGGCGACCGGTCGACGCACGGCTTAACGGGACGAACGGCGCGCGACTCTCGCCTGCGGATCTCCTTAAACGGCGGACGTTTCAAACTTATGTGCGAAGGGAATCCGGCGGCCGTCTCTGGAAGCGACGCAGCCTCCGACGCACGACGGCAGCCCGAAGAAGGCGGAACGTCCGATTCCGCGGGAGCCAAGGTATCACGTCGAAATTGCGGAATCGCGGAGGATCCGCGCGGCAAGAGGATCCGGTTGATTTATGGAATTTTCGCGCGCAGGCCCGGCCTCGGGGACTCCGTCGTAAATCGCCCGGTGATTAATCGGTCCGCGGGATTATGTAAGCGTGTAATTTGCGACGACGCGGTGCGTCGTGCCGCCATTGTAGGAATTATGTCGCCGGTCCGGCCGATCGACGCGGCCAGATACCATCGATCGGTCTCGCCGAGTGATTTGTTTGGCCGGCTCGCGATTTATCGCGGTGGATGCGCCGATTCGTGCGCAATAGATCGCCGCTCGGCCGGCCGACCGGCCGAGCGGCCGGTGCGGTGGATCGATCGACTCGCGTTCGTAAATCGGCTCGGTCGTTTCGCGTCGACCCTTTTTGAAACGGATCGAATCGCGCTCTGGACCGGATGCCGTGTTGCCCGGCCGTTTCATCGACTCCGCTCTAATTGCGAATAGATCCGGTGGTCCGCAGGTTATTGGTAGGGGAACGAACGAACGCGCGCGCAGGGGGGGAGGGAGGGAGGACGAGAAGGAAGATCGCGTCGACCGAGGACAACGCCGGAGATAAATTGCGGGCCGCGGCTCGCGCGAACAAAGAGGGGAATATCGAGCGAGCGAGGGAGAGAGGCCGCGTGATACGCGTTTAGTTAACCCCCGTGTATAGCGGATAGTACGAGAGAAACCTCTCCAATAAATACAGCGAGAACGGACGCATGAATGCCGGCAAAAATCGCCCAATGACCAATTGCGGCAACGGCCACTCGCCTTTTCTCGAGATTCCGCGGGATTTTTGAGCGGCGCGGTATCACCGCTGGATTCTCTTCTCTCGCAGGAATTTCTCCGCGGTCCCTACCCTCTCTCGCACACACTCTCTCTCTCTCTCTCTCTCTCTCTCGCTCTCTCCGTTTCTCTACCTTCACCCTGCTCGGCGGCCCAGAAGGAGCCTGGACTCGAAGATACCGCGGTAATTACGGCGAGTCCTCTCTCTATCCGTTCCGTTCCTCTCCGTTCCTCTTTTCCCGGGCGACGTGGGCGCATCTGGGCCGAACGCCGCGCGATTCGAGCCGAGAATTCGCGGGGAAAACGCGTTTCGAGGAGGCCGGAGGCGCACGAGATACGAGGCGGAGCTGCTGGAACACACTGTGGGGGAGGCGAGGGGGAGAGAGATCGCAGACCGCTGGAACGGAGAACGCAAAAGATATGGAAGTTCTCGTTTTCTCTCCCTCCCGGTGTTCCTCTTCCTCCCGGCGTTCCCTTCGGCGACTCGTGAAATCGAGCGAGCATTCAAATGTCACCGGCGAACGGGCAGAGTCTAACAGAATAACAGATCTGTCCCGGCATTCCGCTCTCCTCTTTCTCTCGCTCTATCCCGCTCGCGCTCCCCATCCTTTCACCCTTTCTCCGATTCCTCCGATGGAAGTTAAAGCCACGGTAGCCGAGATACAATAAACGTACGGGACATTAAACTGTTTGCTATTGTCAATCCTTTGTGGGGGGATACCGGCTGCGCGCATCTCCGCGGTGCATCGGAGCACCGCCGGGTACAGTCGCCGGGGAAAGTATCCTTTCCACGGGTTCCAGGTTCCACGTGCAGGCTTCGCGATCGTGATCGTCCAGCGAATCGAATTACTGCGGCGAGCCCGACTCAACTAGCAATGGCTAACCTACGGCCGTGATTATCAGAGGAAAATCAGGTGGCGAACTGAACCCTGGAAAACTGAATTAACCCTTTGCAGACGAAGATTCTTTGAAATGAATGAAATCTTCAACAGATGAAGCTAAATTATACATTAATTGCTTAAATAATAGCAAAAACAGAAGCTACATGCTAATCTCTTGCTGTTCGAGCGATTAAATCATTCGCCTGCGACTTAGTCTTCCGAATCTGAACGTTTCATCTCGCCGAAATGTCGACATTCGTCAAAGGGTTAAAAGTCTCTTTCGCCATCTGTATATCTATAAACACACCATTAATCTTCTAATTCCAGATCACCTGTTAATCTAACTACATACTACTTGTAACACACGTAACATCTTAACTGAGCTAACGAACAAATTAACATCCATAAAACGTCTCCTCCCTCAAACTACGATAATCGCGTCTCGTCAAATTTCGCCAAGACAGCGCAACTCGACCGACAGTTTCACATTGTACTCTTTGACTTGCGCAATTCTGTTTCGTGAAAGCCTCGGCGCCGCAGGTAAGACGCACGGAAATAGTCCGGCACCGAACGCGTTAACGGTACGCGTTATCTGGCCACACGCCTAGCGCCGTCTCGAATCGGGGAACGCGCACACCGGCGCGTAACGCGACCGTGGACGCGCGGACAATGGAGAAGCGTTAGAAGACGTTGAAAAGGTGGAAAGGCACGGCTGCGAGGTACGGCCGAAAAGGCTACGGTCCCCGCCGACGGTGGACACCGGGGCCCAGTTTAGTCACGGGCAATTTCCTCCGGCGGCCGAGGTGACGCGACTCGGCCGCTCGTTCCTCGCTGGAAGCGAGAGAAATTCGGGTTTCCCTTTTCAAGCGGAAGACACGCTTCCCCCATAATCGGCGCTCATAGCTCGCGTATTGTCGTTTCCTGCGGCGAGGGTGTCGACGGAGCGGCCGCCGCCTCGCCGCTGGAGAGTGCCACGGATAAATCGTCAAAAATTGCCTCGGACCCACCGGCGAGGCACGTCCCCACTCCTCGGCCGCACCGTGTCAATTGAGTTTCGCGCGATTCCTCGAATCCCATGGAACAACGGGCCCGGACCGTTAGGAATACATTCCGACGGGAGGAAGCGAAACGCGAGGGGCCCGGGGACTTTGATTCTAGGTGCAGCGCCCGGCTCGAACAGCGTTAGACAGGGTTCGGTTTCTTATAGGGTGATTCCCAGTGAAACGAGTCGATTTAACCCTTTGCACTCGAGAGGTGACTCTCAGTCACCACTTGATTTGATTTGCAAAATTATAAAGTCTTATGTGTAATATTAAGCTTTGTATGATGCATCGATACATGGAATGTTGAAAGAAAATAACTTTCCCTCTTAATTCATATATGTTTTCTCATTAATTAGTTTCAAAGGTCGTCTGAAATATTGAATATTTCTAGTGAAAAACTTTCGAGTGCAAAGTGTTAAAATGTCAAATGGTCTACCTTAGACTCTTGTACAATAGTAATTACAAAAGTAATAGAAAGTATAGACATTTGACATTTTAGAGACGAATCAGATTTGACAGCGAGTTGATAGTTGAAACTGAGAATGAACAATTCTGTTCGTAAATTCCTTATAAATAGACACTCCGCTTGAACATCAGTAGAAGAAAGCGTCGAGGAGCTTAAAAACCTTTATTTTATAAGCGAGAAGCTAAGAAATGAAGAATATTCGATTAGCTCGAAATCCCAGAGCGTATTAACTGTTCTCATCTCCGTGTTCGCTTCCGCGCATGTATCCGCTTCCATCAGGCATCGATGGTGTCCGTGACATAATAGTTTCTTCAAGCACGTAGTTTAAACGGGGATCTGTCGATCCATCAACAGAAGCGGCGAAGCTCGAACGGACGAAAGCTCCCCGAGGCACGCGAAAAGAGGACAGCCGAGGTACGAGCGCGACGATCGACGTGTGTGGCGATTGCCACGGAGGTCCAGGTTGTCCGTGCGGAAAACGCGTCGGCGAATCGACGAATATCCGCAGGCGGAAGGCGAGGACGAGAAAGAGAAGAGAGGCGAGCCGAGCGGAGTCGAGTCGAGTCGAGTCGAGCCCGGTCCGCGCAGCTTTACGGAGCGCATTAGTTAGCACCGCGTTCGCGAGGCGACAAAACACTTAGCGCCGTGGCGCTAAATCGGTTTTAGCTCGCTCATTATCGTGTTGCCCCGGCCCGTCCCACGTCCTCGCCTCTCCTCGCGGTTCAGGCACCGCGGAACGCACCACCGTGAACAACGAACGCGGCCGTTCTCCACGGACGGGGACTCGAGGAGCCGCGCGGCTCGGGGAACGATCGGCTCGCGAGTCGTCCTCCGTTCCGGCGGAGAGCTAGTAGGGAAGAAGGTGGCTCTCGCGGCCGAAGGGAGCGCGATGCGTCGTAAGTTATCGAGTTTACTGGAAGATTCCAGCGACGCGGGATCGGGGATCCGATGAGATATTCAGGAGCGAGTTTTTACGAGCCGGCGACGCCGCTCGCCGCGCTCTTACCGCCAAATAATTAGCCTCCGATTTAGTGGCGATTCCATTTAGCTCGCCGCTCCCACCCTATTACCGATAAACGCGAGCCCGGTGTTTCGAAGCGGCCCGAGACGGTACGGGGACGCGGCATCCTCGGGACCACCTTGGTCGAAAGCGTGGTTTATTAAGCGTAAACCGTCCTCTTTATTCCGGGCAGAGCTACCGAGCGCTCTCCGGTTAGCCCGAGTTTCTGGGCAGTCGGTCGCGGACGGCGAGCGTTGATCGCTTGATCGCTTGATCGCTTAATCGCCATCGCGTCGGCCGTGGCGCGCGGCTTTTCGAGCTCGTTTTTGGAAGCGGCGAGGCAGGAGAGAGGCCCCGCGGCCGAGTCCGTCGCTCCTCCGGCTAACTGAAATAGAACGCAGGCAATTATCGCGGACGGAATCGTTGCGAAAACGCCGGACGGCGCGCACGGATCGAATCGCGCGAGACGGGGCTCGAGTTTATTAACGCGCCAAGGTGAGCATCCTCGTTAGAGTCGAGAAACGTCGGCGAAAAGAAAGTTTTTCGAGCCGATGCGAAACGTACGGCGCTGAGAACGGTCTCCGAGCGTGGCCACCGCGACGCCGCCGCCGCCGCCTGGGAGACGTGGTTTCACGAACGCCGGGAGGGAGCGGGGACGCGTTTTAGACGGATTCGATTGGGAACGCGATAAAGCTGTCCCTGGGAAAATTCGTTGAAACGGCGGAGGGCTCGATCGGAGCCGGTCGTTCACCCGGGGGCCTACAGAAATCTCGGCGGCCGGACGAAATTGTCCCTGGAAGCCCGCCTCCCGATCGAGAGAAGAAAGAGCAATTTGTTGATTCGTGGAGGCCGTTTTTGGGAGCCAGCCGTTCCTTCCGTGGCCGGGTAAGACTCGACGAAATCCCGGCCGAACGAGGAGAGAACCACTCTCTTAATTTGGCCGAGACAGGCACCGTATCGACCGTGGAGGATTCGAGAGGTCCGCCGAGGATCCTTGGCCGGGTCCGTGGCATCAGCGGCCGAACCGAGGAACCATGTGGCAGCACAATAAATTCCTTCCTCCTTTCGTTTCCCCCTTGGTAACTCTTTCCACGGGTTTTGACGCCCGTGTTCCTCTTATCGCGACACGCGGCACCCCTCAATTAAGAGGTGCTGCTCGTCCACGAATGTTCTACCAGTCCAACCTCGGATCTCCTCCGAACTCGGACCACACAGCGGGAGCTACCTGCGCGGCTAACCTATCGGCCGGATCGCGCCCATAAAAATTAAACGTCGCCAGATAAATAAACGTCAATCGAGAATTAAGATAGGCGCCGCCGGTAGCGTGCCTTCCTCCTCGCCTTTTCCCTCTGTGCTGCTCGCCCGTTAGGAATTTTTCCTCGATTCGATCCTACTCGCCTCGAAGGATCGGCCGACAGGACCCGACTCGATCCTCGACCGGCTCCCACGAATTTTTCTCTATCCCACGGACACGTCCCGCCGTTTACCCGTCAGTCTCTCGTTATCGCGACGTTTCGCGGGGGAGATTTTCACGTCGTATCGCGTGGATTTCTTTCAATTCGTCGGGAACTTTGTTCTCTTTGTTCCGTCTCGACGATGATGAACCTCGTTTACGAACACCGCGAGCCTCGTAATTAATTACCGAAACAAGTAGGTACCCCGAAAGGGCTGGCGCTCGTACCCCTCCGGTATTCGAATGGAATGCGTTCGGCGCAGCGACTAGAGGTCATGATTTTGAGCGTGCATTAAACGGACACGTGCACGCCGGACACGTGTATCGTGCGCCGCGGAACGAAAAATTCCTGTTCTCGTTACACGGCCGGGTAATTATGCGTCTCAATGTCGGTGTACACGTGTACTAATAGCAGCCTGCGCTCTAGTCGCCGTACGATACGCGAAAGAAACGAGATTGAGAAATTACGGCCAACTTTGTCGTTATTCTGAGTAACCTGAAAATAATCGTGCGGTGGTATCTCTGTTGCACAGGTTAGCCGGGATATCTATAATTTGTGCGAAAGATTATAGTGGTAATCTAGTCGACGCGCGGTCGGCTCGAGTGGAGCGAGCCAATGAGCCGCGCGAGGAAGGGGGGCGTGTTTGCAAATAGAGGAACTTGCATAAAGTTGCATAAAGCGCTGTTGCGTGGCCGGCCCATCTTATCAACGGCGCGCCGACGTACGCGCGGTAATTTATTGTGTCCTGATACCGGTCAGATTTCATTTAAGCGTCATCCTTGTCCTCCTCTTCGCGCAGAAGGTTACCGATGCTCAGAATTCTGTTACGATATCGAAATGGAAACTTTTGTGGAGTCTAGAAGGCGGTCGGGACGATAAAGAATGATTTGATAACAATGATTCCGTATTTTCTGTAGTTAGACTGTAAAAGGAATAAGAGAAGAGGAAGCAGATACAGCCGAAAACAATGCTGTCATTAGAAACTGTCATTGTTTCTCGATAACGCGTTAATATGTTGTATTCCTATGTAAAAGGCTATCAAAACTAAATAGAGAATAGGGTAATCAGCTGACAGTGATGATATGATTACAAAGCGACAAATCCGAAGTTGCTAATTTTCTTGGTCTATACTTTCCTCTAATCCATCTAGTTTCACGAAACACTCATTTCAATGAATATTTCACCTCACATTTTCATTTCATTAGAACTGCTGCTTCAGTGACTACCGTTATCCTCTCCCTTATAATCTCGTCAAGTTCGAAAAAACGATATTTATGTCATGCGAATCACAACAGCGCGGTTTCCGCTTCGCAGGGGACGCGGCGGAAGGTGGAAACGCGACCGCCGCGAGCATAAAGCGCGATTGTGCGAGTACGCGGGCGGCACTGTCGCCCGGGGTGGGCCAAAAACTCGTATATTCTTCTCGCAGCGGACTTCCCAGGGCGAGCTGTCTTCGCCCGGGGTCGCAGATAAATGACGACGTCCGGGATTGTCACCCGAAACGACCGGTTAACACATCGCCGCCCCTGTCATCGATCCACGCCGTCCAATAATGCACCCGGCAGCCAGGATTTATGTACCTGCCGTTCAACCTTTTTTCCGAGCGGAGCCGAGTGCCGACTACCGTTTCGGGGTACCGCGTCGATGATGCTTCCCTCTTCTGCTTTCCCGGGACCCGGTTGTCTCGAGATAGGTTCGTCGACCGACTAAAACCGGCACCGGCTAAAAGCATGCAACCAACCGACCGTATTGCTAATTACCCGCAACGGACGACCAACGAACGAACGAACGAACGAACGAACGAACGAACGAAAGAACGGACAGCGGAGACGCTGCACGCTGAACGGATACGTATAGGCGCATGCGTTCGCGATTACAAGAGAATCGCGTAGAAAATCAGTAGCAACGGAAGCTTGTTGATCGTTTACGACGCAGCCGCCGCGAGGAAGTTTACGATTCCCATACGAAGCATAATATAATCGGACTTTGTCGTCTTTACGGCGCGGTATCGTTTTTATGGGGTGAGGGGAGCTCGTAAGCGCCAGGTGGAACGCAAATTAGATCCCTGTCGGTCCGCCGTGTGGCAATTTCTGCGACGGGTACCCACCCGACGACGCCGGTTCTCCTCTGCCGGACGAGAAGCTTCTTTTCCCTCGTCTCGTCTCGTCTCGTCTCGTCTCGTCTCGTCTCGTCCCGTCTCGCTCCTGCCCTCCCCGTCCTCCGTGGTCCACGGGTGTGCGGTATCGGAATTCGATTCCGTGAATTCCATCGTGGTACGGAAAGATCGCGAATATCGTATCGCATCGGGAGAGAGAGAGAGAGTTAATTAATCCCGTCGCGATCCGTCCGGGACCATCGAGGAGACGGGCCGAGGCAGCTCGTGAAATAATACGACGTAGAGCCGTATCGCTGGAATCTCGGAGGGGGCGGACGCCGATCGTCAGGCATCGCCGACAGTGTCGGATATAATTCGATCATCGATCGTCCGCTGCGTGGAATCCACGCGCGTCCGTGTACCGACGCGACGCGACGGTGCGCGCGGTTCGCCCGGCGAGATATTCGGCTCGGGCCGCATCGGGCCCGCGCACGATCACGATCACGATCGACAGGATCGATGGTAATCTCGCGATCGTCGGGCAACGGGAGGAGTTGAAAGGGAGAAGAAGCTGAAGAGCGAAACGGGACGGGCGGGGGGGGGCGAAGATCGAGAGGAGATCGGGAGGAGATCGAAGGAGGGAAGGACAGAGGGAAGACGGAGCGGAACGGCACGGAATGGAACGGTCCTCGAGGACAGGTCCTGTCCGCCAATGAAGCCTTTAATTAAGGGAACATATTGCCACTAATATCCGACGGACAGTGTCAATCTGTCAAGCTACCAAAAGGCACCGATCTGATAGCGGAACCTAGAGAGCAGTTCGGCCTATTGGACACGCTGTCTTCGATTTAGTTGTCGTGCTCGATCACCCGGAATTAATACATCGGACGGGTAACTAAGCGAGCCACGCGGACAGGTTCGTTCTCCTTCTTTCCCGTCTCGTCCGGAGCGCGCGCGCTAACCCGCAGCCGCGTGAGAATCTTTCCTCCGTACACGAGCCGGAGGCTGCTGCCGCCGCCGCTGCTCTCCAACGTGGGCCCCGCTCCGGATCAATTTCTTCCATTTACCGCCGCAAAATTCTGACCGGCCGAGAGAGCCTTTCGACGATTTCAATTCCGGGGAAATCGTTCTTCGAGATTGCGCGCGTATTCCTCTTTCTTTCCGTTTCTTTTTTTTCCTTTGCCCTCCCCGTCTCTCTCTCTCTCTCTCTCTCTCTCTCTCCCTCTCTCTCTCCCTCCCTCTCTGTCACTTTCCGTCACTCTCTCTCCGACCGAGCATAACCGTTTACGCTCTCGAGTTCCCCGAAGCGGGAGAGGGCATTTCGCTAAACGAACGCTCGCAGTAAAGTCTGCCGCGTTAATTAAACATCTCTTACGAAACGGAACGCCCTCTGCACTGGAATCGCCGGGAAAAAAGTACCGAGAAGCGAAACCGTTTGCACCGCCTACGGATTTCGAGACGGGACGGACGGGATCGTTCGCCGCGGCAATCTCGGCAGTACGCAAACAATTTCCGAGATTAATGAAACCGATTGTTGCGCAACACGGTCGGCGCAAAAAGATCTCCGTCGTTCGGCGTGCTTTCTCCCGGTCGCCGCGGTCTCGTCGAGACGTTAACCCTGGAAAGGTCCGGGGAGCGGACTCTTCGAAAAAAAGAAATCGCCCGATGACGCTGGCGTTTCCGAATCAGCGCCGGGGAACGGCGTTCGCCGCGGTGAGCACGTTGGTTCGCGATCAAAGGATTTCGCTCGGTCCTTCGGCGACCGGTACGAGAACAGAGTCGCGTCCCCGAGCGAGAGCGCGCTGCTTCGATGAACGATCGGCGGCGATTCGTCTCGAATAGAGCGATCAATGTCAAGGCGGAGCTCGGGAGCGCAACGGACCCCGAGGAGAACGTCTTCCGGAGGCGTTCCGTTCGGTCGCCTGCGTTTCATCGTAACGAATCGGCCCGCAGCCTCGAAAAGGAGTGTGTAATCGACATCCGGCTCGCCTAATCTCGGCCCCTGAGTGCCCTGTAATCTTTGCCTCGGTCGCACCTCTCCCCGGACTCGCACGCCTTTTGACCCGGTTCCCGTTGTCGCCACTTACCCCGCAGCAGGATCTTCCTGAGGGACCTCCTAATGGTGGTGCAGTTCCACCTGCGGTTCCGAAACTGGTACTGGCACTCTTTGGTCCCGACCTGCACACCTTTCGCGATCTCCTTGAGCAGCGAGGGCTCCTTGCGGCAGATGTCCGCCATCTTGCCCTTCAGCCTCCTGGTCTTCTTGCAGATTAGCATCGGGTCCATCACCAGCTGATTACCAATGGTCCTGGAATCAAAGAATTCCAACTCGGTTATTCGAGTTTCCTGGGAAATGCTGTTCGTGTCAAGCGTTAAAAATGCTCCTATTCGATTATCAATTTATCTCGGAACCGAAGGAATTCGCGATACTTTTCAATTCAATTAACGAGCCTCTGTATTGTCTCCTGCGAATCGATAGCGGCCGTGTATCACCGCGGAGACGAAGAAGCGTTTTTCCGAGGAATCGTCGATTCGAGGCCCTCCCTGAAGGTAGAGCCGAAGCGCGCGGCAACAAAAGGGACGAGCCGGTGGTGCACGGCCGCGGGGTAGCCATTACGGTAATTAAATCTCCGAGCCATTGTACTCGTGACAGGGCAGCGGCAAAGAACTATCCAGAAACGGACAGAGCGAACGGAACCGATGCAAGAAAGAATCGTTCGGTGGCAAAAAGAGAGGAGTCCGGAGCCGAAGGGAACCGCGGCCGCCAGTGGGAACCGCGAGTTCTCTCCTTCGGGACCGAAAAGAAGAGGGGCAAGAAGAACAGGGACGAACGGAGGATCGAGACCGGGATCCGGGCGTAAAAACGCCTGGGAAGCGGCTGAAGAAGAGAGGACTCGCGTACGAATCGAAAGAAGAGGAGCGATACGAGACGCTGGATGGGTCGTCGGGACGAAACGAAACGAAACGAAAGGAGAAACGAAAGGCGAGGTGGAGAAGGCAGATGGAAAGGATGGGAGGCGGGAAGACAGTCCGAGCGACCTTCGTTACGAAACGTTAATTAAGATCATTAGTTCTGCGTCGGTAGGATGCCGGGGCGCGTACACGACGGCCTCTCGGGAATGCAACGACCTTAATGGCAATAATTCCGTTAAGGACGGTTGCTCGCGCCCGTGTACGACGCTGGTTGCGGGCAGCGACGCTGCCGCTTTTCGTTCCGCACGAACCGCGACCAGAACAGGAACAACGGAGGAGGAGGAAGAGGAGGAGGAGGAGGAGGAGGAGGAGGAGGAGGAGGAGGAGGAGAAGGAGGATGAAGAGGAGGAGGAGGAGAAGGAGGAGGTGGAACGAGAAGCAGGGGAAGAAGGAGGAGAAGAAGTCCGAGGTAATACGGGCGGCGGAGAGTCGTGCACCGGTGACATCGTCATTTGGGCGAGGATTCTTTGCCTCGGACGGCGACTGGAACAGCGAGGACAAGAACGTCCGATACGCGGACAGGAATTCACGAGAAACTCGCGAACCGGGCATCGAAAGCTCGCCAGCGCGATGCCCGAGGGGGACACCGGTCGGAGGAAAAAGGCTAAACGCCTGCCGCCGTTCTTGTCCGCGGACGAAATATGACGCGACGTCTCGCGAGACAATCGACCTCGGCCGTAAGTGCCCCGGCGGAACGAGTCGGAGAGCTGTACGGATCGAACGGACGGTTCGCAAACGGAGTGCGCCAAACATAGAGGACGTCGCGGCGATTCCCATTTCGCGCGCGGCCAATTCCACGGATCCGCGTGGGAACGGATCTCTCTCGGTCCGCGCCGTCGCGGTGAATAACAGGCGACGCGGTTTCCAGGAAGTCGAAAGTTGTGACACGATTCTCTTATCTCGCCGCTAACAAACGAGGAACTAGCCGTCACGCGCGCGCGCTCCTAAAAATAGCGAATTTCTCCGTCGGACGGGCCTCGAAGCGGGTCGCGGCGAGGAGAGAGAACCGTCCGATCCTCGGCCGCGAGAGAACAATCCCGGTCCCCCCCGTCTTCGACGGTTTCGGTTACAATGCGAAAAGAGCGACGGCGAAAAAACAGGAAGCGAGAGAACCGGAGCCCCGCTGCGTGACACTGTCCCGACCTTACCGGTTCAAAGGATGACAGCCGGGGAATATTTGCGTTGGCTCTTTAACGAGCGTGCAGCTAGCCTCTCCTAACGCAAATAAACGAGACAGATCTCCTGCGCGAGGAACGTTACGACGTTATTAGTGCAAACACGTCGTTCGACTCGTCTCTGGCCCGTCGATCGCTCGCGGGCTATTAATATCGGCTCGGTTTGATGGGAATTGGAGTGGTCAAGAGCTGAGGAGGAAGTCTCGTTTCCGAGTTGATCTTCTCAGTGACGGATCAGGGGAACGGAGCTGCGATACTCGATCGGCTCGGCAGATGAGAGCGAATAGTAGAAACACGACGCATATGGCTACATTTAGATAATTGATTAATAGATTAATCTACTATCTAACTGATTCAGTTGATCACAGCAACTGCGAACTAAGATTTATCGGCGTTCCATCCGGCTCTCTCGGCTCCCACAGCAGCCTCGCCGCGAAGTCGACGGACTCGGAGAGGAGAGTGAAAGTCTTCAGAAACTTCGATGTACTTCGAGGGATCGGGAGGAACAGGATCGATACCGGCCGAGGGAAGAGGGACGCGGTGGGATGGGGTGGGTGGTATTCCCGGCAGGAAGGGAGAGAAGAAGGGGTTGGTCCCAGCGTATGCGCATGCAAGAAAAGAACTCGAGGATGGACACGTCGTCGCGGACGAAAAGCGTGGAGAGGCCGGTTAGGGCGGTCGACTTATTTATTGCCTCATTAGACGCACTCACTTTGCTCGAAGGCAGCTCCACGCTGTCTGCTCGGATAGACAGTGACGAGAGAGCAAACGTAGCTGGCCTCACTCGGCTCGTCGCCGGCTGGTACACGCCGCTCGATGCCCGCCGAGCCGGAAAGGGAGAGAACGACGAACGCGATAGAGAGCGCGAGAAAAAGGAGAACGGGCGCGCCGTCCCCCGGCTGCCGAAAGAACCCCGAAGAAGAAGGCACGGAACGAGGAACGCGAGCAGCGGGACGAGCAGAAGAGGAACGCGAGCTGGCTCGGTCCATCGGCGAATTCCTCGAATATCTCGCACCGTCCGGACGAGACCCTCGAGGATAGGAAGAAAACACGACGGAAGTCGGGAATCCCGACTCGCTTCGCCTCGCCTCGCCTCGCCTCGCCTCGCCTCGCCGCGACTCCAAGGACTCGAGGGGCCAGGATGATAGGATCAACTTTTCGCGTCGATTCGTTGTCACCGGGATTCTTCCATTTTTTCGCGCGACTTCCACGCAGGAATCCGTCAGCCGCGAGCCAAAGAAGCGGCCGGGAGGAGAAGCGGACACCGCGAAGGGGGAAACTCGAGAAAAAACGAGGCGGACGGAAGTCGAAAGTCACAACAGGGCTCGTGCCGGCTAAATACGCGCACTTAATCTAAATCATTCTCTTGTTGCTCTGCCGCGCGTTGAGAGGGCACGTGACAGGACGCAACGGGATACGAAGGAAACGAAAGAGAGCAACGGAACGCCCCGCCGCACAGGCCGGAATCGTAAAAACCTGCGGTAAAATCGAATTTTCGAACTGTTTCGAGGGACACGAGATTTTTACCGTGTATTGAATGTATGTAGTAACCCGTGATATGCTTATAATTCGCGGGAAGTCATTCAAAATTGATTGGGAAAGCTTCGAACATAGGGAACGGTTGGTATAGAATACCGTTTTCTTTGAAATTGGTGCACCTTGTTTTACTATTTGTTGATTACGAATAAGAGTTACCTCAGGTTTAATTGTGTAGCTTTGAAGAGCATTCTTTTGTCTATACGCACGTGTAATTTTAAAGAAACAGACGTATTACGACCTTTTCAAAGAGGCCGTAGCCGTCGAAATTCATCCTGAACGCGTAAACCTACATCAAAATGAACAGGAATTTTGTTTTATTAAAACAACATTCTGAATCAATCGGCGAACTTTCATTTTCTTAGGATGAGACACCTCCCATAAGGGTAGTTTTATAAAGATACCTCCTCATCTCACTAAAAATCGAGGCCAGAATCAGATTCTACGACCACGGAAACCCTACAAGACAGATCATCCCATAATTATACACATAAAAATAACGAAAATACGAATTCAGTCCAGGTTCCTACGATTCGCACCGTGCGCCGTGTCGTGCTTCAAAGCGCATCGAGAAAGTTCTCGCCGATTGTTCAACGGCATCGTTGTTTCCTCTAAGATCGTAGATATCGACGATCGTCGCGCCGTCGAACGAAACAAAGTTGCGCGAGATGAGTGGCGCGGGTAAAGAGGCCGATTCGACTCGGGCCGGGAATGCCCGAACAAATTGGTGGCAAGGGTTAGCTCTCGCGAGTCTAGATCGCGTTTCGAGCGTCGTTTCCCAAGAACCCCGAGGAATTCGTGGCTCGAGACCCGTCCCGAGCCTCGGGATCGTTCGAACGGAAGAAAAGGAGGGCCCCTCGCGCGGCCGGTCCTCCGCGAGACGCCGATCCCGGTCTGCGTTTCCGTTTCCCCGCTCGCCGCCGGTTATGCGCGGCACGCGGCGGCCCGATGAAATCCGATTCGATCGAATCGAGCACTAATAAAATTAGAGTAGCGCAAGCCCGGGCGAACGCGAGGGTCTTAAAATTCCGCGCATAGCGGCCCGCTGCGGAACAATTTCGAATTCTTCCGGCGCGGCCGCAGCGTCTAGCAGCGCCGGGAAACGCGGCTACGCCCCCGTCCGAGCATTCCACGAAAATCGATTCCTTGCTCTCGCCTGTGCGGGACACGCGTTCCAGCCGCGTTAACTACGTTCACCGGGCCTTCTCCTCCGTCCCTTCTCCTTCTCGATCGTCCTCGGACGAACCGCCGCCGCCGCCGCCGCCGCCGCCGTCGTTCAAGCTAATCGCTCGTTGCGTCACCAGAACGCGTACGCGCTATTAGCGACCGGTAATCGATGACTTCCAATTAACGAGCCCAACTACTGACGATGGAAACGTTTTAAGCCTCTTCCTTCCAGCGTTCGCCGCACGACACACACACACACCGGGGAGATCGTAGATAAAATCGAGCTCGGGGCCGATTTCGAATCGACTCCGTTGCCCCGGTTCGCGTTTCAGAACGTCGCGTTGGGATTTCACCCGATTCCGGCGTTTCCATCGAGGTAAAAGGAAAACGCGTAAATCTGCTCGGCCGGTTGGCCAACGTTCGCCGGGGCATTCAAATAGAAACCGACCGGCAACGTTCGATCTCCGGCGAACGGACGAGCGAGCGGGAAGATTGAAAAGCGCCGGAGAGAGGTCAGGTTAGCGGCGCGGCGGCTCGCGCGGTTCGTGCGTGCCGTTGCGCCACGGTACGCCGATTCCGCGCGAACAGAAGAGGCGAACGCGTGCAACACCGTGAATGGATTCGTCGTTAACCGCCTCGCTCGCCGATACGCGTGTCGCCGACCGGCCGGCGTTATTGCGACCGCGCCGTATTCCGAGTCAACTGTGATCGACGCGGCCCGTATCGTGACAAATCGGGAATTTCTTTAGCGCGCCGCCCCGCGACGGCGGCGTCCCGACGTTCCTCGTTCGGGAGGAACGCAACGCGGACGGCTTACGCCGGAATGCTTGTAAGCGGGACCGCGCTACGCTGCCGATCGCCTCGCGCTAATTGATCGCGCCGCGGCGGACGGACCGTTCGACGCGACGAAACGACGCCCGGCATGCTGGATTCGCCAGTTAACGCGCCGCAGATGGGGAAACGGTCGCGGTCGGTTCGACGTTTCGCGATTGTCGTCCGTGCCGCTCGGGAATCTCGGCCGCGGACTCTCGGGCACCGGTAAACGTAATTGCGAGTTCGCCGATTATCGTCGCCGGGTTTTTCGCTTGTTCGGTCCCGGTGGAACCTGCTTAGACGAACGGTCCGCGGAAGAGAAACGAAACATTTCCCTACAAGCCGGACTCTCGAGGTCGCGGCCGACTCGCGTGTAAAGTCCTCGGAGAACAGCGCTCAGAATCCCGGTAATGTTGTCGGCCGGGCGGTAAATCAGAGCCGGACAAAATTATTTCTGTCTTGCAAGTTGGGGATCGAGATGTCGCGGCCGGGGATGATGGAGTGCGCGCGTGACTCGAGGGCTGAGCACTAAATTTATCGCTCCGTCGACGTAGATCGAATCGAAACTGACCGTGGATAAGCAGCCGAGATTACGCTAGCCTCGGCGTTGCCGGCGCGACGCGCGTCTGTGTTTCCTCTCGAAACAGGAAACCGATCGTAGGGATACGCGTGCGAGTCAAACTTTTATCGCGAGTCTTCCGCCGCCGTTGCGCCCGGCTCCGTTGCGCTCGTTTCCGACAGCCTCGAGCGATTGCGACCTCTCGGATTGCAAAAGCATCGTCCATCGCGATCGGAAGAGATCCCTCGCGATCGGCGGGGCGCAGGAAGATCTAGGGCAGAATGCGGCGTTGAAACGTCGCGGCGAAAAGGGAACGAATTCTCGTTGTTTACGTTGGCAACGCGCGCAGACGTTGTTGCACGCATCCCTGGTCCCGGCCGAAGGAACCTCGGAGCTTTTACGACTGCAAGTGGGTAAACCTGCGCGCGAGAGGAGGGTACTAATCCTCGGCGAAACGTTCGAGGAACGTTCCCGACGAAAATAAGCATTACGAGGCTGCGGCTGACCGAAATACGCTCCGTATCGGGAGCAAACACGCCCGGGACGGGGGCCTGCGGAGGCGCGAGCACCTTGAAAAGCCGAAGCTGGCCCGCGAGAGGCGAGGGACACGGTGTTCCGGCGATTCGGTTGTGTAAGGGGCCGTGGATCGCGCGCTCGCCGATCGATGCGAAACGCGTGACCTCGCGTCGCACGGTCTGCCCGCTCTTATGATTATGATTATACCCGGCCGCGGCACAGAAAGAGAGAGAGCCGGATGAGAGAGAGAGAGCGCATCGGGTGGGAGTATCGGGTTGTCCAACCAGCGAGAAGGTAGCCGTGGACTGCCCACCGCGGCTCATTGGCCGACTTCGCGACCCGACCGAACGCTATCGTATTATCGGCGGCTGGTCGTTACGATACCGCGGCGGCACCGCCGGTCGCCGGACACCTTTTCCACCTGCGATCTAATGGTACGCGCTCGTTTCACGGTGAGCGTATCGCGAGTCGCTCTTCGAAGTGTTTTCGCGAGCGGCCCGGAGTAATTACCCGAGAGCGAAGATGAGCTCTCGGGACGGTAACCGTTCACGAGAAACGCTTCCGAGAACAACTCGCGATGGTTTCACTCTCGAACGGGCCGCGTAGCGTAATGAAAGTCGTTCGTCGTTGCACGCCGGAACGAAATCCGGCGAAACAGATTCTTCGGATGGAAATGACGGGTGATTCGCGTCAGGCGGAAAAGCAGCAACTCGCGCGACGAATTCCGTGCGTCGCCGGGCGAATTCGCCGGACGGAACGCGCAAGAATGCATTCTTGCGCTCGAAGTCGCCGCGCGGTCCACTCGGGCCGGGTTCGCTCTCGATTTTCGTGTTTCGAGACGGTTCGCGGTTTGGCCAGCGAGAAAGAGGGACCCCGGCGAGAGACGGAGCGGGAGAGGGATCGGAGAAAAAGAGACGAAACGGGGCTGCTGCCGACTTACAAATTATACGCGCCCGACGAGATTTACGGTGACGCTCCGAGCGAGACCATTGTCCATCCTCGCTGCTCGCTTCTTTACCTCTTTACTCCTCCACTCGGTCGTCTTTGTCCTCCCGTGGATCGTACGGATCCGAGCTACGCGTGTGTCTCCTCCGGTGCCGTGAAACGGAACACGGGGAGGACCAGCGGACGGAGCGGAGCGGCCGAAGCGAGGGGGACGGAGATAGGATGCAGTATTCGTCGCGAAAAAACCGGGGAATCTCGATTGAGAGAGAGAAAGAGAGGGAATCCGGTTCCGATCGAGCGTAATCGGCCCTCGGATTCGGACGGGGCATCGATAAACCGTCTCCGGACGGCTCCACGGACGCGAAATTCCGCGCGACGCCGCGTCGCGTCGCGTCGGGACGTCGAAAAAGTCGGCGATGCTCGCCGGGAAGGTTCCTCGAACCCGCTTAAATACCTGTTAAATACCTGTCGTCGGAAACAAACCGCGGACCTTCTAATATATTTATCAAACACTCGGTCGTGTGGACGACGCGGACAGGTAGGCGCGCGAGGTGCGACGGTACAGCGTCGGCTGCGCGCAGAAATCCCCTTTAAATCGTTGACAAATATTTGCTCGACCTTTCGGAGAGAGAGCAACATCACCTTTCGCCCTCGGCTTTCGGAGGTAACAGCAACATCTCGACGTTTCGACCGCGACGTTCTCGACGTCGGTCAATTTCCCACGGGAACATATCCGCGACGGCGAGCTCCGGGGATCTAGGAGATCGTTGCGAGAAAAGAGGACGACGTCCCGAGGATCGTCGAGTAACGAACGAACGCGAATGAATCGTCGGCGCGATCGAGGTCGAGTAAAACTCGGACGCGACGGCTGATCGGTGGAACGTTTACGAAGCTGGCTCGTCTCTGGATGCTGGAACCTTGGATGGCAGGGCAGCGATAACGGTCTATCGTCGTACAAATATTTACGCAATAAACTCCGGTACGCAGCGCGCAGCTCGCGCTACCGAATAATTTACTGTTCCCCGAGATACCTGCCGTGTGCGCGACGCAGTTACGAGAGGATCGTCACGCGCCGGCCACGGATTCGCGTCTCGTCGTCTCGCGGCTCTGTTCCCGCGGAGCGTCGTCCCGAGCCGGAGATGGGGCCGCGTCGGCGCCCGTTTTTCGGCGGCGAGATTTTCCCGGCAACGGTAACGAGCAATTTAACCGAGGAGAAATGAAACCGTAAATCTCGGGACAGGTCTTACTCACGGGGAGAAGCAGGAGTAACAACCAAAGGTGGATTTATGGCGTCATTAATCATTCCGCGTGCCCGTAACGTGCCGCGTAATTGATAACCCAGATGACGTACTTCGGAACTGGAGCACTCGTTAGTCCGTCACGTTTGGAAAGTACCGACGTTAACCGCTCCCGAGGAACGGCCGTTTTCCGCGTAATTACCCGTGTAAAAGTGTTACGCTCTTGATTACAACGACTCTTTCGCGGGACCTCGCTAGCGACGGAAGAGCCGGCGGTCGCGCGCGCGCGATCCCCGGAACTGGAACAGAAGATCAGTGGAGAACGACGTTTCGCGATCTCTCGACGGGGGCCGGCCGCGGAAATCGGAGCGGGTCCGGTGGATCTCGGAAGAGGAATACGTACCAGAACGAGCCGGCGATAGGGGTGACGAGAAGGAGGCAGACCGCCACGAGAACGAGGCGCATCTCCATCCCCTCCGCCCCGTGGAGCGGTGCCGTCGACAGTTGCCGGTCGCTTCCTTTCTCTGCCGTTCGCCGAATACCGGAAGACTGCAGCGCGGTGTTCCCGGCCGATGCGGATCCGTGGAGTCCTGGTGCGTTCGACGTCGCCGCGGCGAACCTCGCGGGATTCCTGACCTACGGGAAACCGATGGCTGCGGAGGAACGGCACGACGAATCAGCCCGCGGCCGCGCTCGATCACACGAAATTCCTTCGAGAAACGCCCGGTACGACGCCCGTGTCCTTTTCCTCTGTTTCGTAGGAGAAATTCTTTATCGAGCACCCGATCTCCTCGACCGTTCACTCTCGACTACTTTCTCGTGTCTGGTCTTTGCTCCTGTCGACACTTCACCGAAGCACGATCGCGCTGTTCCTCTTCTTCTTCTTCTTTCTCCTCCTCCTCCTCCTGGTGGTGGTGCTGCTGCTGCTGCTGCTGCTGCTGCTCCCGTTGCTGCTCGACGTGGTAGCAGCCCTCTTCTTCCTTCCCCAGGGCCGGCTGTTCCTTTTCCTCGGCTTTTTCTCGCCCCGTTACAGCTCCGGTATACACCGATCAAAGAGAACCAGCCTCTTTGAAACACGCGAACGGATATAAATATTGGCTGCCTCGAATCTTCATGATCTCCTCCTTCCGGAGTACCGCGAAACCGTGGAAAAACAATCAGATTATACGGCCTGGCCCGCCGGCTGGCCGATCGTAATCCGCGGGGATTGCAAATGGCCGCTGTCACGACACCGATCGAGAAACCTCCGGAAGAGTCGGTTCTCTTCCGGTTTCCCCGGCTAGACACGTCCCCCTCCCTCTTTCCGTTCTTGCTCCGCTCCACTTATCTCTGTCCGCTTCCTCTCTCGGGGCCCCGGTTCTTCGCGGCCGTTGCTTTTCCCGCTGGTTCAACCCCTTCTAACGGCGGTCCTCGGTCACGCGAAACTCTCCGTTTTCCACGTTTCCCGTCGAATCCCGATGAGAGCACCGTCGCCGAGACGCGGTCAGAATCTAGGAAGCTGCCGTTTTCTTCCGGCGGGGACAAAAACGCGTCGCGTTCCTGCCAGAACTACGTCACCACGAACTTTGAGTGTTGCCTTACCCCCACCAGAAATGTACCGAGGAGTAGAGAACATCTGCCCCACCATTCGCCTTCGTTTTCTGCTTCTTCGTCTTCTGCTTCTATTTCTTCTCCTCCTTCCTCTTCCTCTTCTTCCTCTTCTTCTTCTTCTTCTTCCTCCTCTTCTCCTTCTTCTTCCTCCTTCTCCTCCACTTCTTCTTCTTCTTCTTCTTCTTCTTCTTCTTCTTCTTCTTCTTCCTCTTCCTCTGCCTTTTCTCCTCTACTTTCGCCTCTTCTGACGATTCTCCTCCCCCAGCTCGGGATCTCTCGACGACATCACCGTGTTACCACCTTCACTGCACCATCGACGTCGACGCCGGCATCGTCACCACGATCGCGGCATCGTGCTCGATCGTTCCGTCAGCGGGATTCGCGACCGAGAGGAAAGCCGACATCCCCCCTGGAGAAAAATGATCGCCTATCCCGGACGGCGCGGGGCGAACGGGAGAAGGAGGCGAGATCGATCGCTCGGGATCTCGGGGAAATCGGCGTGCAACGGGGACAACGGCGAAGAGAGAGAGGCGGGAGAAGAAGAAGAGGACGACGCCGAAGACGAAGACAAAGACGAGGAATAGGGCGGGCGGGAAGAAAGGGTGAGAGAAGGGTGAAGGAAGAAGGTCGAAAAGCTCGCGTGGCGTGGCGCGATCCGTGCGGAGGTGGAAAGCAGCCGATGGTAGGGGAGAGGAGAGGAGAATCGTTGGTCCGTGATCGGCGACGAGGCTCCCGGTCGGAGCGAACCGTACGAGACTGTTGCGGACTAGGCAGGTGAGCGCCGCTCGGCGGCAACGAGACGCAACCGAGCCCCTCTTTTCCTCTTTTAGCTCTCCTCTCTTAGAACCTCTCGGCTCGGCTCCTCTCCGCTTCGCAACCTGCCGCCTCGAGGTCCACGGAGGGAGGACCGGGTCCCGAGCGCGGACCACTATCGTTTTCGACCTTTCCGATTGGACCGGGGCAACGGTGCACGCGATTTCGGATAATCGGGCCGGTCGCGAGCTTTCGGTGCTTCCTTTCAACGCGATCCTCGCTCTTGAGGAGTCCGTCGTATCTACGCATGGCCGAGCAAATCCCTTCGACCCTTCTCGCGTCCAGCCTGCTGCTTTCCCAGGCCTAGCCAACGAGCAGCCTCTTTTCCGCGCGAACTCCTCTTCCCGGGTAGCGCCACCTCGAAGGATATCGATTACAATGACATTCTCCGCCCGCTGGACAGACGATCGTTCCGACGATGCGCACGGTGCCACCGTGCGATTCGATCTCCTCGTTAAGCGACTCGGGAAAGCTCTGTAACAGTCGCGGGATCTACCTAGCTCGGTAGCGATCTCCTCTCCGTTGGCCGCTCCTCGACACCGTACGCTTCCTCGGCTGTTATCCTCCCACTTCTCCGGCTGTCCGACGTTCCTCTCGGTCTCCGTCGCTCGCGCGGCGTCCGCCTCGCTCTAACCCGATCCCGGCTCTCCCTCCGATCGCGTCTCGCCGGTACACGGCGGAGGCGCATCGTACAGGGCTATTGAGGGCTTAAGCTGTCGGCGTGTGGCTCGCTACATCCTTTTCATCTCCGCCGCCACGACAAAGCCGCGGTCGCTCCGGCCAGGTACCCTCGCCGATCCGCCGTCCCTCGGACGCGTCTCCTTTTCGGAAAGCGTATCGATAGCGGCGCGAGGATCGATAAGGCTGTCCCGCGTGATCCGGCGCGAGGCAGCGTCGACGCCGATCCGCTCGGCTCTGTCCTCCGCTTCTCGGTGTCCCACCGGCCCAGATAGCGGCGGGACGGATCGAGAGTG